>NC_087264.1:5745522-6366147 GCF_015220805.1 Pogoniulus pusillus | reverse complement strand
TGTGTGAGCATGCTTGTTTTTGTGAGATTTGGGAGAACAAAGGCTAATCAAATCACACCCTTCCAACAGGAGATATATTTTTCCAACCTTGAAGAAAATTTTCTCTGTCTGTATGTTTTGGCTTTTAAACTGAATAACCTGCAGGCATCAACCACGTCAGCAAAGAAATGGAAAGCTCATTATTACACTATTAGACAGTTTAAAACTTAATACCAGAGGCTATAACAACAGCAAATGGCATATCAAAGACTTGCCTTTCTACTTCAGCCTTTCACTGAATTCAGGCCAGAAGGATGCTGTGAAGATTATTTTCCTATGCCTGTGCACTCTCCAACAATCACAGTATGCTGTGGGTATCATGGCTTTCTTTGGATATAGAATCATAGAATCAACCAGCTTGGAAGAGACCTCCAAGATCACCCAGTCCAACCTAGCACCCAGCCCTATCCAGTCAACTAGACCATGGCACTAAGTGTCTCAGCCAGGCTTTTCTTCAACACCTCCAGGGACAGTGACTCCACCACCTCTCTGGACAGCTCATTCCAGTGGCAAATCACTCTCTCTGGCAAGAACTTGCTCCTAACATCCAGCCTAGACCTCCCCCCAGCACAACTTGAGATTGTGTCCTCTTGTTCTATTGCTGTTTGCCTGGGAGAAGAGACCAACCCCCACTTGGCTACAGCCTCCCTTCAGGTAGTTGTAGACAGCAATGAAGTCACCCCTGAGCCTCCTCTTCTCCAGGCTGCACACCCCCAGCTCCCTCAGCCTCTCCTCACAGGGCTGTGCTCCAGGCCCCTCACCAGCTTTGTCACCCTTCTCTGGACACATTCCAGTCTCTCAACATCTCTCTTGAATTGAGGAGCCCAGAGCTGGACACAGCACTCAAGGTGTGGCCTGAGCAGTTCTGAGCCCAGGGGAAGAATAACCTCTCCTGTCCTATTATTGTAGATTCTTATTCAACCAGATAAGCTGAACACAAACAGGTAGTATGACTCTTGGAGGTAAAGATTTGCTGTTGGGGCATGTGAACGAGCAGTCACTCCCTGCCCAGTGCTGCTCTGAGCAGTGTACCTGCAGTGACTGTGCTACATGAATTTACAGGTCAGTTCACTCAGTTGTCCACCTGGCCCATAGATTCCAGTATGCATTTAGCTAAAAAGCTGTGCTCTAAATTTTGGACTGATGGAGGTATTTTTGGCTACTCTGTATATGTGATCTTAAAAAACAACACTCCCTTCTGTCCTGAGCTTCCTACTCTCTGTTCCTCACTGGTCCATCTGGACTGTTACCTTGCTGCTCTGTATTATTTTTTCCAGAACCCCCTAACCTTGATGTTTGCAATACTGAAAGCTTTTTCCTACAGACCTTATTTTCTAAACCTTCTATTATTTTTGTGACCTTCTGGGACATTGGCTTGTTTTGGGAGCGTTCTTTGGAAGGATGATTTGATACAGAGTGAAATAATTCCAGCTTGGCCTTACAGGACATGTGTTTCCACCCTGATATCCTGCCTTTTAAATCCTGCAGTGTCCTTCCCCACGGTCACAGAGGTGCTGTGTGCAGCCACGGTTTGCACGCACATGAGGAAGGAGCTTTCACAGTGGTTGCAGAGTCAGATGGAGAATGAAGTTTCTGGACTAGTGAGGATGCTGCCACCAGAAGCAAAAATGCCTCTGTCTGCCATCCATACATTTCTATATAAACAAGCTTTGAATCTTTATCTGCACATATATCCTCTGAAGTAAGTCTCCTGCATCCTACACTGTTGCTTCCTAAGAGGAAAGAAAAAAGTCTGCTTGGAGCAGATCCTTTAGGGGATTCAGAGTTCCCTCAAGGAATGCAGTCCTGAGCCAAAAGTGTCAGGTGCAACTGATCTCACTAAAGCTGAGAGCTTAAAGTTGGTCAAGGGAGGTGAAAAGATTTCTGGCTAGAAGCCAAGCCAAAGCAGGCTGGAGGCTTACAGCACTGTCCTGTATGCACTGCTTTCTTCGATGTGTAATGGTGACCAATGTGTGGAGGGTGCTCAGGGGCTTTACTTGTTAAACACAAATCTCAGGTATTAAATCTGAGTTTTCTCAGCTGCTTGAACATGGCTATACGGAATCACAGAATTTGTTAGATTGGAAAAGACCTTCAAGATCACAGAGTCTAAGCACTAGTTTCACACTGACAAGTCCTTGACTAAACCAACATCTAATCACTGTGAACTGCTATGGTTGGAAAGGACCACCAGGATCATTGAATCCAACCTTCATGCCAGCATCCTTCATAGCTAGACCATAGCCTCAAGTGCCACATCCACTCTTCCTTTAAACACCTCCAGGGATGGTGACTCCACCACCTCCCTGGGCAGCCTGTTCCATTGCCTGACCACCTGCTCAGTAAAGAACTTCCTCCAAACATCCAACCTAAACCTCCCCTGACACAACTTGAGGCCATTTCCTCTTGTCCTCTCATTAGTAATTTGGAGAAGACACCAGCTCCAGCCTCACTACAACCTCCTTTTTGGTAGTTGTAGAGAGCAATAAGGTCCCCTCTCAGCCTACTCTTCTCCAGACTAAACAACCCCAGTTCCCTCATAGGTCATATTTTCCAGACCTCTCCCCAGCCTCGTTGCCCTTCTCTGCACCCACTCCAGAGGGTTATAGAGGAACCTCCAACAAGTTACATGACTTCTCTGTGTTCCAGGCAAGCATGCTGGTGCTATCCTTTAAAGGGCAAGCCCTAGAAAGCATAGCTGGCCAGTATGGCTGACAAAGCCCTGCCACAGGATCTTTGCTCATCACAAGTTAAAAAACACTGTCAGTGCTTAGGATACTTCTAAAAATCATCCACAACCTGTGCACCTTTGATTTTGAGACAGGACCTTGATATTTTAAAATGTTTCAGTCCTAGGGAGAGAAGCTATGGGTCAAGGTGCTGCTCCCCAGGGCATTTTTCTAATCCTCTGGGTGTCTTTTAGGAATTGCTATGTGGCCTCCTGAAGTTTCCAGTTTAGGTCTGATGGGGCCAGTGGTGTTAGCTGGTGTCTGAGTCTGTGCAGAGTGTACAGAGCTGGATTGTTACAAATTAAACTTGCTGATACCAAAGAGCATAAGGATTTTGCATCATCTTTAAATACCAGGAGTTAATGTGCTTTTCACTGGTGCTCTACTACCAACAGAAACTTACAGCTAAGTGGTCAGCCCATGGTAGTCTTAGTGGGAAAACTGTATAGTAATTGCCACAACAACTCCAAGCAGCACTGCATGCTGGGGACAGAGTGGCTGGAGAACAGTCAGGAAGAAAGGGACCTGGGGGTACTGGTAGAGAGTAGCTGAAGATGAGGCAGCAGTGTGCCCAGGTGGCCAAGATAGCCAATGGCATCCTGGCCTGCATCAGGAACAGTGTGGCCAGTAGGACAAGGGAGGTTATTCTTCCCCTGTACTCATCATGGTCAGGCCATACCTTGAGTACTGTGTCCAGTTCTGGGCTCCTCAATTCAAGAGAGATGTTGAGGTGCTGGAAGGTGTCCAGAGAAGGGCGATGAAGCTGGTGAGGGGCCTGAAGCACAGCTCTGTGAGGAGAGGCTGAGGGAGCTGGGGGTGTTTAGGCTGGAGCAGAGGAGGCTCAGGGGTGACCTCATTGCTGTCTACAGCACCCTGAAGGGAGGTTGTAGCCAGGTGGAAGTTGGTCTCTTCTCCCAGGCAACCAGCAATAGAACAAGGAGACACAGTCTCAGGTTGTGCCAGGGGAGGTCAGGAGGAAGTTGTTGGCAGAGAGAGTGATTGGCATTGGAATGGGCTGCCCAGGGAGGTGATGGAGTCGCTGTTCCTGGAGGTGTTGAAGCAAAGTCTGGATGAGGCACTTAGTGCCATGGTCTAGTTGACTGGATAGGGCTGAGTGATAAATTGGACTGGATGATCTTGGAGGCCTGTTCCAACCTGGTTGATTCTATGATTGTTGCAAAAAACCAAAGGAGGAGGATGATTGTTTCCACTCCCTGTAGGTTGACAAACAAATAGGTTTGGATTGCTTTAATGGGCCTTGATGAGACAGAACAACAGCATCATTTCATCTGTGCCTGAGTGCTTGAGCACAGACACAACACTGAATTGATGCCAAAATTGTGTGGCAGCAATTACTGCCATGAGAGCTACTCTGGAAGGAAACACACACACACAAAGATCTTAACTCTCTCAGTCACCACTATAAATTACAGTCACCACTATCAGTTAATTTAGACATGCTTTAGTCCCAGTACAATTATGGATTTAAAAGCAAGCACAGCTAGGGCTGTAGATGAAGAACTGGGTGATGAAACTGATCAGAATGTGCTCTAGAATATACCAGAGCATAGTTTAACAAAAAGCTGTCTTTTAAATCTTATGCCTGCAACCTATTTCTTTCTGCAGCAAAATATGGTACTTCCAGCCTACAACATGAAGTGAGTCATAGTATTGCCATTCTGCTCCCAGCACAATTGGAGCATACCTATGGTATGAAGTGGGAGAAATACTTGGCCAAGAAAAAGGCTTCAGAATTTCTTCTCTGTACTGTCAAGCATGCTTAATAAATGGAGAGTATCATTTTCATGTTGCATGATCCAGGCTTTCCTCATTCTGGGACTCTTCCAGCAAAACAGGTAAAAGTGTGTTTGTCTTCACTTCATGTTTAAGTGCAGGTGGCTGTTAGCATACTTATGGGGAGGACTTTTCTAAAGGTTGGGCTTCCTGACATGCATATTCTTGCCTGTATGGGGCTGAATGAAGCCTTGCAGCTAGATATGGTGTGTGACTGTTAGCGTTAGAGAGCACACAAATTTGTAATGGTCTGTGGACCTTCATCCTGTACTTCTGCTCTTTCCCTCAGGACAGATTTTAGAGGTCTCCAGCATCACTCATGTGGACATGGACTCAGCCAGGCTGTGAGAAACAACTTGAAGAGGTGTAAACAGAAAGCTTGTCTGCCCAGCTGGAAAGGCTTTGGGGCAGAGAATGAAATCCCCATCCTGGCCATGACAACAGGCATGTTGCTGGAAAGGCTTTGGGGCAGGGAATGAAATCCCCATCCTGGCCATGACAACAGGCATGTTGCTGGAAAGGCTTTGGGGCAGGGAATGAAATCCCCATCCTGGCCATGACAACAGGCATGTTGCTGGAAAGGCTTTGGGGCAGGGAATGAAATCCCCATCCTGGCCATGACAACAGGCATGTTGCCTTCAGCAGCCTGTATTTCAAGCAGATTGAGAGAAGCAATCACAATGTACGTGGATGGCACTGGGAAGTATTTTGGCAAGGGAAACAAGGCTTAAATGTTGAACTCTTTCAGGAGAAAAATAAACCAGGATCAACCTGCATACACAGAAAATGGCACAGGTGGATCTGCTTGTGGGTAAAACTTTGGTGGATGACATAGATGATTTGGCCTTGATTCCTGACCTGCAGCTGTGTGACTGCCCCAGTGTCAATGTTGCCCTCCACAGAAGGTGTAAGTAGTGACACAAATATACTTTCATATCAAAATTTGGAGCTCTCATGTATTACTGTGCTTATACTAGAGGCTGTTTATGAAACACTACGTTGAACCTAGTGTTTGTTTAGCATACCATACTCCTTGATGTTAAATACTGTTACTATTAACTGCTGTGATCACAGGATAATTAGAGGTTGGAAGGGACCCAAAAAGATCATTGGGTCCAACCTCCCTGCCAGAGCAGGACCACACAATCTAGCACAGATCACAGAGGAATGCATCCAGACAGGCCCTGAAAGACTCCAGAGAAGGAGACTCCATGACCTCTCTGGGGAGCCTGTTTCAGTGCTCTGTGACCCTTACAGTAAAGAAGTTCCCCCTTGTGTTGAGGTAGAACCTCTTGTGCTGCAACTTACACCCACTGCTCCTTGTCCTATCCCAGGGAGCAAGTGAGCAGAGCCTGTTCCCCAGCCTTCAGATGTTTATAAACATTGATTAAATCCTCTCTCAGTCTTCTCCAGACTAAACAGCCTCAGGTCCCTCAGCCTCTCCTCATCAGCCATGCCCTCCAGTCCCTTAATCATCCTCGCAGCCCTCTGCTGGACCCTCTCCAGCAGATCCCTGTCCCTGATAAACTGGGGAGCCCAGAACTGAACACAGTATTCAAGATGAGGTCTCACCAGGGCAGAGTAGATTGGAAGGAGAACCTCCCTTGATCTGCTGGACACACTCTTCCCATTGGCCCTCTTGGCCACAAGGGCACATTGCTGTGCCATGGTTAATTTGTTATCCACCAGCACTCCCAGGTCCCTCTCCACAGGGCTGCTCTCTAGCAGATCACCTCCCAGCCTGTACTGGTGCAGTTTATTTTTCCTTCCCAGGTGCAGGACTCTGCACTTGTCCTTGTTGAACCTCATTTGCTTGCTGCCTGTGGGGCTTTAATGATCAAGATGATGCAAAATAACAATGGTTTGATTTATGTTTAAGCACTCAGTAGTGTACAATGGATTGTTTAACATTAGTCAGTGTATGCATTATTAAGCTGTGCCCATGTATGAAGTGTGTTTTTTGGCCAAACAGCTCAGAAGTCTTTCTTGCTCTTTGTAAAGAGAACTCACAGAATTGGAGAGCTGATGAACATTTGAACCCTCCAGAGTGTGAAATAATAATGACCAGCTGGTGCTATTTCAGTGGGGAAAGCAATGAGCAAATGGCAAAGGGATGAGAATTGAATCTTGTTTATACCGCAGCACTGAGGACCACTAAGAAACTGGTTTGGATTGGTTTTAAGAGGATTTCAGAACAAAGGAGTTTCTCAGAATCTCTGCCCTTTCAGAATGGCAACATTCCTCTGTTCATCCAGGAGCTTCAGACTTTGAATTTGGGAGCAGATTCTGGAAAACAGATAGATCAAGCACTGCTGAGATCTCTGGAGAAATGAAGATGAGAAAACCATCAGGAGATGTATGCCTATATACCTCGTCAAAGTCCTCTCCTTCTGCTGAAATGTTACTGCTGTGTTCATAAAGCAGCTTGGGGTGTCTGGGCATATTCTCTCTTGTTTAGCAGAGAGACTGCTAAATCAGACACTTAGCAGGATACACCTGGTTGGTGATGGATTAGTACCCAGAAGGCCAGTGCTGAAATCATCTGGGGGCTTGTTATGAAGAAAAGATCTCTTTTTTAATTACAAGGAAACACTGGGAATAAGTTAATTTGATCCTATGTAGCCTCAATACATTGGGCTCCTCAGTTCAGGAGAGATGTTGAGATACTGGAATGTGTCCAGAGAAGGGTGACAAAGCTGGTGAGGGACCTGGAGCACAGCCCTGTGAGGAGAGGCTGAGGGAGCTGGGGGTGTTTAGCCTGGAGAAGAGGAGGCTCAGGGGTGACCTCATTGCTGTCTGCAACTACCTGAAGGGAGGCTGTAGTCAGGTGGGGGTTGGTCTCCTGCCAGGCAAGCAGCAATAGAACAAGGGGACACAGTCTCAAGTTGTGGTGGGGGAGGTCTAGGCTGGATGTTAGGAGGAAGTTGTTGTCAGAGAGAGTGATTGGCATTGGAATGGGCTGCCCAGGGAGGTGGTGGAGTCACCATCCCTGGAGGTGCCTGGCTGAGGCACTTAGTGCCATGGTCTGGTTGACTGGCTAGGGCTGGGTGCTAGGTTGGACTGGATGATCTTGGAGGTCTCTTCCAACCTAGTTGATTCTATGATCATTACATCTTCATGCTTACAATTCCCTTTATCATTTAACAAGGTGAAACAAGATTTTTGAGAACAGTCAAATTCCTGTCCTTTCAAAGACTCCTTCAGCCTGTGCTGCCAGCTATGTTTATGTTCACTCACTTGAAAAAAAGTTCTTTCCTTACCCAAGCATATGATGGTAGAAAACCATCAGAATTCCTCTAGCAAAGTTGATTTCCTTCATAAACATTTTCCTCTGGAGTTTTTCCCACCCTTGTTCCTTCAGACATATAAATCTCTATAGGCTTACTTCTTCCTAGTGTAAGATCTGTTTTCTTTTAAGTCAGCTACAAGTCTGGGAAACATACACTCTGGTGTTCCAAGAGGGCAGAGGGAGGTATTTCTAGAGCTAGCAAGATGACAAACAAATAGAGAGAAATTCTAGTCTTGGCTACCTTAATATAAACTCAGCCCATAGATCTTTCTTGATTTTTTTTTTGTTTTGTTCTTTTTTGGAACTGAGGTTTCCCATCTGTCAATGGGTGGATATAAAACCCAGCAGATGTTGAAGAGACATCTGGAGTGTATCCATTGCATTCCCAGAGTCGGTGATCATCACCTAGTTACCATATATATATCTATTTGCTGAGCTAAAGAAATTTGTTGTCTTCCCTCCAAATGGGTGATTGCAAAAATTGTCTGACATCCTTTCTACAGCTACCAAGAGTCTCTGATATCAAGAATCGTGCTTAGTGCTTGTATTTCCATAGCCAAAGGTTTAATGAGTATCTTATAAACTAGAGGGGTGGGTGCTGAGCAATGGGCTTGATCCTGCAGAGAAAGCCTTGATGTCTGAGACCTGGCTATGGAGGAACTGGGAAACTTCTGCAGCTCAGGAGGCTGAATGAATCATAGAATCATAGAATCAACCAGGTTGGAAGAGACCTCCAAGATCATCCAGTCCAACCTAGCACCCAGCCCTATCCAGTCAACCAGACCATGGCACTAAGTGCCTCATCCAGTCTTTTCTTGAAGACCCCCAGGGACGGTGCCTCCACCACCTCCCTGGGCAGCCCATTCCAATGCCAATCACTCTCTCTGGGAAGAACTTCTTCCTAATATCCAGCCTAGACCTACCCTGGCACAACTTGAGACTGTGTCCCCTTGTTCTATTGCTACTTGCCTGGGAGAAGAGGCCACCCCCCACCTGGCTACAATGCCCCTTCAGGGAGTTGTAGACAGTAATAAGATCACCCCTGAGCCTCCTCTTCTCCAGGCTAAACACCCCCAGCTCCCTCAACCTCTCCTCATAGGATTTGTGCTCCAGGCCCCTCACCAGCTTTGTTGCCCTTCTCTGGACATGTTCCAGCACCTCAACATCTTTCTTGAATTGAGGGGCCCAGAAATGGACACAGCACTCAAGGTGTGGTCTAACCAGTGCTGAGTACAGGGGCAGAATAACCTCCCTTGTCCTACTGGCCACACTGTTCCTGATGCAGGCCAGGATGCCATTGGCTCTCTTGGCCACCTGGGCACACTGCTGGCTCATCTTCAGCTTACTATCTATCAGTACCAGCGGATCTGAATCTCTTTGGAATCAAAAGAAGGGGACTGGATTTTCCAGGGAACCATAAATACTTGTTTTCAAATTGAATTTCAATTCTCAGCTTCAAAAAAGTTATACTAAGTGTTCTTAAGACAGAGAGACACAGATATTTTCCATCCTCTCACATCTGGACACTGCCCAGAGTGCCCAGACAAGAGAGAAGAGTCTTCCAGCCAGCTACATTCTTTTCTAAGCCAGGAACAACTCTATTGTACTGTGTGCATGCCAGGTTCCTTCTGGGCTCTGCACATTTGTTCAAGTTGGTGTTTATCTTGCCTGTTCTGCCCTGACTTTCTGGTTCCTGTTACTGTTTTCTCTTATTGTTACTGGTGAACTCTGGCCCTTACTGGGGCTGTGGTGGAGTTGCCTTTGTCTGAGGAGGTGTGGGACATTTTGCAATACTAGAGTGCCTCTGCTCCTTGCTGAGATGGCATTTGTATTCACCTGCTGATCAGCCTGGGAGGTGCTGGTGGATGAGGAGCTCAACACGAGCCACAGTGTGCACTTGCAGCCCAGAAAGCCCGATCATTACATGAAATCTCCCTGACTTTCCATGGACCTTTCTGTCCCAGGGACTCAGCCCAGTGCAGGCACTAACACAGGGGATAGCCTAACTTCTTGGAAATGTCATTTACATAGATGTCATTTACCTGGACCTGAGCAAGGGCTTTGACACTGTCCTGCACCACATCCTGGTCTCCAAGCTGGTGACACATGGGTTTGATGGGTGGACCACGGGACGGATAATGAACTGGCTTGATGGCTGCATTCAGAGTGTGGTTGTCAATGGATCCATGTCCAAGTGGAAGTCAGTGACAAGTGGAGTCCCTCAGGAATCAGTCCTGGGACCAGTCTTGTTCAACATCTTTGTTGGTGCCGTGGACAGAGGCATTGAGTGCACCCTCAGCAAGTTTGCTGCTGACACCAAGCTGTGTGGTGCAGAAGGAACAGTGGAGGGAAGGGATCCATCCAGAGGGACCTGCACAGGCTGGAGAGGTGGGCACAAACCAATCTCATAAGATTCAACAAGACCAAGTGGAGTGTCCTGCATCGGGGTTGAGGCAATGCCAAGCACAAAACCAGGCTGGGCAGTGAGTGGCTAGAGAGCAGCCCTGAGGAGAAGGACTTGGAGGTGCTGGTGGATGAGAAGCTCAACATGAGCCAGCAGTGTGCACTTGCAGCCCAGCCTGGGCTGCATCAGGAAAATTGTGGCCAGCAGGTCGAAGGAGGTGATAGTCCCCCACTACTCTGCTCTGCTGAGACCCCACATGGAGTATTGCATCCAGTTATGGAACCCCTATGACAAGAAGGATGTGGAGATGCTGGAGTGTGTCCAGAGAAAGGCCACGAGGATGCTTAGAGGGCTGGAGCAGCTCTGCTGTGAGGACAGACTGAGAGAGTTGGGGCTGTTCAGTCTGGAGAAGAGGAGGCTCTGAGGTGACCTTCTTGTGGCCTTCCAGTATCTGATGGGGGCCTACAAAAAAGCTGGGGAGGGACTTTTGAGGCTATCAGGGAGTGACAGGACTGGGGGGAATGGAGCAAAGCTGGAGGTGGGGAGACTCAGACTGGATGTGAGGAGGAAGTTGTTGAGCATGAGAGTGGTGAGAGCCTGGAATGGGTTGCCCAGGGAGGTGGTTGAGGCCTCATGGCTGGAGGTGTTTAAGGCCAGGCTGGCTGAGGCTGTGGGCAGCCTGATCTAGGGTAGGGTGTCTGTGCCCACGTCAGGGGGGTTGGAACTAGCTGATCCTTGTGGTCCCTTCCAACCCTGACTGATTCTATGATTCTAATCTCTTTTTCTTCTGGACATGCTGGTAAAAAACATGGAGAGAATTGAAGTTCATTTACTAGCCCCCATCATTAACAGGGGTTGCATCAGTGAAATGGTGAGGGGCACAGGGACAATTGTCTTTGCTTAGTAAAAGGCATCTGTGCAAGTGATTTGGAGGAAAATTCCCTGGAGACTATAGGAAATTCTCTAACTTATTGTACTCATTAATATAGATATTTGAAAAAAAATATTCCCAAACATATGTCTTCTTTGTAATCCAATACACTCTTTTCTGGACCCAAAGGAGATATCACACAGTTATTAATATATTTCTTTGCATGTCTCATTAATATATAATGGGAAAATGGTATTTTCTTCTTGAAGAATTGTCCATTGCATGTTATAATGATCTGATGATGATCTGGACTAGGGGATTGAGTCCAGCATCAGTAAGTTTGCAGATGACTCCAAGCTAGGAGCAGGTGTGGAGCTGTTGGAGGGTAGGAGAGCCCTGCAGAGGGACACTGACAGGCTGCATGGGCAGAGGCCAATGGGATGAGATTGAACAAGGCCAAGTGCAGGGTTGTACACTTTGGCCACAACAACCCCAAGCAGCACTACAGGCTGGGGACAGAGTGGCTGGATAGCAGCCAGAAGGAAAGGGACCTGGGGGTGCTGGTAGAGAGTAGGTGAATATGAGGCAGCAGTGTGCCCAGGTGGCCAAGAGAGCCAATGGCATCCTGGCCTGTATCAAGAACAGTGTGGCCAGTAAGAAAAGGGAGGTTATTCTTCCTCTGGACTCAGCACTGGTCAGGCCACACCTTGAGTACTGTGTCCAGTTCTGGGCTCCTTAATTCAAGAGAGATGTTGAGGGACTGGAACATATCCAGAGAAGGGCAATGAAGCTGGTGAGAGTCCTGGAGCACAGCCCTGTGAGGAGAGGCTGAGGGAGCTGGGGGTGTGCAGCCTGGAGAAGAGGAGGCTCAGGGGTGACCTCATTGCTGTCTACAACTACCTGAAGGGAGGCTGTAGCCAGGTGAGGGTTGATCTCCTCTGCCAGGCAACCAGCAATAGAACAAGAGGACACAGTCTCAAGTTGTGCCAGGGGAGGTCTAGGCTGGAGGTCAGGAGGAAGTTCTTTAGAGAGAGAGTGATTTCCCATTGGAATGGGCTGCCCAGGGAGGTGGTGGAGTCACCATCCCTGGAGGTGTTGAAGCAAAGCCTGGCTGAGGCACTTAGTGCCATGGTCTAGTTGATTGTCTAGGGCTGGGTGCTAGGTTGGACTGGATGATCTTGGAGGTCTCTTCCAGCCTGGTTGATTCTATGATTCTATGATAAATATCTTCATTCTGACTTTCTGGAAGCTGAATGGTTTGCACAGAAATATGTTAAGCATATTATTTACTTATTTCACTTTTTTATATTCATGTGCTTGTTGGTCTTCTATTCTATCTCCTGCATTCCTTCACTTCAAGGGTTTCCTGACTTAGATTTGCTTTTTCCCAAGCTCTGTCAGTCTTCCAAAACCATGTGAGCCCAGCAATTTTTGTGAGCATAGCTAACATTCAAAAGAATTGGCTAAAAATCTATTATTGCAATGTCAGAATCTATTTAGCACAATCTCCTTCTACTGAGATCATCAAACAAAAAGCTGTGTATGGCAGCACAAATATTTACACCAAATAGAGCCTCTATCTAATTTTAGGTACCCACACCCACCACACCCACTGGGAAATGAAAGCAGTCTCTTTCAGGTTATGCTTCCAGCTCTTCTAAAGAGGAAGATCCATTAGGCCCCACCTATTATGCCTTCTCATAACCTCTGACGGCTTTGTTTTCATTCTTGCCTGACAGGTCACAGCAGTGGCACACTAAAACAGAGTGGCTGGAAAGCAGCCAGGAAGAAAGGGACCTGGGGGTAATGATAGATAGTAGCTGAAGATGAGGCAGCAGTGTGCCCAGGTGGCCAAGAGAGCCAATGGCATCCTGGCCTGGATCAGGAACTGTGTGGCCAGTAGGACAAGGGAGGTTATTCTGCCCCTGTACTCAGCACTGGTCAGGCCACACCTTGAGTGCTGTGTCCAGTTCTGGGCTCCTCCATTCAAGAGAGATGTTGAGGTGCTGGAATGTGTCCAGAGAAGGGTGATGAAGCTGGTGAGGGGCCTGGAGCACAACCCTGTGAGGAGAGGCTGAGGGAGCTGGGGGTGTTTAGCCTGGAGAAGAGGAGGCTCAGGGGTGACCTCATTGCTGTCTACAACTCCCTGAAGGGAGGCTGTAGCCAGGTGGGGTTGGTCTCTTCTTCCAGGCAACCAGCAAGAGAACAAGGGGACACAGTCTCAAGTTGTGACAGGGGAGGTCTAGGCTGGATGTTAGGAGGAAGTTCTTCCCAGAGAGAGTGATTGGTATTGGAATGGGCTGCCCAGGGAGGTGGTGGAGGCACCATCCCTGGAGGTGTTGAAGCAAAGCCTGGCTGAGGCACTTAGTGCCATGGTCTGGTTGACTGGCTAGGGCTGGGTGCTAGGTTGGAGTGGATGATGTTGGAGGTCTCTTCCAACCTGGTTGATTCTATGATTCTAAGTCTGCCTTTGAATAATAATGATTACACTAACTGTAAAATGGATAATAACAGCAACCAACTGGAAGTGGCCAGGGGGATGCCTTGCAACAGCTTCTGAGGTTTTACAATTTATTTTCATTTTACAATGGAATGAAAACAAAACCTTCAGATATTTTGTTTTCAATTTAGGTCCTTCTTGTTGTGCTGTCAGAAATAGCCAGAGGGCTCTGGACCTCAAGAATTTGTCCTTACAAGTATGAAAAAAATGCTTCAGCTTTCATGACTCAGCAGTTTCTCCTGGTGGGATAGTTCACCAAAAATGCTCTGGCCAGAACTTCTGCTAACCCCAAAGAGTTCCAAACGGTGAGTCATATTCCCCCAAAACATAGTTGTTTCAGATCACTTGTTTTATGCTTTGTGAGTTGCTTCTGGGCTGTCTTTTCTTAAATATACCTTTCCCCTCCATCCTCTGAAGATGTACATTTGTTTCCCACCCTACTTCAACTCTTCTCAGGCTTTTTTAGTTGTGGGATTTTCTTTTTTTTTTTTCCTCATGCAGCTGTTTGCCTTTTTTAACCTTCCCTAACTTAGACATGGGAAGCAATGTTGGAATAATGCTTTTGTGGTATGCTGTGGCAGAAGTTTGCCAGGAAATAGGTGTCTGCTGGATGGCCTCTGCAATGGATCATAGAATCAACAAGGTTGGAAAAGACCTCCAAGATCGTCCAGTCCAACCTAGCACCCAGCCCTAGCCAGTCAACTAGACCATGGCACTAAGTGCCTCAGACAGGCTTTTCTTGAACACCTCCAGGGATGGTGACTCCACCACCTCCCTGGGCAGCCCATTCCAATGCCAATCACTCTCTCTGGCAACAACTTCCTCCTAACATCCAGCCTAGACCTCCCCCAACACAACTTGAGGCTGTGTCCCCTTGTTCTGTTGCTGGTTGCCTGGAAGAAGAGACCAATCCCCATCTGGCTACAGCCTCCATTCAGGTAGCTGTAGACAGCAATGAGGTCTGCCCTGAGCCTCCTCTTCTCCAGGCTGCACACCCCCAACTCCCTCAGCCTCTCCTCACAGGGCTGTGCTCCAGGACTCTCACCAGCTTCATTGCCCTTCTCTGGACACGTTCCAGTTGTCCCACTACTGTCTTGTGAAGTTCTGTCTGGCAGTTTGTTGGTTCTTACTCATATCAGAGGGCATTTTCCATCAGTCAGGGCTGATATCTGTCAAAAGGCAGGAACATCTGCTCTCATGCCCTGGCCAGCTGCAGCTCTTGCCAGCTCGGAGGCACTTCAGGAAATCAGAAGAGCCACACAGTAATAATTAACACTCAGTGCTTGTGGGGCAGCTGCTATGTGTGCGATGTCTGTGGTTTGGTTTTAGACTCAGCTGGCTCAGAGATGGCTTTACAGGACCCATATCTAGTTCTGGCCAGCTCCATGTTTCATGCTGCACCCAGATGTGCTTTGGAAAGGCAAACTCTTTTTCTCTAGCATTTCAGGTGGGAATCACAGAATCATAGAATAGTTTGGGTTGGAAGGGACCTTAAAGATCATCTAGTTCCAACCCCCTGCCATGGGCACAGACACCCTACCCTAGAGCAGGCTGCCCACAGCCTCAGCCAGCCTGGCCTTAAACACCTCCAGCCATGGGGCCTCAACCACCTCCCTGGGCAACCCATTCCAGCCTCTCACCACTCTCATGCTGAACAACTTCCTCCTCACGTCCAGTCTGAACCTACCCATCTCCAGCTTTGCTTCATTCTCCCTAGTCCTGTCACTACCTGATTGGATAGGGCTGAGTGACAGGTTGGACTGGATGATCTTGGAGGTCTCTTCCAACCTGCTTGGTTCTGTGATGTTCTTGGCATAAATTTCCTATGTCAAACATTATTTCAGATTGGGACCTCATTTTGCATTCACATTCTCTGATGCTTCTTTCCTTCCTTGGAAGCATCAGGAGGGACTTAATGTATTGCTGCAGGCAACTCTTTACAGGAAAAGAAATAAATTGGGCAATGTACTTCAAATAATGGAAGAATGAATTATTTCACCATTTCAGTGGTTTCCCAGGAGGGAGAGTAGAGGGAGAAAATGCACTTAACACTCTAAAATAGTAAAATAACAAGAACCACAGCAACCTCACCCCTCTGGACTTGAATCAAACTGAATGGTTTAGGTAAATTCCCAGCAGGTCTCCAAGTGGCACACACTATCAGAGAAGATGACTATGCCTGGCAAGGGAAATTCTCCATGTTAATGATATCATGAACTGTCTCAGCTCATTTGAAGTTCTTCTGTAAGGCCTGGTTTCTGGCAGATTAGCTGAATGATTTTGGAATATGAATTCCTCTTTTAATGTGGAGTTTGTTCCTGTTTTCATGGATGGTACTCCTGGAAAATTACTTTCTTAATGCTGTATTTCACATATCTTTTTAATGAAATCTGTTACTCCCTTGCTTTCCTGGAACAGGCTTAAAATACTCCAAGCAGCAACTAGATCATAGAATCATAGAATCAACCAGGTTGGAAGAGACCTCCAACATCATCCACTCCAACCTAGCACCCAGCCCTATCCAGTCAACCAGACCATGGCACTAAGTGCCTCAGCCAGGCTTTGCTTCAACACCTCCAGGGACGGTGCCTCCATCACCTCCCTGGGCAGCCCATTCCAATGCCAATCACTCTCTCTGTGAAGAACTTCTTCCTAACATCCAGCCTATACCTACCCTGGCACAACTTGAGACTGTGTCCCCTTGTTCTATTGCTGGTTGTCTGGGAGAAGAGACCAACCCCCACCTGGCTACAATGTCCCTTCAGGTAGTTGTAGACAGCAATGAGGTCACCCCTGAGCCTCCTCTTCTCCAGGCTAAACAGGCCCAGCTCCCTCAACCTATCCTCATAGGATTTGTGCTCCAGGCCCCTCACCAGCTTTGTTGCCCTTCTCTGGACACCTTCCAGCACCTCAACATCTCTCTTGAATTGAGGGGCCCAGAACTGGACACAGCACTCAAGGTGTGGCCTGACCAGTGCTGAGTCCAGGGGCAGAATAACCTCCCTTGTCCTACTGGCCACACTGTTCCTGATGCAGGCCAGGATGCCATTGGCTCTCTTGGCCACCTGGGCACACTGCTGGCTCATCTTCAGCCTACTATCTACCAGTACCCCCAGGTCCCTTTCCTCCTGGCTGCTCTCCAGCAACTCTGTCCCCAGCCTGTGGTGCTGCTTGGGGTTGTTGTGGCCAAAGTGCAGAACCCTGCACTTGGCCTTGTTAAATCTCATCCCATTGGCCTCTGCCCTCCCATGCAGCCTGTCCAGGTCCCTCTGCAGGGCTCTCCTACCTTCCAACAGATCAAAACCTGCTCCTAGCTTGGTGTCATCTGCAAACTTACTGATGCTGGACTCAATGCCCTGAGATGACAAAGAGAGGGAGGGAGTTGTGAGTAATTTTGGAGATTACATACATGGAAGAAAGCAAAGCAGCACTAGCAAGGTAAGCTATCTTTCTCAGAGCCTAAATAAGAGCATCTAAATGCCATCTTAAGTTTTTTTTTTCTGGCTTTTGCTCAAAATTTTAATGGTGAGTTTTCAGAGAGTCAAAATGGGATTAAATAAGAGAGCTGATTCTATCACACAGCTCTGGTGAGACCTCACCTGAAGTACTGTGTTAAGCTCTGGGGTCCTTGATACAAGAAGGTTGTGGACCTGATAGAGTGGGTCCAGAGGAGGGTTCGAGAGGGCTGGAATATGTCACCTTCCAAGACAGGTTGAGAGAGCTGGGATTGTTCAGCCTGGAGAAGAGAAGGCTCCAGGCACACCTTCCAGTACCTTCAGGGGGGCTAAAAGAATGCTGAGGAGGGACTGTTTACAAAGTTGTGCAGCACTAGGATGAGGGGCAGTGGTTTTAAGCTAAAGAAGGGTATATTTAGATTGAACATTAGAAAGAAGTTCTTTACTATGAGGGTGATAGAACACTGGAACACATTTCTCAGGGAGGTGGTGGAGATCCCATCTCTGGAGGCATTCAAAGTCAGGCTTGATGGGGCTCTCTAGTTGGAGATGTTCCTGCTTACTGCAGAGGGGTGAATTAGAGGATCACTAGAGGTCACTTCCAATCCAGTGCATTCCAAGATTCTATGTTCCTATGATTCTAAACTAGAAAGAAACTGGAAGGAATTCTATAGTATCCTTCATGTTTTGATGCAGCTGAAAAGGTCTGTGTGTAGTTATGACTCAACAAAAGTGAAGACTAAACAAGAATGAACACCTCTAGAGGTATTCTGTCATCTATCTGTGGTTAGTGAAGTTTGTGTGCTCATGTGGAGTCATTTGGGGAATAGAATCATGTAACCTGACCTGTCAAGAGTAGTACTTTTGTCCAAGCTTGAATAGACAGCACAAAGTCCTCAACATTACTTCTACAAGCCGTTGCTTGATAATATAAATAGATAGCCTCAAGTGGCATTTTAAGTGCAGATTTGTTCCAGACCTGAGATTCTCTGGTGGAAATTTCACAGAATTAACCAGGTTAGAAAAGACCTCTGAGTCCAACCTAACACCTAACCCTTCCAATTAGCTAAATCATTGCACTATGTGCCTCATCCACCCTCCTTTTAAACACCACCAGAGATGGTGACTCCACCACCTCCAAGGGCAGCCCATTCCAATGGGCAATCACTCTTGCTGTGAAGAACTTCTTCCTAACATCCAGCCTAAACCTGGGTTAGGGTTAGGGTTAGGGTGCCTTGGCACAACTTGAGACTGTGTCCCCTTGTTCTGTTGCTGGTTGCCTGGCAAAAGAGATCAACCCCCACCTGGCTGCAACCTCCTTTCAGGTACTTGTAGACAGCAATGAGGTCAGCCCTGAGCCTCCTCTTCTCCAGGCTGCACACCCCCAGCTCCCTCAGCATCAACTCACAGGGCTGTGTTCCAGCCCCCTCACCAGCCTTGCTGCCCTTGTCTGGACACATTCAAGCACCTCAATATCTCTCTTAAATTGAGGGGCCCAGAACTGGACAGAATACTCAAGGTGTGGCCTGACCAGTGCTGAGTACAGAGGCAGAGTGACTTCCTTGGTCTTGCTGGCCAATGCTTCACCCTTTAAATGAAAAATAAGGTCTCTGAATGCATGCTCATGGGCAGGGTCACAAGAAACTTAACCCCAGAACTAGGAAAAAAAAGGCATTGATTTTGTGGAAGTTAGTGGAGGAGAGGTAAATGCTGAAGTAAACTCACCAGTTCTGAAAGGGAGGTGGGGAGGTGGCTTAGAGGCCAAGAGTGTCTGAGAGAGGAATGGTCTGGCTGTTGAGGATGGAGCTGCTTGCAGCAGCTGGATTGCTGCCTACTCTGGAGCTGGAGCATGAGACAGTTTGTGAAACTAAAACACATTTTCCAACTTGATGGGATTTTCCTTATGGTCTGTTCTCAGCAAAGCAGCATTATTATTGTAAATAGATGCTCTTTCTGTCTCATCTCCCAGGGGATAAAAATGACTGTTATGCTTGAACATGTATGTTTTCCCACTCATTGCTGAAGCTGTTCTATTTCTTAAAGCCTGCAGAGAGCCAAGCATTAGCAGATACTGTTAATATCATTACTTCAAAGTTAGAGCTGGATGTCTGTGCCAGCTAGTCTTTAATATGAGACGTGGCCTCTGTCCCCTCAGAATTGCAGGGCTTGGAAAGTAGTTCTAGTGAGCCATCTCAAACACTCTCTTGCTCTGTGGCTAGACCCTTCTGTCCAGCCCCTCTGTGCAGTCCTCTTTAACTCTTTCAGACGCCTGAGCGCTGGATCCTGTGCTTATCACCAGGGCTGCTATTTCCATGATACAACTGCATCCTGTCATGAAACAGGAGTGAGGATCCTGGTACACTGCTGTGCATCTCTTTCCTTCCAGCTCCCAGGCCATCACCTTCCTGACTGCCACTCACTGTTCCTGGGAATATTTTTACAGCTGTCCACCTTTCTCCTTTGGGAGTCTTTTTCCCACCTTCCCCTCCTCAGTGTTTCTCCTGTTAGTGAGCAGTTTTTTTCCAGCCTTCTCTTCCCTTGGGGATGGTTTGTGCATTTCATGTTTATGGATTCATTGCTTTGCCAGTCCTGGAGTCAGATAGGCAACCCTGGGGCAAGCTCTGCTCCATGGAGCAAAGCTGGAGGTGGATAGGTTCAGACTGCATGTGAGGAGGAAGCTGTTGAGCATTAGAGTGCTGAGAGGCTGGAATGGGTTGCCCAGGGAGGTGGTTGAGGCCCCATGGCTGGAGATGTTTAAGGCCAGGCTGGATGGGGCTCTGGCCAGCCTGCTCTAGGGTAGGGCGTCCCTGGGCATGGCAGGGGGGGTTGGAATTAGATGACCCTTGTGGTCCCTTCCAACCCTGACTGATTCTATGGTTCTATTTGCTGGTGCACTCAACCCACATTAAATCTGGGGAGCTGTGCTAGCTAAAATGCCAGGCTCTCATGGTCTTTCATGCTTTCCCCTTCCCTGGGATTGCAAATACACGTTGGACTCGATGATCTGTGAGGTCTCTTCCAACCCTGATGATACTATGATACTATGATATGATGATGATACACCACTTTACTTAAGGGGGCTATCTGGAGATGTCACTTCCTAGCAAGTGCCACAGGGGGCAGAAGTTACTGTGTTCCCCAGGACCCTTCTAAGCAATCTTGCCTACTGCCATGTGATGACTTTCTATGCCCACAGTGACAGCTGTTGAAAAAAAGGGCTCTGGTCCTCATCATAGATCTAAGAATATGTATGCCTCAGATCAAATGCTAAGGAAAAGCCATCACTGCACAATGAGCTCTGCATCCATTTTAGCTAAAGTTAGTAGCAATGACATGGTTGGATAGCATCATTGGGTTCTCTTGCATGGTGTTCTCCCTTGGTGGTATCCTAACTGCTGAGACATGATGGATGGTGCATAGGACTGCAGTGAGGTGTAATGATGCATCCTCAGATTTGAGAGAGTTTTCCTGTCCATCTGGATGCATCAGAAAGTCATTGGCTTATGAATGATGCTTGAGCATTTTAGCATATGTAGGAGTTGCATGTAAGCCTTAGTCCCTGCATTCTGCCAAGTGTGGTGGTAGTATGGCTTGAATCATAGAATCAGTCAGGGTTGGAAGGGACCACAAAGATCATCTAGTTCCAACCTCCCTGCCATAGGCAGGGACACCCAGGTTGGCCACAGCCTCATCCAGCCTGGTCTTAAAGACCTCCAGGGACGGGGCCTGAGCCACCTCCCTGGGCAACACATTCCAGGCTCTCACCACTCTCACGGGTGAGAGTCTTGAGTGAGAGATTTCTGACTTTCAATATGAGTAATGCTGGATAACAAATATGGTAAACCAACTTTTTTCCCCTTTTAAACTGTTTGTTATTAGCCATTGTTTTAAAGCATGTTTTTCCATGATCCTTTGTGGGGAAAAAAAAAGAGATCTAAATATCAATTCGTAAATTCAGTCTAGAATTCATTTAGTACCTCTTGGGATAAAACTTGAGGTGACAATTCATACAGTTTTCATTCTACAGTAACTTACTCCCTGCCTTAGTTCCCAGGATCATAGAATTTCTTAGATTGGAAAAGACCTTCAAGATCACCGAGTCCAAGCATTAGTTTCACACTGACAAGTCCTTGACTAAACCAAATCCCTCAGCACAACATCTAACCACTATGAATATATCAGCTAGGAGACTGATGAGTGATCATTTGAAAAAGCAGGCTAGCAACATAGTAACTTGGAGTTTTTTTCATTGCAAAGATAAACAATAATTTGACAGGAGATGTCATTGCTGTTTAATGACTTTGTCTGAACAGAACAATTGAAGGAAATAGGTTTGCTCTTCCTCATCCCTTGCCATTTCCATGATGTCACTAGGTTTGGCCATAACAAATGGAAACTTAGGACATAGGAAAGGCACTGCCTTCAGGGCAGAATATACATGCATGGTACCAATGGTATGAAGCATCAGTACAGACATCTAGGTATCATGGTTTATCAAGAGGACAGAAAATGAGAAGGAAGTTTTAGTGGAGAGAATTTGCACTCAGTCAGTAACTAAGCCACTGTAATGGTGACTTAGTAAACATTCTGCCATGTCCTGGAGAAATTAAGTTTGCACAACTAGGAATTTGGTTGCTTTCATATCTTTGCAAAGGTTTTGCTTGCTTAACTGCCTTTGCTGAGTGCTTGGTTCTGTTTCCTGCATATGGAGCATCTGGTGTTTGCCTGACTGTTATTCAGCAACACCTGTATATCATTCTGGCTGGTGGATGGCTGGCCACAAATACTGAGTCAATTATTCATTTTTAAAGTGGTGGACATGACTTAGTTCAGACTGTAGAGATTGTTACTCAAAAGCCAGAGGCTATAGTTTCAGTTTTGGTTTCCTCAGCTGATGTCACCTCCAGCATTGTTTTGCTGATTAGAAAGACAGGGAAAAACTAATCACAGAATAGAATCATAGACTCATAGAATCAACCAGGTTGGAAGAGACATCCAAGATCATCCAGTCCAACCTATCACCCAGCTCTATCCAGTCAACCAGACCATGGCACTAAGTGCCTCAGCCAGGCTTCTCTTCAACACCTTCAAGGACGGTGACTCCACCACCTCCCTGGGCAGCCCATTCCAATGCCAATCACTCTCTCTGCCAACAGCTTCCTCCTAATATCCAGCCTAGACCTCCTCTGGCACAACTTGAGACTGTGTCCTCTTGTTCTGTTGCTGATTGCCTGGGAGAAGAGACCAACCCCCAGATGGCTACAACAGGTAGTTGTACACAGCAATGAGGTCACCCCTGAACCTCCTCATCTCCAGGCTAAGCATCCCCAGATCCCTCAGCCTCTCCTCACAGGGCGGAGCTCCAGGCCCTCACCAGCTTCTTCATCCTTCTCTGGACACCTTCCAGTACCTCAACATCTCTCTTGAACTGAGGAGCCCAGAACTGGACACAGCACTCAAGGTGTGGCCTGACCAGTGCTGAGTACAGGGGAAGAATAACCTCCCTTGTCCTACTGGCCACACTGTTCCTGATGCAGGCCAGGATGCCATTGGCTCTCTTGGCCACCTGGGCACACTGCTGGCTCATCTTCAGCTACTCTCTACCAGTACCCCCAGGTCCCTTTCTTCCTGGCTGCTCTCCAGCCACTCTGTCCCCAAAGAGTGGCTGTTTTGGAGCACTGGATAAGAAAAGGGTTATTTTCTCATTGATTTCTCACTGTTAACTCTTTTTGTACTCCAGAAAATCCTACCCTATCTCCTTGCTGCAGTCCATTGCTAAGTAAGCAAAATTTCAAAAGCTATTTGCCTCTCCACATTCCATACTCCAAAAAGTCTCTTTCTACAGCACTGAGTACAAGAGCACTGGACTGGGGCAAAGTCAAATCCCAGGGAGTCAAGGTCAGAATCACAGATTTACAGAATGGTAACTGTTGCAAGTGACCTCTGGAGGTTATCTAGTCCAACTTCCCTTGTAAAGCAGGTTGCACAGGATCACATTTAAGTTGATTTTGAATATCTCCAGAGAAGGAGACTCCACAACCTCATCTCTGATGCAGCAGTGAGCAGATTTAAGATAATTTGCCATTCCAGACCCAATTTAGATATTATGCTGGCCCCTAGCAGGATTTGTTGTTTGCTCACATTTTGTTATAGAGGCTGGGGCTCTTTAGCTTGGAGAAGAGGAGACTGAGAGGTGACCTCATCAGTGCTCATAAATATGTAAAGGGTGAGTGCCAGGAGGATGGAGCCAGGCTCTGCTTGGTGATGCCCGATGACAGGACAAGGGGCAATGGGTGGAAGCTGAGGCTTCCCAGGAAGGTAGTGGAGTCACCATCCCTGGAGGTGTTGAAGCAAAGCCTGGATGAGGCACTTAGTGCCATGGTTTAGTTGATTGTCTAGGGCTGGGTGCTAGGTTGGCCAGGATGATCTTGGAGGTCTCTTCCAACCTGGCTGATTCTATGATTCTAGAATGATTCATAGGAAGTTTCGTGTAAACATGAGGAGGAATTTTTTCCTTATGCAGGTGACAGAACACTGGAGCAGGCTGTCCAGGGGGGTTGTGGAGTCTTTCTCTCTGGAGATATTTAAAACCCACCTGGGCACGTTCCTGTGTGATCTACTCCAGGTGATCCTTCTCTGGCAGGGGGATTGGAATGGGCTGCCCAGGGAGGTGGTGGAGTCACCATCCCTGGAGATGTTCAAGAAAAGCCTGGATGAGGCACTTAGTGCCATGGTCTAGTTGACTGGCTAGAGCTGGGGGATAGATTGGACTGGATGATCTTGGAGATCTCTTCCAACCTGGTTGATTCCATGATGATTTTTTGAGGTCCCTTCCAGCCCCTGACTAGGCTGTGATTCTGTGATTATCTCTTGCAGAATTCCTGCTCATTAGCTTATGATAGTGCTCAGCCTCACTGATATCTGGTCCAAAGTCCCTTTGTGCAGACCTTGTTAAAATCTGGTCCCCTGTAACTTCTGCACCGTGATAAGTCCTTGGCTTAAGCACATATCACACAAAGAATTATTTTTAATCCATTTGACTTTCTCATATTTTCAAGCCATTCCCTCAGGACTGTGTCTGACCTTAGAAAAAACCCCATAGTTCTATATCTGAACCACCAGGACACATTCAAATAGTCTATCTTCTTGCTTAGTAGTCTTTGTGTTTCCTACTGCTCTTCAAACACCACATAGCCAATATAAAACTCAAAGTGCTGGGTGCTGCACTTTGGCCACAACAACCCCATGCAGAGATACAGGCTGGGGTCAGAGTGGCTGGAGAGCAGCCAAACAGAGAGGGATCTGGGGGTGATGATTGATACCCGCCTGAACATGAGCCAGCAGTGTGCCCAGGTGGCCAAGAGAGCCAGTGGCATCCTGGCCTGCATCAGGAATGGTGTGGCCAGCAGGAGCAGGGAGGTCATTCTGCCCCTGTACTCTGCACTGGTTAGACCACACCTGGAGTACTGTGTTCAGTTCTGGGCCCCCCAGTTTACGAGGGACATTGAGATGCTTGAGCGTGTCCAGAGAAGGGCGACGAGGCTGGGGAGAGGCCTTGAGCACAGCCCTACGAGGAGAGGCTGAGGGAGCTGGGATTGGTTAGCCTGGAGAAGAGGAGGCTCAGGGGTGACCTTATTGCTGTCTACAACTACCTGAGGGGTGGTTGTGGCCAGGGGGAGGTTGCTCTCTTCTCTCAGGTGGCCAGCACCAGAACGAGAGGACACAGCCTCAGGCTGCGCCAAGGGAGATTTAGGCTGGAGGTGAGGAGAAAGTTCTTCCCTGAGAGAGTCATTGGACACTGGAATGGGCTGCCCGGGGAGGTGGTGGAGTCGCTGTCCCTGGGGCAGTTCAAGGCAGGACTGGACGTGGCACTTGGTGCCATGGTCTGGCCTTGAGCTCTGTGGTAAAGGGTTGGACTTGATGATCTGTGAGGTCTCTTCCAACCTTGGTGATACTGTGACACTGTGAAAACAGTAGACAGAAGAGCTTAGGTGCAATTTAGAGTGGATAATTCTGGATAGAGCACCATGGCTGCTTTTCCTACTCTTCCAGTCCTTCCTGATGTGCGTTGTAGTTTGCTTATTCTCTACATCTAGTTTGTAGGTTGCAAATGTTATTCGTGGTGCAGCATTGGCCCCTGCTGTGCTTGATGCACAGGGACATCCATTGACTGCTAATATCAGATGGAGAAATCAGTTCTCTGCGTCAGGCTGCAGCAGCTTCTGAGCTGTCAGTTGAGTCCTGGGTAATCACCAGGATGCTGGTAGGTATGGGAGGGATTGGTGCAGAGCTCATTTGTGTCTCTTTGTAGCACAAAGCTTTTGTCAGCGTAAAATCGAACCAGGGATAGCAACGGCACAAGGTGAAGCTGTGTAACAGAGCCAGAAGCAAAAGTAGGAAGCAGCTCAAGTGCTGCAGGCTCCTTCTCAGCCACAGCTGCATTTCAGAAGTGTCAGGGAACAACAGGGTCTTTGTCACCACAGTGCTCGGAGCATTGCTGCAGAAACCATCAGCCCTGAGTAAATAGGCTCACAGAGCATGTACACACCTCTGTCTCCGCGGGCTTCGAGTGGCTTGTGCGCCCGCAGGACAATACCGGGATGTGTGTGAGGAAGAGAGATAGGCGAGAGACCTATCTCAAGTCTTTGCATACCATAAAACACCTTCGTAAGAAAAAGATCATAAGATGCTTGGGGGGTGTATAAAGTGCCTCTGAGTATGGAGCAACCATGAGGAGGCTAAGAGTTAGGGGGTCTACAAAATTTATCTTCACAAAAGCCATTCATGAAAGCCTTTGAATTGCATCGGTGGGTTGCTGTTGTGCTAGACCTCGAATGTTCTAGTGAGATCCATGGTTTATTCTGGGTGATACCAGGGAGATTGGCAGAGAAGTCCTTTTAGCTCCCGAGAAGCCAAATGAATACCTCTGTTCTGTGGCTGCTAGTCTAAAACTCCAGATCTTAAAAGAGCCAATGCTTTCTTGTCTCAAGGGTGAAGTTCAAATCTGTACGATCAAAACTGGATGAACATTAAAAGGGAGAGGGAGAAAAAAAAGAAGAGGCAACATTGCAAACATCCATGCAAATAAACATCACAGCTCTCTTTCAGTGCTATTTATAGCTTTTTCAGTTTAATGACCCCAAACACTGCATGAAGGGTTTCTCTAATGTGCTACCAAGACTGTTTATAGGAGACAACTGTCTCAAGAATGTGGTAGTGTAAAGACTCCCACAGCAGCACCCATGCTGAAATCTCAAGTCTCCTTGGGCAGTCTCTTCCTGTCTACTGAAGTTAGGGATGATATGGGATTTAAGTCATTGCTTACACACCATGGCAAACAGAGAAGGGTGGAAATCAGTGGGCATTACCAGTCAGTTCTGAGTAACTGGCATACTGAAATTGTGCACAGGTACTCTTCTGCCTGTAGCTGGAGATACTTGGGACGTTACAGCTCTCATCTGGTTACTACCATGTCTTGAGAGAGGCTGCAACGCAAAGCTGCTCTGTGCACAACCTCTCAATATTGGCCTCTCAGGGTGATCCCAGTCTCCCTCGAGTACTTCTGCCTACTCCAGGACTGAGAACGGCCAGCCAGAGGCAGCCCCATGACCGGTGACAGTCCACTTCCAACCACTTTCTTTTGTGGGAGGACAAGAGGAGCAGGGATTTGAGTCAGCACTGTGACATAAAGGCAAG
Organism: Pogoniulus pusillus; assembly: GCF_015220805.1. Lineage (NCBI taxonomy): Eukaryota > Metazoa > Chordata > Aves > Piciformes > Lybiidae > Pogoniulus > Pogoniulus pusillus. The sequence goes on along the minus strand of NC_087264.1, from coordinate 6,339,370 downwards.
ATCTAACAGGTTTATGGATTTAGACAGGTAAGGAGGAAGCTCTTCACAGAGAGAGTGATTGGCATTGGAATGGGCTGCCCAGGGAGGTGGTGCAGTCACCGTCCCTGGAGGTGTTGAAGCAAAGCCTGGCTGAAGCACTTATTGCCATGGTCTAGTTGATTGTCTAGGGTTGGGTGCTAGGTTGGACTGGATGATCTTGGAGGTCTCTTCCAACCTGCTTGATTCTATGATACAAGCTGACTGCTCTGGGAAGAGAAGTGGTACTGCTCCTATGCTAATTCAAATACCAGAGCAGAAGACTATCCCTTCCTGCATGACCTGCTGGGCCAGCAAGGTTGGAATCACAGTTCTGCAAGACCAGTCAGCACTCCAGTCCACTTCAGTGCAAAGTCAGTTGGATTATCTTAAATCACCACTAAAGAGCAAAAAGGTGTGTCTTGTAACGGTAATTCCTGACTATCTCCTTCTATATTGCTTTTAATTTGCAGAGCTTCAGTCATGGCTGAGCTGTTCTGTATGCTATTCATTAGCTGATCACATGCCACTGCTAATTTTTTTCAAATGGATTCACTATTTATAAATGTTCACCACTCTGTGCCGACAAACGAAGTGAGGGAAGCACAGATCTGTGCCTCTTCGTGCTTTTAATGCAGATCCTTTGTGGCTCTCTTTTGGAGGGATCAACTTAGGCTCATAGAATCATAGAATCAACCAAGTTGGAAGAGACCTCCAAGATTATCCAGTCCAACCTAGCATCCAGCCCTAGACAATCAACCAGACCATGGCACTAAGTGCCTCAGCCAGGCTTTGCTTCAACACCTCCAGGGATGGCGACTCCACCACCTCCCTGGGCAGCCCATTCCAATGCCAATCACTCTCTCTGGCAAGAACTTGCTCCTAACATTCAGTCTGTACCTCCTTCAGCACAGCTTGAGACTGTGTACCGTTGTTCTATTGCTGGTTGCCTGGCAGAAGAGACCAACCCCCACCTGGCTACAGTGTCCTTTCAGGGAGTTGTAGGCAGCAATGAGGTCCCCCCTGAATGTCCTCTTCTCCAGGCTGCACACCCCCAGATCCCTCAGCCTCTCCTCACAGGGCTGTGTCCCAGGCCTCTCACCAGCTCTGTTCTCTGGACATGTTCCAGCACATCAACATCTCTCTTGAATTGAGGGGCCCAGAACTGGACACAGCACTCAAGGTGTGGCCTGGCCAGTGCTGAGTCCAGGGGCAGAATAACCTCCCTTGTCCTGCTGGCCACACAGTTCCTGATACAGGCCAGGATGCCATTGGCTCTCTTGGCCACCTGGGCACACTGCTGGCTCATGTTCAGCTGCTATCTACCAGTACCCTCAGGTCTCTTTCTGTCTGACTGCTCTCCAGCCACTCTGTCCCCAGCCTGTAGCACTGCTTGGGGTTGTTGTGGCCAAAGTGTAGAACCCTGCACTTGGCCTTGTTAAATCTCATCCTATTGGCCTCTGAACTTCCTTCATTTACCAAAGGTGCATCTTTGGCTTTTAAAGCTATATGCATGGCATTTGTCTGCGTTTTATGCCTGAACTAGACAGTTTATGACTTGCCACCCTCTTCTTCATAGACTTCATCTGATGAGTCTATTCACCTTTGTCTGCACAGTGGGACAAGTTAGTTGCATGGCATTGGTACTACTCCTCAGTCACTGAGGGCTTTTACAGTAAAAATCACAGTTCACAGTATCACAGATCATCAAGGTTGGAAGAGACCTCATAGATCTCAAGGCTAGACCATGGCACCAAGTGCCACGTCCAATCCTGCCTTGAACAGCTCCAGGGACTGCAACTCCACCACCTCCCCGGGCAGCCCATTCCAGTGTCCAATGACTCTCAGTGAAGAACTTTCTCCTCACCTCCAGCCTAAATTTCCCCTGGCACAGCCTGAGGCTGTGTCCTCTTGTTCTGGTGCTGGCCACCTGAGAGAAGAGAGCAACCTCCCCCTGGCCACAACCACCCCTCAGGCACATACTTTAAGAATAGATTAGACTGAATTAGACTAGAAACTGATAGTTCTATATGGAAAGGACCTACTGTGATTATCTAATCCAACTACTTCAGGAGTGATCAGAAGTTTAAGCATGTTATTAAGGGCATTGTCCAAATACCTTTTAAACATTGGCAAGCATGGGACATAACCACCTCAGTAGGAAGCCTGAATAGAAATTTTAGGGTGAATAGATTTTATGCTAAAAGTTTCTGGGTTCTTTAAGGTTCATAAATATCAAATGGGCAGCTTGATGGCTTCCCAGGTAACAAAGGACACACCTCCCTTCTGTATCTCATAGGGCAAGTCAGTTAGTTTTGAGACTACTGAATCAATTCTGCTAGCAATTGAATTGATTTTTCTTTGTTGTTGTTGTTGTTACAACCTCAGCCCTAATTAAATATTTATAACCTCACACAGCGAGGCACAATACGAGTCACCCTGGCTGAGAGACCTTTGCTAATGGATGATCAGCATTTGATGGTCAAAAGACAGAATGGAACCAGCCTGTTAAGGCATCTACTCACTATCTAAACATTCTCTATTGTTACAGTTATTGCCAGTTATATCCTGTTTCTCACTGGCTGGTTTGCCTGCCCTTGAAATAGCCACGTACCTCATGGCTAAACCACTTCAGAGTGGGACCTGGAAATGCATCAAAGGTAAGGAAACCTATTCAGAACTCTGCCCTCCAGCAAAACCTCTTCAAAATACCTTGAGAAATAACCAGACTTGTAAACTTCCATGAATCTGACAAAAGAAACAGTTTTTGGATCCAAGCAACAAATTTGCTTTCCCCATCTGTCTGTCACTGTCTCTGACCCTACTCTACATCCATCATATCTCAGTCCTGGCAATAAGCCCTGAGCAAATTCATTTTTGTGGACTGTGGGTGAAATCTGTGGGAGAGTATTACTAGCATGGAGCTAATAACTAGTTTGGACTTTTGTACAGTGCAGCTGCATACATGGTGAATCACCAATAGCCTTTCATCCCAGGCATTTCTGTATCTGAGTTGTAATGTGTGAGTTATCTGCAGGAAGCCTGTTCCTTCCCTGGGTGAAATCCATCTACTGCCTTCAACTTTCTTAGAGGAAGGCTGGGCCCAAATGTTACAAAGTGGTTTCAAGCCTTTTCATGTGAAAGGCACTGAACAAGTACTGTACAGGTCTAATGCTGGTGGAGCTCAGCCCTTTGAAATGCTAGTTGCTTCCTCTGGGCCATCCTTCTCAATATGTTCACCTGCTTCATCTGTGGCATGAAAAACTGTCCAGGGAAGTGATTAAGAAGATGCAACGAAGCAGGGCAAGCAGACATAGCTGGTGTGTGGAGCCGTGAACAGTTAGTGCCTTGGCCAAAGCAATGGTGCATCTGGAGCTTTTCCCACTGCTGAGCTGGATAGTATCACTGTCTCCAGAGTCACTGGGGTCATGGCAGTGAGAAACTGCTCTGAGATCACCACTCTGCTTCCACACACCACTACCCCAACCCCCTTCCCTTTTTCCATTAGAAATAAGGAAACTGGTAAATGTCCTAGGACTCGCAGCCAGGTTGTGACCAGCTGAGGCAGGAGAGGGTGCTTGCTGCTGCTGCTGCCAGGTTGTGACCTGCTGAAGCAAGGGAGAGTGCTTGCTGCTGCTGCCAGGTTGTGACCTGCTGAGGCAGGAGAGGGTGCTTGCTGCTGCTGCCAGGTTGTGACCAGCTGAGGCAGGAGAGAGTGCTTGCTGCTGCTGCCAGGTTGTGACCTGCTGAGGCAGGAGAGGGTGCTTGCTGCTGCTGCCAGGTTGTGACCTGCTGAAGCAAGGGAGGGTGCTTGCTGCTGCTGCCAGGTTGTGACCTGCTGAGGCAGGAGAGGGTGCTTGCTGCTGCTGCCAGGTTGTGACCTGCTGAAGCAAGGGAGGGTGCTTGCTGCTGCTGCCAGGTTGTGACCTGCTGAGGCAGGAGAGGGTGCTTGCTGTTGCTGGTAATAATGCCTGAGTGAAAAAGCTGCAATGGAAAGTGCAGCTTTGCAGAAATCTGCAGCAATTAATTGCTTTTCAGCATTTCCAGCACAGAAGATCTGGATCAAATGGTTTGGAAAAGTTGAAACAGTTGGTTTTGGCAAGGGCATGGGCAGAGGTAAACAAAGCAACTCCCTGGGGTAAAATCAAACAAGATTTTGAATTTTGAACCCTGTAGGATCTGCCCGTGTGTGAAGTCTCCTTCTGTGTCACAGTGCCTGTGGTCTCACCATGCTTGTGGTACTGCTGTGCCCATGGTGCTGCCATGCTACGCCTCCTCTAGACCATGGGCTGCCATGAAGAGAGATGTGGAAGGGGCTGTTGCAACATAGTATGCAGAAGGTGGTAAACTCAAGGGTAAGGTGAGCCCCAAGTGAGCTCTTTTTTTCTCTCAATACCCAAGATATTTTAAATAGGATATGTTATACTTCATGCCATGTAATAATTTTATGGTTTATGAGTAAGATTTTCTTTCATCACTCTGCTCTAGGAGCAATTTCCACTGCTCACTTTTGTATGTAGTTTTGTAGTGAAATTGGTTTACTAAATGATGGAGTTTCTCAAAACCCAGAAATTCCATGTTTTGACCAATTTTTGTTTTAACCACTGCTGCTGAACAGGGTATATCTCTGCATAGCATGTTAATATATAGAGCTATTTCCCTCCTTATTTTCCTGAGCTCTTTCATTGAAAACATTCTTGGTTTGCATTTCTGTGCTATAGTAGTTAAGAAAGCAAATAAGAATAGCTGGAGACATTTTAGAGGTCTAAGGCTTCAAACCCTGAAAATATAGGCTGATTGAAAAGTGCATGGATACTGCTTTTACCTGGCACCCTAAAGAAATAAGGATTGAACAGTGACTCTCTTCATATTCCCATCCTCTCATCCTTCCTCTCCCTTTTGAGCCTGTTGGCAATTTCTACCACTTTTAGCAGAGAGGAAACAAAATGAAAGCAAGTCCTGTGGCTGGGTAGGGAAGGGAAAATCAGAGTGGTGCCCTCACTGGGGCACCAGCTGGCTGGCATCAGCTCTTATGGTTGTCCACATGCATGTGCCCCCACGCTGGGTAGGGAAGAGAAAATAAGAGTGGTGCTCTCACTGGGGCATCAGCTTTCTGGCACCAGCTCTTATGCTTGTCCACATGCATGTGCCCCCACGCTGGGTAGGGAAGAGAAAATAAGAGTGGTGCTCTCACTGGGGCATCAGCTTTCTGGCACCAGCTCTTATGGTTGTCCACATGCATGTGCCCCCACGCTGGGTAGGGAAGAGAAAATCAGAGTGGTGCCCTCACTGGTGGATCAGTTTGCTGGCATCAGCTCTTGTGGTTGTCCACATGCATGTGCCCCCATGCCATCCAAACCACACAGCCCACAGGACAATGCATACATGCTCTGGTACCAGCTTTTCCATATGCAGAGGTACTCGTAGGGCATGGGAGAGATTGAAGGGCAGGGGGTGTTGTGACTGGTGTATTGCTTGGGAGCGAGACTGTTAAGGACAGGCAGATGCCAGCTTATCACGGGAGAGTGGGTGTTGTTGCAATATAAGACATAAAGTCACGTAGCCAGGCTTCCTTAGGGTTTTTGGCTCGTGCAAGTACTTATTTCCACTATGCAATGTTCTTGTATCTTGTCTGGGTAAAGTTGTTTGGTTTTCTTTAATTCTAAAATGGTCATTAAATGTCTGGTGGGAAGAGCAGAGGAGAGAGAGTTGCTTGCATTCAAAGTGAGGCTGCCCACTCTCGTGGAGGAAAAGATCCTCACATTTCCATGGATCGGATTCTGCAATTACACAGCCTTCTAGTTTGGCCAGTTCATCTGCTAAACCTGACACCAAGCCAGAAAGAAAACAGAGATTTTCCCATTACAGAATACCAAATCTATGATAAGCCACGCCATGAAAATTCAGTTTTTAAGGAGGTGGGGGTAGAAGAAGGGCAACTCCAACTGCTACTGCGAGATAAGCAATGAGTTTTGCAGCGCTTCTGGAATCTGTTTGTCAAGGATCTTACCAACGACGACAACAACAACAACGGTAAACCAAAAGGAGCAGTGAGAGAAGAAAAACACCAGAATCTGAGAGAGGAAAATGTAAGCAGAAGTTAGAAGAGCATTTTTAGCCTATCACACCAGCTGTACAATTTTAGACACAGCTGGGTAAAAGTGACTGCTGCAGAAAGAGGCCTGTGAATGTTGCACGGAATCTGTAGGTCTGCTCTGCACACAGCGATGCAGTGCACATCATCAAAGATCTTGATTATGCTCTCATATTTTTTCTTATACTACAAATTCCTTCATTATAAAGTACTCAAACCAGTCACCACTTCTGCATTCCCCACCATCAAGTTACAGTATTTGAGTGTATTTGTAGATGGAGTAAGAAATGGCTCTGAAAGAGGAGTTACATTCGGATAGTACTGAAAGAGACTACGTTGGCTTTCTCAAAGATTACTCCTTAAGTAAGACATAAAGATCTGAATGTGTTTATCATTTGCCACGAGGCACAATATCACAGACAGCCTATATTATTTTTTAATGTGGATACTGTGCATCACAGCTGCTCCCTGTGAACTTCAGAACTTCAGAATTTCAAAACCAAAGCAAGAATATAAATCAGTGGAGGCTGAATTGTGTTTATCGTCCCCCCCCGAAATCCAGTCAGTTTAATTGCATCGTGAGCACTGCTTATTGTCAAACCCCAAAATAAAAATGGGAAGCAAAGAAATGAATTCTTTGAATAAATCCTGCCTTGCCCCAGTTGTATGAGCTGCCATCTAAGCTGCCCAGCTAGCACCCAGGCCTGAATCACATTCCTGGGTAAGAAGTAACCCATACATCCCCTTTGAAACATCCTCTCCTTAAACTTCCTTTATGTCCCACCTGAAGCTCTCAGTTAAAGCCCTTTTAAAACACTTTCTTACCTGCATAGTGGTCAAACACAGTGGGGACATACTCCTCTGGGAAGGCATCGTTGGCATAGCTCATCAGCAAACAGGTTTTCCCAACTGCACCATCCCCAACCACCACACACTTTAACATCTTCTTGGTGTTGCTGCCGCTCCCGTCAGCGCGGTTGTCATCTTCTTTCTTGCAGTTCATTCTTGCTGCTGCCGCTGCTTTTGCTGCTCCCAGGATTTCCAAGTGCACATGAAGGAAAAATGAAGTGCGATTGTATTGACTTTTCCTGAGTTGGGGAGCTGGGCTTAGGGTGGGGGGTGGGGGGTGGGGGAGTGGGGGGAAGGCAGCAAATCTCAAACTCAGGAAATCATACTAATGTTTCCAGGCTGTCACAGCCGCTTCTAACAATTACCAGATCAGTCAAGAGAATCATTGAGGTAAATAAATTAAACACACAGAGAGGAACAGCATAAAAAAAGAGAAGCCAGTCTGTCCTTTCTCCTTCAGTCAGGAAATCTTCATCCTGCCCCAGAGCTCTCAGGACTTAGTGCGACTTAAAAAATCTCAGCAGCCTGTGGCTTCGATTCACGTCTCCCTTCCTCCAGCTTGGCTGCAGGAATCAGGGATTCCTGCTAAATCCACTCCGTTTTCCATTTCATTTCTAACATGGAGGAGAGCCTGGAGGGTTTTAATGGAGTTTTTCCTTTCTTTCTCCAGCTTGCTGTGTGTCAGGAAATCATGGGTTTCCTGCTGAATTCCATATTAGGATCAGTGGGCTTGTGAAGGGCTGCAAACAATGGGAGCTCTGTGTGTATTTGTACTTTGGAGGAACTCTGCCAGGACATGGAGAAAGAAAAACACTAGAGGTCTCTCTGCAGGATGAAGTTTTCAGGCTTCCTGCTCCATCCCGTACTCGAGCTGCGCTCTCCGGGCTGCCGGCGCTGGGACCAGCGAGGAGGATCTCAGAGCGGCTGTCAGGGAGGTGGGTGTTGGACCTCCATGCTCAGGCAGGCTACGGTGGGACCGGCAGCTGTGCCCCCGCCTGCTGTTCCCAGCCTCCATCTCCTCTCTGTGCCCGTGTCTGTTGTTCCCAGCCTCCATCTCCTCTGATCTCAGGATACATATTTCCCTCCGTTTGGGAGGGGAAGGAGAAGGTGGGAAGGCAGACAGGAGCTGTACCGGGTAGGTAAGAGTTTCGTGTCAACTTTCTGTGTCTATAGGTCTTTAAAGTGTTAGAAGTAATACTTGATTGTTCAATTCAGCCGCTCAGAAAGTTCCTCTTGCAGTTCCCCTCGTTCACTACGAACCCCCCCCCCCAAAAAAAACCAACAAAGCAAAGGAACCCCCCCAAAAAAAACCCAAACAAAAAAAACAACAAAAGAATCCCAACAACGTCTCCCCCAAAATACCCTCCCCAAAAAAGCAAAACAACAACAAAAAAATACCCCAAAAAACCCCAACAAAACAAACCCAACAACAACCCCCCCAAAATACCCCCCAAAATAAAAAAAGCAAAAAAACCCCACCCACCCAAACCCCCCCAAACAAAAAAAACCCAAAAGAAACCCAACAATGTCTCCCCCAAAATACCCCCCCAAAAGCAAAACAACAAAAAAAACCACCCCAAAAAGCCCCAACAAGCCCAACAACAACCCCCCCAAAATACCCCCCAAATAAAAAAAGCAAAAACAAAAAAAAAACACCCAAACAAAAAAAAAAGCCCCAAAAACCCAGACAAAAATGCAAAACGAAAACAAAAAAGCACCCCAAAAAACCCAAACAAAAAAAAACCCAAAAGAAACCCAACAACGTCTCCCCCAAAATACCCCCCCAAGAAAAGAAAAGCAAAACAACAACAAAAAAACACCCCAAAAAACCCCAACAAAAACCCAACAACAACCCCCCCAAAATACCCCCCAAAATAAAAAAAGCAAAAAAAAGCAAAAAACCCCCACCCAAACCCCCCCATACAAAAAACCCCCCAAAAACTCAAACAAAAATGCAAAACAAAAAAAAACACACCCAAAAAACCCAAACAAACAAACAAAAAGCAAAAAAAAAACACAAACAAAAAACCCAAATGAAAAATTACAAAGCAAAACAACCAAAAAACCCACCCCCAAAACCCCCAAACCAAACCAAACCAACAAAAAAACCCACCCCCCAAAAAAACTCAATCAAACCCCCAACAGAACAAAGCAAACCAACCCCTAAAAAAAACAAACAAAACCTCCAAACCCAAAACAAACAAAAAACCTCAAGACCCCAAACAAACAAACAAAAAAACCCAAAAAACCCAAACAAAAATGCAAAACAAAACCAAAAAAGCTCCCCCAAAAAAACCAAACAAAAAAAACCAACAAAAGAAACCTAACAACGTCTCCCCCAAAATACCCCCCCAAGAAAAGAAAAGCAAAATAACAACAAAAAACACCCCAAAACCCCCCAACAAAACAAACCCAACAACAACCCCCCCAAAATACCCCCCAAAAATTAAAAAAAGCAAAAAACAACAACAAAAAAAGAACCCAAAACCCCCCAAACAAAAAAAACCCCCAAAAACCCAAACAAAAATGAAAAAACCCAAAACAAAAAAACCCAAACAAACAAAAAAACCCCAAAAGAAACCCAACAACATCTCCCCCAAAATACCCCCCCAAAAAAGCAAAACAACAACAAAAAGACACCCCAAAAAACCCCAACAAAACAAACCCAATAACAACCCCCCAAAATACCCTCCCAAATAAAAAAGCAAAAACAAAAAAAACCCCTCCCAACCCCCCCCAAAAAAAAAAACCCAAACAAAAATGCAAAACAAAAATTAAAAAAAAACACCCCAAAAAACCCAAACAAACAAAAAAACCCAAAAGAAACCCAACAACATCTCCCCCAAAATACCCCCCCAAGAAAAGAAAAGCAAAACAACAACAAAAAAACACCCCAAAAAACCCCAAGAAAAGAAACCCAACAACAACCCCCCCAAAATACCCCCAAAATAAAAAAAGCAAAAAACAACAAAAACCCCCCACCCAACCCCCCCCAAAAAAAAACCAAAAACCCAAACAAAAATGCAAAACAAAAACAAAAAAACACCCCCCAAAAACCCAAACAAAAAAAACCCAAAAGAAACCCAACGTCTCCCCCAAAATACCCCCCAAGAAAAGAAAAGCAAAACAACAACAAAAAACACCCCAAAAAACCCCAACAAAACAAACACAACAACAACCCCCCCCAAATACTCCCCAAAATAAAAAAGCAAAAAACAACAAAAAAAACCCCAAACCCCCCAAACAAAAAAAACAAAGAACCCAAACAAAAACCCAAAACAAAACAAAAAAACCCTCCCCAAAAAAACAAACAAACAAAAAAAAACCAAAAAGCAAAAAAAAAAAACAACCAAACAAAAAAACCCAAATGAAAAATAAGAAAACAAAGCAACCAAAAAACCCACCCCCGGAACCCCCCAAACCAAACCAAACCAGCAAAAAAACCCACACCCAAAAAAACCCAAACAAAACCCTAACAAAACCCAAATAAAACCCCAACAGAACAAAGCAAACCAACCCTTAAAAAACCCAAACAAACCCCCCAAACCCAAAACAAACAAAAAACCCTCAGAAGACCCCAAACAAAAAAACCCCCACAAGCTAAACAAAGAAAAATACACCACCCCCAAAACCCTCCAAACAAACCCAAACCAAACCAAACCAACAAAATAACCCACGCCCAAAAAAACCCAAACAAAACCCCAACAAAATAAAGCAAAGCAATCCCCAAAAAAGAACAAACAAAAGCCCCAAAATCCAAACAAACAAAAAAACCCTCAAAAGACCCCCAACAAAAAAAAACCCAAACTAAGCAAACAAAAAACCATCACCCCCAAACAAAAAACAAACCAAACAAAAAGACCCCCCCAAAAAACCCAATACCTCCCCAACAAAACCAAACCAACAAAAAACCACCCCCAGAAAAACCAAACAAAACCCCAAAACAAAACAAAAAACCTCCTCCAAAAAACTCCAAACAAAAATGCAAAATAAAACACCCCCAAAAAACTCCACTCCCCAAAAACTCAAACAAAAAAACAACAAAACAAAACCACCCCCGAAAAACCCCAGCCAAATATCAACAAAACAAAACCAACAAAACACCACCCCCAAAAAACTCAAACAAAAAAAACCCTAACAAAAAAACCCCAAAGCAAAACCACCCCCAAAAAACCCAAACAGAACCCCAAAACCCAAAACAACAGAAAAATTTCCCCATAAAAAATCCCAAGCAAGAAACCAACAAAACAAAACCAACAAAAAAAAAATCACCCCAAAAAATCCCAAAACAAAAAAAATAAAAAAAACCTCCCACCCCCCCAAAAAATCAAACAAAACCACAACAAAACAAAACCACCCCCAAAAAAACTCTAAACAAAAAATCAACAAAACCAAACCAACAAAAAAAAACCCAGAAAAACCAAACAAAAAACCAACAGAACAAACCCACCCCCCCAAAAAAACCACCCCCAAAAAAGCCCAAACAAGATAACAACAAAACAAAACCACCCCCAAAACCACCAAACAAAACCCCAACAAAACAAAAAACCCACTCCCCAAAAAACCCGAAACAAAAACCCAACAAAACCACCCCAAAAAACAAAAAAAAATCAACAAAACCAAACCAACAATAAAAGCCCCCCAAAAACCCAAACAAAAAACCAACAAAACAATGCCAACAAAACAAAACCATCCCCCAAAAAACTCCAACAAACCAACAAACAACAAAAAAATTGCCCCTAAAGTACCCCAAACAAAGAAACAACAAAACAAACAAAAAACCCCACCCCCCAAGAAAACCAATCAAAAAACAACAAAAAAACCCCACCCCCAAAAATGCAAACAAAACCCAACAAAACAAAACCACCCCCAAAAAACTCTAAACAAAAAAATCAGCAAAATGAACCAACCCAAAAAAAACCCCAACCAAATAAAAAAGCAACAAAACCCCCAAACAATAAAGAAAAAAAAACCACCCCCAAAAAATCCCAAACAAAAAACCAATGAAACAAAACCAACAAAGAAAAAACACCCCCAGAAAACCCAAACAGAAGAACAACAAAACAAAACCAACAAAAAACCCCACACAAAAACTCAAACAAAAATCCAACAAAACAAAACCAACAACAAAAAAAACCCTAAAAAAAAACCAAACAAAAACCCAACAAAAGAAAATCAACAAAAAACCCACCCCCAAAAAACCCTGAACTAAAAACCAACAGAACAAAACCAACAAAAAACACCCCCAAAAAACCCTGATCAAAAAAACAATAAAACAAAACCAACTAAAAAAACCACCCCCAGGAAAACCCCAAACAAAAATCCAACAGAACAAAACCAACTAAAAAAAAACACCGCCAAAAAACCCTGAACAAAACAACAACAAAACAAAACCAACAAAAAACACCCCCTAAAAAACCAATCATAAAAACAACAAAACAAAACCAACAAAAAAAAACCACCCCCAGGAAAACCCCAAACAAAAATCCAACAGAACAAAACCAACCAAAAAAACACCCCCAAAAAACCCTAAACAAAACAACAACAAAACAAGACCAACTAAAAAAAACACCCCCAGGAAAACCCCAAACAAAAATCCAACAAAACAAAACCAACTGAAAAAAACACCCTGAAAAAACCCTAAACAAAACAACAACAAAACAAAACAAAACAAACACCCCCAAGAAAACCCCAAACAAAAAACCAACAAAACAAAACCAACAACAAAAAACACCCCCCAAAACCCCAAACAAAAACCTGCCAAAACCAACAAAACCACCCCCAAAAAATCCCAAACAGAAAACCAACAAAACAAAAGCAACAAAAAAAACCACCCTATAAAAACCCAAAGAGAAAACCAACAAAACAAAACCAACAAAACCAAACCACCCCCAACAAAACCAAACCAACCACAAACCACCCCAAAAACCCCCAAAGAAAACCCCAACAAAACCAACAAAACAAAACCACCACCACCAAAACCCCAAACAAGAATCTAACAAAACCAAACCAACAACAAAAAAATCCCCCAAAAAACCCCAAACAGAAAAACAACAAAACAAAATCCACAACCAAAAAACCACAAAAAAACCCCCAAACAGAAAACCAACAAAACCAAACCAACAACAAAATCCCCCAAAAACCCCAAACAGAAAAAACCAAAATCAACAACCAAAAAACCACCAAAAACACAAACAGAAAAAAGAACAAACCCAAACCAACAACAAACCACCCCAAAAACCCCCCAACAAAAAATCAACAAAACCAAATGACAACAATGAAACAACTTCCCCCCCCCCCCCTGTATTTTTCCCTTCTTAGTGTAAATCTGTAAACACAGAAAGGGCTTAAAAAGAGGAATGAAGAGTTACAGGAATTAAGACCCAAAGTAAAGCACTGCAGAGCAGCCTGTGGAGAACCAGCTTTACCCTGGCTGATTACCTCCCCCCTGTTGGTTTGTGTCATAGAATCATAGAATCAACCAGGTTGGAAGAGACCTCCAAGATCATCCAGTCCAACCTAGCACCCAGCCCTAGCCAGTCAACCAGACCATGGCACTAAGTGCCTCAGCCAGGCTTTGCTTGAAGACCCCCAGGGACAGTGCCTCCACCACCTCCCTGGGCAGCCCATTCCAAGCACCTCCAGCTTCTTCTCTCCATTTAAATATATGACAATGGATGTGCACATGAAGGGCCAAACTCCCAGCTCCTTCCACAGGAAAGCTTTTGCAGTTTCCAGCAGAAGTGAGCCAGACATGAACATAAACCCCAGCACATCAGCCCAGCACATCCTGCTGGCTCCGTTTCCCTTCCGTGAGACTTGAAGGCTTTGAAAGGGGGAAGCAGCTCCTGTCTGAGACTCCACAGCAAAGCACACCAGTGCTGAATGCTTGCTGCACCTTTGTCTTGCCTGCTCAGAATGAGATGCCCAAAAGCACACAGGCTTGGAGCGATGCACACCTAGATGTGTAATGACCAACACGACCTTAAAAGGTTCTTAGCCCAAATTTGTATGAGCAATGACAAGCACAATCTTAACAATGAACCTCTTCAATCCCAAACCATATGTCCTTCAATTTTTGCAGGGAAAGGGCTCAGCAGATCTACTTGCCAATCTCCCCTGGACAGGAAGAAAAGGGCGACGAAGCTGGTGAGAGGCCTGGAGCACAGCCCTGTGAGGAGAGGCTGAGGGAGCTGGGGGTGTGCAGCCTGGAGAAGAGCAGGCTCCAACCTAGTACCCAACCCCATCCAGTCAACTAGGCCATGGCACTAAGTGCCTCACCCAGGCTTGGCTTCAACACCTCAAGCACAGCAACTCCACCACCTCCCTGGGCAGCCCATTCCAATGCCAATCACTTTCTCTGACAACAACTTCCTCCTAACATCCAGCCTAGATCTTCCCCACCACAACTTGAGACTCTGTCCCCTTGTTCTGTTGCTGCTTGCCTGGCAGAAGAGACCAACCCCACCTGGCTACAACCTCCCTTCAGGTAGTTGTAGACAGCAATGAGGTCAGCCCTGAGCCTCCTCTTCTCCAGGCTGCACACCCCCAGCTCCCTCAGCCTCTCCTCACAGGGCTGTGCTCCAGGCCCCTCATCAGCTTCATCACCCTTCTCTGGACACATTCCAGTACCCTCCACATCTCTTTTGAATTGAGGAGCTCAGAACTGGACACAGCACTCAAGGTGTGGCCTGACCAGTGTTGAGTATAGGTTAGAAACTTCAGAAATGGTCTGATTTGCTCACAAGATCTCAGTTGTTCCCACCTCACAAAACCAGTAAGAGCAGACTGTCTCCAAGGCACAACGTTTGGGAAGACATAGCCAAAGCTCAAAAAGGAACCCAACTAGACTGAATGCTTGGGAAGCTGGTTCAGGTATGTGTGGATCTTGGGTATCCAACCCAGTTTATTGCCTGCTCATTTGAGAAGCTTCTAGCCAAGGACTCATGTGAAGAAGAGAGAAGCTAAAGTAGACAACAGATATGGGCAAGCACTATTTGCACTGAAGGTGTCACCTGAGGCACTTCCTAACAAAGTTTCTCAAGCAAACAGCAACAGCTCTGCTCTAGATGAAGTGCCTCTGACCTTTTGCTAATTAACAAATTAACTGACAGCTGGGGTTGCAGAGTACTTTCAACTCCCACATGTCTGTGTGGAAGCATCAGCCTCATCTTCTTCAGCACAGGTCTGAAAAGGAGGTCCCTGGAGCTCCTTCCTTGGGGATTAGCAAGATTGAGGCTGGTGCAAGAAATTTTGGAGAGAAGATCTGTAAGTGATGAAGGGCTCACAGATTTGTTAATTAGCTCTGCAATGAGCACTACGTTTGCCAGGTAACTCTATTCTGTATCTGTCGGCAGGACTGCAGAGGGAAGAAATTGTGTGATGCTCTGTCTTCCCCTATTGGCCAGAGGAAGATATCTGCTCTCTTCTCTCAGCCAACCCTGCCACTCTCAGGCTTCTCCAGTGCCTTCTGCAATGCACTTCCTTTGGTCTTCCTTTGTGCAATCTCACGAGTTTAAAACTTGAGGGTGAGAGGAATTTTCCATTGACTGATTTCCTCACCAGACCTCACTGCCTAGATTTTATAGGGGCTTCATTTTCACTTAGGTCTTGTCCTCCTAAATACTCCTCTTCATGATCTTATCTTAGCCTAAACCAGGCAGATGCCTAATTCTCATCCACAAAGGCAGCTTCATGGGATGGAGGATTTTGAAGGTGACTGCACTAACGTGAAGCCTTTCTCTCCAGGTGTCGCTGCTAGAAACAGTCATGTCCAACTACTCTACTTCCACCTACCAGCACTGACATAGAATTGAAGTTTCTGTCACCACTACTGAGCTGTAAATTGGCTTCAGGCAAATCTTCTCACATTTTTTCTTATCTTTGGTTTGATCTGTTTAGATTGTGAGAGCTTTTTAGGGCAGGGATTGTGTTGATATTGGACTAAACATATCAGAACCATGCTAAGCTTAACTATCACTGTGCTGTTCAAAACCAGGTTTCCCTAGCCATCAGATTCAGCACCTTGCTGGGCCTATGTTACAATGAGAGCTAGATTATTTCAGTTAAAAGAGTTTGGGACTTTAAAACATCCCTGTGGTCATCATATTCTCAAGCTCCTAGTCCGAAACAGAGCAGCCTTGGGGTGCCTTCCCATTGTTCTTGGGTTGCCCATGTGGCCTTCTACATTGTGGTAAGAATAATTGAAATGAGGATAGAATCATAGAATCAACCAGGTTGGAAGAGACATCCAAGATCATCCAGTCTAAATATCTCCGAGCTCTATCCAGTCAACTAGACCATAGAACTAAGTGCCTCAGCCAGGCTTTGCTTCAACATCTCCAGGGATGGTGACTCCACCACCTCCCTGGGCAGCCCATTCCAGTGGCAAATCACTCTCTCTGGCAACAACTTGCTCCTAACATCCAGCCTGTACCTCCCTCAGCACAACTTGAGACTGTGTCACCTCGTTCTGTTGCTGGTTGCCTGGGAGCAGAGACCAACTCCCACCTGGCTACAGCCTCCCTTCAGGTAGTTGTAGACAGCAATGAGCTTCCTCTTCTGCAGGCTGCACACCCCCAGCTCCCTCAGCCTCTCCTCATAGGGTTTGTGTTCCAGGCCCCTCACCAGCTTTGTCACCCTTCACTGGACATGTTCCAGCACCTCAGCATCTCTCTTGAATTGAGGAGCCCAGAACTGGACACAGCACTCAAGGTGTGGCCTGACCAGTGCTGAGTCCAGGGGCAGAATAACCTCCCTTGTCCTGCTGGCCACACTGTTCCTGATACTGTATCCAGGAAGCCATTGGCTCTCTTGGCCACCTGGGCACACTGCTGGCTCATCTTTAGTCTACTATCTACCAGTACCCCCAGGTCCCTTTCTTCCTGGCTTCTTTCCAGCTACTCAGTCCCCAGCCTGTAGTGCTGCTTGGGGATGTTGTGGCCAAAGTTCAGAACCCTGCACTTGGCCTTGTTAAATCTCCCTCTCTCCCTCCCCCTCTCCCTCCCCTTCCCCCCCCCCCTCTCCTCTCCATCGCTTTCTTCCCTCTTCCTCCCCCCTCCCTCTCCCTCCTTCTCCCTCTCCTCTTCCCCCTCTCCCTCTCCCTGTGACACTTTGGATAAGTGGCCTTAAGTAAGTGTTTGACCTGCGACTACCATAGCAGGGAAAACATCTCTGTAGACAATTTCTTCCTCCTCACCTACGATATTTTCCATAAAGACTTTCCCCCCCTAAATTACATTTATTTTAGTCTGAGGAATAGGGCAGGAGAGTAAACCAAAGGAAACCCATCCGTGCCTCTTTTGCATCTTGAAATGCATTTGCCTCTGTACAACGTGGACTGCTGAGAATACACAAAGGCTGTGATCAGGAAATGGAGCTGCTCTAAGGGCACCAAAATTGTCACCAATTAGCACCGTGCGTGCATGCATTCAGTGAGGTCGTTGAAGGGTCACATTTATTTTGTTCATCTCTGAGTAATGCTTTAGACCTAATCTGTGATTTCTTTAGAAGCAAAGAAGCTTCTCCAAGTTAGATGTGAGCAAATGTAATGGCTGCAACAGCGGGGGAAGAGTTTGTGTCTAAACCCAAGCCAGTTTTCTGTAGGTTTTCAGCTTTCCCCTTTTCAGGCCAAATTACTAGGCTGGCTTTATTGTTGAAATGAACACACAGCTGATTCATAAAACATTCATGCAGAGTTTTTACTCTCTTGGAAAGAAGGGAGCAGGCAGCTTCCAGAGAGGGAATGTGCTTTTGTGCTTCATGTGATCTTTCTGCCTCTGCTCAAAATGAAGTAGAGGGTTGACACTGCCCCCACATTTCAGGAGCAAGCAGACAGGAGGAGGACCAAAGTGGAAAGCAAAGGAATGTCACATTTTAACAGTGAGTCTCCTTGCTGGCCTATTCTAAGCAAAGCCTTCTTGTGGCAAAGGCACTGCAGTGAGATTCAGGAGCACCAATACTACAGCTCAGAGTTGGACAGGTGGAGCAGATTATTTAAGCAAAGCCCTTATCTTGTCTGTAAAACAGGAATGAGGAATCTTTCCACTTCTCTGTTTATTATGCTAGCTTTCAGGGCAGGAACCTGGATGAGGCGCTTAGTGCCATGGTCTAGTTGATTGGACAGGGCTGGGTGATAGGTTGGACTGGATGATCTTGGAGGTCACTTCCAACCTGGTTTATTCTCTTCTATTATATTCTCTTCTAACCAACTCCTGCCTAGTTTTAAGGGTGTGGTGTGCCCATGACCAGTTTTCATCAACTTGCTTGCTGGCATCACCAGTGAAATCATGGAATCATAGAATCGATCAGGTTGGAAGAGACCTCCAAGCTCATCCAGTCCTGCCTAGCACCCAGCCCTGTCCAATCAACTAGACCATGGCACTAAGTGCCTCAGCCAGGCTTTTCTTCAACACTTCCAGGGACAGCGACTCCACCACCTCCCTGGGCAGCCCATTCCAATGGCAAATGTTTGGTCTAATCTCATAGTGAGCTTGTTAAAGGAGAAAATGTGTATGAATCTCTTATACTCCTTGTTGTTGTTTTTTGTTTGTTTGGAGGTTTGTTCCCCCTGCATGTTAGTTTGCTGCTGGCTGAACTCCCTCAGCTGGCTAAAGGAGCAGCTTGGCTTTCCACCCGTGACAGTTATGGGAGGAATGCTGGCAGCAGCAGGTTACTTTGCTCCTTTTGTAGCAATTGGAAGTTTTATTTGCACTGCCAAATTATCCTCTTGCTTTAAATATGTCTGGGTGTGGTGGTAAAATGAGAGAGGAATGTGGACACTGTACCTAAAACTGCTGAAATATCTATGCCAAGCTGCAGGAGGACTAAGGTTAGGGTTTTAAGTCATAAGTTAACACCTTGGGACCTAGCAAATATCTGAATATGCAACAGAGGGGAGAGGTGTAAAATAATCAAAGCCTTTATTTTCAGTCTCTGCTGGCTATTCACAGGTAATCTTTGGACCCACAGCAAATTCATCACTTAAGGAAAAGAGAGGTCAGAGCATGTGTGTGGATGGGCTGAAAACTCAGCTTGGTGGCTGGCAATCCTTCTGCACTAATGGACTGCATGACAAGATTTTCTTGTGGCCAGAAGCCATCAGAAACAGATCAAGAAGCTGCAGGTGACCTGTCACTGGAAGCGTTCAAGGTCAGGCTGGATGGGGCTTTGAGCATCCTGGTCCAGTGGAAGGTGTCCCTGCCCATGGCAGGGGTTTGGAACTATTTAATGTTTAGAGATCACCTCCAAGCCAGACTATCCTGTGATTCTATGAGTACCCTGGGCTATGGGAGAGCTGTTGATCTGAGCAGCAGGGAGTGGTTGCAGTGATTCTCTAGAGCTCCCTGTAGAGGAGAAAACCAGATGCTATTATCCTAAGAAGGTTTCCATAGCTCAGTCTCTCTCCGTTGCAGAGGCTCATGTTACTGACCTAGTGGCACAGCTCTGCATCTCTCCTTAGCTGCCTGTGAAGGATTTACAAATTACACCTAGCTCCCTGGCCAAAGCCTGGCCTGCCTGAGCTCATGCCATGGAAATGTGCTCTGTGCTGTCTGAAGTGCTTTCCAAGAGGCCTGTGTGGGTTATTCAGTGATCAGTAGAGCTTTTAGTGCAGGTAATACAGCTGTTAATGTACTGGTGGCTACCATATGTGGTTTGCATGTGGCAGAAGCTGCAATTCCTGGCTTTTAGGCTGATCCAAAAAGTCTTTCACCCATTTCTTGTTTCTCATTGCTGTCTGGATTGTTCCTTCTCTGAGAGGGCACTGATATCTCTCAGTAGGAAGCTCTGCTTATTCAGTGGTGGCCATTTGTGAAATGTAGGCACAGTGTATCACCAGGGAATGGTGACTCTTCAGTACTGCAGTATGGTGCTCTTTTCCGTGCTGCAATCAAGTCATGCAGCCACATGAAGCTTTTAGGGTCATTGCTCCATTTCCCTGCTCCTCTTTTACCATAGCAGCACATTTATGTAAAATGGAGCACTGGAATACACCTGGAGTACTGCATCCACTTCTGGAGCCCCCATTACAAGAAGGATGTGAAGATGCTGGAGTGTGTCCAGAGAAGGGCCATGAGGATGAGCAGAGAGCTGGAGCAGCTCTGCTAGGAGGACAGACTGAAAGAGTTGGGGCTGTTCAGTCTGCAGAAGAGGAGGCTCTCAGGTGACCTTCTTGTGGCCTTCCAGGATCTGAAGAGAGCCAACAAAAAAGCTGGGGAGGGACTTTTGAGGCTCTCAGGGAGTGCCAGGACTGGGGGGAATGGAGCAAAGCTGGAGATGGGTAGGTTCAGACTGGAGGTGAGGAGGAAGTTGTTCAGCATGGGAGTGGTGAGAGCCTGGAATGGGTTGCCCAGGGAGGTGGTTGAGGCCCCATGCTGGAGGTGTTTCAGGCCAGGCTGGATGAGGCTGTGGGCAGCCTGATCTAGAGTAGGGTGTCCGTGCCCATGACTTGGGTGTTGGAACTAGATGATCCTTGTGTTCCCTTCCAACCCTGATTCTATGATTCTCAGAAAATGAGCCCAGATGCTCATTTACCTCCATCTCAGAGCTGCCTAGGTTTGTTTTCCAGTGTCTGGCATTAAATGGCAGGTCACCCTGTGGGTTGTTTGTTTTAGTTCAGATGCACTTAAGAGCATGCTGTCTTCATGAAAGTGTGCTTTGCAATGGTGGTACCTCAAGAGACAAAGCATTTCCTCAGAGAGGTTGTGCAATATCTATCTGTTTGGATGTTACTTGCCCCCCAGCAAGTATGAAAAATCATCCAGACTAGAGTCAGCTGAGCTGGAAATTAGGGAATGAAGCTTTATATTTACAGCTTAGCACAATATACAAACAGGTAATTACAATATCTACAGCTGTATCAGTAATATAAATATTAAATAAGTTAAAAAGCTAATACAGAAACACAGCAGCCCTCCCAGAGTCCCCAGGAGGTGATCCCAACCACCCTTCCACCTCCTTTCCACCCCTCTACCTTATCCCAGACTTTGCATTACCTTCAAGGTGAGTTTGGAGCATGAGCCAGGGGGGTTAGGAAGCAGAAGAATTAGTTACACAGACAGCAGGTTAGAGAGAGAAGGGAGGCAGCCAAAGCCAGAGAGCAGCTCTGTTATCTGTATTTGTGATCTTGTTTTTATCCATCTCAGCAAGCCTATGAGTGCAGTAGCCATCACCATTGTTTCCTTTTCACAGCCTATCATCTAATTCTTCTAATCAAAATATTCCAGCTAGCTTCAAACGAGCACACTATCCTTGAGGGCATTAAAAAGTTGCCCAGACATAGTCCAGGACAGACGGCTCATACTCCTGGACAGGCTGCATGGGTGGGCAGAGGCCAATGGGATGGGATTTAACAAGGCCAAGTGCAGGGTTCTGCACTTTGGCCACAACAACCCCAAGCAGCACTACAGGCTGGGGACAGAGTGGCTGGAGAGCAGCCAGGAGGAAAGGGACCTGGGGGTACTGATAGATAGTAGCTGAAGATGAGCCAGCAGTGTGCCCAGGTGGCCAAGAGAGCCAATGGCATCCTGGCCTGCATCAGGAACAGTGTGGCCAGTAGGACAAGGGAGGTTATTCTGCCCCTGTACTCAGCACTGGTCAGGCCACACCTTGAGTGCTGTGTCCAGTTCTGGGCCCCTCAATTCAAGAAAGATGTTGAGGTGCTGGAACATGTCCAGAGAAGGGCAACAAAGCTGGTGAGGGGCCTGGAGCACAAATCCTATGAGGAGAGGTTGAGGGAGCTGGGGGTGTTTAGCCTGGAGAAGAGGAGGCTCAGGGTGATCTTATTACTGTCTACAACTACCTGAAGGGAGGCTGTAGCCAGGTGGGGGGTGGCCTCTTCTCCCAGGCAACCAGCAATAGAACAAGGGGACACAGTCTCAAGTTGTGCCAGGGTAGGTCTAGGCTGGATGTTAGGAAGAAGTTCTTCACAGAGAGAGTGATTTCCCATTGGAATGGGCTGCCCAGGGAGGTGTTGGAGGCACCGTCCCTGGGGGTCTTCAAGAAAGGACTGGCTGAGGCACTTAGTGCCATGGTCTGGTTGATTGTCTAGGGCTGGGTGCTAGGTTGGACTGGATGATCTTGGAGGTCTCTTCCAACCTGGTTGATTCTATGATTCTATGATTCTCTAGGGAGCCCTGCTTGAGCAGGGTGTTGGACCAGATGACCGCCAGAGGTCCCTGCCAGCTTCATTTCCCCTGTGATTCTGTGGTCAGATGCACCATACAGCTCAATGTCTTCCTCTGCCCCAACAAAAATGAAGTGCCACGCCTATATATTTTGCATGCCTCTTCCCACAGGTGCCTTTGAGGACTAACACTGAGCACATTGCAGGAACTTGTACAGAGCCCTCTGAATTTTCTATCATTGGCATTTTACAAATGTCATTGTTTCTGCCAAGTATAATGCAGGCTGCAACTATGGTAAATGATAGGGGGGTCAGTTTGCAGTGAACGACTATTGACTGACCTTAACTCCAACAGAATTTCTTTGCTGCCTTCAGAACCTAATTGCAAACAGTCAGACACAGGTTGCTGTTTATTACAGCAAATGTCTAGCAGGCAATCAGGAGGCTCTGCTCTCTTTCTTGTGCGATTTGCACCCTGCAGGCATCAGACCTGATTATTTAGCTTGTGCTGGCATGAACTCTACATTTTTGGCTAGGCAGAGAAGCACGTAACTTCTCCTCTTCTCCTGTGGAAGTAACTTTTGGGCAAAGGCTTCCATGTTGTCTCTCCACAGGCCATCAGTGCAGCATGGAGATGAACAGACATCCTGAAACAAGTGGGTTTAATTAATGTATGAAGCAAAACACTGGAGGAGCTAACTTGAAGACAGCCAGCAGCTGATAAGCATCTGTAACTTAAACTTCAGACTTCTTTGATGGACTTTGCTCACCAGTGACAGGAGCAGAACGGCCCCAATGTACGTGCTGTAACTATTGCAGGCGATCTGGAGACACAGACTGCTCTCAGTAGGCATCACCCAGTAGGGCTTCTTCTTGGAAGAAGCTTTTCCCAAAGCTCTGGGCCTGCTGTGCTCATCTAAGCCCTGTGACCATATGTCTCGCTGGCTTTTGTCAGGGGACCCAGCTGTTAAGCCTTTTGTCACAGACGGGTTTTTTTCTTTCTCCACTCAGGCATCCAAGCATCCTGAGAGCACATTGCTGTAGGAACCACTCCATAATCATACCCTCTACAGCAATTAATCTTTAATACTTTGGCCCAGAGCTTATGATGGCAGTGAAGCACAGCCATGCTCTCTCATAGTATCATAGTATGATAGAATTAATGAGGTTGGAAGAGACCTCCAAGATCACCCCATACAAACTATCCCCCAGCCCTATCCAGTCAACTAGACAGGGCTCACATCCAATCCTAAGCCCAGCAGCCTCCATCACCATCATCGTAGAATCATAGAAGTGTTTAGGTTGGAAAAGACCTCTAAGATCATCAAGTCCAACCAGCAAACCAACACCACCATGGCCATTGAAACATAGAATCATAGAATCAGCCAGCTTGGAAGAGACTTCCAAGCTCATCCAGTCCAACCTATCACCCATCACTATCCAATCAACTAGACCATGGCACTAAATGCCTCATCCGAGCTGAAAGCTCTATGCAGCGTTTGCAGTCTAGGTATGCAATAACAAAGAATTTGAATCATCCTTCTTGTCCTTTCTGCAGGTCTATCAGACACGTCTCAGCCCTAGCCAGGACATGTGAGCTCTGGAGCCCTGGAAAATGTTGTCTTTGCCACAGTCAGGGTTGAACCTTCTCTTTCAGAGGCAAATGAACATCAGCAATCAGATCATAGATCTGACATTGCAATAATAGATTTTTAGCCAATTCTTCTGAATGTTAGCTATGCTCACAAAAATTGCTGGGCTCACATGGTTTTGGAAGACTGACAGAGCTTGGGAAAAAGCAAATCTAAGTCAGGAAACCCTTGAAGTGAAGGAATGCAGGAGATAGAATAGAAGACCAACAAGCACATGAATATAAAAAAGTGAAATAAGTAAATAATATGCTTAACATATTTCTGTGCAAACCATTCAGCTTCCAGGAAGTCAGAATGAAGATATTTATCATAGAATCATAGAATCAACAAGGTTGGAAGAGACCTCCAAGATCATCCAGTCCAACCTAGCACCCAGCCCTAGACAATCAACTAGACCATGGCACTAAGTGCCTCAGCCAGGCTTTGCTTCAACACCTCCAGGGACGGTGCCTCCACCACCTCCCTGGGCAGCCCATTCCAATGCCAATCACTCTCTCTGGGAAGAACTTCCTCCTAACATCCAGCCTAGACCTCCCCTGGCACAACTTGAGACTGTGTCCCCTTGTTCTCTGGCTGGTTGACTGAGAGAAGAGACCAACTCCACCTGGCTACAGCCTCCCTTCAGGTAGTTGTTGACAGCAATGAGGTCTGCCCTGAGCCTCCTCTTCTCCAGGCTGCACACCCCCAGCTCCCTCAGCCTCTCCTCATAGGGTTTGTGTTCCAGGCCCCTTACCAGCTTCACCCTTTTATGGACATGTTCCATGAGATCTCCCAACTTTTTTGACTGTATTACGAATCCTTTTCCAACCTTGCACTGAGGTAAAGGGGTTGGAAACAGTGCCCTGGGAAATCATACGAGAGTGGATTCATGTGACAGATCTTTCTGTGACTTGTCATGTTGTGAACAGCAGAGCAACTGCCTTTCAGCACTGAGCCGTGTCGCTGCCCCGCTCACTTGATGGAACTGAGGTGAGTGTGTGCGTGTGGAAACGAGGAGAAACTTAACGAGGGCTTTTTATCTCAGTAAAAGGTCTGGCTTGTGTCCTCATTCAAATGTTTGCATAATATCTTAATCTAATTGCCCTTCTGAGATTTGTGGCCCCTAGCTTTGGTTCCTCTGGGCTGGACTGTAAGGTTTGCTTTCTGCAGTGCTTTGAAACACACAGTGGAAAAGTGCTCCTGTTGCATTAAGCACTGTACAAAGGTCCAGGGAAACTCAGCAGCCCCAGCCTCACAGCATTTGTAGTCAAAAGGTACAAATGACAGTAGAGGAACCAGGAGGGCTTGTCCAGCTGATGTGTGAAGTGATGGTGTTGCTAGAAATAGCAGCCCTTGCCCTTGACTCATAAATCAGTGGTTATCTCCTGCTAAGTTAAATGCCTTCGAGTCACGCGCTGTGCCTACAGCAGGTTGCTCCAAATGCAAGTCAAGGGCCAGAGTAGCTGTTTATAGGATTTCCTGCTGTGGGATCTCTCACCCTGCAGTATCTGGGGAGGGCTGAACATAAGGTGCTAAAACTGTCCTCTGTGTGCCACTATGCATGCATCTCTGTTGAGATACTGGAATGTGTCCAGCGAAGGGCACAAAGCTGATGTGAGGCCTGGAACACAAACCCTGTGAAGAGAGGCTGAGGAAGATGGGGGATTTTAGGCTGGAGAAGAGGAGGCTCAGGGGTGACCTCATTGCTGCCTACAACTACCTAAAGGGAGGTTGTAGCCAGGTGGGGGTTGGTCTCTTCTGCCAGGCAACCAGCAAGAGAACAAGGGGACACTGTCTCAAGTTGTGCTGGGGGAAGTATAGGCTGGATGTTAGGAGGAAGTTCTTCACAGAGAGAGTGATTGGCATTGGAATGGGCTGCCCAGGGAGGTGGTGGTGTCCTTGTCCCTGAAGGTGTTGAAGAAAAGGCTGAATGCGGCACTTAGTGCCATGGTCTAGTTGATTGTCTAGGGCTGGGTGCTAGGTTGGACTGGATGATCTTGGAGGTCTCTTCCAGCCTGGAGGATTCTATGATAAGCAGCAGAGCAGACAGCCCATGTGTTCAGGCTGGGACTTCTACAAGTCTCTTCATAAGGGCAGAAATGTTTGCTTGGAAATGTCACTTGTGAAAGTATATTCCCTTTCCTCATCCAACTATGTTGAAGACTCAAAACAAGATCAATGAAAATCTGATGTCACAAAGGTCTTAGTTCAGCTCTTTCATCCGCCTGGTGGCTGTCCCTGGTTCCAATTTGGATTTGAAGTTGCTACATCATGCATCTCATGCCATCTGCAGATTTTCTGCCCAAGGGGCAAAATGCAAGCCTGGGCACTTCCCTGTGACTGAATCTCTTTGGCTCCAAATCACCACAAATCAGTTGGAAAGCAACAGGTTGGCAAATTTTGAATGTTGAGAAGACTGTATTGAACATGGTCTGGAAAGCCTAGAAGATATGAAAATACAGCTATGAGATCTCAGGTGCACAACTGAAACCCAATTCTTGCCCCTTCCTGAGTACAATGGATCTGATCAGGCAAGCAATTTCACACATAACCATGAAGTTACCTAGAATCATAGAACCATAGAATCAGTCAGGGTTGGAAGGTACCACAAGGATCATCTAGTTCCAACTGCCCTGACATGCCCAGGGACATCCTAGCTTAAATCAGGCTGGACTCAGCCTCATCCAACCTGGCCTTAAACACCTCCAGCCATGCGGCCTCAACCACCTCCCTGGGCAACCCATTCCAGCCTCTCACCACTCTCATGGGAAAGAATTTCTTCCTCACATCCAGTGTGAACCTATCCATCTCCAGCTTTGCTCCATTTCCCCTAGTCCTGGCACTCCCTCATAGCCTAAAAAGTCCCTCCCCACCTTTTTTGTAGGCCCCCTTCAGATACTGAAAGGCCACAAGAAGGTCACCTGAGAGCCTTCTCTTCTGCAGACTGAATAGCCCCAACTCTTTCAGTCTGTCCTCCTAGCAGAGCTGCTCCAGCCCTCTGAGCATCCTCTTGGCCCTGCTCTGGACAAGCTCCAGCATCTCCACATCCTTCTTGTAATGGGGGCTCCAGAACTGGATGCAGTACTCCAGATGGGATCTCAGCAGAGGGGAGCAGAGGGGGAGAATCACCTCCCTTGACCCATTGGCCACGCTGCTGGCCACCTCTCACAATAGGCAGCTGCTCACAGCTGTTGTTTCCCACTGTGGATATACACAGCCTTGTTTCATGGTGCAGGAGGAAAACTTGGGCTTTCAAACCCTAGCAAGCTATTTGCTTTGCCTTCTCCTTCTTTTCACACAGCTGACCTCTGCATCTAGCCACAAAGGGATTTAAGAGCAGAGTGCCAGCAGCTGATATCCTAGCTTCTCCTGCCAGTCTGTAATTAGCAGGCCCAGACATGAAGCAGTAGCTGACCCTTTGACTTTTTTTTTGTTAAGGCTTCTATTAATTTGACACTAGTTTTCATAGCAACTCACCAGGGAGCTGTAACAAAAATTCAGCTGTACCTGACAGAAAATGGTGGGTTTATCTGCTCAAAAGGTTATGCCAAGCATCAGAGGCCAACTGCCTTTGGAATCCTGGGGACTGCTCCAAATGTTTGATGGAAAAACTGTGGACAATTAATGTGGGAACATTACAATTTAAAAGTAGGATTTGTGTCACCTTGAGCTTCCAAGCTCTGGTATCGTGGTCTATCAAAACTCCCACTCAATAGAGAGAAGGCAGGTAAGAGACTTTTAACACCCCTGATGTCACTGTTCCTGAGGGCATATTACCTTGTCACTTACAAACTAACTTCAACTGAAAGATTGCTTCATTTTTTAGCTGATGGAGGATTTATTAATCTTCTGAAGTGAACCTTTTCCATTGTGTCCATGAAAAACTCTTCTTGGTGCTCTTACGATGCCTTTGCTGCTGATCTGACCACATCTGTTGGGAGCAAACTTCTGCATAGTAATGCTTGGGCACCCCAAAGTTGGTTGTTTTGTTTTGTGCTGTGATGATGGCCACATTATATACAAGTTTGGGCACTGGGGTTTTTTTGATGGACTTATGCTTTTGGTTCCATACGGTCTTTTGTCCCAGGATCCTTCACCCTAATGCAATTTGATAGCAGTGTTCTCTTGGCATTTGTTTTATCTCACTAGTGGGATATCCTTTCATCCTTTCCTTGACAAACTTCAAATACTCCAAGGAAGTCTCTTGATTTCACTCCAAATTCTGGTCATGATCTGGTTACCATAATCAATGACTCCATCCTCCCCATATTGATTCTTCAGTCTCTAGTAATTTACATCCGCTTCGTTCCTTTCTTTTCTTGTTGCCTGGTTTGCAAGCAGCTCCTTCATCTGTTTCCTCTTTGGCATGGAAGGCAGTGTTATTCAACATGACAGCATCATTCAGTGGTACCTTGCGGCTCACCATTGTGCAGTATGAGCCTCTGTCCAGCACTGGGTATTGTATAACACTAATCAATTTGGTTTACATTTCTCCCACACACCTGCTGAAGTTGGCTTTAAGGTATCCATTCTACTACTCACACTGCACTTAGTGTCATGGTCTAGTTGACTGGCTAGGGCTGGGTGCTAGGTTGGACTGGATGATCTTGGAGTTATCTTCCAACCTGGTTGATTCTATGATTCTATGATTTTTGCCTGTTCTTAGCTCAAACCTTGCTTTTTCTGCCTAGGAATTTCTCCTGCAGCTTAAATGTAAATTTCAGATTCTTTCAACCTCAGGCTACTGTTCTGTTATTTTTATACTCTGAGTCTTGAGTAAAACTTGATGGGTTCCTGAGGAGCTTTGGATGCACTGGTTTGCTGTCTACAACTACCTGAAAGGAGATTATAGCCAGGTGGGGTTGGTCTCTTCTGCCAAACAACCAGCAAGAGAACAAGGGGACACAGTCTCAAGTTGTGGTGGGGGAGGTCTAGGCTGGATGTTAGGAGGAAGTTGTTGTCAGAGAGAGTGATTGGCATTGGAATGGGCTGCCCAGGGAGGTAGTGGAGTTGCTGTGCTTGAGGTGTTGAAGCAAAGCCTGGCTGAGGCACTTAGTGCCATGGTCTAGTTGATTGGACAGGGCTGGGTTGGACTGGATGATCTTGGAGGTTGGTTGTATGATTCTGTGTATGCATGGTTGTGGATATTTACACACTGAACAGGTGATTTGAACAGTTAAGCAAATGCAGTTAAGCTTTTGGAGAGATCCTTGCGGTGCAATGTGCTGTTTGCCCTCCAGGGGGACTCGAGAGACTCCTGTCTGCTAAGGCAGAAGGCACAAATCAGGTTACAGAACCAAAGCAAAAGCTTTAAATACAAAGAGGCTTTTTAGAATATTTACTCACAAAATAATATCTCTGGATTCCTGGGGCTGCATTATAGTTCCAGACAGTACCCAAGACACTTGGAGAGTTGCTGTTAGGGGTATGGTACCTGTTGGAGGCTTTTGGTTCTTCTCCAGGACTCTGGCAGGGTGCTAGGGGTTGCATCATCTCTGACCTGGTCTTGGTCCCTTCTTGGGTGGAAGGTGTCCTTTCCAGGGCTCCAGGCTACTCACAGAGGTTCACAGGTGTGCAAGCAAGCACCAGGTCTTGCTGGCAGCAGTAACCAGCTCTCTCTCACTGTGCAGGCTGCAGTGAGACCTCTCAAAAAGCAGACTCTCCAGCTAGGGGCAGCTTATCACTTTCAGTTCATGCTAGACTGGCAGCCAATTTCATAGAATCATAGAATCAGTCAGGGTTGGAAGGGACCACAAGGATCATCTTAAACACCTCCAGGGATGGGGCCTCAACCACCTCCCTGGGCAACCCATTCCAGGCTCTCACCACTCTCATGCTCAACAACTTCCTCCTCACATCCACTCTGATTTTCCCAGCTTTACTCCATTCTCCCTATTCCTGTCACTCCTTGAGAGCCTAAAAACTCCCTCCCCTGCTTTTTATGTTTGCTCCCTTCAGACACTGGAAGGCCACAAGAAGGTCACCTCGCAGCCTTCTCTTCTCCAGACTGCACAGCCCCAACTCTTTCTGTTGGCTTTCAACAATGATTTTTGCCTACAGCATGAAGACATTAATGTCCCTCCCTGGTAAATTGAGGCACAGGAAAGTTTCCAAGTGGACAAGCTTGAAGCATGATAGCTTGTTATTACAGAGTGAAGCTGGTCTCATGCACGACAACATGGCAGGGCAGAGCAAGGCAAAAATGGCAAAGTAGAGTTGAGGCAGAGAAAGGCAAAATGGCAAAGTGAAGTTGTTTACAACTTCTGCTCATAATTTTATCAATTGCCTGAGTCCTGATGGCTCCATTTGTTCACAGAGAGTCACCAATCAGAATGGCACCGTTCAGAATGCCAAAACTAACCCTATTAGGTGAAGCCAGGGGCTTGCTTTACCCAAATTTGGGAAAACACAGGACATTCACAAACAAGTATATGCACCCTGTTTACCACAGCAGACTGGATGGCTCCAGGCCTTTTCACAGTATCACAGTATCATCAAGGTTGGAAGAGACCTCACAGATCATCAAGTCCAACCCTTTACCACAGAGCTCAAGGCTAGACCATGGCACCAAGTGCCACGTCCAATCCTGCCTTGAACAGCTCCAGGGACGGCGACTCCACCACCTCCCCGGGCAGCCCATTCCAGTGTCCAATGACTCTCTCAGTGAAGAACTTTCTCCTCACCTCCAGCCTAAATCTCCCCTGGTGCAGCCTGAGGCTGTGTCCTCTTGTTCTGGTGCTGGCCACCTGAGAGAAGAGAGCAACCTCCTCCTGGCCACAACCACCCCTCAGGTAGCTGTAGACAGCAATAAGGTCACCCCTGAGCCTCCTCTTCTCCAGGCTAAACAATCCCAGCTCCCTCAGCCTCTCCTCGTAGGGCTGTGCTCAAGGCCTCTCCCCAGCCTTGTCGCCCTTCTCTGGACACGCTCAAGCATCTCAGTGTCCTTCCTAAACTGGGGGGCCCAGAACTGAACACAGTACTCAAGGTGTGGTCTAACCTGGCTTGTCCAGGCATGATTCCCTGCTCCTGCTGACCACACCATTCCTGATGCAGGCCAGGATGCCACTGGCTCTCTTGGCCACCTGGGCACATTGCTGGCTCATGTTCTTGCCCCCCTCCCCTCTGTTGCTCCCCACTCCAGCAGAGAGGAAAGGGGAGCAGGGAATCATGCCTGGACAAGCCAGGACACATATTAGGCCTATTTTAGCCTTCCACAACAGACTTCAGTGAAGCTTCCATAAAAAGGCTTGCATTTGAGAGAGGAGTTCCTTTTCCATACCTTTTGGGCACAGCATATATGATTATGTGTGCCTATTGATGGCAAATAGTCTTACAGAGGTCTTCCAGTCACTAGCACCTACTGATAATTCTGGTGGGTAGGTAAATAAGACCATACTGCTGTTAATTGCTGGCTGCTTCCATTTGCAGTGAGGTGCAGCTGGGGGATTGCACCTTGCACTCTTTAGAAAAGCAAAATCATTCCTAGGTGGAGGAAGGTTTGGAAGGAAGGAAAAGACAAAGAACATCCAGACACCAGAGAGCAAAAATCTGTGTCCAAAGCATACCACAATGCAGTTCCACATCTGCCAGCAGGGAGGAGTAGCCAACCATGCAGACAACAGCTGCATTGCCAAGGAACGAAATTGCAAAGCCAGATGTTCCTTTTGGAAGTACATTACACTGAACTTGGCAGATGAATACTGTAGCTGCCAAGTACATCTCTTATTCGGTCATAGGTAATGATCCCTCTATCAGGGAATGTTGGAGGGAAAAGACCACACAGAATATCTCATCAAAATGTTGCAGTTGAAACATTAACTTGGACCAAAAAAGATTTGGGAGCTCCATGGCAACCTTCACATCTTGTCTGAGGGATAATGTTGTTTACTACCAGGCATGAAGTGAGAAACTTGCAGTAACTGAAGCCAAGTGCTTTCAAGGTATTTGTAACTGAAAGGTGACTGAGAGGCTGTTAACGTCTTTATAGCAATCACAGTTGTTTGTGGGCGCTGTTGTAGTTCTCAGCTAAGACTGCAAGTGAGAAGGAGAACTTCTGCTTCTGTCCCTGAAGTAAATACCAGGAGTTTGGATTTCTGAGGACATGTTTATGCTGTAGCCATGTCTGCAAATGCAAAGTGGTAGAGAGAGACTCAATCTAGCTTTAAAGCAGCTCACTGTGAGTAGAGCCTAGCCATAGCAGTGTAAAACACATTCAACTCACTGCCTGTGTATCTATCTTCACTGGAAAAGTTTGAAGCCTGGTGTTGCCTGTATTGCTGTCTAAAGCTAACATTGCTGAGGTCCACAGTCCTTTGAGATGGCAGTGTGTAGACACATAGGCCCAGCTTCATGCCAGGTACTCATAAAGTGCCTTACCTGAGGGTCTGGCTGTGATGTTGCCAATGGGGAATGGCTGATACCTCTTTAGGGAGATCCAGCCCTCCAAAGACCCCCCTGAGCACTGATAGAGTGAGGGCCTGGATGCCTGAATCTTTGGAACTAGGTAGTATTAGCATCTCTAAGATGATGATCAGAGGTCTGGAGCCTCTGCTATGAGGACAGACTGAAAGAGTTGGGGCTGTTCAGTCTGGAGAAGAGGAGGCTCCCAGGTGACCTTCTTGTGGCCTTCCAGTATCTGAAAGGGGCCTACAAAAAAGCTGGGGAGGGACTTTACAGGGCATCAGGGAGTGACAGGACTGGGGGGAATGGAGCAAAGCTGGAGGTGGGTAGGTTCAGGCTGGATGTGAGGAGGAAGTTGTTGAGCATGAGAGTGGTGAGAGCCTGGAATGGGTTGCCCAGGTTGGTGATTGAGGCCCCATGGCTGGAGGTGTTTGAGGCCAGGCTGGCTGAGGCTGTGGGCAGCCTGCTCTAGGGTAGGGTGTCCATGCCCATGTCAGAGGGGCTTGGAACTAGATGATCCTTGTGGTTCCTTCCAACCCTGACTGATTCTGTGATTCTATGAGTGGAAAGATAATTCATGTCTGGTGTCTCTTCAAGTAATTTTGCCTAAACTATGCAAGTTTGATCTTGCCTATGAGAGTTGGCTTACTTGAGTTGGGGCTCCTCAGCCTGGAGAAGAGAAGACTTGGAGAAGACCTTGTAGTAGCCTTCCTGAAGGGGGCCTATAGGAGGACTGGGGAGGGACTATTTACAAAGTCTTGTAATGACAGGATGAGGAGGAATGGGTTTAAACTGGCAGGGGGGAGATTAAACTAGATGTTAGGCAGAAGTTCTTTATGATGAGAGTGGTGAGACACTGGCACAGGTTGCCCAGGGAGGTTGTGGCTGCTTCCAGGCCAGGTTGGATGAGGCCTTGAGCAACCTGTTGTAGTGGGAGGTGTCCCTGCCATGGTCTAGTTGATTGGTTAGGGCTGGGTGCTAGGTTGGGCTGGATGATCTTGGAGGTCTCTTCCAACCTGGTTGATTCTATGATTCTATGATTCAGGGGGTTGGAACTGGATGATCTTTGAGGTCCCTTCCAACCTAAACCATTCTATGATTCTCCTACGACTCTCAAAGTTGCAAACCCAATCATTTCTTCTCTAAGTACTTTCTACTTAGTAAGCCAAAGAAGCTAACAATATCCCAAATTCCTCTGCCAAAAAAATCTTTCAGTGAGAAACTTACCCTTAAAAATAAATTTGGTGCAACATTTCTCACACCTGTTAAACTCACACCAGTACCCCCAAACGAATTTAAGAGCTGCTGTCTCAGGCTGAAAAAAGCTATGGGTCATAAATGAAACCTGCAGATTGTACTGCAGGATTTCTTTGTCTCTGGTCGCATCTAGTTCATGGCTCCCCCCACTCATCTGCAGCTGAGGGAGGGAAAATGTCAGATAAAACCTGGGAGGTTTGGAGTGAGACGAGACTTCAATGATTACATATTTTCCAGGCACTTAGGGACAGTAAGTTTCTCTCCCCATCTAGTGGTCATTAGGAGATATTTAATGGAGCAGTAGCCTAAACCCAGGCTGCTTTACAACCCGCAGCCAGTGCCAGTGATCAGCACAGGGAGGAGAGAGCACAAATCCTATGAGGAGAGGTTGAGGGAGCTGGGCCTGTTTAGCCTGCAGAAGAGGAGGCTCAGGGGTGATCTTATTACTGTCTACAACTACCTGAAGGGGCATTGTAGCCAGGTGGGGGGTGGCCTCTTCTCCCAGGCAACCAGCAATAGAACAAGGGGACACAGTCTCAAGTTGTGCCAGGGTAGGTCTAGGCTGGATGTTAGGAAGAAGTTCTTCACAGAGAGAGTGATTGGCATTGGAATGGGCTGCCCAGGGAGGTGGTGGAGGCACCGTCCTTGGGGGTCTTCAAGAAAAGACTGGATGAGGCACTTAGTGCCATGGTCTAGTTGATTGGATAGGGCTGGATGATGAGTTGGACTGGATGATCTTGGAGGTCTCTTCCAACCTGGTTGATTCTATGATTCTATGATTCTATGATTGATCCCTTTGTTGTAGGTTATTTAACTGATAGGAAAGCAGAGGAGGATTTCTGGATCCCCTTTGTTTCCAATACATTCTTAGCCAAAGTAAGATAAGGGTAAGAAACTGAACTGATGGTAGGAAATTGTTCTAACTGTGTGACTGTGCTCTAGGTGATCCTAGATGACCTTCCAAGCCCTAACATTCTGTGACTCCGTGTTTATTACAAGCAGCAGTAGCCACTAGTTTTCCTTTCCTCTGTAATGTCCTACTGTGAAAGAAAGTTTGAAATGTGAAGGTAACAGGAACCTCTTCATTGCTCCATAGATCAACCAAGTTGGAAGAGACCTCCAAGATCATCCACTCCAACCTAGCACCCAGCCCTATCCAGTCAACTAGACCATGGCACTAAGTGCCTCATCCAGGCTTTTCTTCAACATCTCCATGGATGGTGACTCCAGCACCTGGCAGAAGAGACCAATCCCCACTTGGCTACAGCCTCCCTTTAGGTAGTTGTAGACAGCAATGAGGTCCCCCCTGAGCCTCCTCTTCTCCAGAATAAACACCCCCAGCTCCCTCACCCTCTCCTCACAGGGCTGTGTTTCCCCTCTCAGAAAAGGAGTCCCCATTGCTGTGGGATTCGTAAGGACTGCCTTTGCCTATTTGACTGAGTTTGGTTTTAGTAAATCCTTAACATAGGAAGGGAATCTGGAAGATCTGTGGCAACACAGGGAGGGATCAAATTGTCTTGTGTCTCAGGTGAGGAGAAAAATGCTGGCAGAGGGTTTCCACATGTAACACCACCTTTCTGAAAGGTATGGTGGAATGAATGTGGGATGGAAGAAGTGCAAGATAAATTTAAAATTTCTTTCTTATCTCAAACCTAGTTATTATTTTATCCACTTGACTCTATGGAGACCTTTCATGCTGTGCCTCAGAGAGGTATAATAAAGCAGCTAGAGAAAAATCTGCAACTACCTGAAGGAAGGCTGTAGCCAGGTGGGGGTTGGTCTCTTCTCCCAGGCAAGCAGCGACAGAACAAGGGGACACAATCTCAAGTTGTGGTGGGAGAAGTATAGGCTGGATGTTAGGAGGACGTTGATGCCAGAGAGAGTGATTGGCACTGGAATGGGCTGCCCAGGGAGGTGGTGGAGTCACCATCCCTGGAAGGTGTTGAAGCAAAGCCTGGCTGAGGCACTTAGTGCCATGGTCTAGTTGATTGTCTAGGGCTGGGTGATAGGTTGGATTGGATGATCTTGAAGATTTCTTCCAACCTGGTTGATTCTATGATTCTATGATCTTCCTTCTACTTCTCTTATCAATACCTCTGCACAGCAGTAAATAAGAGTAAAACAGAACTCTCTTGTCACTGGTTCCAGCTGCTGATGCTTTCTGCAAACAATATTTATTGGAGGCTTTTCTGAAATAGGTAACAACGTGGCACAGGGCTGTGGACACATTGTCATAGAATCATAGAATCAACCAGCTTGGTCTTACCTAAAGAAAACCTTACTCAATGTTAGATACCTTATTTTACGATTCTTTTTATGTTTAGTAGTTGTTTGCCTTTAGGAAAGTGCCAGAGAAAGTAGCCAGAGGCAAACTAGATCACTAATTAATTCCAGCTTAGCTTAGGTCGACAGCTAACCCTAATTTACACCCCTCCCCCTCCTCACCGTCACCAGTTGCAGCCCCTGCCTAATCACAACTGGTTCTGGTTTGTCTGTGGCTTCTGCTTTAGCAGACATCACGCTCACTTCCCTCCCTCCTTGATGAGTACAACCTTCTTAATTGAGGCCACTTGCACGTCCTGAAATTTTGCTTTCCACTGTTCACAAGATTAATGGAAGCACTGAGTACAATTGGGCAGGATGGACCCCTTCAGGAGCTCAGTGGCAGTGTGCTCTGTGAGTGCTGACATGTTGGGACAGGTTTGAGCAGGTAGGTGCTCCTGAAAACTGTGCTTTCCTGGTTTCTCATGACTGAAATCAAGGCATTCAATATCCACCACCTCCCCCTCTCCCAGTCATCCTGTCAAAGAGGGAAAGGAGTTGGGGTTTAGTACAACGTGTTCTTGACGCATCCTTTCTAGCTTTTTAAAATCACTGTATTGTTCTCCTGGTGTTTATAAGCAGGCTGTTTAATAATTTGCACAAGTCTTTTTCCAGACTGACAGTTTTATGGTTCCCTAGATTCTAATTTTCCACTTTTAAAAGGGAGAGGTGCTCTGTTTACTCTCCTGATATGCAATGCGAGTGATTTCACAAGGAGCAGCAAAATGATGCTGCATTATAACAGCTGACCTGAGTCATCCTGAAGGTTGATCAGAAACAATGCCAGTGGTGAGACCTGAGCCTTCAGATTCATAACAAAGCAGCAGGGGGAGGCCATACAGAGAGTGCCTTCCTAGCTCTGCAGAGGGTGTGTTAGCAGCAGTGGTGGCTTGGTCAGGAGGGGCTGCAGAGGGAAAAGAATTTGTCAGTCAGGAATTACACACACTAGAGTATCACTGATATCCAAACACTTGAATGTTTGGCTGCTAGCATTTTCATAGAATCAACCAGCTTGGAAGAGACCTCCAAGATCATCCAGCCCTAGCCAACCAACTAGATCATGGCACTAAGGATTTTCTTGAACACCTCCAGGGACAGTGACTCCACCACCTCCCTGGGCAGCCCATTCCAATGCCAATCACTCTTTCTGACAACAACTTCCTCCTAACATCCAGCATAGACCTCCCCTGGCATAGTGTTAGACTGTATCCCCTTGTTCTCTTGCTGGTCTCTCTTTGCCTGGCAAAAGAGACCAACCCCACCTGGCTACAGCCTCCCTTCAGGGAGTTGTAGACAGCAATGAGGTCACCTCTGAGCTTCCTCTTCTCGAGGCTGCAAAACCTCAGCTCCCTCAGCCTCTCCTCACAGGGCTGTGCTCCAGGCCCCTCACCAGCTTCGTTGCCCTTCTCTGGGCACGTTCCAGTATCTCAACATCTCTCTTGAATTGAGGAGCCCAGAACTGGACACAGTACTCAAGGTGTGGCCTGACCAGTGCTGAGTACAGGGACAGAATAACCTCCCTTGTCCTACTGGCCACACTGTTCCTGACGCAGGCCAGGATGCCATTGGCTCTCTTGACCACCTGGGCACACTGCTGGCTCATCGTCAGTTACTATCTATCAGTACCCCCAGGTCCCTTTCTTCCTGGCTGCTTTCCAGCCACTCTGTCCGCAGCCTGTAGTGCTGCTTGGGGTTGTTGTGGCCAAAGTGCAGAACCCTGCACTTGGCCTTGTTAAATCTCATCCCATTGGCCTCTGCCTACCCATCCAGATATTTTGGTATTCTGGAAGTGCAGTGTGGACTTGATGCACAGCTGTTCATCCCTCAGTGTGGAAAAAGCCAGGCTCACCTTTTCCAGCATGCACTGATGGCCTGAAAGAAGTGAAAGGCCAGTGTATCACACACAACTTTGGTTATGCACATGTTAATCTCTGAAAAGGGAAGAACTCTGCAATTTCAATCAAAAATAATTACCTTCCCAAACAGCTTATTTAAAAAACAAAAGTCCTTTTTCTCTGGTATTTCTTTATTGACTTCTTTTGCTGGATTAAGTACTGGGGTGAGATGCTTATATAAACTTTCTCAATAAGCCGTGTCAGGCACAAACATCCCTTAAGAAAATTCTTCTGTTCTTGCTGCTGATAAAAATATCCTTTTTATTATTCAGAACATAAGAACAAAAAAGGCAAAAGAACAGAGAATCCAGAAGACACTTGTATCATTAATAATTTCATAATCCTCTCCTTGCCTGTCTTTGCAGTTAAGAAAGAAAATACTTAAATCTAGGTGTGTCATTGATAGTTTAGATCTGTGTTTACTGTGCCTTTTGCACACCTTAGAAAGCAAAAATTTGGGAACAAAATATCATTCTCATGATGATCATCATAGAATTGTTTCAGTTAGAAAAGACCTCTAAGATCATAAAGTCCAACTATTATCCATGGTCATTAAACCATGTCCCCAAGTGCCATGTGGTTTAGTTGGGGCAATTAATGAGGCAGGGATTATAAAATAGGTAGTTAACTTTATTTCTGGAAAGCCCTGCCCACAACTATGTGCAAGTTAGCTAAATTTGGGTTCTAATTCAGTCAGAAAAATCTTCACAAGGATGCTTGTGGGCAATTCATTCATTTAGGAGAATCAGAAAATTGGAAAAGTTTAGCCAGAAAATGGCTTTGCCTCTCTTACAAATGAAAGGCAGCCTGGAGCCCTAGGGAAAGTCTGTGCTACTCACTGCGGTGGAGTAGAAATGTCAGGATAGTCCCTGGCTCCTTTGTGGCAGTGTTGGATCTTCTTGGCCATTGACAGGCTTCTAGATCTTCCCAGGGTGATGGGAAAGAGGCAGATGATCTCTGACCTGATGCTGGTTCCTCGTGGCATGGAGGTTTGCAGAGGTGCAGGCAGCATCTCTTGCAGATGCACAGAGAGCAGCATGTCAGTGGCACTTCCTGCCACGTCGTGAGACCTTCTCTAGACATCTTCCAGCACCTCAACATCTCTCTTGAATTGAGGAGCCCAGAACTGGACGCAGTACTCAAGGTGTGGCCTGACCAGTGCTGAGTACAGGGGAAGAATAACCTCCCTTGTCCTAAAGACCAATTTCTTCCTCACCCATCTACCTCCCATTTGCTCTGAGCACTTCCACTGGGATGACCACTAACTACTATGCCTGCTCCCCTCAACTGCCCTCCTCTCTGTGTCCATCTCTTCTCCAGCCTCTGGCATTTCTTGCTCCATATGCCTTCCTGTACTATCTGTACTGCACCAACCCACTTCGGGCTTATAAGCAGACATCAACCCCTCCATGCAGAACTTCTCTCTGGAGAGCTGCCAGCAGGAGTGTTTCAGTGCTTTTTGGGCCAGTTCGCTTGTGTATTTCATTGGAGGTGTTAAAGTGTGCAAACCTACACTGAAGGATGATCAAGGTTGCCAAATCAAATCTCTCTTTTAGTTCTGCCATCACCTTCTTTCCAACGTACCATGAATTTTAATAGCAATTAACTTGGCTTTTCCCCACTGCATTTCTGCAGTGCTTTTCAATGCTGCAGATGAAAGCATTTTAAAGTGATTCTTTTTTCCTTAATACTAAAGCAACTGCATCATGTTCTCAAGTCAAATATCCTGATTACTTAAGACAGATCTCTTCTTTGTTCCTTCAGTAGTTTGTCAACAGAAATTAAGTCAACAGAAAAAAAGCGATGATCACAAACCCCAGTTGCCAAATATTTCCATTACAGAGAGATCTCAGTCATGTGTCTGCAGATTTAATGAACAGGAACCACAGCCAAGTTCATAGCATATTTGAGACAATATAAGGGAGGCCCCCAAGAGAGACTATGGTTCAGTTGTGTAGGTACATCCCATTTTTTTCTCCTTAAAAAGTACTTAGGAGTTGAAGATTTGACTGTAGTGTCCTTAGAAGTGATGAAAAAGCCATGTAGGTGCCTGTGGTTAGGAAAGACTGTGATCATTGAAAGATCAGCTGTTAAGAAACCATACCTGTGAAGACACCTTGCAAGACATTCCCCTCTGCCTTCTTCCCCTCTGCCTTCTTCCCCTCTGCCTTCTTCCCCTCTGCCTTCTTCCCCTCTGCCTTCTTCCCCTCTGCCTTCTTCCCCTTTGCCTTCCCCAGGAACAGCCAAAAGAGGGAGAGAATTAAGTCGGGAAGAGGCAAGCTTAGGAGCTGTTGCAGGGAGGGCGTCCAGCTTTGGTAAATGACACTGAAGGGAGCTACCACTTCAGCAGTGAAGTCATTGTCTTGTATGTTATTTGGCAAGTCTCCTAACAACCAGTTCATACCAATGAACTCTTGACACTGCTTGTCTAGTGATGATAGTACAGTGGGATTTTTGCCTCTCAGTCCCTGTTTTCTACATGCACATCATGTTCTTGGCTGTTGCTTGGGGTCTTGGTGCTAGTCAGGCTGAACTTTCTTTCAGCCTTCTGAGTTTGGATGCATAGTTCCCTCAGGAAGCAGCAAGCAAGCAAGCAGAAAAGATGAGACTGCAGAGCAGCACACCCTCACTTTCCTTCCTTCAGGAATTTTTTCAGGGATTTGGCATGGGGATAGGGAGCACTCCCACACTGCCTGTAGAGAAAAGGGCTTTTTTTAAGCACTTTTCATATACAGATTCCTGTAGTTTTCCTGTTAAATGCTCTGCTGATAGTCTTACTCTTTTCTATGCTTTGTAACCCCTTAAAAATTAACCTACAGGTCTTAGGCAGTGAATGAAAAGACATCAGAGAGAGTATATCCCACCTCACACTGCCTGAAGCAGACAATGGTGTCTGCAAGGTGGGCATGTTCTTCACATTTTGGAGAACTTTGTAGAGGTGCAGCAAATAAACCAACTATTGCCTCTGTTTAGATTGTTCTCTTGGCCTGTTGTAGGACAGAAAAGGAGAGGGCTTTGTTTAGGTGGGGGGTTTTTGAACATAGGCATTTAAGGTCTTTATGTAAAGCGCTTTGCATGCAGCATACAGCATGTGTGTGCAACACATAGCCAGGAAAGGACCTGCAGCAGATTTCCTGATGTTCATGATTCACAGAATGTCAGGGCCTGGAAGGGACCTTGAAAGGTCATCTGGTCTAACTCCCCTGCCAGAGCAGGAACCCCCCTGCCAGAATAGCAGAAATGTTGATGTCCTAATTGATAGCAGTGTGCCCAGGTGGCCAAGAGAGCCAATGGCATCCTGGCATGGAGCTGTAACAGTGTGGCCAGTAGGACAAGGGAAGTTATTCTTCCCTTGTACTCAACACTGGTCAGGCCACACCTTGAGTGCTGTATCCAGTTCTGGGCTACTCAATTCGAGAGATATGTTGAGATGCTGGAAGGTGTCCAGAGAAGGGCAACAAAGCTGGTGAGGGGCCTGGAGCACAAACCCTATGAGGAGAAGCTGAGGAAGCTGGGGGTGTGCAGCCTGCAGAAGAGGACACTCAGAGGTGACCTCGTTGCTGTCTACAACTACCTGAAGGGAGGCTGTAGCCAGGTAGGGTTGGTCTCTTCTGCCAGGGAACCAGCAAGAGAACAAGGGGACACAGTCTCAAGTTGTGTTGGGAGAGGTCTAGGCTGGATGTTAGGAGGAAGTTGTTGTCAGAGAGAGTGATTGGCATTGGAATGGGCTGCCCAGGGAGGTGGTGGAGTCGCTGTCCCTGGAGGTGTTCAAAAAAAGCCTGGCTGAGGCACTTAGTGCCATGGTCTGGTAGATTGTCCAGGGCTGGATGCTAGGTTGGACTGGATGATCTTGGAGGTCTCTTCCAAGCTGGTTGATGCTATGACTTTTTTCAGCCACTCGCCTGGCAGAAAAAACCAGCAAAACTGCAATCAGCAGGTCAGGGAGCTCTTAAAGCCAGCATTAGGATGATCAGAAAGCTAAACCTTCGGTGAAACAAGAAGAAAAAATTCCCAGTACCACATTGCCCCCAGTCCTAGAATCATAGATTCAACCAGGTTGGAAGAGACCTCCAAGATCATCCAGTCCAACTGTAAAAAGGGTCCTATGAAAAGGGTTATTTGATCCTGGGTGAGAAGAACCTCAGTAAGCAGTCACCAGGGACCAGCTGGCTAGACAGAGATGTAACACAGCTCTTTCCTCTTTCAGAGCATTTGATTTTGCTCACAAACAATGACTACTGAACATCTTAATCTTTGCTTAATTCTGGTTATTGTTAAATGATATCTCCTTGCTTGTTTCTCCAGGGAAATGTTAAATTATTCTTTTTTTGGCACATCTGTCTTCTGGTGTTTATCTCTTCCTGGAAGAAGTCCAAGTTTAGTAATTAAGGCACTGGGAACAGTAAGAGGTTTGATCAGTAGATAAAAAGTAATTATAACAGATCTGTGAGTCTCTCTGCAGTAAATATTTTAACACCTTGGGCCAAATCCTCCACTAACATAAACAGAATTATTGGAGACCACACTGCCTTACACCAGCTGGGAATCTGTGTAAAACTGCACAGACAGCTTCACTGTGCTTGTGTGGGGAAACTTAAAAATAAATTACTTTTAGGATGATGAAGAGGTGCAATATTCTGTGCCCAACAGGCAGTTTGGATGAAATATGCTTCCCCTCCCCATCCTGTGACATATTGTCCTGATTTTAGCTGCAATAAAGTTAATTTTCTTCCTAGTAGCTGGCACAATGCTGTGTTGTGGGTTTAGTGTGAGAATAATGTTGGTTACATACTGATGTTTATTGGTAAGCGCTAAGTCATGGGCTTTTCAGCTTCTCACACTGCTCTGCCAGCAAAGGAGACAAGAATCATAGAATCAACCAGGTTGGAAGAGACCTCCAACATCATCCAGGCCAACCTAGCACCCAGCCCTAGCCAGTCAACTACACCATGGCACTAAGTGCCTCAGCCAGCCTTTGCTTGAAGACCTCCAGGGACAGTGCCTCCACCACCTCCCTGGGCAGCCCATTCCAATGCCAATCACTCTCTCTGCCAACAATTTCCTCCTAATATCCAGCCTAGACCTCCCCTGGCACAACTTGAGACTGTGTCCCCTTGTTCTATTGCTGGTTGCCTGGCAGAAGAGACCAACCCCCACCTGGCTACAGCCTCCTTTTAGGTCGCTGTAAAAGTTGTAGAAGAAGCTGGAAGGGGATGCAGCCAGGACAGCGACCCAAATAAGCCAAAGGGGTATTCCATGCTATATGATGCCATGCTCCTAATACAAACTGGGAGGAATTGGCCAGGAGATGCTGGCTTGGGAATTGGCTGGGCATTGGTCAGCAGGTGGTGAGCAATTGTCTTGTTCAGCATTTGTTTTGTATGTTCCATAATGACAATAACAACAGTAATTATTATTAATTTTCCCTTCTTTTCCTGTTCTATTAAGCTGTCTTTATCTCAACCCAGGAGGTTTACTACTTTTTCCTCCTGATCCTTGTTGGAAAACTATGTTCAGTGGAGCGCTATGGGAAGATGACTCTTTATTCACCAATATGGTTAGATGGTCAAATCCACTTTATTTCTGTGATGCAGTGACTTATATGCACTTCTAGCAAGAGGCGTGCTCCACCAAGATTGGTTACAGTCAGAGGGTACAGAGTTACATGTAAGGCATCAATAGGTCAGCATACCATAACAATCTGAGGGTCAGCCTCTGGGGCTGGCTAAACTCTGCCCACCTGCAGCTGCACTCCACCCCCTGCAGCTGCATGTGGGGGGAAGCTACCCTGTGCCTGCTATCTAAACTCCCAAGATGGATTCAAGGACGTTCCCAGCACGGGTTGCTCATGTTTATCAGTTCTTGTGTGCTCTGCTAACAAGAATTTCTCCAACAGATCCTCTCACCCATCCCTCTGGGGAGCTCATCACACCAGTGGCTGCTTGCTCCTGGAGAAGAGGAGGCTCTGAGGTGACCTTCTTGTGGCCTTTCAGTATCTGAAGGGGGCTTACAAAAAAGCTGGGGAGGGACCTTTTGGGATATCAGGGAGTGACAGGACTAGGAGGAATGGAGCAAAACTGGAGATGGGGAGATTCAGACTGGATGTGAGGAGGAAGATGTTCAGCATGAGAGTGGTGAGAGCCTGGACTGGGTTGCCCAGGGAGGTGGTTGAGGCCCCATGGCTGGAGGTGTTTCAGGCCAGGCTGGATGGGGCTGTGGGCAGCCTGCTCTAGGCTAGGGTGTCTGTGCCCATGTCAGGGGGCTTGGAACTAGATGGTCCTTGTGATCCCTTCCAGTCCTAACTGATTCTATGATTCCTTAAATGCTATCCAGGGTTAAACCATGACACATATGCTGGCTTATATTTTTCTTTCCCATGGCTGTTTTCAAGTATCCTGAAATAGAAACACATCTGTATGGGTAACATTTTCAAAATGAATCTCTTCAGTCACATCCTCTGTCTCACAATTGGATTACATATAGCAACTAGGCAAGCAGTGTAACTTCTTCCCATATTGGAGTGCTTAGGTGAGGGTTTGTGGTAGAGACAATTCATAGACAAAAATCACAAGAAAGTGATTCTGGAGAGTGGCACCAGATTGGCTCTCTCTGGGAAGAATTTCCTCCTAACATCCAGTCTATACCTCCCCCAGCACAACTTGAGACTATGTACCCTTGCTCTATTGCTGGTTGCCTGGAAGAAGAGACTAACCCCCAGCTGGCTACAGCCTCCCTTCAGGTAGCTGTAGACAGTGACCTTCCACGAGGCCAATTTGTTCATGGCCCTGTCCAGCTTGGCCTGGAACACTTTCAGGAAGGGGGACATTCAGAGCTTCCCTGAGCAACCTGTTCCAGTGCCTCACCACTCTCACTGTAAAGAATTTCTTCTTAATCTCCAGTCTAACTTCTTCCAGGTTAAAGCCCTTGCAAAAAGCCCCTCCTAGCCTGCCATAGGCATGGAAACAAAAAGGGCTTTGAGTGGAACAACATCCCTGCACATGAAGGAAAAGCCTCTAAGGAGATTTTACTGTGACACAAGTTGAGAAGCTATCTCTATCCTGGGGTGAGTTGACAGTCCTTTCAATTAGTTAAGATCCACTTCCTGTGGGACTTAAAGATTTTACTGCTGAACAAATAAATGAGGATGGCCAAACTGCTATCCCTACAAGTAGAACCATCATACTGTATGCTATGCTACCCACTGTTGCCAGGAAGAGGCTGAAATGTTTCCACCACTGAGATGTACAC
This sequence comes from Pogoniulus pusillus, assembly GCF_015220805.1. Classification (NCBI taxonomy): domain Eukaryota; kingdom Metazoa; phylum Chordata; class Aves; order Piciformes; family Lybiidae; genus Pogoniulus; species Pogoniulus pusillus. Next base: position 6,294,535 of record NC_087264.1, on the reverse strand, counting down.
TGAAGGGAGCTGAACAATCAGCTTTCTGCCTCATCATAGATGATCTTTATGGGTGTTGCAGAGGGGAAACTAATTGATGCGAGATGATATTTCCCAAAATTAATATTGTTTATTAATTTTGATACTCAGAGCTCTCACCACCCACCACCACTAATTTAATAATATTTGGGTTCTTACATGGTCATGAAAACATTCTCTGGATGATATCTACATCTAGTAATAAGCAGCAAAATATAGAAACATTTAATTGAACTGGAAGAGAAGATTCCCATGGTCAAATGCTGCTTGTGGTCAATATGCTGCTTGCCCAGTAGCTGGGCTCAAGGAGCTCTTCCTGCTCTATGGCAGAAGGCAGTAGAGAATCACAAAAAAGCATTTAAGCATTTCCTCACAGATTATTGTTATTACTCTCATGGGGGCTGGCCACAGTCCAGACAGTGCCCAAAGGCTTTCAGGGGACTCTGTCTTGTTGGACATTGAGGCTTGCATCTTCCCAGCCTCTGGGACAGGATGCAGACAATCTCTGACCTTGTCTCCTGGCTTCTTCTAGATGATCTGTGTATGTGTCCAGGGATTCTAGGCAGGACCTTCAGGTGCAGAGGCAGATGTGGTGCAGTCTCAGCACGATGTCAGCTGGCCACACAGGCTGATCATGTGCAGGCATCCAGGGTCTGCTCTGGGTAACTGGCGGCAGTGGAGTTTAGCAGGCAAGCAATGAGGCAGTGTGCAACAGCAGCAGAGCTGGGCACAGCAGAGAGAGCACAGCAAAGAGCAGGGAAGCAAAAGCAGGGGAGCAAAAGCAGGTTGTTCACCTGCATATCTCCTTTTATCAATGTGGGCCAAGATTAATTGCCCTTTGGACACAGAATAGCCAATCAGGATGGCAGTTAGCCAAACCTTACCATATTAGGCAAAGCCACAGGCTCACTTTTCCCTAATTTAGGAAAAACACAGGCTTTGCACTAGGCAGGCACAAGCTAAGTGTGTGTGCCTTACACCACAGGACCCTGGGCAGGCCAGGCTCAGTGGCTCCAGGTTCTTTTGTGTCCATTTCCCACGCTTGCCTCTCTGGTGGAGCAGAAAAGCATGCCTAGGCAAGGCAGGACATGTATAAGCCTATTTTGGGCCTATGAGGCCTACCACAACAATGGGACTCAGGATCACAATCAGAAATAGTGATGGGATCTTATATTAAAATGAGTACTTAACCCACTAGAGAAGCTACTTCCTTTAGTTTTGCTTCAAGTAGTCATTTGCAGAAATGGCCTGATGAATTTTTCCATCTGATGGCATCTCATTGCAGGGGTTGTTCCTAAACTAAAAGGCATAAAATGTAAGACAGAAGAGAATAAAGATGAAAATAAAAAAAGGAATTGAATTTTAAGGCTATGGAAGCCCAATGTTAATTCCTGCTTGGCACAGGTCCTGGAGGAGGGAGTTGTGCAGCAAAAGCAGCGGCAGTTAGCAGGGAACAGACAGCTTATAGCATAAGAAAAGAAACTAATCCTTCAATGTGTCTTGCCTCAAAAGGAGAACCAATAACCCAATGTCTTCCAAACAATGACAGCTTGACTAACACAATAGAGAGCTTAATGAAAGCATTGACTAAGAAGGTAATGTTATTATAATATGGAGGAAAAAAGTTGCATTGAAATGTTAGGTACTGGTTTGATCCTTTAAAAAAACAGAGCTCCCAAGGAGCTGAGAGTAAAAGCTGAGCCTATAAATATTCAGGTGTGATTATTTATATGTAATTCTGCAAAGAATATATAGAATCATAGAATCAGTCGGGGTTGGAAGGGACCACAAGGATCATCTAGTTCCAAGCCCCCTGACATGGGCACAGACACCCTACCCTAGATCAAGCTGCCCACAGCCTCAGCCAGCCTGGCCTGAAACACCTCCAGGCATAGGGCCTCAATCACCTCCCTGGGCAACCCATTCCAGGCTCTCACCATTCTCATGCTGAACATCATCCTCCTCATATCCAGTCTGCATCTCCCCACCTCCAGCTTTGCTCCATTCCCCCTAGTCCTGTCACTCCCAGCTTTTTTGTAGGCCCCCTTCAGATACTGGAAGGCCACAAGAAGGTTACCTGGGAGCCTCCTCTTCTCCAAACTGAACAGCCCCAACTCTTTCAGTCTGTCCTTATAGCAGAGCTGCTCCAGCCCTCTGGTCATCCTCGTGGCTCTTCTCTGGACACACTCCAGCATCTCCACATCCCTCTTGTAATGGGGACTCCAGAATTGGATGTAGTACTCCAGGTAGGGTCCCAGCAGATTGGAGTAGAGGGGGAGAATCACCTCCCTCGACCTGTTGGCTACACTTCTCCTGATGCAGCCCAGGATCTGGTTGTCCCTCCGGCTGCAAGTGCACACTGCAGGCTCATGTTGAGCTTCTCATCCACCAGCACCCTCAAGTCCCTCTCCTCAGGGCTGCTCTCCAGCCACTCACTGCCCAGCCTGTATTTGTGCTTGAGATTGCCTCAACCCAGATGCAGGCTATATATTTACATAGCATACACATATAACATATATTTATATATAAATATATATATAATTAGCCACAAAACCCGATATAATACCATGTAACATGACACAATATGAAGAGGCATACTTCTGTTCTCCAAAACCAGCACCCAAAAATCAGTTGGTGCTTCTGGGTGGCCTTTTTCCTTATGTGGAATTGATGTGAAAGCTCTTACCTCAAGTTTATGTCTGCCCTGTGTGTGTGATCAAAGAGTAAACCACGACAGTCTTTAAAGTCGTTGGAAAGCCGCACGTCTATAAAAGAATTATTTCATAATGATTCAGAGATGCCAAAAGCATCATTTCCCTTCAAGGGTTGCCAATTCATTTGAAACAAGATGTAAAGGATGCATCTGTGCAAAGGCTTGGAGTTCCACAGCTGCAAGAGAGGGAAATTGGTTGTTTACCCCTTCAGAAGTCTTTCATTTGCGAAAGTAAATAACGCACAGATTGGAAAGGATGCATCCCATACCATATAGCGACGTCTGTCTACGTCTAGCTGTGAGTGCTCATACAGGAAAAGCTGTGGTTGGCTCTGACCAAAAGCTTTTTGGAAGCAATAATGAGAAAAGCTTGTGGCAGTACCAGTGCATCTATAAAGCGTCGTGATGTTGCTGTAGAAATATGCTACTGCGGTTAAACACAGGCTGAGAGAAAATATGCCCCCTGCAGACTTCTTGATCAGATGGTTTCTGTCAGGGGAAAACAATTAGAAAGAGGGATTTTGAGGCATAAATTATCTTTGCTGGGGCTGAGCAACATTTATGAGATAAGAAGTGTAGACCAAAGCGCGTCAGATGCTCAGCTGTCCTTGGACATTTCACCGCACTTCAGTGCTACAGTGGCTATCCCAGGAGGAGTCTCAAGTTGTGCCAGGGGAGGTCTAGGCTGGATGTTAGGAGGAAGTTCCTCACAGAGTGAGTGATTTGCCATTGGAATGGAGTGCCCAGGGAGGTGGTGGAGTTGCTGTCCCTGGAGGTGTTGAAGCAAAGCCTGGCTGAGGCACCTAGTGCCATGGTCTGGTTGATTGTCTAGGGCTGGGTGCTAGGTTGGACAGGATGATGTTGGAGGTCTCTTCCAACCTGGTTGATTCTATGAGTCAGCATTGTGTGTTACTTGGTTTTTGGCATCCACACAAAATAGGCTCATTTTGGGAAAGCATGTCTCACAAACAGTGAAGCAAGATCAAGAAACATAAAGTGACATTTTGCCTGTGATAACTTTCATTTCTAAGGGATATTTTTATCCTCTGAGATAGATCTTGGTAGTGCTGATTGAAATGGGATGATTTTGTTGTTGTTGTTGCAACTAGAAAAAGAATAAAACTATCTGCAATTAGAATTTTCAGTTGGGGTTTTTTGGGTGTTTGATTCCTTTCCCCTCCGCCCCCCCCCCCCAAATTAAGCTCAAGGACTTTTATTGGAAATTGCCAGTAGATGCTATAGAAAAGGTCTAGAGAAGGGTGATGAAGCTGGTGAGGGGCCTGGAGCACAGCCCTGTGAGGAGAGGCTGAGGGAGCTGGGGGTGTGCAGCCTGCAGAAGAGGAGGCTCAGGGCTGAGCTCATTGCTATCTACAACTCCCTGAAGGGAGGCTGTAGCCAGGTGGAGGGTGGCCTCTTCTGCCAGGCAACCAGCAACAGAACAAGGGGACAGAGTCTCAAGTTGTGTTGGGGGAGGTCTAGTCTGGATGTTAGGAGGAAGTTGTTGTCAGAGAGAGTGATTGGCAATGGAATGGGCTGCCCAGGGAGGTGGTGGAGTTGCTGTCCCTGGAGGTTTTCAAGCAAAGCCTGGCTGAGGCACTTAGTGCCATGGTCTTGTACCCATCCCTAGGGCTGGGTGTTAGGTTGGACTGGATGATGTTGGAGGTCTCTTCCAACCTGGTTGATTCTGTGATTTTGTAACAAATGCCTTAAGTTAGTTTGAACTGAATAGCTGCTTGAGGAGTCCTAGGACACGAAATGAGACTACACTTACTTTTCACCAGCACCCTGTAAGAACATTTACCAATTTTTCTATTATTTACTGAAGTCTTCTGTGTTCTTTTGTAGAGATTCACTCAGCAGGATGAAGTACTCAGCCTCTACCTCTGATAGATTCCATCTTTGACCTGGTGGTCCCTCTGAGCCTGGGAAAGCAGTAAGAAGTAAAAGATGTCCTGCACAAATGTGGAAGACATCATATGTCTTGGAGCTTGGTGAATTTCTGGCTCCAGATTCATATTAATTCCTCAATTACTGCTATTTGAGATGCTCTGAACTAAGAAAACAGGAGGAAATTGAAAATTAGTGTAGACTTGTGTCACTCTTGCACACTGGGTTTGAGTTATTTAGAGCCTCCTAGCTGTAGCAAACAGCTTTAGATATCCCTCTGAACCTAGTGAAAATGTCTCCAGAAAACAAAGCAGCTGTGAAACCTAACAGCAGTGAGTGTGATGATTTGGCAAGGGAATAGGGACTAATAAAGCAAGTCTAGGGGCTTGATAAGTTAAAGCTGGGCTGGAGTTTAAGGAACCTCTAAAGAATATAAACCAGACCTGCCTATATGATTTCTACAAATAGCTGTTGAGCAGATGCAAATAGTGGAAGCAGTTGGGTCATTTCACCTCCAAAGGAAGGGCATTTACCACTAAAGCCTGGGGAGAGAGACTGGATGCTGTGATTTACAGCCCCAAAGGGAAACAAGGGATGATGCTCTGGTCCTGGGTATAAAGTGAAGTTCCTGAATGCAGGACAGGGAAAGGATTGGATCACATGTGGTGATTCATGGGTCTGAAGTGGGATTTGGGAATATGAAGAGGAGGAGTCTTAGAGAGGCGACAAGAGAGGCAAGGTGAAAAATAAGTTTCTTCAGGCCTGGAGTGGGGCAGTCAGAGGCAGATGAGAAGATAGGCTGGTGAAGGAGGAAGCCTACAGTTGAATTTGGAAATTGAGGAAGCAGAGAATATATTTTGCAGCCAATTCTTCTTCAACAGCAAATAACAGTAGATCTTACTACCATCTTGGCAGCTGTGGAAGGAAAATAAGGGACTATCACAAACCCCAGCACAGCCTGCCAGCCACAAAGAAGCATTTTCAGGGCTACGGGAGGGAAAGTGACCAGGAATGCAAAGTTAGTGGCAGAGAACCACATTGTGAAGCTGCTGTGGCACACTCACAAAATCACAGAATGGCAGGGGCTGGAAGGGACCTCAAAAGATCATCCAGTCCAACCCCCCTGCCAGAGCAGGGTCACCTAGAGCACATCACACAGGAATGTGTCCAGGCAGGTTTTGAATATCTCCAGAGAGGGAGACTTCACAACTCCCCTGGGCAGCCTGTTCCAGGGCTCTGTCACCCTTACAGGGAAAAAAATCCTCCTCATGTTTACATGAAAGTTCCTATGCCTCAGCTTCCACCCATTGCCCCTTTTCCTGTCATCGGGCATCACCGAGCAGAGCCTGGCTGCAGCCTCCTGGCACTCACCCTTTACATACTTAGAAACATTGATGAGGTCACCTCTCAGTCTCCTCCAAGCAGCAGAGCCCCAGCTCCCTCAGTCTCTTCTCATATGAGATATGTTCAACTCACTTAATTATCTTTGTGGCTCTGTGCTGGACTATCTCCAACAGTTCTATGTCCCAACTGTGGGGGGCAGAAATGGACACAGTACTCCAGATGCAGCCTCACCAGGGCAGAATAGAGGAGCAGGAGAACTTCTCTCAACCTATTAGCCATACCCCTTCTAATACCCCCCAGAATGGCCTTGCCTCTCCTGGCCACAAGAGCACATTGCTGGCTCATGGTCAACCTCCAATCAACTAAGACCCCCAGATCCTTTCCCCTTCACTGCCTATCAACAGGTCAGTCCCTAACCTATACTGATGCCTGGGGTTGTTCTTTCTTAGGTGCAAGACTCTGCATTTGCCCTTAAGAACTGAGAGGCCCTTCAGATATGTGCTGTTGCAATGCAGTTACTCCTTGTTGTTTTCAAGGGACATCATAAAAAGTCTGGGTTCCTGGGGTTATTGCCATGAGCAAGGCTTCAGAACACCAACAACTTGGAGCTGCAGGATTTGAGAAATGAATTAGTAGGCAGAGTAAAGAAAAGAAACCCTAGAAGAAAATTTGAGTAAAACCAGTTGGCGCTGATATTTTGACACACAGAGTCTCTATTCAGACTGCATGGTGTGGCATCAGCAAATGAGTAATTAGAAGCAGAGGTGTGTTATTTGCTTCTCAATTAGTAGGTAGAATTTGCAGCCTCCCATGCAAAGGCAGTGGAGTAACTGGAGACACACCTGCTCATGATGCACTAGTCTATTTAAGGGAGTTCCTCACTGATGTGGCTCCTTGCTGATCTGCCTAATGACAGCACCTCACTAATCATCACTGTGTATTTACATTTCTAAAGCACGTCATGCTTTGCCTAAAACCTTCTTATAATTGGTGTTGGGTAAAGATCAGCTTCAGATGCTGATCACTATTGCTAATGATGTGTAACACAAAAGATGGGAGAGTGCTTGTTCCCTTGGGAAAAAATACCATACCCTTGGGTAAGTTTGGTAGTTCATTCAATTGCACTGCTGTTTTCTGAATCTGTTTTGTTTAGCCATGATTTAGTTGGGGCAATTAATGAGGCAGGGATTATAAAATAGGTAGTTAACTTTATTTCTGGAAAGCCCTGCCCACAACTATATACAAATTAGCTAAATTTGGGTTCTAATTTGGTCAGGAAAATCTTCACAAGGATGCATGTAGGCAATTCATTCATTTAGGAGATTCAGAAAAAGTGGAAAAGTTTAGCTTTGCCTCACTTACAAATGAAAGGCAGCCTGGAGCCCTGTGCTACTCACTGTGGTAGAGTGGAAATGTCAAGGTAGTCCCTGGCTCCTTTGTGGCAGTGTTGGAACTTCTTGGCCATTGACAGGCTTCTAGATCCTCCGAGGGTGCTGGGAACGAGACAGACAACCTCTGATCTGATGCTGGTTCCTCTTGGCACATAGGTTTGCAGAGGTGCAGGCAGCATCTCTTGCAGATGTACAGAGAGCCTGCTGTCGGTGGCACTTCTTGCTACGTCGTGAGGCACTTCAATGCCTTCTCCTGGGAAACTTGAGGCACTTAAGCTTCCAGTTAGTTGAAGCCCAAAACATCAGGGCTAAGCTGGTCTGAAGCATGAGGAAGAGCAGAACACACTGTCCAAGAGCAGTGAGGCAGACGCAGTGAGGCAGAAGCAGCACAACTGTTTGCAGCTTACCTCAATTTATATTCTTTGCCTGAGTGCAAAGGCTCCTTTGGCCACAGAGAGTCACCAAGCAAAATGGCATTTACAAACCTGACCATATTAGGTGAATCCTGGCCTGTATCAGGAACAGTGTGGCCAGTAGGCTGAGGGAGGTTATTCTTTCCCTGTACTCAACACTGGTCAGGCCCCTTGGTTCTGGTCCTGGTATCACTGGATTGCTTTTCAGCTGAACAAAAGGCAGCTGCTCCAGGAGCTACTGTAAGGGAACAAAATGGGATTTAAGTCTCCTGCTCCTAGCTGTGCTGTGGTTTCACAGCATAAGGCTGAAAGTCACTTAAGCTCTGAGCTGTTTAGTCATTTTTATGATGGAGACCACATGTGTGTCCACGAGGAGATTGGCATTTGCTGATACTCAGCTTTGGGTTTCCTTTCTGGTGACCCTGTAGTCTATGCATCACAGACCCATAGAACAGTGGACAACTCAGCAGGCATCACAAAGGTGACTATTTTAATGGCAGCATTAGCTGCAAAATGTGAGAGGAGGGTAATCCCTGCTGTGTGTCTTCAATTCTGATGCTGTTTCCAGGTCACGACAAAGGAATAGTACTTTTTTGCTCAGCTGTGGAGACCTGAACCATTTATTCCTTCCATACTGAGCAGTGTGTTTTCTGAGGGACAGATGCTCAGCCAGTTATGAAGGATCCATCCAACAGCCTCCTCTGGGGATATGGCTGTCAGCTAGGAGGTACAGGTAGGATGTACAGCTGTGGGCAGCTGGCAATAACCCTTGCTGCTAGACAAAGGTACAGAAATGGACACAAGCAACCTTTGGTCACTTCCATAAGGGATTCTCACCTCAGAAGTTATTGACTCTGTTGCTGCTACTGAGATCACTAATAACAGGAGTCTCAGCATCTTCTGCTGTCCAGAGCCAGACAAAGCACTTAACCTTCAGTCAACAGAAAAAGTGCTGTTGGCCAAAGAATCTTTGGTGAAAAACCTTAACTTCATTTCAGGGACTTTTGTTTTCTTGAGTTTGTGCCTTTTTATTTGTTTGTTTGGTTTTTATACCTCCTTTTTAGGCTATCAGGTAGCAACAGGAGTAGGGGGAATGGAGCAAAGCTGGAGATGGGGAAATGCAGACTGGACATGAGGAGGAAGTTGTTGAGCGTGAGAGTGGTGAGAGGCTGGAATGGGTTACCCAGGGAGGTGGTTGAGGCCCCATGCCTGGAGGTGTTTAAGGCCAGGCTGGATGAGGCTGTGTGCAGCCTGATGTAGGGTAGGGTGTCCCTGGCCATGGCAGGGGAGTTGGAACTAGATGATCCTTGTGGTCCCTTCCAACCCTGACTGATTCTATGAGTCTGCAGTGCACTCCTGTGATCACAGAATCATAGAATCAGAATGGTAGGGTTTGGAAGGGACCTGTGAAGATCACTGAGTCCAACCTCCCTGCCAAAGCAGGATCATCTAGTGAAGGTCACCTAGAAATGCATCCATATGGATCTTCAAAATCTCTAGAGAAGGGGACTCCACAAACTCAGGGCAGCCTCAGTGTTGTGTCACCTTTCCAGTAGTTTTCCCTCATAGTAAAGCTGAACTTCCTGTGATTTAGTTTGTATCCATTACCTGTTGTCCTGTCACAGGATACCTCTGAAAGGAAGCTAGCACCTTCTTCTTGACACCCACCCTTCAGATAGTTATTAGCATTAGTAAGACCACCCCTCACTTTTCTCCAGGGCTGGCTTTGTAGGCACAGAAGCTTCACATATTGTGAGAGTCTAAATCCTCTCTCCTTGTTCATCAGCAGAGATTGCCAGCATCTCTCCCTGATCAACAAAGAGAAAGATTGACTTTGTTAACCTCCTGGGCTCAGACAGCTGCTTGGCCAAAAGTTCAGGGATGTGAATCAACAGACAATGCCTTGGAGGACATTCCTGGACCTCAGCCTGGCTTGAATGCCCAGGATGTGCACATTTTATGTCAGCTACTCTGAAGAGAAAAGGCTTATGTGTATTGGGGTATGGTCAGGTAAGCAGCACAGGGAAGGAGTGGAGGCACTCCCCACCCCTTACCCCAGATGCTGCTGCCGGACCCGTGGGAATGCTTGGATACACAGAAAGATTTCCTGGGGAGCTGCACCTGGACACCCAGCTAAAAAACTGTGTACAAAGACATGAGCAGTGCCTGCCAGAGTGTGGACCTCCAGCAGAGCACCACCAGAGCTGCACCTCCACCAGAAGAACCCCTGACGAACTCCACGGAACACCCCTGGGCCACACACCCGTCTCTCTCTCCCCCCAGTCTGTGGCTGATGGTAATATAATCCCTGCTCTTTCCCTTCCCTGCTTCTTCTCTTTTTCTCTGTTGTCCTCTCTCTCTGTGTCCCCTTCTCTCTCTCCCTCTGCTTTGTTCAACTTTATCATAGAATAGAATCATAGAGTCATAGAATCAAGCAGGTTGGAAGAGACCTCCAAGATCATCCAGTCCAACCTAGCACCCAGCCCTAGCCAGTAAACTAGACCATGGCACTAAAAATAGCTTTGTGGTGATCTATGGTCTTGCTTGCAGCTTCATTTCACACCACAGAAATCTATAAGAACAGATCTTGCTCCTTTGGACAGAGCTATTGCTGCTCTCTGTTCTCTGGACTTTGACACACATATCCAGGCTGGGTCTCCTTGCCTGTGGAGGTGGTGGGAAAGGCATCCAGGTGAAGCTGGAACATGATCTCTGTGCCCATGGCAAACCTTAAACGACCTGTACAATGTTTTGGTTAGCAGCAGGAGATGGAGGAACCCCTGTGTGCATAGCCTGGGTTTGTAGCTGTCTGTAGCCAACAGGGGGCATTAGGTTTATGCTGATTAAATGTGCATTTCTACTGCAAACAGAGAGCAATCTCAAAGTTGTTTAAGTACAAGAGGACAGGAATCCTGCATCCTACCAAAGACACAAGATTGTTTTTCCAGCAGATTTAGTAACTGTGTGATTCTGCTCTGTTTTCTTTAGGTCTAGCTTGTGTTTATTTCAAGATGAAGATAATCGATGTAATTAGGAACCAGATGATTTTTGTGCTCAAAAAGCACTTGCAAAACAGAAGTGTTTGTGGTGCAAATTAGTTTGTATTGATGACTTCCAGTTTCATAATCAGAAATTAAAGTAAGGCTGCAATTATACTTTTTCTGTTGGAAATTAGATTCAGCAGTACACAGTCAGCTGCTGCTCTTCATAACCTTGCTCTGAGTTATTTGATTCCTGAATGCAAAGGACTTCAGTGAGGAGCTGTAAGTACGAGCACAAATTGTGGTCTTTGGAAATGAAAGTAATATTTATGACAGACATGATTATTAGAGCTGCAGCCACTCATACTCCTGCATGTAGGACTACCCATGAACACATTCTGAGGGAACTGTTGGGCTTTATATTTAGAGTACTGACTACAAAACCAACTTTCTCCCCTTCAGATATGAAGCTGAAAAACTGTAGCCTGCTCTGTGGTCCTGTCACACCCAAGCAGCTGGGTAATTGTTTTAGGGGAAGTGATTTCTACAACCTATGGTTAATCTGAGCTGTATTTGTAAATAGGTTAAGGGAAGTAGATGTTAAAATAATTAGGTAATACAGCTGAGGAGAGCTGCTTCCATAAAGCAATGTCAAGTGGAATTGTTGTCTAAAATGTACAGGCAGTCAAAAGTTTCTGGAAGTTGATTTAATTACCTGCCTCGCTTCAAAATGTGTTTTACATAACCTAATAACTGCTACTTCACTCTGGAAGAAATTGAAGTTGTGGTTTTGCAATAAACAAATGAGTAACCTCTAGCAATTGCAGAGCTTGCCACTGCCGGTGCGTCTGGGATGCTGTGAGCAATTTTTGGTCCACCACAGCCAGAGAAAAGAGATACAAATTGGATCAATGGCGCAGTGTAGGGCTCTTTCCCTGAGCCCTCTTCATACTTGTCAAGGTAAGGAGGAGTCTGGGTCATTTTTATCTTGCAAGAATGAAGGTCAAGGGTGCACTACTGCAGACAGCCCATCCTGTAGCAGGGCGCTGCAGTGTGCTAGTTTGAAGCTAGCTAGAATGTTTTTGGTGAGAAGAGCTAGATTACAGGCTGTGAAAAGGAAAGAGTGGTGATGTCTACTGCACTCATAGGCTTGCTGAGATGTATAAGAACAAGAGTACAAACACAGATAACACAGTCGCTCTCTGGGCTTTGGGCTGAATTTCTCTCTCTCTAGCCCAACCTGCCGTTTGTGTGACTAATTCACCTCTTTCCTAACCCTCCTGGCCAACCCTCCAAGCTACCTTAAACATAAGGCAAGATATAGGGTAAGGGAGAAGGGTGAGAAGAAGGTGGAAAGGTGGTTGAGAGCCCCTCCTGGGGACTCAGGTTTCTGGGAGGGGAGTTGTGTTTCTGTATTACTTTTACCTTGTATATTTCTGTCTATAACTGTATATACTGTCCTGTTCAATATCTTTATTGATGACCTGGACGAGGGCATTGAGTCCAGCATCAGTAAGTTTGCAGATGACACCAAGCTAGGAGCAGGTGTTGATCTGTTGGAAGGTAGGAGAGCCCGGCAGAGGGACCTGGTCAGGCTGGATGGGTGGGCAGAGGCCAATGGGATGAGATTGAATAAGGCCAAGTGCAGGGTTCTGCACTTTGGCCACAACAACCCCAAGCAGCACTACAGGCTGGGGACAGAGTGGCTGGAGAGCAGCCAGGAGGAAAGGGACCTGGGGGTACTGATAGATAGTAAGCTGAAGATGAGCCATCAGTGTGCCCAGGTGGGCAGCAGAGCCAATGGCATCCTGGCCTGTATCAGGAACAGTGTGGCCAGTAGGACAAGGGAGGTTATTCTGCCCCTGTACTCAGCACTGGTCAGGCCACACCTTGAGTGCTGTGTCCAGTTCTGGGCCTCTCAATTCAAGAGAGATGTTGAGGTGCTGGAACATGTCCAGAGAAGGGCAACAAAGCTGGTGGGGGGCCTGGAACACAAATCCTATGAGGAGAGGTTGAGGGAGCTGGGCCTGTTTAGCCTGGAGAAGAGGAGGCTCAGGGGTGATCTTATTACTGTCTACAACTACCTGAAGGGGCATTGTAGCCAGGTGGGGGGTGGCCTCTTCTGCCAGGCAACCAGCAATAGAACAAGGGGACACAGTCTCAAGTTGTGCCAGGGTAGGTCTAGGCTGGATGTTAGGAAGAAGTTCTTCACAGAGAGAGTGTTTGGCATTGGAATGGGCTGCCCAGGGAGGTGGTGGAGTCACCGTCCCTGGAGGTGTTGAAGAAAAGCCTGGCTGAGGCACTTAGTGCCATGGTCTAGTTGACTGGCTAGGGCTGGGTGCTAGGTTGGACTGGATGATCTTGGAGGTCTCTTCCAACCTGGTTGATTCTATGATTCTAGGTGTATAAGAAGGGTCAGTGGGAGTTATGGAGCATTTCTTATCTTCACTGTCTGGAGGACATCACAAGGATGGTACAAATGCTTGAGTGTCTGGTTTGTTGCTGCCTGGTGTTTCTGACCTCTCCTTGCCCAGTTTGCATGCTGGATACTAAAAGCTATGCATTATTGAACAGGTTGTAGGAGACAGTGGCTCACAGATAGCTCCCTTTAAGTGCCATATCCGTGTGAGAAAGGCAGTCTGGTCTCCTTTCAATGCACTCTAAGAGGCAGCTTAGTTTTAATTGTTTCTATTAGGTTTTAGGTTTGCCCACACGAATAAACAAGACTCTTAAAGATGTCAAAGTTTAAGTTAATAAAAGGTAATTGTTACAATAGCTTCCTCTTGAAACCTGCTCCTGTTTCTGCATATATTTGATTGTCTTTTTAATGTCAACAGTGTTTTTTTTCCTTCCAGCTAAAGTCCAAATACTCACATGTGAACTCTTCCCATTGAAATCTTCAACACAGATGCAGCTTGTCATTCACAAGAAGGAGAGTTGTTAGGCAGGGAGAAGTTTGAATCATATTCATCATTCATAGAATCATAGAATCATAGAATCAACCAGGTTGGAAGAGACCTCCAAGATCATCCAGTCCAACCTAGCACCCAGCCCTGTCCAGTCAACTAGACCATGGCACTAAGTGTCTCAGCCAGGCTTTTCTTGAAGACCCCCAGGGACAGTGCCTCCACCGCCTGCCTGGGCAGCCCATTCCAATGCCAATCACTCTCTCTGACAACAACTTCCTCCTAACATCCAGCCTAGATCTACCCTGGCACACCTTGAGACTGCGTCCCCTTGTTCTGTTGCTGGTTGCCTGGCAGAAGAGGCCACCTCCCACCTGGCTACAGCCTCCCTTCAGGTAGTTGTAGAAGGGACATCATTAGCAACAATGCTCATATAGTCAGCTCTCTAATCATCTCTCTTCCCTTTCCCTGCAGTTCGTGTTTTGAGTCTGTGTATCTGACAACTTACCAGCTGTGGAATGTCGTTGTAATTTTCCTTCTTCTCTTTCAGGATACCTTTTCTGCAGTTTGCATTGCTTGTCTGCTTTTGCCAGGTACTCACACCAGGGAGTGGATGGTGCCAGAGTACAACTTATCTGTTTAGTTTCAAAGCCTGAAAGCTTGCTGGGAGTGTACACTGACTTGAGCCCAGGGGCCAGGTAAAGAAATTAAACTCCACCTTGATGTTTGCATACCTCTTCCAAAGATGGTGTGTCCAGAGTGTGTCCAGAGAAGGGCCAGGCCACGAGGATGCTCAGAGGGATGGAGCAGCTCTGCTGTGAGGGCAGAATGAAAGAGTCTGGAAAAGAGAAGACTTAGAGGGGATTTGATAAAAGTATCTGAGGGCTGGCCAGGAGTGGGGGGGACAGGCTCTGCTCACTGCTCCCTGGGATAGGACAAGGAGCAGTGGGTGTAAGTTGCAGCACAAGAGGTCCCAGCTCAACACAAGGGGGAACTTCTTTACTGTAAGGGTCACAGAGCACAGGAACAGGCTCCCCAGAGAGGTTGTGGAGTCTCCTTCTCTGGAGACTTTCAAGGCCTGTCTGGATGTGTTCCTCTGTGATCTGTGTTAGATTGTGTGGTCCTGCTCTGGCAGGGGGGGTGGACTTGATGATCTCTTTGGGTCCCTTCCAACCCCTAACATCCTGTGAGCCTGTGTGTGAGTTGGGGTTGCTCAGTGTGGAGAAGAGGAGGCTTCTTGTGGCTTTCCAGTATCCGAAGGGAGCCTCCAAAAAAGCTGGGGAGGGACTTTTTAGGCTCTCAGGGAGTGCCAGGACTACGAGGAATGGGGCAGTGCTGGAGGTGGGGAGATTCAGGCTGGACATGAGGTGGAAGTTGTTGAGCATGAGAGTGGTGAGAGCCTGGAATGGGTTGCCCAGGGAGGTGGTTGAGGCCCCATGGTTGGAGGTGTTTAAGGCCAGGCTGGATGAGGCTGTGGCCAGGCTGATCTAGGGTAGGGGGTCGCTGGGCATGGCGAGGGGTTGGAACTAGATGATCCTTGTGGTCCCTTCCAACCCTGACTGATTCTATGATTCTATGGTGTTGGGTTGCTGTGGCCCAAGTTTGGGACAGTTCCCTGTGTTTATAAGTATACATTGCTCTAGATGTGCTGTTTTGAGCCATTCTCAGAACCAGCTGTGATCTCTGTAGTGCAGGTCTTTTGTCACTCGTGCACTTCTCCACAGCAGTCAGGCCTGAATGGATGTTTATAGTGTGATTGTATCTGCAGTTGTAGTTTCAGTCCCTGAGTGGTGACAGCTTTGGGCTCCCACGTTCTGGGATCATAGAATCACAGAATCATAGAATCAAACAGGTTGGAAGAGACCTCCAAGATCATCCAGACCAACCTGGCACCCAGCTCTAGCCACTCAACCAGACCATGGCACTAAGTGCCTCAGCCAGGTTTTTCTTGAAGACCCCCAGGGACGGTGCCTCCACCACCTCCCTGGGCAGCCCATTCCAATGGGAAATCACTCTCTCTGTGAAGAACTTCCTCCTAACATCCAGCCTAGACCTCCCCTGCCACAACTTGAGACTGTGTCCCCTTGTTCTATTGCTGGTTGCCTGGCAGAAGAGGCCACCCCCCACCTGGCTACAATGCCCCTTCAGGTAGTTGTAGACAGTAATAAGATCACCCCTGAGCCTCCTCTTCTCCAGGCTAAACAGGCCCAGCTCCCTCAGCCTCTCCTCATAGGATTTGTGTTCCAGACCCCTCACCAGCTTTGTTGCCCTTCTCTGGACACCTTCCAGCACCTCAACATCTCTCTTGAATTGAGGGGCCCAGAACTGGACACAGCACTCAAGGTGTGGCCTGACCAGTGCTGAGTACAGGGGCAGAATAACCTCCCTTGTCCTGCTGGCCACACTGTTCCTGATGCAGGCCAGGATGCCATTGGCTCTCTTGGCCACCTGGGCACACTGCTGGCTCATCTTCAGCTTACTGTCTATCAGTACCCCCAGGTCCCTTTCCTCCTGGCTGCTCTCCAGCCACTCTGTCCCCAGCCTGTAGTGCTGCTTGGGGTTGTTGTGGCCAAAGTGCAGAACCCTGCCCTTGGCCTTGTTCAATCTCATCCCATTGGCCTCTGCCCACCCATCCAGCCTGTCAAGGTCCCTCTGCAGGGCTCTCCTATCTTCCAAGAGATCAACACCTGCTCCTAGCTTGGTGTCATCTGCAAACTTACTGATGCTGGACTCAATGCCCTCATCCAGGTCATCAATAAAGATATTGAACAGGACTGGGCCCAGCACTGATCCCTGGGGAACACCACTAGTGCCAGCTGCCAACTGGATGTGGCACCATTCACCACCACTCTCTGGGCTCTGCCATCCAGCCAGTTCTTGATCCATCGCAGAGTGGATTTGTGTTCCAGTCCTGGCAGGACCCTGCAGTTGCTCCTGCTGTACTGAGTTGACTCACAGGAGCAAGACATGTTAATGCTACTTCTGTAGTCTAAAGGTGCTGCAAGCGTTACAAGACCTGTAGGCTGCAGACTGGGCATCCTCCATCAAAACAGAAATGGATTTGATCCTATATTGCTTGCCTGGCATTTCTGTAGACATCAAGGAAGCAACCAGCTCATCTAGGAAGAGTTTTCTTTTAAAGATGCTTGGTCAATACCTCTGCACATCCTTCACCCTCTTAAAGCAGAGTTTAGTGTTCTTCAGTATTTAATTCATCCTGAGCTGCATTTTAAACAGCATCTCATCTGTTGGAGCTGTTCATGTTAGTGAAAAGTGATGTTATTCTCTGTACCCAGTAGAACAGCAAACTGGGGACACCTTTTCCATGCTAATCAATTAGTCATGTGAGATGCTACTGCTTTCCAAAGAAGTGTTGGAGTAGCAGCCATGCTACTTGTTAGGAAAGGTTTGTGTGTCAGCAGATTCTGTGCCTCTGTTATGTTTTCTGCAGAGCCAGCAGCAAATCCTAATAAAGCTTAATGTGAGAAAATGTTGCCAATGAGGTGATAAGTTCATATCAGCTGCACTAAGAAGAGGTGATTCCAGACTAAGCTTTTAAATGTCTCTGAAGAGTCACTATTATAAACATACAAATTTAAGGACTCATTTCTGTTTCTGTGGCAAGCACTAGGAAAAGTTGAACAGAATTTATCTAAAGAAGAAAAAGCCAAGAGGCAGCTATTGCTCACTCTAAGTCTGGACAGCTAAATAATACACAGGCCATGTTAGCACTAGGCTCTGGGAAACATCAGTAGTGCAAAAATATTTAGCTGAATAATCATAGAATCAACCAGGTTGGAAGAGATCTCCAAGATCATCCAGTCCAATCTAGCACCCAGCCCTAGCCAGTCAACCAGACCATGGCACTAAGTGCCTCAGACAGGCTTTGCTTCAACACCTCCAGGGACAGTGCCTCCACCACCTCCCTGGGCAGCCCATTCCAATGCCAATCACTCTCTCTGACAACAACTTCCTCCTAACATCCAGACTAGACCTCCCCTGGCACAACTTGAGACTGTGTCCCCTTGTTCTATTGCTGCTTGCCTGGCAGAAGAGACCAACCCCCAGCTGGCTACATCCTCCCTTCAGGGAGTTGTAGACAGCAATGAGGTCAGCCCTGAGCCTTCTCTTCTCCAGGCTGCACACCCCCAGCTCCCTCAGCCTCTCCTCATTGTCTCTTTATTGAGAAATTTATGTTGTTATCCTGCAGGGCTTTTGTCTTAGTAGTTAGGATGCTTTTAAAATTATTATCACTGCAGTTAGACACAGCTTGCAGGACAATATATATGAAAGGGGCAATGTTGAGCTTCTTTCCAGAATGGCATGAATGTTCAGTTCCTTTATTGTGTGTTGCATCCATAGGTAATTGGTTTTGCTATACCATGCATTGAAATGAAGATTTCTGTGTCACATTGATGTATGCAAAGAGAAAGAATATTGAAGTTGGTGCAGACCTGGTGTAATCCTCCTCTATATGTGAAAAGGAGTTTGGGACAGGTGCCTGAAACATCAAGTTAGGAATAAGAATATCTGAGTTGGATAATGGGCTCTACCCTATTTTTTTTCCCTAGCCCAAATATTCTGTCTTTCTTTGCTATATATTTATTTGCTTTTTAAGCAGCACTACAGGCTGGGGACAGAGTGGCTGGAGAGCAGCCAGGAGGAAAGGGACCTGGGGGTACTGGTAGAGAGTAGCTGAAGATGAGGCAGCAGTGTGCCCAGGTGGCCAAGAGAGCCAATGACATCCTGGCCTGTATCAGGAACAGTGTGGCCAGTAGGACAAGGGAGGTTATTCCTCCCTTGTACTCAGCACTGGTCAGGCCACACCTTGAGTACTGTGTCCAGTTCTGTGCTCCTCAATTCAAGAGAGATGTTGAGGTGCTGGAACATGTCCAGAGAAGGGCAACAAAGCTGATGAAGGGCCTGGAACACAAACCCTATGAGGAGAGGCTGAGGGAGCTGGGGGTGGTGTTTAGGCTGGAGAAGAGGAGGCTCAGGGGTGACCTCATTGCGGTCTACAGTTCCCTGAAAGGAGGTTGTAGCCCAGTGGGGTTGGTTTCTTCTCCCAGGCAACCAGCAACAGAACAAGGGGACACAGTCTCAAGTTGTGCCAGGGGAGGTCTAGGCTGGATGCTATGAGGAAGTTATTGCCTGAGGGAGTGATTGGCATTGGAATGGGCTGCCCAGGGAGGTGGTGGAGGCGCTGTCCCTGGAGGTGTTGAAGCAAAGCCTGGCTGAGGCACTTAGTGCCATGGTCTAGTTGACTGGCTAGGGCTGGGTGCTAGGTTGGACTGGATGATCTTGAAGGTCTCTTCCAAACTGTTTGATTCTATATCTAGAACAATATTTTTTGCCTGTCTTTACCTTCATCTGGTGCATGTAGGTTCATGCATATGTGGGTACAGCATCTTAGTTGCTGAAACTTTCTGTCTTTCCAGTAACACAAGCTTTAAGAAGTACATTTAAATTCAAATTTTACCCCTCTGATGATTCCTAATGGCAATTTCTAACAACAACAAAAATCACATCTGAGCTATGTCCTGGTGTAAGCAATTTGCTTCTCAAAGACATTTTTAATAAACAAGTATATAAAAATAGGTTTAAAATTGGTAAAAAAAAAAATCCTCCTTGCTCTTAACTGCACCACTGTGATTATAGCATTTTACCCCAAATATGCAAAAGGCTTAACTTAGGCTGTCTATATTGGAAGAAAATGCTGTGTTTAAAGCATTTTTCTGGGTTTTTAAAGATACATAATTTTCAGGCCAATTTAATATCATCTACTTATGTCAGTGCTTCAGCACAAAGAAAAATCTCAAGGTCTTTCCTGTGTACTTGATGCACAATCCTCAGGATATCAGGGGAATTCTTATGAGAGTAAAAGGTGGTGAACACAGTGGATTCCTAGTTCTTATTGTGGCTTTCCACCTTATTGTGGCCTTCCAGTATCTGAAGAGACCTACAAAAAAGCTGGGGAGGGACTTTTTAGGCTGTCAAGGAGTGATAGGACTAGGGGGAATAGAGCAAAGCTGGAGGTGGGGAGGTTCAGAGTGGAGGTGAGGAGGAAGTTACTGAACATGAGAGTGGTGAGAGCCTGGAATAGGATTGCCTAGGGAGGTGGTTGGGGCCCCGTGGCTGGAGGTGTTTAAGGCCAGGCTGGATGAGGCTGTGGCCAGCCTGATCTAGGGTAGGGTGTCCCTGGACACAGCAGGGGGATTGGAACTGGCTGATCCTTGTGGTCCCTTCCAACCCTGACTGATTCTGTGATTCTGGAGAAGGATTCTCTGTAGCTCCTGCTCTTTTCAGAGGAGGCTTCAGTATATGACGTGGTTCTCATACAGAGAAGTGTCTGGACAAGTTGTCATAGAATAGAATAGAATAGAATAGAATAGAATAGAATAGAATAGAATAGAATAGAATAGAATAGAATAGAATAGAATAGAATCCACCAGGTTGGAAGAGACCTCCAAGATCATCCAGTCCAACCTAGCACCCAGCCCTAGCCAGTCAACTAGACCATGACACTAAGTGCCTCAGCCAGGCTTTGCTTCAACACCTCCAGGGACAGTGACTCCACCACCTCCCTGGGCAGCCCATTCCAATGCCAATCACTCTCTCTGACAACAACTTCCTCCTAACATCCAGCCTATACATAAGAATAACTTCTAACATCTTTGTGAAGGAAAATAAAGTGATATCCTGTCTCAGGCTGTCCCACCTGCCATAATCTTTGGCAGGAGCACCACTGGTGGCTGATTGGCCTGTCCTCCATCCTGCCAGTGCAGCTTTCCTGGATGCTCTCCATGTGTGCATGTTGCCAAATATTGAGGGAGAAGAGATACAATAAAAAAGATGAAACCAAATCTAAACACCAAGAAACAAACAAACAACTCCCCCCCCAACAATAACAAAACCAAACCATCCAACCAAAAAAATTCCCAACAATCTGTTTTCCTTGGCTATCTGTAACTAATTCAGTGACTGATCTCTGCTATAAAGTCTCAACTCTGAACCCCTGTGTGATGGTTTGGGTGTGACCTATCCCCCTACTCTTATGAAATCACCCAGGCTAGACTCATCTGGACGGAAATTAAGGAATGAAGCTTTATATTTACAGCTTAGCACAGTATACAAGCAGATATTTGCAATCTCTACAGCCATAGACAGACATAGACAAGTTAAAAAGGCAATAGAGAAACACAACAGCCCTCCCAGAAACCAGAGTCCTCAGGACAGTCTCCCATCCACCCTTCCACCTCCTTCCCACCCCTCTACCTTATCCCAGACTTTGCCTTATGTGCAAGGTGAGTTTGGAGGATCAGCCAGGGGGGTTAGGAAGCAGAAGGATTAGTCACACAGAAGCAGGCCAGGGAGAAAAGTCCAGGCACCAGCTGCAACAGAGAGCCACTGCAACTCTGTTATCTATGTTTATGTTCTTGTTTTTATCCATCTCAGCAAGCCTATGAGTGCAGCAGCCATCGCCATTGTTTCCTTTTCACAGCCTATCATCTAATTCTCCTCACCAAAATATTCCAGCTCGCCTCAAACATGCACACCCTGAAAAGAAAGATCTTCCCTTCTTTCCAGGAGTCTTGATCTGGACCTTGCCTGGCGCTGTGATAAGGGACTTGGAAAGTTTGGATGCTGTTAAATTTGAGGTGTTATTTTAGGTCATTTCAGAAGCTTTAATGGCTCCCTGTGACTGCACAGCTGGACTGGTGAGAACTGTAACAGACTTGGCAGGTAAAAGAATATGAAGAACAGCATTGGTAAAATGATAATGTTTTAAAGGTTATTCCCAAGTATCAGGTCCTGGCTTAAGATAAGCCTGTGGAAATGTAAAGTTGGGGGTTTTAAGCTTGCTAAGGTAAGGCAATTCTTACACATTGCTGGGGTTGCTTCTGCCCTTATGTCTATTCATTGCAACGCAGTCCTCAGGTACATTTCCCACAATATTCATATATGGCCTGGATCAGGAACAGTGTGGCCAGCAGGACAAGGGAGGTTATTCTTCCCCTGGACTCAGCACTGCTCAGGCCACACCTTGAGTGCTGTGTCCAGTTCTCGGCCCCTCAATTCAAGAGAGATGTTGGAAGGTGCTGGAAGGTGTCCAGAGAAGGGCAACAAAGCTGGTGAGGGGCCTGGAGCCCTGTGAGGAGAGGCTGAGGGAGCTGGGGGTGTGCAGCCTGGAGAAAAGGAGGCTCAAGGCAGACCTCATTGCTGTCTACAACTACCTGAAGGGAGGTTGTAGCCAGGTGGGGGTTGGCCTCTTCTTCCAGGCAACCAGCAATAGAACAAGGGGACACAGTCTCAAGTTGTGGTGGGGGAGGTCTAGGCTGGATGCTAGGAGGAAGTTGTTGGCAGGGAGGGTGATTGGCATTGGAATGGGCTGCCCAGGGAGGTGGTGGAGTCACCGTCTCTGGAGGTGTTGAAGCAAAGCCTGGCTGAGGCCCTTAGTGCCATGGTCTGGTTGACTGGATAAGGCTGGGTGCTAGGTTGGACTGGATGACCTTGGAGGTCTCTTCCAACCTGGTTGATTGTATGATTCTATGATATATTTTCCCTTTTCATTTCCTTTTAACTTCTATGCCATTTTGGCCTTTGGTGTGCTTGTTAGACAAAATGAAATGTATGAGGTATTGAAGAAAGTTCTACAAAAAGTCTCATCCTAGAAGTAGACAAGACCTAAAAATGTTCAATCTGGTACAGGACTGTTCCACAGAGCTGTGCAAGTCACTTGAGCTTGGTGTTTTCTGGTGCCCAACCCTCCTGTTTTTCACACACACAGGAAATGCACAGGTTGTGGTCTGGAGAAATGCTTTGCTTCAATTGTAAGTGGAGTCACTGGACACTGAACAAGTAAGTAACCTTCTACTGAAGTGGAACTCCCCTGCTATCAGATCCTGGCTATCTCAGATTGACACAATGAATTGCTAGATCGTTTTGAGTTTAATCTCACAGTGTCCCAGTTTCCTGTCTGATCCCTGTATGACAAGGTAAAATGCAGGAGATGTTCATTGATGCCTACAAGGCACCAGTAGATTAGTGATGAGCAACACAAAGAAATTAATCACGCCACACTTGAGCAGAGGTTGGCTACTGTCCCAGGAATATGGCACAGGGCCATGCTGAATCAGAGTATGAAGGGGAAAGGCTTAGCCATTGTCTGTTCACCAAGCACCATCCTGCGTGCATCCCAGGCACACAAATGCAGGAAACCTTAATTCTTCCTAATGCCTGTGTGCTCAACTCACCTATCCAACCCTTTGTGAATGCTGTTGCCTCCTGCAAGTTCTACATTTCTTTGCTTTGGACTGCTAAAAGGGCTAAGGGACAGACCCATGACTCTGGGGCTGTCAGGGAGTGACAGGACTAGGGGGAATGGAGCAAAGCTGGAGGTGGGGAGATTCAGAGTGGAGGTGAGAAGGAAGTTGTTGAGCATGAGAGTGGTGAGAGCCTGGAATGGGTTGCCCTGGGAGGTGGTTGAGGCCCCATGGCTGGAGGTGTTTAAGGCCAGGCTGGATGAGGCTGTGGCCAGCCTGATCTAGGGTAGGGTGTCCCTGCCCATGTCAAGGGGCTTGGATCTAGATGATCCTTGTGATCCCTTCCAACCCTGACTGATTCTATGATTCTATGAGCTCCAGGTCGAGTTGCTCAGGCTTACTTGTGCAGCGCAGCAGAGAATGAGGAATTCTCATCAGTGCCAAATCAGGTACCAGAAAGTACTTTGGATCTGAGATTACCTTGATGTTTTCTATCATGTTTTATATCAAAAGCAAGAATTGATGTCAATTTTTTACTGATTTCCTGTCTGGCAAACTACTCTTTTAAATTTCTAATGGGAGAGGAGTCAAAAGACAAAAAAATAGGACTGAAACTGTAATTTATTCTCTCTCTCTTCCTACTCATTTTTTCCCTTCTCCTAAGTATTTTTTCCCAGGGTTATCAGTTGTTGCTATGAGCAGAGGTGTTTCATCCTTTCTGAAGGCTACTCTCTGAACAAAGTGAAGAAATGCTGTCACATGAATAAGCAGACCTGATGGCATCTCCTCAGTAACTCTTGAACTCAGATTTCACCTGCATGGTCAAAAGCACAGCAGGCTCATAGATGCTGCTTCCTGCAGGTTTCTTAAGAGTCCCATGCACACTTCTTAGGTAGACTTTTGGAGCCAGGAAAAGAGAACTGACCTTACAGTCCTCTCTCCAGAGGAGAAGTTGTAATATAAGATCACCTGTTGTCCTGCTCCAGTTTCTACAAGTGTATTTTATCACAGTATCACAGTATCACCAAGGTTGGAAGAGACCTCACAGATCATCAAGTCCAATCCTTTACCACAGAGCTCAAGGCTAGACCATGGCACCAAGTGCCACGTCCAATCCTGCCTTGAACAGCCCCAGGGACGGCGACTCCACCACCTCCCCGGGCAGCCCATTCCAGTGTCCAATGGCTCTCTCAGTGAAGAACTTTCTCCTCACCTCCAGCCTAAATCTCCCCTGGCACAGCCTGAGGCTGTGTCCTCTTGTTCTGGTGCTGGCCACCTGAGAGAAGAGAGCAACCTCCTCCTGGCTACAACCACCCCTCAGGTAGCTGTAGACAGCAATAAGGTCTGCCCTGAGCCTCCTCTTCTCCAGGCTAACCAATCCCAGCTCCCTCAGCCTCTCCTCGTAGGGCTGTGCTCAAGGCCTCTCCCCAGCCTCGTCGCCCTTCTCTGGACACACTCAAGCATCTCAACGTCCCTTTTAAACTGGGGGGCCCAGAATTGAATGCAATACTCAAGGTGTGGTCTAAGCAGTGCAGAGTACAGGTGCAGAATGACCTCCCTGCTCCTGCTGACCACACCATTAAGAACTTTGTGCCTCATAAATACCAGAAAAGACTCACTCATTCTGTGCACATTCTCTACCTGCTTTTCTGGCAGCTTAGCATGCTTCAAACATCTCCCTTCAGCATCTGATTCCCACTGGAGACCTTTTTGCAGCAATATGCCATGTAGTCATGAGACACAAATATGTTGGGAATCAAATATTGCTAGTTTTGGAGCTCACAGTCTGGTTTGTATGAATCACATTGTTTATAACTGAAGCTTGTGGTCATCTTGA
Organism: Pogoniulus pusillus; assembly: GCF_015220805.1. Taxonomy (NCBI): domain Eukaryota; kingdom Metazoa; phylum Chordata; class Aves; order Piciformes; family Lybiidae; genus Pogoniulus; species Pogoniulus pusillus. The sequence continues at coordinate 6,269,782 of NC_087264.1, read as the reverse complement.
TTACAGTTTTTAGAATGGAAATTCTTCTGTGTGCACCTGGGTTAGAAAATAGCACTGAGCCTTGCAAAAGGCATCACCACATTTGGGTTTGCTCACGATATTTTTAGACCTTTGGTGGGTGGGTTTCACTGGGTGCTCAAGGTGGCCCTGGAGTCTCTGACTCACATTATTACATACAAACATGGAAAGCAAAAGCAAGGTTGTGAATCAGTTCAGCAGCTTATATGTTTTAATGACTCAGGCCATTGGGGTGGACCAGTGCCTGACCTATTTGTGCTGACCTATGCCTCCTTCCCAGGAGTACCCTGAATCCCTGGTGACAATCCTACAATTCATAAATTCATGGAAAACCCATTTCACAGTATCACAGTATCAACAAGGTTGGAAGAGACCTCATAGATCATCAAGTCCAACCCTTTACCATAATTCTCAATTCTCATTTAAAGCTGTTTAGTGAATAAGCATGAGTTCTGAAATGTTTAATAGTCCCTGGAGCAAAATGATTCTCTCCTGTAAATTTAAATTCCCAGGGTCAGCTACTAATAGTGTGTGTTGTCTCCACTTCTTGTGGGAGAGCATGCTTGCCTCCTGCTCAGCAGGTATAGGGCACTGTACCTTTTACTTATTATGAGTAAGAAGGTGAATCTCCCTGAGCAGGTGAAGAGGAAGCTCAGGGGGATCTCAACTACCTGAAGGGAGGATGTAGCCAGGTGGGGTTTGGGCTCTTCTCCCAGGCAACCAGCAGCAGAACAAGAGGACACAGTCTCAAGTTGTGCAGGGGGAGGTATAGGCTGGATGTTAGGGGGAAGTTGTTGCCAGAGAGAGTGATTGGCATTGGAATGGGCTGCCCAGGGAGGTGGTGGAGTCACCGTCCCTGGAGGTATTGGAGAAAAACCTGGCTGAGGCACTTAGTGCCATGGTCTAGTTGACTGGCTAGGGCTGGGTGCTAGGTTGGACTGGATGATCTTGGATGTCTCTTCCAACCTGGTTGATTCTATGAAATAGTGTGTTTTGTCTCCACTTGCTGTAGGAGGCTATGCTTTCCCCCTGCTCAGCAGGTATGGGCCACTGTGCCTTTTACTTTTGACGAGTAAGAAGGTGAATCACCCTGAGCAGGTGTTTCAAATTCCAGAAGAAAAGAAATGGTGAAGCAGGGAGAATAGGAAGGAATTGCGATTCCTCTTTTACTGTGGTACAGCAACATGTCCATTCTATTTTAGCTTTTTTCCTCTTAGGAAAAAAAGAAAGTTAACATGCTAACTTAAAGAAAGGAACTTTTAAAGCTGGGAAGAAGTGCTCGAGACATTTCCGAGTTTGGCAGCTCTGCCACTCACCTAAGGGCTTCTGCTGCATGGATCTCTATTGTTGGATATTGCCTGCAACGTCAGAAGGCTGCTCCTGCAGAGGAACCCAGCAAGGGATCATTGCCGAATGCCTATCTCACCTCTGTGAGTAAGACCTGCTCTTCCCTTAATCTTCTGCTCAGCCTGACTGATTGTGGGGTAAAGCTGTGTTCATAGCTTAGCCCTTTCCATTTCCTGACTTCCTAAATATCTACATTTATCTATAATATCCTTTTGGAAGAAATTCTTGAACAAACTGAATCTGCTGAGGGAGCTGGGTATGTGCAGCCTGGAGAAGAGGAGGCTCAGGGGTGATCTCATTGCTGTCTACAGTTATCTGAAGGGAAGCTGTAGCCAGGAGGGGGTTGGTCTCTTCTGCCAGGCAACCTGCAACAGAACAAGGGGACACAGTCTCAAGTTGTGCCAGGGGAGGTCTAGGCTGGATGTTAGGAGGAAGTTGTTGCCAGAGAGAGTGATTGGCATTGGAATGGGCTGCCCAGGGAGGTGGTGGAGTCACCGTCCCTGGAGGTGTTCAAGCAAAGCCTGGCTGAGGCCCTTAATGCTATGGTCTGGTTGACTGGATAGGGCTGGGTGCTAGGTTGGACTGGATGATCTTGGAAGTCTCTTCCAACCTGGCTGATTGTATGATTCTAAATTATTTTTTGTTAAACTAATTAATTTTGGGGGTTCCAGGAAAACAAAATAATTCTATTTCTTATAATTCCTGACTTGGCCATGTTAATTCCCTGCCTCCACAACACCTGCCCTTTCCATCCTATCAGGTGTCTGTGACATTTGTTGATATGTTTTTGGATCTTCTCTCTCTTGATAAACCATTGTTTAATTAGTGCCACTGGAAATACAGCAGCAAAATTTAATCGTGGGATCTGAAGTTGAGGAGATGAAGCAGGGAGGATGGAGTGACTCTCAGGCATGACTGCCCCATTTGAATGGAGAAGGGTAGTAGAAAGGATGAACATAAAGAGGTTTGATGTATTGGTCAAAAGGTAGGGGGGGAGGAAGGGAATCATAGAATCAACCAGGTTGGAAGAGACCTCCAAGATCATCCAGTCCAACCTAGCACCCAGCCCTATCCAGTCAACTAGACCATGGCACTAAGTGCCTCAGCCAGGCTTTTCTTGAAGACCCCCAGGGACGGTGCCTCCACCACCTCCCTGGGCAGCCCATTCCAATGGGAAATCACTCTCTCTGTGAAGAACTTCTTCCTAACATCCAGGAGGGGAAGGAGGGGAGGAGGTAAGTAGGTAAAATTAGGTTACAAAACAAGGATAAGAAATGAGTGGCAGAACTCAAACTGGGTTTAAATTGAGTGGAAGGGAGGGTATTGGGGAACACAGGTACTGCCCAGACAGGTAAGTCACACATTATTGGCCTGTGCACAGATGTTCTTCTGTGCCTGACACTCACTTGAAAGAAATGAAGGTGTTGCTAGCCACCTGCAAATTACCAGAAGCCAAATTTCCCTGCGTTTGGGGCAGAGCTCAGCAGGAGCTTCTTTTAAACCACACCACTCTAAGGAAAGCCAAGGGAGGGATACCACCAGTAAGTGTTTGACAAATAGTTTTACACCAGCAATTGCAGGCTGATGGCGATGGAGCTGCTCCTGATTTCCATTTGTTTAACTGAAAGCAGAACCAGACCTTTTCGTTTTGGCAGCTGCCTGCAAGGTTGCTGGCAGCGAGAGCGATCCTGACACCCCGGCTGAAGGAGCTGCTCCTCCTGCAGCAGCTCCTGGTGTGGCAGAGATTTTACACAGGCACTTAACCTCAAGCAGAGTAGTTCAGGTGGCCTCAGTGTGACTAGCTGGACAAAACCCAAGTGCAGGAAGGAGGAGGAAAACAAGCTGGGGGGGTGGGGGGGTGGGGGTGGGGGGGGGGGTGGATAAAATTGATTTTTCCACAATAGAATGGTGTCCTCTGCGAGAAGCATTGCTGCTAGTGCCAGCCACGGCAGGAGTGTGGAGCACACTGGGATGTACTCCGCAGAGCACACTGTGCCTGAGACAGTCCTTCTCCACCTCTTGTTTATTTCGACGATCCCGATCCCTTCCAGTCTGTGGCAACATACACAATGAGGAGGGGCAGAAGCAATAGGTGGAGAAATTCCTTCCAGGGTTTTACCATCCATACCTTTAAAAGACTCTGTCCGAATAATGAAAAGGTTGAAGGAAGAGAGGCAGCTGGGTCAAGAGCAGGGAAGAGCTTACAAAGAAACTGGCGTGTGTTGTCTCACTGCACTGACTCATCTGCTCCTTCGGGGCTCCGACACAGGAGCAACGCGGTAGAGCTGGATCCCTGAATTAAATGCTAGAAAAGAGGGCTTCAGCCCCAAGCCTGCCTTCCGCTGCCACCTCCTCACAGCTGCTCTCACTGGGAGAGGGAGGAATTCTCCAAAGAAGTGGTAGATGGATTCACGGAGGACTGGCATTTTACATGGCACCTCGCGCTTTACAGTGCTTCTGTGGGCAAAATGCAGCCGAATCCCCTGTGTCACACAGCATTCCGGAGTCGGTTTCTCCCCAAAGCAGGGAAGGCTGAGGTAGCTGGCTCTGGTCAGCCCAGAGAAGAGGACGCTGAGGAGGGGACCTCATTAATGTTTACAAGGGCGAGTAGCAGGAGCGTGGGGCCAGACTCCTCTCAGTGGTGTCCGGTGCGAGGACAAGGGGCAAGAGGCACCAACTGGAGCATAGGAAGTTCCACGTAAATATAAGGAGAAAATTCTCCAGTTTGAGGGTGATAAAGCATTGGACCAGGCTGCCCAGAGAGGCTGTGGAGTCTCTATCTCTGGAGGCATCTAAAGCCCGTCTGGTTATTTTCCTAAGTGATTTCACGCTAGGTGACCCTAATCTAGAGGTGGGTTGAACACGATGATCTTCAGAGGTCCCTTCCCTTCTGTGATTCTGGGAAAAAACAGCCTCTGCGAGCATGGGGATGCTGTCTGAACAAGCACTGTGCGGATGGACACGCAGGGGCTTGGGGGGGTTTAGTTTGTTTCACTCAGGGCAAAACTTCGAAGGCGTTTCCCGGAGAGCCCGACTCGGGGCAGCCAAGGGACGATGCTCGGCGGGGCACAGCAATAGCCGTGCCATCGGCGGGGCGATCTCCACGGGGCTCCGCCCTGGCTAACCCAACCCCTCTCCCTACCACCCTCCCGCAGGCTCCCGATCCCGGGGCGGCCCGGCTAGGCGGCGGGGCGGGCGCGCAGGCGCAGGGGGGGCGGGCGGCGGCGCTCGGCGGCTCGGTGCGCGGCGCGGCCCCAGTCCGCGCTGCAGCCGCCGCGGGGGCGCCACTACCATGAGCGGCCGCGGCCGCCCCTGCGCGACTCACGGGCACCGGGCGCACCAGCCGCCGCCGGCCCCCCCCCGCCGCCGTCGCCGTCGTCGCTGCCGCCGCTGCCGCCACTGTCGCGCACCCCCGGCCCCCGAGCCCGGCGCTGCAGGATGCCGGGGGGCAAGAGAGGGCTGGTGGCACCGCAGAACACCTTCCTGGAGAACATCGTCCGGCGCTCCAGCGGTGAGAGGTCCCCTCCGTCCATCCCTTCGTCCATCCCTCCGTCCGTCCACCCATCCCGCTCTCCATCCATCCTTCCCTCCATCCCTACGGCGGCTACTCGGGGCGCGGACCCGCCGCGCCCGTTTCCACGCTGCTGGTGGCTGTGCCAAAGCGGTGCCTTCAAGGAACGGGATCTGCTGTGCCCCGCCGGGCTCCGCCGGAGCCGACTCTCCGTGGTCTTTCTTCTGTCCTCTTTTACTTCTTACATCGTTAGCAGTCCCAAGAATTTGTAGCTTTTGTTTGGGTTTTGGTGAGCCGGTTCTGATAATAAGTAGTCATCCTTTACATTTCTGATACCCTCTCCACCCGTTGGGTCGTTCTTTCCCTTGTTCTGTAGTTCTCTAATAATTGGGCTTGCAAACGTTTTCGTTCAGGGGCTCAGAGTCTTTGCAATTCTTTGCCACTTTGAAGTCTGTGACAAAGGTAGCAGGCAAGAGGGTGAGCGAGTTGCCGTGATGGTGGTAAGTCAGAGGCTGGGCGAATATGCAAAGAGCTGTCAGCAGTTGCTCGTCTACAGCTCCTCTGGTTAGGTGACTTTTGGACTGGAGTGTTTCAGGACTGCATGGCTGTCAAAAATTATTTTGCCCTTCCATAGTTAATTTTACCTTTGCACCCAGTGCACGGCACTGAAGAGTATCGCTCTTGATCTACACAGATCCATTAACGTTACCATGTTGCAGACCACCATCTCTCTAGGTGTGTTAGTGTAGATGCTGCTTTAGGCAAGTCTTGTGCTAGTTGCATTTCATCTTTACGTAGTCTTTGCACTGGCACACAACTACTGAGACACAGGAGGCTTGTCACAAATGAGGTCCAGTAAGAAACACTGACTTTGCATCTGCTGAAAGGTACCTCCTTGGAAAGCCCAATTTTAGGACGACTCAGCCATACCAATGCACTGCTGTGCCAGCAGACAGCTGGGGATGTGAATGGTAATGGTGGACAAAGCAGAGCACTAGGAAAAGCTGCCACATGTATTACTAATCAAGACACTAAGATGATATGAAGTGGTGCTGAAAAGTGTTCTCTTCCACCTTTCTATTGCATGAATCTAGGTTTACCTTGTATTTGTACTAACGTGTTTTGGTGTGCTGGCTTCAAGTTGGTTTTGGTGGTAGGTAGTGAGGTAGCGACTCATTGACTGCCACAGTAGCAGGAGGGGAATAAGGACTTGGAATTTGTTTTAAAACGTTGTGTGCTAAAATGCCAGCCTTGTATTAAGCCATCAGCTGTTTTCTAGAGGGCTTCATCCCTCTCACATTCCCAGTGTCAATTTTGTGGTAGGCAGCTGACTCCTTGTAAAGCTCCATAGCTGCACGCTCACTATGAGCTAGTTTCCAGCAATAGTGTACTTATTTAACAGAATATTAAATGGAAGCTTAATTAATAGGGGTTTATATAGCCTTTTTTTTCTGACAATTTGAAAGTGATGGGTGAAATTTAATTACACTTCATAGCTCCTTGTGGAAGAGGACTTGCAGAGGCATTCCCAACATGTTCTTCCAATTGCGATGTAAATTGGGGCTTGGGGCATCGCTGTTGTCTTCCCGAAGTCATGTGGCAGAGCTGGGAAAACGATTTGGGGTTGCCATGCTTTTATATCATGCTCTAATTAAATCAGATGTCCTCCCTGGTGAAAGCTCAGGAGAGCTTTGAGGTGTCAAAACCCAGAAAAGCTCAGGAGGCTTTTGAACACTAGATTTTAAAAGCACATGCCCCCTTCCAGTTTTTAACCTGGTCTAATTTAGGGGCATAAATTGTGCTGAAATGGTCATTCATTCTACTTTTTTTCTGCCACTGCTGACACCTAAGCATGATGCTACAGAGGCAAATCTGCCCCACTGGACAACAAAGTGAAAAGGGGAGTGAAAATTTTCTTTTAACTCACATAAGTGGTCGGTGTTGAGCCTTAAAACATGCAGTTGTTTGGGTTGTTTTTTGTTTGATCATCAAAGATATAACCTTATTTGTCCTTCATAGAAATAGTGATTTTTTTCATTGCATTCTGCACTTTTTAATCCAAACTTAGTGGAATCCAATCGAGCAAATCTGCTTTATAGAATCACAGAATCATAGAATCAACCAGATTGGAAGGCACCTCCAAGCTCATCCAGTCCAACCTAGCACCCAGCCCTATCCAGTCATCTAGTATCTCCTCTCAGTGCTCAGTAGAAGGCAAGTATTTGATCTGCTGACCGTGTGCTGGGTCTCTCCCCCCCTTTTTTTTAATTCACCACTTCCCATGTGATTTTTCTTTGGCAAGTTGAGGAATGGGATGAAGGAAAGACTGATAATTGTGTTTAAAAATATATCCTGCTTAAAGAACACTCTCTTTTCATACTTTGCACACTTAAGCAGTCTCACTGCACTTCTTGGCTATAAATCTTTTCTTAAGAGTCAGAGGAGGTTTGTAGATGCTTTCTATTAGGCAACAGGTACAGCTGGAAAAGAATTAGACACATATTTCTGCAGATTGGGTCTTCTTCAGGTGAAATGGAAGCAATGGTTTAGAAATGAAGTGTAGGTAGAGACAAATTGCTCTGAGTTGCCAGAGACAGAGCTGAAAAACAAAATTTAAAGACAACATTGCAGCAGTTTTAAGACGCAGAAAGTCAGAACTGGCGTAGTGGGAATGTGGTGCACAGACTTGCTGTGGTGGCCAGCCTGCTGTTAAAAGAAATCCTATCTTTAATTTCCAGCATTATTTATGCATTTCCTGTTTTGAAACGTTGTTAACCTTCCCTTTTCACCCCAGATTTGAGTATAAATCAGGTTAAATTGTGGGAGAAGCGCTCATGGTGAGTCAGTCATGAGCAGAGCATCTAAAAACTGAGCAGGAAGCAATAGGATGGTCACAGATTTTCTGTCCTCCAGGTAGAGGGAGTGGTTTCCTTGGGCTGCCCTGCTGGATAGTCCTCTCCCAGCCAATGCGTTTGAGGAGGATGAAATCATTGCCAAAGCGATGGGGCTCACAGTGTCTCTTTGTCCACAGAACCTCTTTTCTTTTGGAGGTCACTTTACACCTTGTAGCTTTTGAAGTGTTTAGAGCAGGAACATTCTTTGCTTTATGGACAGCAGCAGATTGCAGATGCTTCCCAGGGCTTTTGGTGGTGGGCTGTAACCTCTGAGCTGTTTTGCTGGTTCTTTGCCCACATCATATCTGAGCTCCTTTCCGGGAGAGACCGAGTCTGCACAGTGTCTGTCTTGAGACCAAGTGCTGCAGTTGATAAAAAAAAGGATATACAGACCTGTCTTCAGGGTAGTATCACTGCACTCTGCCACCTTTTTTTTTCTCTTTTGAAACACATTGAAAATAAAGGCCTTATCTGAGGCATACAAAGGCTGATACCATCTTGCTACAGCCTTGTCTGTGCCCTGGATCTTAAGAATACCAGGTGTTCTGCTGAGGTGAAGTAAGAAGTGTTTTCTGAGATCACTGGGTTAAATCATATTAAGATGAGTGCCTTTTACTGCCCTTAGTATTTTGGACTTTTAATAAGGACCTTCCTTAGGACAATGCTCTCTCCTAACATGTTCTGAGCAGTCTCTGACTAATGTTACTGGTTACTTCTTCAGTGCATTCAGAGCTGCTGCTGATACTGACCTCAGCTCAACAACGCAGTGGGTGCAGGATTGGGCAGTCTCTAGAGCAGGGCTGGGCTTCATGGACCTGACTCACCTGCAGGGTGACCTGGCAAGTTGAGCAGTGAACGCAAGGGCAGAGAAATGTGTCTGTCTTGCATGTCCACTGCCTGTCCTGGTCCTTCACATATTTTAGCAGCAAAAGCTTTAAGCTTGTGTTAATGGTATAGTTGCTTTTATGGTAGAGGATGAGTTCAGGAAAAGATTTACTTGGAGACTTTGTGGCAATATGCAATGAGTGCTAACAGTCTGGAAGAGTGACTTGATTTAATGAAAGACTACATATAGTCATATCTATATGATAGGAGTCATCATTATTGGTTATTGTTTCTGTTTTGGGGGGTGGCCTCTTCTCCCAGGCAACCACCAATAGAACAAGGGGACACAGTCTCAAGTTGTGCCGGGGAAAGTATAGGCTGGATGTTAGGAGGAAGTTCTTGCCTGAGAGAGTGATTGGCATTGGAATGGACTGCCCAGGGAGGTGGTGGAGTCACCGTCCCTGGAGGTGTTCAAGAAAAGACTCTATGAGGTGCTTGGTGCCATGGTCTAGTTGACTGGCTAGGGCTGGGGATAGGTTGGACTGGATGATGTTGGAGGTCTCTTCCAACCTGGTTGATTTTATGATTCTATGTTGCAGAAACTCTTAGAAGCTTCCTAAGGAAGAGGTCTTTCAGGTCTTTCACCAATATGTTTTGCTACTTGAGCTGTAAGCTTGGCTGTGAGTGGCTTATGTAGCAATTCTACCATGAGCTTTAACTCCTGGCTTTTTTCAGCTTTGTGCCACGTTCCCACAGAACAGCTTCTTCAGACAGAACTTTGCACTCTGCTAGGTCCTTGTGACTTTGAAGGATGAGACGTGTTTACAGGTGTTCTCAAGGGAGGTACCTGGGAAGGGGAAGAGAAATGAGTGTCATATCTGGAGCTCTTAGACACCTTTTTATTTTTTTGCCACACTGGTAGCATGCATAAAACAAGTGTCCATTATCTCCTCTGTCCTTATGGGCCCATGTGGTGTACCTGATGTCTCACAGGCAGAGTGACAAAATTATACAATCATAGAATCAACCAGGTTGGAAGAGACCTCCAAGATCATCCAGTCCAACCTAGCACCTAGCCCCATCCAGTCAACTAGACCATGGCACTAAGTGCCTCATCCAGTCAAATGTTGTTTTTCTCATGGGATATTATATGTGTAGGCTTCTCTCCCCTACATTAAAACAAGCTGTAATTTCATATGATCCAAATTTACATGGTGCAGAAAGAAAGTTCTTCAAAGGAAGTGGCATCACATTTACAGGATGCCTATCATTCGAGAATCCTTCCATACAAATGTGGACCTCAGCAGTTCCCCAGTAAAGACATTAAACCACTGGGGAAAAATTAGAATCATAGAATCAACCAGGTTGGAAGAGACCTCCAAGATCATCCAGTCCAACCTAGCACCCAGCCCTAGCCAGTCAACCAGACCATGGCACTAAGTGCCTCAGCCAGGCTTTGCTTCAACACCTCCAGGGACAGCAACTCCACCATCTTCCTGGGCAGCCCATTCCAGTGGCAAATTTCCATCTTCCAGTTCATTTGACTGTGGAGAAGTTACTGAAGGGCTGACCAAAGAGCTTATGCCATTAGGGCTTTCTTTGGCATTTGAAGGCAGGGGCTTCGTTCTGCAATTTCTATGACCACAGGGGGCCTGCTGATACGTAAATCAATGCAAAGTGGATCTTTACACTAAGAAGCATTACTTGATGACATTTGTGAGGAGCTTTCAGTTGCAACCACTCCTGCTTTCTTTACTTTTTATATTGGCTTGCTGAAAGACTGAATGGGGCACTTAGTGCCATGGTCTAGTTGATTGGATAGGGCTGGGTGCTAGGTTGGACTGGATGATGTTGGAGGTTTCTTCCAACCTGGTTGATTCTATGAATGCAGAACAACGAAGCATATCCGACTGCTGCTGAAATTGGGGGATGTTTACATGGTCTCTGCCTCTTTTTTCATGTGTGTGTTGTTTTTTAAACACTCCTGGTTACAGCAGCTCTGTATCGTTGTATACTTCAGGAGCCCAGCTGTTGCTGTATTGTTAGCTAAAGGAATAGCTGGATTTAGAATCATAGAATCAGGCAGGGTTGGAAGGGAGCACAAGGATCATGGGCAGGCACATGGGTAGGGACACCCTACCCTAGAGCAGGCTGACCACAGCCTCATCCAGCCTGGCCTTAAACATCTCCAGCCATGGGGCCTCAACCACTTCCCTGGGCAATGCATTCCAGCCTCTCACCACTTGCATGGTGAAGAGCTAAAAAGTCCCTCCCCAGCTTTTTTGTAGGCCCCCTTCAGATACTGGAAGGCCACAAGAAGGTTACCTGGCAGTCTCCTCTTCTGCAGACTGAACAGCCCCAACTCTGTCAGTCTGTCCTCATAGCAGAGCTGCTGCAGCCCTCTGAGCATCCTCCTGGCCCTTCTCTGGACACACTCCAGCATCTCCACATCCCTCTTGTCATAGTGGCTCCAGAAGTGGATGCAGTACTCCAGGTGGGGTCTCAGCAGAGCACAGTAGAGGGGGAGAATCACCTCCCTGGCCCTGCTGGCCACACTTCTCCTGCTGCAGCCCAGACTCTGGTTGTCTTTCTGGGCTGCAAGTGCACACTGCTGGCTCATGTTGAGCTTCTTGTGCACCAGCACCCCCAGATCCCTCTCTTCAGGGCTGCTCTCCATCCAGCCGCTGCCTGAGGTCTGACCAGCTGCTTTGCACATTGTGGCTCTCCTGTTTCTACTATTTCTTGGGTTTGGTGGATGTTGCTGGGGAGTGGGATGGGGCGGTGGGAGAGTCCTTCTTCTGTTGCGGGGGAGAAGGCTGGAGCGCTGCCGAGCGCTTGCCACAAGAGGTCACTGCGAGAGCTGTTGGTTCCCAGGTTAATGCTGAAATCTAAGAGAGAAAAATGAAATTATTGATTTTTCATTTTATTTTTTTTTTAAAGTAAACATCTAGGTTCTTTTATTGCTGCTGGAAGGAGTACACAGCCAAAGAATAACGCCAGGAAGTTAAGTGAGCTGTGGAAATACATTTACTTAGGCAGTTTAACAGGGTCCTGTCCAGGGCTTAACCAGGATTTTAAGTTATTCTCCTGAAAAGCAAAAGGAATAGGATTTTCCTGGTTTGATAAAATCGAGTAATAAAAGAAGATTTGGGAGTTAGCACTCTAATAAACTGCTTTTCCCAAACCTGCTTAATCAGCACTCTCACTGACAGGCTATTTTAAGTGCCAATCCCTGGGTAACCCAGATAGCCAGGGCTCAATCCTGCACCCACACATACCAGCAGTCCCACTGCTGGCTTCTGGGTGACTCACCTGAAGCAGCACCCTGGTGCTGGGTTGTTATCTGTCTTTTGATAGCTTTGCTTCAGCCACTTACACAGAGTGGAGCATTGAAGAGGCAGAGGATTCTCTGCCCAGAGCAGGTTTATTGAGGTCCAGCCAGCCTCTGTGAAGCTGCAGCCAGGAGTAGCTTCAGGCTGGGGCTCTGCAGGAGGAGTCACAGTATCACAGTATCACAGTATCATCAGGGTTGGAAGAGACCTCACAGATCATCAAGTCCAACCCTTTACCACAGAGCTCAAGGCTAGACCGTGGCACCAAGTGCCATGCCCCAATTTTCTTGTCTGGGCACAAGAAGCAAGCACCCTCATCTGTATGAAGCTAGAAATCTGATTTTTGGCTGCTCCTCATGAGACTCTCTGTGCTCCAGTTTAAATTCAGTCACACAACATCTGTGTTGTGTTCTGTGTGATTTTAATAGTGAACAGCTTCAGCAGTGGCATTTAGGTGGTAAGTGGGATAGGTGAGGATTAGTTTGACTGGAGGATAAATGAATGTGTGAGGGAGAAACTGCAGTCAGAGATGTATGAAATGTCATTTTACAGGCGACTCATAGAGATACTCCATTGTCCTTAATCATAGAATCAACCAGGTTGGAAGTGACCTCCAAGATCATCCAGTCCAAACTAGCACCCAGCCCTATCCAATCAACTAGACCATGGCACTAAGTGTCCCAGCCAGGCTTTGCTTCAACATCTCCAGGGATGGTGACTCCACCACCTCCCTGGGCAGCCCATTCCAATGCCAATCACTCTCTCTGCCAACGACTTCCTCCTGACATCCAGCCTAGACCTACCCTGCTGCAACTTGAGACTGTCCCCCCTTGTTCTATTGGTGGTTGCCTGGGAGAAGAGGCCACTCCCCACCTGGCTACAGCCTCCCTTCAGGTAGTTGTAGACAGCAATGAGGACCCCCCTGAGCCTCCTCTTCTCCAGGCTGCACACCCCCTGCTCCCTCAGCCTCTACTCACAGGGCTGTGGTCCAGGCCCCTCACCAGCTTGGTCAAAACTCTCCCTGGGTCAGTGACATTGTGCCACAATAAAGGCAGAGGCCCCAGCTCCTTGTTATCTTTCCCACTGAGAATGATGAAAGTGACTTTTTTTGTTAGTTTGTTTTTCAGGAGGTAAATTACAGCCAGGCTCTAATTTTTCTTCTTGAGCTTGCCTGCAAAACTGCTGCAAGCTGCTTTGTTCCCAGCTAAGTGGCTTGCACGTGGATGTAATATTTCAGCCAGTGCTGGATTATTTATGTTTTGTTTTATTTGAGGAGCACTTATTTGGGGCAGGAAATGGATCATTTTAACATGGTCGATATGGTGGCATCTTGCTCTGGTTTTCAGCCCTCTTCTCATTTCATGATGTGAGTATTAAATAAAGACAACAGTGGCACAGAAAGGTGACGTAAAGAGTTACTCCTTGGAGAGATTTTTTTTTAACAGGCAAGCAACACTTCATGTGCTGGCTAAATTGGATGGCACTGATGTTTTGCATGCTTTAAAGACACCAGGGAAATAATAGCTTTGTTAGAAAACATCAATGTGGGTTTTATTTCCAGTAAGGAGTACAAAGTGCTGGTGGAAGTTGCTGCTTCAAGTAGAGCAGTTTGTTGGCAGGGTTGGAGGAATTTTGATGCCCATTGAGGTTGATTTCAGAGGGCAGTACCCTCCAAAAGGGGTGTGGTGTGGGGATGCAGTATGTCTTGAGCATGTGAACTGTAGAATATAATCATAGAATGGTTTAGGTTGGAAGGGACCTCAAGGATCATCCAGTTCCAACCCCATGCCATAGGCAGGGATGCCTGCCACTAGAACAAGTTGCTCAAGGTCTCATCCAACCTGGCCTTGAACACCTCAAGGGATGGAGCAGCCACAACGTCCCTGGGCAACCTGTGCCAGTGTGGTTTGAGCCACTGTAAACAGCACCAGCAGAAATATGTATTACCAGGGCCAGGAGTTGCTTAGGAGGGCTACAAGAAAATAAAAAATGAGAACACTTTTTTAGGAATCACATCCCCAACATACACTCAGAGAAGCCTCCCTTCAGGTAGTTGTAGACAGCAATGAGGTCACCCCTGAGCCTCCTCTTCTGCAGGCTGCACACCCCCAGCTCCCTCAGCCTCTCCTCACTGGGCTGTGCTCCAGGCCCCTCACCAGCTTTGTTGCCCTTCTCTAGACCCTTTTCTATAGACCCTGTCAGGTCTGTGCAATGGAAGATGTGTAATTCTGAAGAACAGATCTGTGTAAAGTTGCTATAGTTAGGAGTTTATTCCTAAGTGAAAACACTGCTTTAAAGCCCTGAAACACAAACCCTATGAGGAGAGGTTGAGGGAGCTGGAATTATTTAGGCTGGAGAAGAGGAGGCTCAGGGCAGACCTCATTGCTGTCTACAACTACCTGAAGGGAGGCTGTAGCCAGGTGGGGTTGGTCGTTTCTGCCAGGCAACCAGCAACAGAACAAGGGGACACAGTCTCAAGTTGTGGTGGGGGAGGTCTAGGCTGGATGTTAAGAGGAAGTTCTTCCCAGAGAGAGTGATTGGCATTGGGATGGGCTGCCCAGGGAGGTGGTGGAGGCACCATCCCTGGAGGTGTTGAAGCAAAGCCTGGCTGAGGCACTTAGTGCCAGGGTGTAGCTGACTGGCTAGGGCTGGGTGCTAGGTTGGACTGGATGATCTTGGAGGTCTCTTTCAACCTGGTTGATTCTTTGATTATAATAATTACCTTTACTTGTGTGCTGCTACCGCTTCTTGTCTTTTCAAAGCATGTTTTCAGTGGTGACTTTTTGTTGCCTGCTTTCTTGGGGTGGGACAGAATTCTGACATGGTGATTTAAATCATTTTGGTTACTCAAGAATTCTTGAGGAAAGGATGATTAGAGACATCATTTCTCACTTGGCTAAGCGTATCTCCTGGAATGATTTAGCTGTTCTTGCTCTCCTGTGATTACATAACATGAATTTTACACAGCTTTGGGCACTGGGTTGGTTAAAAAAAAATTGCTTGTACACTGTGGTCTTTTCTTTCTTTCTTTTTCTTTTTTCTTTTTCCTTTTTTTTTTAGTTTTTAATTTTTTTTTTTCAATATACAAAACAAAGCTCAGGGCTGTGATGAATATTAGCTACTGCAAGGTAGAGCAAGATTAAAGGCTTTCTGCTCTACAGCAAAGGCTGCTGTTATACAAAAGAGCCTTTTTACAAGCTAGAAATGCAGCAACAGCAAATACAATGCCTTTAACAATTGTTTTCCTCAATTGTGTTTTCCAGCCTGAAATTTTTGCTAACTGCATACATCTAATATCCCAATTCCTTGCCATCAGTATTAAAGTTTCTAAATAGGACAGTTATATTAGGTAATAAAAAGCTTGGCGACTTCCTACAAGGAATCTAGCAACTCTGAGACAGGCAAATCTGCTGGCTGAGCCCTGCTTCACTGCTCTTACAGAGAGGAGGAGGCTCAGGGCTGACCTCATTGCTGTCTACAGCTACCTGAAGAGAGGCTGCAGCCAGGTGGGGTTGGTCTCTTCTGCCAGGCAACCAGCAACAGAACAAGGGGACAGAGTCTCAAGTTGTGGTGGGGCAGGTACAGGCTGGATGTTAGGAGGAAGTACTTGCTTGAGACAGTGATTGACATTGGAATGGGCTGCCCAGGGAAGTGGTGGAGTTTGTGCTTGAGGTGTTGAAGCAAAGCCTGGCTGAGGCACTTAGTGCCATGGTCTAGTTGATTGTCTTGGGCTGGGTGGTAGGTTGGACTGTATGATCATAGGATCATTGGATGTTAGGGGTTGGAAGAGACTCAAGGAGATCATGCAGGACAATGCTATCTAACACAGATCACAGAGGAGCACATCCAGACACACCTTGAAAGTCTCCCGAGAAGGAGACTCCACGACCTCCCTGGGGAGCCTGTGCCAGTGTTCTGTGACCCTTACAGTAAAGAAGTTCCTCCTTGTGTTGAGCTCTTGGAGCTCTCTTCCAACCTCCTTGATTCTATGATTCTATGATTCTAGATTCTATGTCTAGTTGAAGAAATACACAACCTACAGACTTCTGATTTGGTCTCTCTACAGTATATCAGAAAGAGGGAGGGGTAGTGAAAATGATTGTTGAAGGCAATGATGTTAAAACAAGCTTAGAAATAATAGAAATCGACTTTTATCTCAAAGGAAATCGGAAGTGGAAAAGCATTTTCAATGCATCACAGGAATCCAAGCAAGGAGTCACCATCCCTGGAGGTGTTCAAGAAAATACTGGCTGAGGCACTTAGTGCCATGGTCTTGTTGACTGGCTAGGGCTGGGTGCTAGGTTGGACTGGATGATCTGGCCTTGAACACAACCTCCCTGGGCAACCTGTTCCAGTGTCTCATCACCCTCACTCTAAAGAACTTCCTCTTAATATCTAGTTTAAATCTCCCCTCTTCAAATTTAAACCCATTACCCCTCGTCCTGTCATTACAAGACCTTGTCCATAGTCCCTCCCCAGCCTTCCTGTAGGTCCCTTTCAGATACTGGAAGGCCACTATAAGGTCTTCTCAAAGCCTTCTTTTCTCTAAGCTGAACCCAAACTCTTATAGCCTGTCCTCATAGCAGAGCTACTGCAGCCCTCTGAGCATCTTCATGGCTCTCCTCTGGACTCACTCTAACAGTTCCATGTCCTTCTTGTGCTGGGGGCTCCAGAACTGCACACAGTACTCCAGGTGGGGTCTGATGAGAGCAGAGTAAAGGGGGAGAATCACCACCCGCAGCCTGCTGGCCACACTGCTCTTGCTGCAGCCCAGCACATGGTTGCTGTCTGGGCTGCATGTGCACCCTGCCAGCTCATGTTGAGCTTTTCATCAACCCAATTTAGCTTTATATTTTATTTCCTCCAAAGTTTCTGGTGGGTTTGATCAGTTTGATGAGTGCCATGAGAAATATTTTGAGGTCCTCAGATGTAAAAAAGTGTAAAATCCATAGAAGACAACCATTAAATGCTCCATCAGCTACTGTCTGCAGAACACATCTTCTGCTGTGTACTCTGTGTCCTGGAAGAGTACCGTGGTGGGAAAACACAATCATGCTTATGGCTGCTGGACAGAGAGTCTTTGAAGCAGGATTATCTCATTTTTGGACTGTGGTCATCTGGGGAGTATCCAGACGTAGAAAGCATCAATAACTGAGTTCAGTATTGCAGTTTCTCCTTGCCCAGGTTGCGCTCATTGTATCTAGATATGTGACAAAGCTGTAGTGAGAGGTCATCTTTCCAAAGCTCTTCCAAATCTAACCAGAGTACTTCTGCTGTTGATTGTTTCCATGTGAGATGGGAAGTTAAGAATTACTTACATTTTCATCCTCTCCAGCTGCTAGGGAGCAGTGGTGGCAGGGTGTCCACTGTGAAGAAGCCCAGCAGGTTTAGGGTGCTGGTGGTGTCCAGACTTTTCCAAACTGGAGAAGATACAAGGTCTTGGGGGAACACTGATGCAATGGAATGTGCTTCAGTGAGCCCTTCAATTTAGAGTCATAGAATCAGCCAGAGTTGGAAGGGACCACAAGGATCATCTAGTTCCAACTCCCCTGCCATGGGCAGGGACACCCTACCGTAGAGCAGGCTGGCCACAGCCTCATCCAGCCTGGCCTTAAACACCTCCAGCCATGGGGCCTCAACCTCTCTTGGCAACCCATTCCAGCCTCTCACCACTCTCATGCTCAACAACTTCCTCTTCACCTCCAGACTGAATCTCCCCACCTCCAGCTTTGTTCTATTCCTCCTAGTCCTGTCACTCCCTGACAGCCTGAAAAGTCCCTCCCCAGCTTTTTTGTAGGCCCCCTTGTGGAAGGCCACAAGAAGGTCACCTGGGAGCCTCCTCTTCTGCAGATTGAACAGCCCCAACTCTTTCAGTCTGTCCTCACAGCAGAGCTGCTGCAGCCCTCTGAGCATCCTCATGGCCCTTCTCTGGACACACTCCAGCATCTCCACATCCCTCTCGTAATAGAGCCTCCAGAACTGGATGCAGTACTCCAGGTGGGGTCTCAGCAGAGCACAGTAGAAGGGGAGAATCACCTCCCTGGCCTTGCTGGCTACACTTCTCCTGGTGCAGCCCAGACTCTGCTTGGCTTTCTGGGCTGCAAGTGCACACTGCTGGCTCATGTTGAGCTTCTTGTCCAGCAGCACCCCCAAGTCCCTCTGCTCAGGGCTGCTCTCCAGCCACTCACTGCCCAGCCTGGATTTGTGCTTGAGATTGCCTCAGCCAGATGCAGGACACTGCACTTGGTCTTGTTGAACCTCCTGAGGTTGGCTTGTGCCCACCTCTGCAGCCTGTCCAGGTCCATCTGGATGAATCCCTTCCCTCCAGCCTGTCTGCTGCACCACACAGCTTGGTGTCATCAGCAAACTTGCTGAGGCTGCACTCAATGCCTCTGTCCATGGCACCCACAAAGATATTGAACCAGACTGGTCCCAGGACTGATTCCTGAGGGACCCTGACTCCAGTCAGGCTTACAAATCCCCTGAGAACTGTGAGTGTAGGTCGTACCAACCCACTTTCATGTGTGTGTACCTGCCCATGTGTCTGTATTTGACACAGCTGTTCTTTGGCTATTGTGAGGAGAATTTGTAGTAGTTGTTAATAGTTATATTTCAATAGCTTTTTAAGCTATTGAGTGGAACAAGCAAGTTCCATGGCTGCAGTCAAAATGAAATTGAAAGCTGCCAGTAAAAATGATAAGAGCACCAAAGAGCAGCAGAGACTACACTTTGAGAAGCTCTGCTAAGTGAGAGTATTCTTTCTGAAACGAAATTAGGAGCATTTGTGGTGTTGATGAATGTAAAAATGTGCTCCTTTGGAAACACCTTGCTAAAAGCAGGGACAGAAGGATCTTTCCAAACAAGTGAATAAAACTATTTTGGGACTAACTTGTAATATATTGGTGCCAGTCCCTCTGTATACACTGTACCCAATGACTGAAAGAACAGATGAGTGAAGCAGCATTTAAACTTGAGTTTAGCCTCCTAGAAGTACTCCCTGCCCATATTGTGTTTTTACAGCAATGGATGAAACTTACTATGATGAGCCAAACATGGCATTTCAGGATATGGTTTAATGCCCATGGTGGTGTTTGGTCAATGATTGGATTTGATGCTCTTGAAGGACATTTCCAACTGAATTGGTTCTAGGGAACCCACAGATTGTATTTTTGTTAGACTGTCATTGAAATTAAATATGTGTCCTTTGTTATTTCATTGTGTAAGTGCCTCTGGCACTCATCGTTCCTTGACTGTCCTGAATTTCCAAGTGATTCATCTAATACTTAGAATCATAGAATCAACCAGGTTGGAAGAGACCTCCAAGATCATCCAGTCCAACCTAGCACCCAGCCCTAGACAAGTAACTAGACCATGGCACTAAGTGCCTCAGCCAGGCTTTGCTTCAGCACCTCCAGGGGCAGCCACTCCACCACGTCCCTGGGCAGCCCATTCCATTGCCAATCATTGGCAACATCTCTGGCAACAAC
Source organism: Pogoniulus pusillus (assembly GCF_015220805.1). Lineage (NCBI taxonomy): Eukaryota > Metazoa > Chordata > Aves > Piciformes > Lybiidae > Pogoniulus > Pogoniulus pusillus. The sequence goes on along the minus strand of NC_087264.1, from coordinate 6,250,368 downwards.
TTCCTCCTAACATCCAGCCTAGACCTCCCCCAACACAACTTGAGGCTGTGTCCCCTTGTTCTGTTGCTGGTTGCTTGGCAGAAGAGACCAATCCCCACCTGGCTACAACAGGTAGTTGCAGACAGCAATGAACTCTGCCCTGAGCCTATTCTTCTCCAGGCTGCACACCCCCTGCTCCCTCAGCTTCTTCTCATAGGGCTGTGCTCCAGGCCCCTCACCAGCTTTGCTGCCCTTCTCTGGACATGCTCTAGCACCTCAACATCTCTCTTGAATTGAGGAGCCCAGAACTGGACACAGCACTCAAGGTGTGGCCTGACCAGTGCTGAGTACAAGGGAGGAATAACCTCTCTTGTCCTACTGGCCACACTGTTGCTGATGCAGGCCAGGATGCCATTGGCTCTCTTGGCCACCTGGGTACACTGATGTGGTTCATTTGCCATTGAAATGGGCTGCCCAGGGAGGTGGTGGCGTCGCCTTCCCTGGAGGTGTTGAAGCAAAGCCTGGCTGAGGCACTTAGTGCCATGGTCTAGTTGACTGGCTAGGGCTGGGTGCTAGGTTGGCCTGGATGATCTTGGAGGTCTCTTCCAACCTGGTTGATTCTATGATCTTGGAGGTCTCTTACAACCTGGTTGATTCTATGGTTAGGTATTAGGTGACCCACTTGGAATTCATTTCATTCTTCTTCATGAGGAGGATTTTTTTCCCTGTGGGGGTGACAGAACTCTGGAACAGGCTGCCCAGGGTGGTTGTGGAGTCTCCCTCTCTGGAGATATTCAAAACCTGCCTGGATGTGTTCCTGTGTGATCTGCTCTAGGTGACCCTGCTCTGGCAGGGGGATTGGACTGGATAATCTTTGGAAGTACCTTCTAGCCCCTGACATTCTGTGATTCTGTGAAGTTATTTTTTTCCCCCTTCATGATTTCTTTTCTGATGCCCATTTGGCTTTTTTGGGCTCCCTCTGAAATTACACGCTGGGTATCCGCATGTAATTTGGCTGTGTAACGCAGAGGGTTTGACTGTACCTTGCCACTGACAACAGCCCTTTTCTCCTCTTCTCTTTCTCTTTCCAGAATCCAGTTTTCTGTTGGGAAATGCCCAGATTGTGGACTGGCCTGTAGTTTATAGTAATGACGGCTTCTGTAAACTCTCTGGCTACCATCGCGCTGACGTCATGCAGAAGAGTAGCACTTGCAGGTATGCTCAGTGTCTGTTTGCTGCCACTTTGTCTACTTTTCAAATGATAAGCTGTTGGGAAGAACAGTTGGGCCTTGCAAAAAAGGGGCTTTGTTTTGCAGAACTGAAATGGGCTTTACATGAGTGAAACCAGTGATTTAGCCGGGATGTGGTAAAGCACTTGACAATAACTAAATGTTAAGTCCTTTGCTAAATCCAAAGTAGAATGGCAGGTGGGACAGCCTGAGACAGGATATCACTTTATTTTCCTTCACAAAGCTGTTAGAAGTTATTCTTATGTCTGACAACTTGTCTGGACACTTCTCTGTATGAGAACCATGTCATATTCTGAAGCCTCTTCTGAAATGAGCAGGAGCTACAGAGAATCTTTCTCCAGAATCGTAGAATCAGTCAGGGTTGGAAGGGACCACAAGGATCATCGAGTTCCAACTCCCTGCCATGGCCAGGGACACCCTACCCTAGAGCAGGTTGCACTCAGCCTCATCCAGCCTGGCCTTAAACACCTCCAGCCATGGGGCCTCAACCACCTCCCTGGGCAACCCATTCCAGGCTCTTACCACTCTCATGCTGAACAACTTCCTGTTCACCTCCAGTCTGAACCTACCCACTCTAAAGAAGTAGTCTTTAGGATCCTGTAAGGCTTGATCCTAAATAAGAGAAAGCTAAAGCTTATTGATATTCAGCAACAGAACAAGGGGACACAGTCTCAAGCTGTGCCAGGGGAGGTCTAGGCTGGATGTTAGGAGGAAGTTGTTGTCAGAGAGAGTGATTGGCATTGGAATGGGCTGCCCAGGGAGGTGGTGGAGTCACCATCCCTGGAGGTGTTGAAGAAAAGCCTGGGTGAGGCACTTGGTGCCATGGTCTGATTGCTTATCTAGGGCTGGATGCTAGGTTGGACTGGCTGATCTTGGAGTTCTCTTCCATCCTGCTTGATTCTATGATTCTGTGTTAGAAGGAAGTTCTTCACAGAGTGATTTGCCATTGGAATGAGCTGCCCAGGGAGTTGGTGGAATTACTGTCCCTGGAGGAATTCAAGAAAAAAGTGGATGAAGCACTTAGTGCCATGGTCTGGTTGATTGTCTAGGGCTGGATGCTAGGTTGGACTGGATGATCTTGGAGGTCTCTTTCAACCTGCTTGATTCTGTGATCCTATATATATTTATTTAAAACATCTACAAATTTATTGTATGTCACCAAAATCTGTTTGGGTAGCAATCCAGATCAACCTAGCCTGGAAATTCCTGCCATCTTCTGGTAACTGAATATATGCAGTGGGCATTGCAGGAACAAAAAGTGTTTGCTGGAATGGCTGTTAAAGGATTTTAGCAGCGAAGGAGGGTGAACTAGAGGAGCTCCCAACAGAAGGGGTAAATAGTGGGAGGATTTAGACCTGGTTCTTCCCTCATTTGAGATTTCCACTGACTAATACCAGTGTATAATGTGCTCTTGTTAATGGCTCAATAAAGTAGTGGTTTAGATAATATATTTAAATGGAGCTTTTAGTAGGTTTTTGCTAGTTCCATTACAGTATCACAGTATCACAGTATCATCAGGGTTGGAAGAGACCTCACAGATCATGAAGTCCAACCCTTTACCACAGAGCTCAAGGCCAGACCATGGCACCAAGTGCCACATCCAATCCTGCCTTGAACAGCTCCAGGGACAGCGACTCCACCACCTCCCCGGGCAGCCCATTCCAGTGTCCAATGACTCTCTCAGTGAAGAACTTTCTCCTCACCTCCAGCCTAAATCTCCCCTGGTGCAGCCTGAGGCTGTGTCCTCTCGTTCTGGTGCTGGCCACCTGAGAGAAGAGAGCAACCTCCTCCTGGCCACAACCACCCCTCAGGCAGTTGTAGACAGCAATAAGGTCACCCCTGAGCCTCCTCTTCTCCAGGCTAACCAATCCCAGCTCCCTCAGCCTCTCCTCGTAGGGCTGTGCTCAAGGCCTCTCCCCAGCCTCGTCGCCCTTCTCTGGACACGCTCAAGCATCTCAATGTCCCTCCTAAACTGGGGGGCCCAGAACTGAACACAGGACTCAAGGTGTGGTCTAAGCAGTGCAGAGTACAGGGGCAGAATGACCTCCCTGCTCCTGCTGACCACACCATTCCTGATGCAGGCCAGGATGCCACTGGCTCTCTTGGCCACCTGGGCACACTGCTGGCTCATGTTTAGGTGGGTATCAATCAGCACCCCCAGATCCCTCTCTGTTTGGCTGCTCTCCAGCCACTCCGACCCCAGCCTGCATCTCTGCATGGGGTTGTTGTGGCCAAAGTGCAGCACCCTGCACTTGGAGCTATTGAACCCCATCCCATTGGACTCTGCCCATCTGCCCAGGCAGTTAAGGTCCCGCTGCAGAGCCCTTGTCACGCCAGGAGGCAGTGGGCTGTTCTATAGCCCATCAGGTCCCTGTTATTACACACTTACACTCAAAGCACAGTGATGTGCAAACTGCATCTTTACTCGTAAGAGAGTCATAGAATCATAGAATCAGTCAAGGTTGGAAGAGACCATGAGGATCAACTAGTTCCAACCCCCCTGCCATGGGCACAGACACCCTACCCTAGAGCAGGCTGGCCAGAGCCTCATCCAGCCTGGCCTTAAACATCTCCTGGGATGGGGCCTCAACCACCTCCCTGGGCATCCCATTCCAGCCTCTCCCCACTCTCATGGTGAAGCGATTCAGCTGATGTTACATTTACTCTGAGCATTGCAGCTTTATGGCTTTTTCCTTTTGTTGCTGGTATTGCAGTAGTGGGCAGCTATGATTTATAATTAAACATGTGTCTGCACCATGTCTGCTGCATGCTTTAAAAGGAGGTGCTCTGGGTAAATACTAAATCCCTAATGTGTGTGTATGTGTGTGTATATGTGAGCAAAGTAAGCCAAGCAACAAGGAATGGCAGAGATAGGAGTCTATGTAGTTTTCCCTTTATGTGTTCTGGGAGTAACCAATGCCAGACCACTGGGTAGGTGGTGTGTGATGGTTTGAGTGTTACCTGCCCTCTCCCCCACTTAAGAAAATCACCCAGACTAGACTCAGCAGCTGGAAATTAAGGAATGAAGCTTTATATTTACAGCTTGCACAATATCCAAGCAGGTATTTACAATATCTACAGCTATAGACAGACATAGACAAGTTAAAAAGTAATGCAGAAAGACAACAGCCCTCCCAGAAACCTGAGTCCCCAGGAAGGGCTCCCAACCACCCTTCCACCTCCTTCTCACCTCTCTGCCTTATCCCAGACTTTGCCTTATGTTCAGGGTGAGTTTGGAGAATCAGCCAGGGGGGTTAGGAAGCAGATGGATTAGTTAGACAGCAAGTTAGCAAGTGCATGCAGCCAGATCCAAAGAGCAGCTCTGTTAGCTATGTTTGAGTTCCTGTTTTTATACATCTCAGCAAGCTTATGAGTGCAGTAGACATCTCCATTGTTTCCTTTTCACAGGCTGTAATCTAATTCCTCTCACTAAAATATCTCAGCTGGCTTCAAACTAGCACAAGGTGCTGCATATGTACTGCAGTGATTTTTAGGAGGTGGATGCTGCCAGATGCTGATGACTGACTGGTGTTCCAGCTGGCAGAAGCAGGGCAGGCAGTGAGCCTCTCCTCTGATGTCAGTCATCACTTAAAAAAGCAGCACAGGCTGCAGTGTGGCAGCTCATCTCATCTGCTAGGAAAGGGAGGAAGCCTTAGTGGTCCAGGGTTGCTCTGTGCATCCAGGTGTCTTCTAGTGGGCAATGGAGAAGAGATGGGCTCATGCTTTTCCTCCAGAGGGACCTGGAGGAAAAGGATCTGGGAGTCTAGGTTGATGAAAAGCTCAACACGAGCTGGCAGGGTGCACATGCGGCGCAGACAGCAACCGTGTGCTGGGCTGCAGCAAGAGCAGTGTGGCCAGCAGGGCAAGGGAGGGGATTCTGCCCCTTTACTCTGCTCTTGTCAAACCCTACCTGGAGTCCTGTGTGCAGCTCTGGAGCCCCCAACACAAGAGGGACATGGAACTGTTGGAGCAAGTCCTGAAGAGGCCCTGAAGGTGCTCAGAGGGCTGCAGCAGCTCTGCTATGAGGACAGGCTATAAGAGTTTGGGTTCTTCAGCTTAGAGAAGAGAAGGCTTTGAGAAGACCTTATAGTGACCTTCCAGTGTCTGAAGGGGACCTACAGGAAGGCTGGGGAGGGACTATTGACAAGGTCTTGTAATGACAGGATGAGTAGTAATGGGTTTAAAGTGGAAGAGGAGAGATTTAAACTAGATGTTGGGAAGAAGCTCTTTACAATGAGGGTGGTGAAACACTGGCACAGGTTGCCCAGGGAGGCTGTGGCTGTTCTCTCCCTGGAGGTGTTCAAGGCCAGGTTGGATGAGGCCTTGAGTGACCTGTTCTAGTGGGAGGTGTCCCTGCCTACAGTGGGGGGTTGGAGCTGGAGGATCCTTGAGGTCCCTTCCAACCTAACCCATTCTATGATTCTATGAAAATTCTCATTCACACAGCAGTAAGAGTCAATATGCTGAGCTAAGCTGGAAGAAGCAGCTGTATTGCAGCCATCCCAGATACCCATAACTGCTTTCCTCTCTGCTGTCCTCTGTACTGAACTGTGTTTGCTGTGAGCCAGCAGTTCACAGACAGTGCATATTAAAATTGTGAAAAAAATAGAATGAGATTGTAAGAAGTTGTTGGGGAAGTGAAGGTTTAGCAGTGCCCCACTGATATTAATTCCCCTGTGCCTCTGATACTGAGAAGACCAAAAGGTTTATTCTGTCATCCTATTTGTAAGGATCTTGTTTTGAACATGTTCAACTAGATCATACAAATTAATAAAGACATGCAAATTCAGAGAGGAATGATTGTGGAAAATGGGATTTGTAGCAGAGCTTTAGTTATTTATCTATTTTCTTTTATCAGAATACTCTGTATGTAGGGCAGGGACAAGCAGAGTCCCTCAGGGATCAGTCCTGGGACCAGTCTGGTTCAATATATTTGTGGGTGCCATGGACAGAGGCATTGAATGCACCTTCAGCAAGTTTGCTGATGACACCAAGCTGTGTGGTGCAGCAGGCACACTGGAGGGAAGGGATCCATCCAGAGGGACCTGGACAGGCTGGAGAGGTGGGCACAAGCCAACCTCAGGAGGTTCAACAAGACCAAGTGCAAGGTCCTGCATCTGGATTGGGGCAATCTCAAGCACAAATGCAGGCTTGGCAGTGAGTGGCTGGAGAGCAGCCCTGAGCAGTGGGACGTGGGTGTGCTGGTGGATGAGAAGCTCAACAGGAGCCAGCAGTGTGCACTTGCAGCCCAGAAAGCCAACCAGATCCTGGGCTGCATCAGGAGAAGTGTGGCCAGCAGGTTGAGGGAGGTGATTCTCCACCTCTACTCTGCTCTGCTGAGACCCCACCTGGAGTACTGCATCCACTTCTGCAGCCCCTGCTACAAGAAGGATGTGGATGTGCTGGAGTGTGTACAGAGCAGGGCCATGAGGATGCTCAGAGGGCTGCAGCAGCTCTGCTGTGAGGACAGACTGAAAGAGTTGGGGCTGTGCAGGCTGCAGAAGAGGAGGCTCCCAGGTGACCTTCTTGTGGCCTTCCAGGATCTGAAGGGGGCCTACAAAAAAGCTGGGCAGGGACTTTTTAGGCTCTCAGAGAGTGACAGGACTAGGGGGAATGGAGCAAAGCTGGAAGTGGGGAGATTAAGGCTGGAGGTGAGGAGGAAGTTGTTGAGCATGAGAGTGGTGAGAGCCTGGAATGGGTTGCCCAGGGAGGTGGTTGAGGCCTCATCCCTGAGGCCCTTGTGGCCAAGAAGGCCAATGGGATCTTGGGGTATATTAAGAAGAGTGTGTCCAGCAGATCAAGGGAGATCCTCCTTCCCCTCTACTCTCATCCTGGTGGGACCTTACCTTGAGTACTGCCTTCAGTTTTGGGCTCCCCAGTTGAAGAGGGATAGAGATCTGCTGGAAAGGCTCCAGCAGAGGGCTGTGAGGATGACAAAGGGACAGGAGGGCATGGCTGATGAGGAGAGGCTGAAGGACCTGGGGCCTTTTCGTCTGGAGAAGACTGAGAGGGGAGTTAGTCAATGTTTATAAGCATCTGAGGGCTGGCCAGGAGTGGAGGGACAGGCTCTGCTCACTGCTCCCTGGGATAGGACAAGGAACAATGAGTGCAAGTTGCAGCAAAAGAGGTTCTACCTCAACAAAAGGGGGAACTTCTTTACTGTATTGGTCCCAGAGCACTGGGAACAGGCTCCCCAGAGAGGTTGTGGAATCTCCTTCTCTGGAGACTTTCAAGGCCTGTCACATTCCTGTGTGATCTCTGCTAGGTTGTGTGGTCCTGCTCTGGCAGGGAGGTTGGACTCAATGATCTCCTTGGGTCCCTTCCAACCCCTAACATCCTGTAAGCCTGTGAACAGGGCATCTGCAGTTGGCACCTTTAACCTTTAATTAGCGATGCAAAAACCCTGCCTGGATGTGCATGGGTAGATCAGAGAGCATGCAGGAGAATCACCTGTTTCGTGCCCAACTGCCCACAGGCATGACAATGTACATCTTCATTAATATGTTGAAAGAATTAGCAATTACAGAACATTAAAGTCCAGCTGAGTGTTGCAAGAAATGGAGCTGTCCTCCATCCCAGTGGGGAGCCTTGCTGTTCCTGTAGTCCACCAAGTAAAGGAAGTGTCAGAGCATAGAAATGGAAAGCTAAGAGTGAGGGAAGGGTGCAGAGGCAGAGGACAGAGATGTAATCAGTGTGAGGCCAGAGATGTAATCAGTGTGAGGCATGGTTGGATTTGATGATTGTAAAGGTCTTTTCCAACCTAAAGAGTTCTGAGGTTCTGTGAAGTAATATAATTGTTTTCTAATGCTGTTGCTTGCCAGCTAAGCTCCATCTTCTCATCCAGCTCTTTGAATCATTAAATCAGAAACATAGAGTCAGTCAGGGTTGGAAGAGACCACAAGGATCAGCTAGTTCCAACCCCCCTGCCATGGGCACAGACACCCTGCCCTAGAGCAGCCTGGCCACAGCCTCACCCAGCCTCGCCTTAAACACCTCCAGCCATGGGGCCTCAACCACCTCCCTGGGCAACCCATTCCAGGCTCTCACCACTCTCATGACCAACAACTTCCTCCTCATGTCCAGGCTGAATCTCCCCACCTCCAGCTTTGCTCCATTCCCCCCAGTCCTGTCACTACCTTATAGCCTGAAAAGTCCCTCCCCAGCTTTTTTGTAGGTCCCTTTCAGATCCTGGAAAGCCACAAGAAGGTCACCTGGGAGCTTCCTCTTCTGCAGACTGCACAGCCCCAACTCTTTCAGTCTGTCCTCACAGCAGAGCTGCTGCAGCCCTCTGAGCATCCTCCTGGCCCTTCTCTGGACACACTCCAGCATCTCCACATCCTTGTAATGGGGGTCTCCAGAACTGCATACAGTACCTTGTAAGAGCAGTGCCTGGTTGGCAGATGTGAGCAGTGCCTGGTTGGCAGATGCTATCTGGTGTTTTACATTTGGCATTTTATAGAATCATAGAATTGTTTCAATTGGAAACGACCTCTGACATCATCTAGTCTGAGTGTCATCTGAAGTGCTATGTCTACACATTTTTCAGACACCTTCAGGCATGGTGACTCTGCTGTCTCCCTGGGCAGCCTACTCCCATGCCTGACCACCCTTTCAGTAAAGCATTTTTTCCTAATCTCCAATCTAAATCTCACCTGACACAGTTTGAGGCCATTTCCTCTAGTTTTCTCACTTGATGCTAGGGAGAAGAGACCAACACCCTCCTCATTACAACCTCCTTTCAGGTGTGAGCAATAATGTCTCCCTTCAGCCTCCTCTTCTCCTTTTTCTTGCCTTCCCTTTGCCTTCCTTACTCTTTCTTGCACCTAAAAGCTTCATGCCAGGCTGAGGATGGCTGAGTGCTGATTTTGTTTTCAAGAGGAAACCTGCTTCTAGACCCTGTTTCTGTACTGCCTTCCAGCTGCATGAGAAGAGGGAACTTCATCTCCTTGCTGGTGGGGGTGTTTGCAGGTAGTGTTTCCACTGAGATGCTTGCAGTGCCCCAGCCAATATCTCTTCTCTCCTTTATTTTGATTTCCTGCCACTACATGTGGGATTAAAAAGAGTCTGCCAGTGAAATCCTGGCTCCAGGTGAAATCCTGGCTCTGGTGAAGCCAATGGCAAAATACCTACAGGATTCAAAGAAATGGGGGTTTGTAGGGTGGGTACAGGGGGCTGTACTTAAAAAGAAGTTAGATTTGATACTGAGACATCACATCTGTGACCTGATTTTTGTGTATGGGAGGATGCCTCCTTGCACTGGCAAAGCTGTGTGAAGAAAAACATGTTGAGTGTGCCAGTGGGACCCAGAGAGCTGCACTTATACTCTGTAGAAATGGTGCCTGCTCTATAACTTGCAAAGTTTTGGAGCTCCTGATGTGTATCTGTGTTTGCTGTTCCTCCTCCCCTGCGAGGGCTGGAACACCTCTCTTTGCAGCAAGGCTGAGGGTGACCTTTTTGTGGCCTTCCAGTATCTGAAGGGAGCCTACAAATAAGCTGGGCAAGGATTTTTGAGGCAATCAGGGAGTGACAGGACTAGGGGGAATGGAGCAAAGCTGGAGGTGGGGAGATTGAGGCTGGATGTGAGGAGGAAGTTGTTGAGCATGAGAGTGGTGAGAGCCTGGAATGGGTTGCCCAGGGAGGAGGTGTTTAAGGCCAGGCTGGATGGGGCTGTGGCCAGACTGGTCTCGGGTAGGGTATCCCTGCCCATGGCAGGGGGTTGGAACGAGATGCTCCTTGTGGTCCCTTCCAACCCTGACTGATTCTGTGAATTGGGATTGTTCAACCTGGAGAAGAGAAGGCTCTGCTGAGACCTTATTGCAGCTTTTCAGTATTTAAAAGGGGCCTATAAGAAAGATGAGGGGAGATTTAGGCTGGAGGTGAGGAGAAAGTTCTTCCCTGAGAGAGTCATTGGACACTGGAATGGGCTGCCCAGGGGGGTGGTGGAGTCACCATCCCTGGGGCTGTTCAAGGCAGGATTGGACGTGGCACTTGGTGCCATGGTCTGGCCTTGAGCTCTGTGGTAAAGGGTTGGACTTGATGATCTGTGAGGTCTCTTCCAATCCTAATAATACTGTGATACTGTGATACTGTAATCTTTTCAGCAGGGCCTGTTGGGACAGGGCAAGAGGTGATTGTATAAAACTAAAAGAGGAGGTTTTAGAATGGGTATAAGGAAGACATTTCTTACACTAAGGGTAGTGAAACACTGGTTAACAGGTGGCCCACAGAGGTGGTGGATGCCCCATCCCTGGGAAACATTCAAGGTCAAGTTGGATGGGGCTCTGCAAACCTGATCTAGCTGAAGATGTCCTTGCTTAGTGCAAGGGAGTTGTACCAGATGACCCTTGGAGGTCCCATCCGACCCAAAACATTTTATGATTCTGTGTTGGTCTGTTCTAATTAATGCTTTTACATCCAGCAGTTGTGGGTCTATAGAGCTGTGAATTGTATGTGGGATCATGGCTTCTCTGTTGGGTTTATACAGCCTGCTCTCACAAGTTCTCCTCTCTTCCCACACAGATAGGAGAGAAAGTAATTAAAAAAAACCCTGAGTTGAGATAAAGATGGTTTAGTGAGCTGATAAAAGGCACAATTACCTTGCTGTCTCTGCAGAAGAGCACAGCACAATGTAGATGCAGCAGCAGAAGTTAGTGACCTCCCCTACCCCCAGAACTGGTCAGGCCACAGCTTGAGTGCTGTGTCCAGTTCTGGGCTCCTCAATTCAAGAGAGATGTTGAGATACTGGAACATGTCCAGAGAAGGGAAATGAAGCTGGTGAGGGGCCTGGAGCACAGCCCTGTGAGGAGAGGCTGAGGGAGCTGGGGGTGTGCAGCCTGGAGAAGAGGAGGCTCAGGGGTGACCTCATTGCTGTCTACAACTACCTGAAGGGAGACTGTAGCCAGGTGGGGTTGGTCTCTTCTGCCAGGCAAGCAGCAACAGAACAAGGGGACAGAGTCTCATGTACCAGGGGAGGTCTAGGCTGGATGTTAGGAGGAAGTTGTTGTCAGAGAGAGTGATTGGCATTGGAATGGGCTGCCCAGGGAGGTGGTGGAGGCACTGTCCCTGTAGGTGTTGAAGCAAAGCCTGGCTGAGGCACTTAGTGCCATGGTCTGGTTGATTGTCTAGGGCTGGGTGCTAGGTTGGACTGGATGATCTTGGAGGTCTCTTCCAACCTGGTTGATCCTATGATTAACTACACCTCCTGCCAGCAGAAAAGACCAATACCCCAAAAACTCAAACCTGAAAGAGCAACCAGAACATGAAACCTCTCATATTCCAATCTGAACTTCAAGCCTCATTATAGTTTGCTCTGAGTAACACTTTTCATTTTGAAGCTGGTGAATATCATCAGTGGATTCAACTGAACCCGTGGACAGCTTCACCTGTCCTCCATCCTGGTTAGTACCTTGCAAACCGCTGTTAAATACAGCCTGGCATGCACTGCAGAACTGGAGCTGTTCTGCTGTTGCTATGCTGGATGCTGACAAGGGATGGAAGAGCATGGTAAAAAGCTTCAGATAGGGCTTTTCTGTACCAAGAGATGCTTTCAAAGGGAAATGGGAGCCCAGGCGGCTAAAATGACAAATGTTCTGGTTTAGTGATGGAGAAATGAGTTAAGATTGTGCCTTTCTGTGTGTATTTTAGTAAGTCTTACTCCTAGAATGATAAAATCATAGAATCAGTCAGGGTTGGAAAGGACCACAAGGAGCATCTAATTCCAAGCTCCCTGCCATGGGCACAGACACCCTACGTTAGAACAGGCTGCCCACAGCCTCAGCCAGCCTGGCCTTAAACACCTCCAGGGATGGGACCTCAAGCACCTCCCTGGGCAACCCATTCCAGGCTCTCGCCACTCTCATGCTCAACAACTTCCTCCTTACATCCAGTCTGAATCTCCCCACCTCCAGCTTTGCTCCATTCCCCTTAGTCCTGGCACTCCCTGAGAGTTTAAAAAGTCCCTCCCCAGCTTTTTTGTAGGTCCCTTTCAGATCCTGGAAGGCCACAAGAAGGTCACCTGGGAGCCTCCTCTTCTCCAGACTGCACAGCCCCAACTCTTTCAGTCTTTGTTGATAAGTCTATTTTCTAGGTAGGAAGATTCCCAGTAGCAGGGTGGTTTTGATATTTATGTCTTGTACTGTTTGCACTGAAGGCACTCGACAAGCACTAAATAACAAAACACATGAGGCAGAAAAAGACAGAGTGATTGACTGAAGAAGTAGGAGTCCCTCCATGCGTACAAAATAGGACAGGCTAAATTAAATTAAACCTGTGATAAGCAAAGGTCTTATGTAACTTTTACACTGAGTGGCTTTGAGCTTCCTTTGGTGCTGTTAAAAATTGCCTTTGGAAAAAAAAAATGATCTTATTATCCCCAAGCTTTTAAAATACCTCTTTACAAGTGAAAATAAGATTTGGGTATTACAGGTTTATTGCAATAATAAGCAGCCTTTAATTCCAAACATAAAGTTGATTGATTGTGTTCAATCAGTGCTAACTGGTACCATCCACCACTCAGGATGCTGAGTATCATTTGTCATTTTTACACTAATTTATGATAGAATCATAGAATCAACCAGGTTGGAAGAGACCTTCAAGATCATCCAGGCCAACCTAGCACCCAGCCTTATCCAGTCAACTAGACCATGGCACTAAGTGCCTCAGCCAGGTTTTGCTTCAACACCTCCAGGGACAGTGACTCCACCACCTCCCTGGGCAGCCCATTCCAATGCCAATCACTCTCTCTGTGAAGATCTTCCTCCTAATATCCAGCCTATACCTACCCCAGCACAACTTGAGGCTGTGTCCCCTTGTTCTATTGCTGGTTGTCTGGGAGAAGAGACCAACCCCCACCTGGTTACAATGTCCCTTCAGGTAGTTGTAGACAGTAATAACATCACCCCTGAGCCTCCTCTTCTCCAGGCTGTACACCCCCAGCTCCCTCAGCCTCTCCTCATAGGATTTGTGTTCCAGGCCCCTCACCAGCTTCATCACCCTTCTCTGGACACCTTCCAGCACCTCAACATCTCTCTTGAATTGCGAAGCCCAGAACTGGACACAGCACTCAAGGTGTGGCCTGACCAGTGCTGAGTACAGGGGAAGAATAACCTCCCTTGTCCTACTGGCCACACTGTTCCTGATCCAGACCAGGATGCCATTGGCTCTCTTGGCCACCTGGGCACACTGCTGGCTCATCTTCAGCCTACTATCTATCAGTACCCCCAGGTCCCTTTCCTCCTGGCTGCTCTCCAGCCACTCAGTCCCCAGCCTATAGCGCTGCTTGGGGTTGTTGTGGCCAAAGTGCAGAATCCTGCACATGATGACTTTCTGTATTAGACACTGTGTAAAGTTGATCATTCTAACAAATTCTTGTTGTTTTTTCCTCCAGGACTCAGAGAAACATAGCTTGAAATCTCTAGAATGCACACATACAAAAAAATACAACTGCACAACGAGTTGCATGAAAAGCATCAGCTCCTATTTTGTCTTGCAGTCAGGAGAGTGATCTCTTTTGCCTCATCAGTGCATTGAAAAAAGCATAGAATGAAAACAAAACAACCCAAAAAAACAGCCAACAAAAAACCCCCAAAACCCTTCTTTGTTTTCATCTCATGTACAAATGCATAAAAAATTATCAGCTGAAGTTGGGAAAGAAAGGCAGATCGTGAGGAAATGAGCTGTAGGCTGTGTTTTGGATTTATAGAATCATAGAATGGCGTAGGGTGGAAGGGACCACAAAGGATCATCCAGTTCCAACCCCCTGCCATAGGCAGGGACACCTCCCTCTAGAACAGGTTGCTCAAGGCCTCATCCAACCTGGCCTTGAACACCTCCAGGAAGGGAGCATCCACAATCTCCCTGGGCAACCTGTTCCAGTGTCTCATCACCCTCACTCTAAAGAACTTCCTCTTAATATCTATTTTAAATCTCCCCTCTTCAAAATTAAACCCATTACCCTTTGTCCTGTCATTACAAGACCTTGTCAATAGTCCCTCCCCAGCCTTCTTGTAGGTCCCCTTCAGACACTGGAAGGCCACTATAAGGTCTTCTCAAAGCCTTCTCTTCTCTAAGCTGAACCCAAACTCTTATAGCCTGTCCTCATAGCAGAGCTGCTGCAGCCCTCTGAGCATCTTCGTGGCTTCCTCTGGACTCACTCTAACAGTTCCACGTCCTTCTTGTGTTGGAGGCTCCAGAACTGCACACAGGACTCCAGGTGGGGTCTGATGAGAGCAGAGGAAAGGGGAGAATCACCTCCCTTGCCCTGCTGGCCATGCTGCTCTTGATGTAGCCCAGCACAGTTGCTGTCTGGGCTGCACACACACACTGCAGGCTCATGCTAAGCTTTTCATCAACCCAGACCCCCAGGTCCTTTTCTTCAAGGCTGCATTCAGCTGTTCCCCACCCAGCCTGGAGCTGTGCTTGGGATTGTGCTGACACAAGTCCTAAAGACAGGCATGTATGCTAATGATAAACAGCACCTTAGTGAAACCTTGTGCCCAGGTGAAACCATGTCCTAATGTCAGTTGCTGTAGTGGCATCTCCATTACGGTGCCGTTCCAACGGTAGCAGCTATGATGTGTCATTCATTGATGGCTCTCCATGTGTTACCAGTGAGGAAGGAGGAAGTTGTTGTCAGAGAGAGTGATTGGCATTGGAATGGGCTGCCCAGGGAGGTGGTGGAGTCGCCATCTCTGGAGGTGTTCAAGAAAAGCCTGGCTGAGGCACTTAGTGCCATTGTCTAGTTGATTGTCTAGGGCTGGGTGCTAGGTTGGACTGGATGATCCTGGAGGTCTCTTCCAACCTGGTTGATTCTATTCTATGATTCTATGACATAGAGGTGGTGTAGTCACAGATACATTCTGGGCAGCACCCTATTCTGCAAGCAGCCTCATTACCTCCCTTGGCTGCCTGTGTAAAGAAAAGATTCATGGTCTGGCCTTCATTGAGTATTTTAAAGCTTGCCCTGTCACTAACCACTGCTGTTTTATTGTTTCCTACAGAACAGTAGACGTAAAATAAATGTTTATTGAACCTTTGGAGGTCTGTTGATCAATAAAAGAGAAGCAGTATTGAAACCACAGAGGCACTGATAGCTTTTCTTTCTCAGGGTTGTCTGTCATAAGTTTCAGCTGAAGCTCCAACTGTTTGTGAACAAAGAAAATGGGGGGGGGGGGGGGGGGGGGGAGGGGGGAAGAAATGGATCAATTAAAAGTAGATTCATTCAGGTGTCTGAAAGCTTTTATCCCATGTTCCATTTTACTTCAGTTCTGAGATTTGCACAGAGTGATCTTTGGTTGTTTCCAATACAGAGCAGAATGACAATAATAGCCTGGCTGGTTCCTTATGAAAGCCTTCAAAAGTAAGGTCAGGGGGGATGGGTTTGCTAACACCAGCTGAAAGTCTGGCACTGGAAAAGAGATGGCCAAGTAGCAAGGAATAGCAGAGTTAAAATGACATTTCTGTACTCTCAGTCTGGAGAGGGATGAGCCTCCAAAAGCATTTCAATGTTTTCTGTGTTTCCACTGAAATATTGAAGAAATGCAGTATATACAATAAGGAAAATGAGGGTGAATGTGGTTATCTCTGGTAGTAGATGTAACTCCCCTTGAGGCACCTGACAAAACTGCTTTCTGGGCTGAATTTTTAGAGCATTACACTCAACAGTGTGCCCAGGTGGCCAAGAGAGCCAGTGGCATCCTGGCTTGCATCAGGAATGGTGTGGTCAGCAGGAGCAGGGAGGTCATTCTGCCCCTGTACTCTGCACTGGTTAGACCTCACCTTGAGTCCTGTGTTCAGTTCTGGGCCCCCCAGTTTAGGAGGGACATTGAGATGCTTGAGCGTGTCCAGAGAAGGGCGACGAGGCTGGGGAGAGGCCTTGAGCACAGCCCTACGAGGAGAGGCTGAGGGAGCTGGGATTGGTTAGCCTGGAGAAGAGGAGGCTCAGGGGTGACCTTATTGCTGTCTACAGCTACCTGAGGGGTGGTTGTGGCCAGGGGGAGGTTGCTCTCTTCTCTCAGGTGGCCAGCACCAGAACGGGAGGACACAGCCTCAGGCTGCGCCAGGGGAGATTTAGGCTGGAGGTGAGGAGAAAGTTCTTCACTGAGAGAGTCATTGGACACTGGAATGGGCTGCCCGGGGAGGTGGTGGAGTCGCCGTCCCTGGAGCTGTTCAAGGCAGGACTGGACGTGGCACTTGGTGCCATGGTCTGGCCTTGAGCTCTGTGGTAAAGGGTTGGACTTGATGATCTGTGAGGTCTCTTCCAACCTTGGTGATACTGTGATACTGTGAACACTACTTATTGCTTAAGTCTGTTGTAATCAGTATTTAGTAAAAGGATTCCAATTATCTTGTTGTTCCAGAGGCATCTTGACAAGATTAGGTCTGTAGCCATCAATCGAGCCAACAGCTTTTACCTGCAGTAGCTTTTATTCCTCCACCTTTTCGAGGGGACTGAATAAGATTTGGGAGGCTTTAGAGCTGTTGTTCAGTTTTCTCTGTTTTGACAACAATGTTCTCATGACCTGCAGCTGTTGCAGGAATGGCTTTATAGGCTACCAGCTGTTACTCTACCCACCTATCTTTAAAGATAGGCTCAAAAAAAGCACTCAGTGGAACTTTACAGTAGATTAATTTGCTGTCATTTGCAGTAAAATGGTGGTCATGGTTACTCACTATTGAAGGTTTCCTTGTGACACTCTAAATATTTCACTGAAGTGTAAATCACAGAATGTTAGGGGTTGGGAACTGTCTACTTCACCCTCCCCTTGTCTGACCAGGATAGCCTAGAGTAGATCACACAGGAATGCATCCAAGTGGGTCAAATCATAAATCAGTAAGTTTGCAGATGACTCCAAGCTAGGAGCAGGTGTGGAGCTGTCGGAGGGTAGGAAAGCCCTGCAGAGGGACTTAGGCTGGATGGGTGGGCAGAGGCCAATGGGATGAGATTTAACAAGGCCAAGTGCAGGGTTCTACACTTTGGCCACAACAACCCCAAGCAGTGCTACAGGCTGGGGACAGAGTGGCTGAAAGCAGCCAGGAAGAAAGGGAGCTGGAGATACTAATAGAGAGTAGCTGAACATGAGCCAGCAGTGTGCCCAGGTGGCCAAGAGAGCCAATGGCATCCTGGCCTGAATCAAGAACAGTGTGGCCAGTAGGACAAGGGAGGTTATTCTTCTCCTGGACTCAGGACTGGTCAGGCCATGCCGTGAGTGCTGTGTCCAGTTCTGGGCCCCTCAATTCAAGAGAGATGTTGAGATACTGGAACATGTCCAGAGAAGGGCAACAAAGCTGGTGAGGGGCCTGGAACACAAATCTTATGAGCAGAGGCTGCGGGACCTGGGGGTGTGCAGCCTGCAGAAGAAAAGGCTCAGAGGTGACCTCATTGCTGTCTACAACTACCTGAAGGGAGGCTGTAGCCAGGTGGGGTTGGTCTCTTCTGCCAGGCAACCAGCAACAGAACAAGGGGACACAGTCTGAAGTTGTGCCAGGGGAGGTGTAGGCTGGCTGTTAGGAGGAAGTTGTTGTCAGAGAGAGTGATTGGCATTGGAATGGGCTGCCCAGGGAGGTGGTGGAGTCGCTGTGCCTGGAAGTGTTCAAGCAAAGCCTGGCTGAGGCACTTAGTGCCATGGTCTGGTTGATTGGCTAGGGCTGGGTGCTAGGTTGGACTGGCTGAGCTTGGAGGTCTCTTCCAACCTGCTTGATTCTATGAGTCTATAATTAAACTTTGTAAATGGCAATAGTTATCTCCAGTGCTTATGTGATTTAAGGTAACTGTAACAAAGTTGTTAATTGTGCAGAAGAAAACCCCAACTTTCTTTTCTTTTTCAGTTTTATGTATGGTGAACTAACAGACAAGAAGACCATCGAAAAAGTCAGACAAACCTTTGACAACTATGAGTCAAACTGCTTTGAGATTCTCCTCTACAAGAAGAACAGTATGTATATGTTTGTGTGTGGTCTTGGGAGAGATAAGCATGTTGAAAGTATATAGTAGACTGAAATAAGCTTTCATCTTCACATGTGGGTAAATTTGGAGGCAAAGTTTGGAGAAGCAATGGATATTTTGGTTGCCACAGCTCAAGAAGAGAGCTCCTTTTTTCCAGATTGTCAAGAATAGTGGTTGTTCCCTGCTGTCTCTAGCCTGACTCCTCCTTCACAAAAGGAGGATTGTATCCTTGAAGAGCAACTGACTGGGTTAAGTGAAAGGAAATGCTGAATGAGGTACCCCCCACTTCCCTCAGGAAATACTCCCATGTCTCCACAAGTGAGAACTCAGAGCCTGATTGCTGTGAGCAGATGCTCACAACAGTGTCGAGATGCCTGCATGGTGTGTAAAACAACACATATGAGCTCTGATGAGAGTACTAAATTTGGCACACAGCCTAGGGATTAGTTAGAAAACCAGGGAATGTTGTAACTGGATGAGGTGTAGGACCCAAGCCGTTCCTCCTGGCAGCATTTCCATCATTTTGTCTTAGCTGTGAGTTGTGCCAGCTACGTTTTCTGTCTTGCTGTGTATGTGGGCAGTACCTCTTCTGCCTTACTGATGTTACAGCACAGATCAAACAAAACCTGTGCTGTTGTGTGGTCTCACACTGGGCTTGTGGAGTGTGGACATCTCTCCGTGGCTTGTGGTTGAAATTCCTGCTGCTGTCAGTGGAGATGAGCAGCCTCCTCTCTTGGCACAGGCTATCTTCCCAAGATAGAAAGCCAGTCATCACCTGTCAGATGAAACATGCTCCAGAAAAGCTGATTCCTCTACCTGGAGTAGAATGATTCTAGGTAACTGAGTCAAGCACAAGCTAAGAGCAATCTTGATGGAGAAGTTTTCTTTGGTTTGGCTTTCAGTGCACAGTACAGGGTGGAAGGTCCTGTGGGGCTGAGGAACTTTCCCTCTGGTTCAGCTCCCTGGATTGCAGTAGTAGCTATAGTAGCTGCAGTAGTGCAATAGTAGCTGTACTTAACACTTGTCAGGTCACACCTTGAGTACTGTGTCCAATTCTGGGCCCCTCAGTTCAAGAGATATTGAGGTGCTGGTATGTGTCCAGAGAAGGGTGACAAAGGTGGTGAAAAGCCTGGATCACAAACCCTATGAGGAGAGGCTGAGGGAGCTGGGGTTGTGCAGCCTGGAGAAGAGGAGGCTCAGGGGTGACCTCATTGCTGTCTACAACTCCCTGAAGGGAGGCTGTAGCCAGGTGGGGTTGGTCTCTTCTGCCAGGCAACCAGCAACTGAACTAGGAGGCACAGTCTCAAGTTGTGCCAGGGTAGGTATAGGCTGGATATTAGGAAGAAGTTCTTCACAGAGAGAGTGATTGGCATTGGAATGGGCTGCCCAGGGAGGTGGTGGAGGCACCGTCCCTGGGGGTCTTCAAGAAAAGCCTGGCTGAGGTACTTAGTGCCATGGTCTAGTTGACTGGATAGGGCTGGGTGCTAGGTTGGCCTGGATGATCTTGGAGGTCTCTTCCAACCTGGTTGATTCTATGATTCTAAGGCTGTGCTTCCACATGGGTGAACTTTGGTGCTGACCTGAAGCACCTTGCTGGGCTGAGGGTGGAGGTTTCCCTCCCATGCTGCTGCAGAGAGGTAAGGTAATAGGAAGAGTCAACTGTACCTGGTTGCTCCATTTCACTGCAAACTCACAAAACCCTCTCATGACATTGAAGAGAGCATCCTGGATACCTTGTCTTCTTGAAACAAAGTCACATGCATTATGCTTTGCCTCCACTTTCCCTTTTTAGACTGCCTCTTCCTCTATATGCAACTTAAACAGTAGGAAATGTCTTTACATATCTCCGGCTCTGCCTGCTTCAAAGCATTTTAGCCAATGCTTTAATTAAAAAGAGAAACAAGAGCATCTAATTCAGCTGTTTCTGCAGGTGCCTGAGAAAGCCCTCCAAATGACCTCTTGTTGGTTCCTCAGTGTGTGGATGTGTCTGTTCTCTAGATTTTAAGCTTCTCTGCTTGTTTCCTGTGCAGGTCACTTGGATGCTTCCCTATATTAGGGGAGCTTCCAAGGACAGTCTTGTGTTGGGCATCTTTGCAGCTAGTGGTGCCTGTGTGATTTCCAAAGAGGACCCCAAGGACTTAGTGCTCTTCCTGAGCTTGACTTCTCTCATTAAATGATCTGGCAGCTGCTGCTTTAGCACAGGGCTGTCCCAAACTAAATTCCTTTCTGTTTTATTTAAGCATAAAAGAGAAAACCCTTCTTTTTGTGGCTTTTCTGTAACAAGCCAGTTGCTTTTTGCTTTGGGTTGTGGATTGTCTACTGGAGCTTGGGGATGCTTCAAAGATTTATTGAGCTGCAGTTGCCTTAATAAAATCTTTACTTTTGCCCACATATCCAAGCCTATGCTCTATAACTTGTATAGGATTACAGAAGGACTTTATGGAAAATTACTCACATTTTCATTCAGGCTTGAGACAGTTCCCATCCATAACTTCTGTTGCCAGCTTCCTTCTTCATCACCCAAAGCCCAGAACTTCAACTTCTTGCTAACATTAATGGGCTCACCTTTTGGCTTCAGTTCAGCAGCTGATTTGTCCAGGGTTTGCTTACAGTTGTCATACTCTGAGCCTTGCAAAAGAAGGTCCAAGAAACCATTTGCTTTTCCTTCAGGCTGAATATTGGAACAGACCAGGAAATAAAGAGTGTAGACAGTTACTCTGTGGAAGGATTTGTGTTAATCACCTGCAAAGACTGCATGAAGTTTGCAGTGCCCTCAGACCACTCTCCCACCTGTATTTTCAAACTGCAGATCCAGATGTGCTGTGTAGTTTTTGATGATGTGGCACAACCTTTTGTTTTCCTCTCACCCATTACTTTATTCTTTTGGCAAGGAGAAATTCAGAGATTTTTGGGTTGCTTTCCCATCCTTCTTCCCTTTGTCAGAGGAGTGATCTTTGCGAATTAATCCATATGACTGCAGGCTTCATACACCTCTGTGGCATTTTCACCCAGCTTGCAGGTTTCAGGTTCAGACCTGAGAGTTTGCTATAACTTTCATAGAATAGAATCACAGAATCAACCAGGTTAGAAGAGACTTCCAAGGTCATCCAGTCCAACCTAGCACCCAGCAATATCTGACCAACTAGACCATGGCACTAAGTGCCTCATCCAGTCCCCTTTCTTCCCCTTTCTTCCCCTTTCTTCCCCTTTCTTCCCCTTTCTTCCCCTTTCTTCCCCTTTCTTCCCCTTTCTTCCCCTTTCTTCCCCTTTCTTCCCCTTTCTTCCCCTTTCTTCCCCTTTCTTCCCCTTTCTTCCCCTTTCTTCCCCTTTCTTCCCCTTTCTTCCCCTTTCTTCCCCTTTCTTCCCCTTTCTTCCCCTTTCTTCCCCTTTCTTCCCCTTTCTTCCCCTTTCTTCCCCTTTCTTCCCCTTTCTTCCCCTTTCTTCCCCTTTCTTCCCCTTTCTTCCCCTTTCTTCCCCTTTCTTCCCCTTTCTTCCCCTTTCTTCCCCTTTCTTCCCCTTTCTTCCCTCCTCTCACATTCTCTCACACATAGTCTCAGGTTTGCCCACCTAGTTGTACAGCAGCCATGCTGGGCATGCACATGTTTCTGTCTTTGATTTTTGTCTGTGCTGTTGCACAGGTTATTTCTCTACTTACCTTCAGAACTTTTGAAAGGGTGCTGAGGAGTTGCCAGGTATAAGTTCAAGTAAAGCATTCCTCCAGAGAGCTGCTGTTTTAGAAGTTATGAAAGGAGTCTTTTATCTTGGGTTAGCAACTGGGAATTGAGATAATCAAATGATCAGCATAATGGCTTTGGAGTTACCATGAAAAGCAGTCCACCATCCTTCCCACTCTTCCTGTCTACTGCTAGCCATTTACTGGTTTAGCTCCAGTTCAACAATGCTGAATTCTGTCATTAACCCTTGTGGATTTTAATCTTCCCCACAGTAGTCCTAGTCCAAATGGGTTTCATTGCCCTCTGGGCATCTATCCCACAGTTCCTGGCACAGCTCCCAGACCTGGTGCATTAGAGAAGATTTGTGGGGGCCAGTGGTCCCTATGGGTAGCAGTGGGCAAGCAGCTTGTCTCAATGTGTCAGGTCTCAGGCTGGTATTCAGGCAGATCAGGAGAAAGGCTGTTACATCAACTGTCTGAAAGCACAACAAATCCCAAAGGCAATTAGATGACTCTGAAGGCATTTATAGTGCAGTGTGTGTGTAGGTGCAAGTTTAGGAGGGAGGGAATGCAGCCATGGGTATAGAACTTCGCTTGGTGGAAAGCATCCCTGAGACTCATGTCCTGGCAGACAAGCAGGGTATTTCTAAATGTGATGGTTTGGGTGTTACCCACCCCCCCACACTTAAGAAAATCACCCAGACTAGACTCAGTGGATGGAAATCAAGGAATGAAGCTTTATGTTTACAGTTTAGCACAATATCCAAGCAGGTATTTACAATATATACAGCTATAGACAGAAACAGACAAGTTAAAAAGTAATACAGAAACACAACAGCCCTCACAGAAACCAGAGTCCCAGGAGGGGCTCTCAATCACCCTTCCACCTCCTTCCCATCCCTCTACCTTATCCCTGAGTCTGCCTTATGTGAAAGGTGAGTTTGGAGAATCAGCCATGGGGGTTAGGAAGCAGAAGGATTAGTTAGACAGCAGGTCAGAGAGAGAAGGGAAGCAGCCAAAACCAGAGAGAGCAACTGTGTTATCTGTGTTTGTGTTCTGGTTTTTATCCATCCCAGCAAGCCTATGAGTGCAGCAGACATCACCACTGTTTCCTTTTCACAGCCTATCATCTCATTCCTCTCACTAAAACATCCCAGCTAGGCTCAAACTAGCACACTAAGGAAATTGCTTAAAGTCTTTTAGGAGGTAGGATTTTGCCCCTTACAGAGAAGACTTGCATGTAGATAGGGACCTGGCACGTGTGTTTCAGCCTAGGAGAAAGCAAGACCAGTTTCAGCTCCTGAGCATCTGCAGTGTGAGCAGTGAAGGTGTATCAACAGCCACACTAACAATTCCAGCACTGTAGGCATTTTTGGACTATTTGTTTGATAAGTGATAGGATATGAGAAAAAAAAAAAAAGCTAAACAGAGATAACTTCACAAGGAGAATGCTCTGCTGGACAGGAATCAGAGGATCAACCAGGTTGGAAGAGACCTCCAAGATCATCCAGTCCAACCTAGCACCCAGCCCTAGCCAGTCAACTAAGTGCCTCAGCCAGGCTTTTCTTGAAGACCTCCAGGGACGGTGCCTCCACCACCTCCCTGGGCAGCCCATTCCAATGCCAATCACTCTCTCTGTGAAGAACTTCTTCCTAACATCCAGCCTAGACCTCCCCTGCCACAACTTGAGGCTGTGTCCCCTTGTTCTGTTGCTGGTTGTCTGGCAGAAGAGACCAACCCCCACCAGGCTACAACCTCCCTTCAGGGAGTTGTAGACAGCAATGAGGTCATCCCTGAGCCTCCTCTTCTCTAGACTAAACAACCCCAGCTCCCTCAGCCTCTCATAGAGTTTGGAAGGTGAGGAGGTGGAGGTTATGACCTGATACACAAAAGAGAAATGAGATCTGATTTATCCTGATGCAGTTTATGCTTGGATTAGCTTAAGTCCACTTGAACAATAGAGTAGCATCAAATCTGCAGCATTTCACTGCATACTCCATCAGTTTTGGATTTGTTATTGTGATAGTTTGGGTGTTACCCACCCCCACACACTTAAGAAAATCATCCAGACTAGGCTGAGTCGATCTGGAAATTGAGTGAAGCGCTATAGGCTGGGGACTGAGTGGCTGGAGAGCAGCCAGGAGGAAAGGGACCTGGGGGTACTGATAGATTGTAAGCTGAAGATGAGGAAGCAGTGTGCTCAGGTGGCCAAGAGAGCCAATGGCATCCTGGCCTGCATCAGGAACAGTGTGGCCAGTAGGACAAGGGAGGTTATTCTGCCCCTATACTCAGCACTGGTCAGGCCACACCTTGAGTGCTGTGTCCAGTTCTGGGCCCCTCAATTCAAGGTTGAGGTGCTGGAACATGTCCAGAGAAGGGCAACAAAGCTGGTGAGGGGCCTGGAGCACAAATCCTATGAGGAGAGGCTGAGGGAGCTGGGCCTGTTTAGCCTGGAGAAGAGGAGGCTCAGGGGTGAGCTTATTACTGTCCACAACTACCTGAAGGGGCATTGTAGCCAGGTGGGGGTTGGCCTCTTCTGCCAGGCAACCTGCAACAGAACAAGGGGACACAGTCTCAAGTTGTGCCAGGGTAGGTCTAGGCTGGATGTTAGGAAGAAGTTCTTCACAGAGAGAGTGATTGGCATTGGAATGGGCTGCCCAGGGAGGTGGTGGAGGCACCGTCCCTGGAGGTGTTGAAGCAAAGCCTGGCTGAGTCACTTAGTGCCATGGTCTAGTTGATTGGATGGGGCTGGGTGCTAGGTTGGACTGGATGATCTTGGAGGTCTCTTCCAACCTGGTTGATTCTATGATTCTATGATTCTAAGCTTTATACTTACAGCTTAGCACAATATACCAGCAGGTATTTACAATAGATACAGGAATAGACAGGTTAAAAACTAATACAGAAACACAACAGCCCTCCCAGAGACCTGAGTCCCCAGGAGGGGCTCCCAACCACCCTTCCACCTTCTTCCCACCCCTCTACCTTACCCCAGACTTTGACTTATGTTCAAGGTAGGTTTGGAGGGCTGGCCAGGGGAGTTAGGAAGCAGAAGGATTAGTCACACAAACAGCAGATTAGGTTAGAGAGAAGTTCATGCAGCCTCAGAGCTCAAACAGACTCTCTTATCTCTACTTGCATTCTTGCTCTTATCCATCTCAGCAAGCCTATGAGTGCAGTAGTCATCACCACTGTTTCCTTTTCACAGCCTGTATTCTAATTCCTCTCACCAAAATATCCCAGCTAGCTTCAAACTAGCTCTGATAGCTTCTTATTATGTGAAAAAAGGATCAAAAATACTATCCATTTGGTTTTTTTTTTCTCCTATCTTGCTGACAGGAGGTTTGGGAGACATTCTAGGGAATAAAAAAGTACTGAGATATGGTCCTAAACTATATGTGTGTTATTCTGCTAACACAGACATGAGGACTTATGCTGTGCTTGTGCTGTACCACAGTCCAGTGTCCCATTTTTTTCTCTGCTTTCAGGAACCCCAGTTTGGTTCTACATGCAAATTGCACCTATAAGGAATGAACATGAAAAAGTGGTTTTGTTCCTGTGCACTTTTAAGGATATCACTTTGTTCAAACAACCAATTGAAGATGATTCAACAAAAGGTAAATATGGAATGTGCTATATTTTGGGGTGGGGGGTGGGGCAATTATAAAGCACAGGCTCAGCCCTGTGACAGGGACACATTGTGCCTGTGATCTGTGTTTCTGAATTCAGGAAAGATTTTGTGACATGCCAAGCTTTCAATGCCAGTCTGCTTAAAAGTGAAACTCTCACTAGGGAGAATTCCCTAACAATGTTTTGTTGGAGTCACATGCCTTCCTAGCTCTCTGTAATTTCAGATCTTCTTCACTGCATCAGGCATCTGATAATAAGTACAGTTTTGAGTCATTTAAATGTGTTGTTCTGGGGAGAGTTTTTTTTTTCCTAGGGGATTTACAAAAAGAAGTTTTTTGGAAAAGAAAATGTCATCTCCTTTGTGCTGAGAGGAACTCTCAGAGGGCTGGAGCACCTCTGCTATGAGCACAGACTGAAAGAGTTGGGGCTGTGCAGTCTGGAGAAGAGGAGGCTCTCAGGTGACCTTCTTGTGGCCTTCCAGGATCTGAAGAGGACCTACAAAAAAGCTGGGGAGGGACTTTTAGGCTCTCAGGGAGTGCCAGGACTAGGGGGAATGGAGCAAAGCTGGAGGTGGGTAGGTTCAGAGTGGATGTGAGGAGGAAGTTGCTGAGCATGAGAGTGGTGAGAGCCTGGAATGGGTTGCCCAGGGAGGTGGTTGAGGCCCCATGGCTGGAGGTGTTTAAGGCCAGGCTGGATGAGGCTGTGGCCAGCTTGATGTAGGGTAGGGTGTCTGAGCCCATGGCAAGGGTGTTGGAACTGGCTGGTCCTTGTGGTCCCTTCCAATCCTGACTGATTCTGTGAGATGTTGGTGATTCTTCCCTTTCTCACTCTTAGAGATGAAATGTGAAAGAAACAGCCTGTGACTTTATTACTGGTTGGCAATGATGGCTGCATGGCAGTGAATGTTGAAACTTAATACCTGCATGTGATGGTGTTTGTGGGGATGTGCCATGCTCTTGTCGCCTAACAAACTGTGACCAGACCCATAGCCTTGTGCAAGAGGGCACTGGTGGGGAACAGCATGGAGTCACCATCCCTGGAGGTGTTTAAGCAAAGCGTGGCTGAGGCACTTACTGACATGGTCTAATTGATTGGATAGGGCTGGCTGATAGTTTGGACTGGATGATCTTGGAGGTTTCTTCCAACCTCGTTGATTCTATGATCTTGCAGTATCTTAAGAAAGATGTTGAGATGCTTAAATGTGTCCAGAGAAGGGCACCAAGGCTGGTGAGGGGCCTGGAGCATAGCCCTGTGAGGAGAGGCTGAAGGAGCTGAGAGTGTTTAGCCTGGAGAAGAGGATGCTCAGGGCAGACCTCATTGCTCTCTACTACTTGGGGCAAGGTTGTGGCCAGGTGGAGTTGGTCTCTTCTCCCAGGCAACCAGCAGCAGAGTGAGGGGACACAGCCTCAGGCTGTAATAAGGGAAGGTGTGGGCTGGATGTTGGGAGGGAATTCTTTGAGGAGGGAGTGATTGGCATTGGAGTGGGCTGCCTGGGGAGGTGGTGGAGTTGCTGTCCCTGGAGGTGTTTAAAGGGAGGTTGGGTGGGGCACCTGGTGCCATGGTTTAGTTGATTGGAAGGGTTGAGTGGTGGGTTGGACTCGATGATCCTGGTGGTCTTTTCCAACCTGGTTGATTCTGTGATCTTGTTGTAAGATGTGTCTTGTGTCAGGTTCATTTTTAGTGCTTTGGGTAAAATTATGTGCCCTTACATAAAGAAGGGCATTTATGCTGCAGCATCCACATCTCATCTTCTCTTGGAAATTGTCTTCTGATGATTAAATTCTTGCTATGTTTTTTCCTTCAAGCTTGGGAAATGCTTGATTTCTTACTGAGAGCCATTTGTGCTCAAAGCTGTCTTCTTTAGAATAAACTCGGTGTTGTTTGATTGCAAATGGGATTTAAGGTAATTTCTTATGATCTAGATAACACTGTATGTGTTTGGATAACTGAAAAGTGGATTTAGAAAGGTAGGCTTAAAGTAAAATGAAAAGTCTCTTTTTGTGCTAATGCCAAGTATGAGGATTTTTCTGTCTAAAGAATAATAGCCATAAAGTCATAAGATATCGATATAGAAGCATAGAATCAACCAGGTTGGAAGAGACCTCCAAGATCATCCAGTCCAACCTAGCACCCAGCCCCATCCAATCAGCTAGACCATGGCACTAAGTGCCCCAGCCAGGCTTTTCGTCAGCACCTCCAGGGACAGCAACTCCACCACCTCCCTGGGCAGCCCATTCCAATGCCAATCACTCTCCCTGTGAAGAACTTCCTCCTAACATCCAGCCTAGACCTCCCCTGGCACAACTTGAGACTGTGCCTCCTTGTTCAGTTGCTGGTTGCCTGGCAGAAGAGACCAACTCCCACCTGGCTACAGCCTCCCTTCAGAGAGTTGTAGACAGCAATGAGGTCAGCCCTGAGCCTCCTCTTCCCCAGCCTAAACACCCTCAGCTCCCTCAGCCTCTCCTCACAGGGCTGTGTTCCAGGCCCCTCACCAGCTTCATTGCCCTTTTCTGGACATGTTCCAGCACCTCAACATCTCTCTTGAATTGAGGAGCCCAGAACTGGACACAGCACTCAAGGTGTGGCCTGACCAGTGCTGAGTACAGGGGAAGAATATCCTCCCTTGTCCTACTTGCTGCAGTGTTCCTGATGCAGGCCAGGATGCCATTGGCTCTCCTGCCCACCTGGGCACACTTCTGCTTCATCCTCAGCTACTATCTACCACTACCCCCTAGGTCCCTTTCTTCCTAGCTGCTCTCCAGCCACTCTGTCCCCAGCCTGTAACTGGCCAAGGTGTAGAACCCTGCACTTAGCCTTGTTCAGATCTCATCCTATTTGCCTCTGTCTTCCTATGCAGCCTGTCCGGGTCCCTGTGCAGGGCTCTCCTACTCTCCAACAGCTCCACACCTGCTCCTAGCTTCGTGTCATCTGCAAACTTACTGATGCTGGACTCAGTCTCCTAGTCCAGATCATCAATAAAGATATTGAACAGGACTGGGCTCAGCACAAATCAGAATACCTTCACAGCCATCGTAAGCTTTACTAGCTCTACAATTTAGTTAGCAACTTGCAGACATTCCTTTATTTCATTTTCAGCCCCATAACTTGAAATTATACTGCCTGGAAATAATCTGGATATTTTAGGATTAATGCCAGTTAATTGAAAGGACTTTAATTGTTGAGGTCTGGAGGCATGGACAGGCTCCTTGCTGCAGTGTGTATGTTATGTAGTGGGAGCTGATCAAAGGACAAGCCAGTTTTTGCAAGGGTGCTCTTGCATGATTTCCCATTTAATGCTTCCTGGGGTAACTGAGAAGAATCTCATATGAATGTATCTTACCGTGATGTATCCTCACCTGAGGTACTGTGGCCAGCTCTGGAGCTCTCAGCACAAGGACATGAACCTGTTGGTATGGGCCTTGAAGAGGGTCACAAAATGGTGAGAGGGCTGGAGCACCTTTCCTGTGAAGAAAGGTTGAGTTGAGGTTGTTCAGCTTAGAGAAAAGAAAGCTCCATGTAGAATTTATTGTGGCTTTCCAGTATTTAAAGGTGCTTATAATCTCTTTAGCAGGGTCTGTTGCAATAGGACAAGGGGTGATGCTTTAAAGGTGCTTATAATCTCTTTAGCAGGGTCTGTTGCAATAGGACAAAGGGTGATGCTTTTGAACTAAAAAAAGGAAAGATTTAGACTAGATAGGAGGAAGGCATCTTTTACACTGAGGGTGGTGAAACACTAACACAGGTTGCCTAGATAGGTGGTAAGACATCCCATCCCTGAAAACATTCAGGGTCAGTGCTCTGAGCAATCTGATCAAGTTGAAGATGTCCCTGCTGACTGCAGAGGGGTTGGACTGGATGATCTTTAAAGGTTCCTTGTAACCCAATACATTCTGTGATCCTATGAACCAATAACCAACTTGCCTGTTTCACTGGCTGTGCTCCAGCTTCTGCAGCACTTTGTTTCACTGAGGAGTGAGGTGGTTAAGGCAAGACAGGGAAGATGAATTGAAAGTGGTTCCCAAAGGCAGAAATGATGAATGTTTTTGGATTCTCAGCCTGGGAGGTTCCTCTTCTCTGCTTGCCCTAGGGAGGCTAGGATGTGCTGAGATGCTGAGCTCTTCCATTCCTCCCTCTCTTGTGGCTGAGGAGGAGCAGAATTCACCTGAAATCCATTATGGGAACAATATATGTCCCCATGGGAAAGAGGAATAGCTGTGAGGTGTGTAACTTGTGTACTGCTGTTCTCCAGTGAAGGGTACCATTAGTTAAAATGGCAGGTACTAACTATGAGCACTGCAAAATATTATCATCAGCAGCCAGAGAGGTTTGGCTCTGTATTTAAAGAGTGCTTACTTCTGTCAAAGTCACCTTTTAAGATACCCCCACAAAACAAAACAATGCACAAGACAGCACAAACACATCTCTTGAGTGCCTTTCAAGGGTGTGATTGGAGTCTTTAGGAATTTGCTGGGGGTGCTTTGCTTAAATATTGATGAACATCGATCAATATGTCCAACAAACTTCATAGTTGCAAACCACTGACACAAATTTTCTTCTGCTTTTACATGAATTAGAGCTCATCTTTCATATTTTTCATATATATATATAAATCAAATATTTGCACCATTTTACTATGAGGATGGGAAAACAGCACTGTAGTGGTACTCTTAGTGTCTCAGATCTGTGGAATGGGCTGCCCAGGGAGGTGGTGGAGTTCCTGTCTCTGGAAGTGTTCAAGAGAGCAGCCAGGCAGAAAGGGACCTGGAGGAACTGGTAGATAGTAGCTGAACATGAGCCAGCAGTGTGCCCAGGTGGCCAAGAGAGCCGATGGCATCCTGGCCTGTATCAGGAACAGTGTGGCCAGTAGGATGAGGAAGGTTATTCTGCCCCTGTACTCAACATTGGTCAAGCTGTAGCTTGAGTGCTCTGTCCAGTTCTGGACTCCTCAATTCAAGAGAGATGTTGAGGTGCTGGAAGGTGTCCAGAGAAGGGCAATGAAGCTGGTGAGGGGCTTGGAGCACAGCCCTGTGAGGAGAGGCTGAGGGAGCAGGGGTTGTTTAGACTGGAGAAGAGGAGGCTCAGGGCAGACCTCATTGCTGTCTACAACTCCCTGAAGGGAGGCTGTAACCAGGTGGGGTTGGTCTCTTCTGCCAAGCAAGCAGCAACAGAGCAAGGGGATGCAGTCTCAAGTTGTGCTGGGGGAAGTATAGGCTGGATGTTAGGAAGAAGTTGTTGTCAGAGAGAGTGATTTGCATTGGAATGGGCTGCCCAGGGAGGTGGTGGAGCTGTCCTTCCCAGAGGTGTTGAAGCAAAGCCTGGCTGAGGCACTTGGTGCCATGGTCTAGTTGAGTGGCTAGGGCTGGGTGCTAGGTTGGACTGCATGACCTTGAAGGTCTCTTCCAACCTGATTGATTCTATGATAAAGAGCTTTGTAGTTGTAGAATTGGTTTTGTTAATTTGCCCTGTAATGGATGCCTTCACACTCTGTATTCTTAAGTTTTATTACCTTTTCCTTCATTCCCACCCAGTTATTCTTTGCACAGACAGTGTCTTCCAGAGATTTGCCATCAGCAAATTTTATGACCATACATTCTTGCTTAGTTCACTAAGAAACTGACAAAATCAGCAGTAAGTGCCATGGTCTAGGGATAGGTTGCTAGGTTGGACCGGATGTTCTTAGAGGTCTCTTCCAACCTGGTTGATTCTATGATTCTAAGAAAGGACTGGATGGGGCAGTTAGTGCCATGGTCTCATTGACTGGACAGGACTGAGTGATAGGTTGGACTGGATGATCTTGGAGGTTGAAAGAGACCAATTCTATGATTCTATCCCTTGGTGCTGGGATCACAGTTGTTTGTCAGTTAGCCCTGTGAGAGATGCATATTTCATCATCCTTGCAGATAACATTACAATGTGCTTTGGAAGCTGTCAGGCTACTTTCTTTGGGAATGATGAGATTGGTAAACACACACCTTACAATTTAGGGGAGAATTGTTAAACTTTGGTTAAAAAGCATTTCAGTAAAATACTGCTGTTGTGTGCAGTGTTGTTGTGCTGGGATTCATCAATGAAAGGGCCATTTTTCTCCCCCCTTTCTTCAGCCTGGACCATGCAATACATAATACATAAGTAACTACATGGCAGATGAGTTACTGTCTATTACTTATGGGAGCAGTAAATTTGAGATAAAAAATTCAATAGAAATAAAATATTGATGCCATTATGCAATAATCTCTCTGTACCAGTATATTCTGCAGTGTTGGAAGGTATGTTACTCTGTTGGGAAGCTTCAGTATATCACACTCCTATGAGGTACAAGGATTTGATATTATAAATCATAACATCATAACATAACAGGTGTTGAAGAAAAGACTGGAGGCATTTCATGTCATGGTCTAGATGATTGTCTAGGGCTGGGTGCTAGGTTGGAGTGGATGATCTTGGAGGTCTCTTCCAACCTGGTTGATTCTATGATTCTAAAACATGGGTGGCTCCTGGAATTCATGGTTGCATCTGCCAGATCTGCTTGCAGTGCCTGCAATGGAGTTGGCATCTTGTGTAGATCTTGCAAAGGCTCAGCAGTTTTGGGGGGACAGGGAGAGGTGCCCTAGTGCTGAGGACACAGAACTGGGCAGAAATGTTGGGGAGCTTGTCAGATTTGTGAACAGGACCCCTCAATTCAAGAAAGATGTTGAGGTGCTGGAACATGTCCAGAGAAAGGCAACAAAGCTGGTGAGGGGCCTGGAGCACAAATCCTATGAGGAGAGGTTGAGGGAGCTGGGGGTGTTTAGCCTGGAGAAGAGGAGGCTCAGGGGTGATCTTGTTACTGTCTACAACTACCTGAAAGGACATTGTAGCCAGGTGGGGGGTGGCCTCTTCTGCCAGGCAACCAGCAATAGAACAAGGGGACACAGTCTCAAGTTGTGCCAGGGTAGGTATAGGCTGGATATTAGGAAGAAGTTCTTCACAGAGAGAGTGATTTCCCATTGGAATGGGCTGCCCAGGGAGGTGGTGGAGGCACCGTCCCTGGGGGTCTTCAAGAAAAGCCTGGCTGAGGCACTTAGTGCCATGGTCTAGTTGATTGGTTAGGGCTGGGTGCTAGGTTGGACTGGATGATCTTGGAGGTCTCTTCCAACCTGGTTGATTCTATGATTCTATGATTCTACAAATGAAAAGCTTTGTCTTACTACCAAGCACTTGGCAAGGGAGAGGTGGGATTTTATTCCCCCAGTATGAGCTCAAACTCACGCTTGCTTACACACTCTGAACAAAAAAAATACAACTGGCATCACTGGGACTAGCCTTATGTCCAGCAAGGGAGTTAAGAGAGGTGTGGGGCACTGCGGCAGATGTCTCTGCTTACCTGTGTGCTCGCTGTCTGCTGCACGTTAGAGCTGTCAGAAGGAGGAGCGAGAAAGGGAATGAGGAGAAGCAGACTTTATGTGCAGAGGGGAGTGAAAGTAATGAAAACGTTTCCTGGGTCACCCAAGAGACTGTGAATTTGTTGCAGTCCAGAAAGCTGTCAAAATTTACTGGACTAAAAGGAAGACTGGAGAAATGGCTATTTAAAAGCTACCTTCCTCTAGTAAAATATAGAGGCAGAGATCAAGCCCCTTGTTTTCTGAGAGGATACAGACAGTCTGACACTGAAAATGTGACTACCTTGTTTTCCTGTTACTCATATTGGTGTTTGTTATTGCTAGGCAGTATGTGGGAGGTCTATGATGTATAAGTCTGTACACAATATAACAGTGACCAAAAAAGTGCTGTTGTTTCTTTGTAAAAGGAAACTAACTTACTTAAAAAGTGTCTAACCCTGCTAAGGTGTAAAATAACTCAGCATCTTGAGTAGTAGCAGCAAAGATGATCATAGAATCAATCAGGTTGGAAGAGACCTCCAAGATCATCCAGTCCAACCTAGCACCCAGCCCTAGCCAGTCAACCAGACCATGGCACTAAGTGCCTCAGCCAGGCTTTGCTTCAACACCTCCAGGGACAGCGACTCCACCACCTCCCTGGGCAGCCCATTCCAATGCCAATCACTCTCTCTCACAACAACTTCCTCCTAACATCCAGCCTAGACCTGCCCTGGCACAGCTTGAGACTGTGTCCCCTTGTTCTGTTGCTGGTTGCCTGGCAGAAGAGACCAACCCCCACCTGACTACAGCCTCCCTTCAGGGAGTTGTAGACAGCAGTGAGGTCACCCTGAGCCTCCTCTTCCCCAGGCTGCACACCCCCAGCTCCCTCAGCCTCTCTTCATAGGGTTTGTGTTCCAGGCCCTTCACCAACCTTGTTGCCCTTCTCTGGACAAGTTACATCAGCCACTCAGTTGATGTGTTCAGTCCTTGGTGAAGATGCCACTGGCAGTCATACAGGTCTGGAGGGTAGGGAGAAAACTGTCTGCCAACTTGATTTATGGTTTGTAGTGCCTTGAGTCAGTGGTTGCTTGAGGTGTGGGCGGTGGCAATGTGGAAAAAGAGGAGTGAGAATTAGGGATGGGGCAGGAGGTATCACAGGAAATGATGACTGTGCTTGGTGGTCACTGGGCTAATGGCTTATTTTGTGGTGAAGGAGCTGTACTATCTTTATCTGGTCTCTCCTTCCTCCTCCTGATTCTCTTTGGTAATATGAGCATTTGCCTGATTGCAATTCAGTACCAAGCAGTAGGTTGCTAGCTCTGGTGGTAGATGGTCAGATCCCAAGGTATCCTGGCTGAATGCCTTACAGAGCAGAGGTGGAAGACCACTACAAGCATGTGAAAGATAGTGCTGTTTATTTTCTTTTACATAATAAACCCCCCAAAAATCTTTAATTATAATGCTTGTACCACTGCAGCATCACAGTGAGATGCTTTTGTCAGTTTGCTGTGCTTTTATTCTGTCTTTACCCAATGGCCTTTAAAAACATCTGAAGACTTGCAATCCTTCCAAAGACATATAGTAGTAGTAATCTTATGCTTATTTGACGTAAAACAAAGAAGCTGTTTTCCTGGGCCCTACCTGTTAGAAGGGCAAATGTGGCCACTTGAAATGTTAACACCATTGGAAGCCTTTTGAACACCATCTGAGTGCTGTGGGTTGTACTGAGCTGAAAGTTTAAGGGTAGAAAAAAAGACTACCATTGGTTGGCTACTAGTGGAGTTTCACCTCATTTTGCAATGGCTTTGTTCCCTTTATTATCATAAGTGAGGAAAACCATGTGGCCTTTAGGTACACTTGGAAGTTTTTTCACTAAGGATTCTCATTGGTTGTCTTGAATGTCTTTTGAGTGAAATATCAGCCTTGTCACCTGCTGGAAGTGATTGGGAAATTCTGCTGACTACTGATGGGATGCTGAGGTGGGATGCAATGCATTAAATGAGGCCTCTGCAACCTGGAACCCTGTGCTGTTAAGAGATGGGATACAGAATTAGGATGCAATGCATGATATGAGGCCTCTACAAACTGGGACCCTATGCTGTTAAGAGATGGGATGCAGAATTAGGATGCAATGCATTAAATGAGGCCTCTACAAACTGGGACCCTATGCTGTTAAGAGATGGGATGCAGAATTAGGATGCAATGCATGAAATGAGGCCCCTACAACCTGGGACCCTGTGCTGTTAAGGCATGGGATGCAGAATTAGGATGCAATGCATGATATGAGGCCTCTACAAACTGGGACCCTATGCTGTTAAGAGATGGGATGCAGAATTAGGATGCAATGCATGATATGAGGCCTCTACAAACTGGGACCCTATGCTGTTAAGAGATGGGATGCAGAATTAGGATGCAATGCATGATATGAGGCCTCTACAAACTGGGACCCTGTGCTGCTAAGAGATGGGATGCAGAATTAGGATGCAATGCATGAAATGAGGCCCCTACAACCTGGGACCCTATGCTGTTGAGAGATGGGATGCTGAATTAGGATGCAATGCATTAAATGAGGCCCCTGCAACCTGGGACCCTGTGCTGTTAAGAGATGGGATGCAGAATTAGGATGCAATGCATGATATGAGGCCTCTACAACCTGGGACCCTGTGCTGTTAAGAGATGGGATGCTGAATTAGGATGCAATGCATGAAATGAGGCCTCTACAACCTGGAACCCTGTGCTGTTAAGAGATGGGATGCTGAATTAGGATGCAATGCATGATATGAGGCCCCTACAACCTGGGACCCTGTGCTGTTAAGACATGGGATGCAGAATTAGGATGCAATGCATGATATGAGGCCCCTACAAACTGGGACCCTGTGCTGTTGAGAGATGGGATGCAGAATTAGGATGCAATGCATGATATGAGGCTTCTACAAACTGGGACCCTATGCTGTTGAGAGATGGGATGCAGAATTAGGATGCAATGCATGATATGAGGCATCTACAAACTGGGACCCTATGCTGTTGAGAGATGGGATGCTGAATTAGGATGCAATGCATTAAATGAGTCCTCTGCATTGTTGTTAAGATCAAGATGAGATCAAGAGATGGCACAGCAGTATTGTGAAGTTTGGATATTTCCTTTTTTCACTTGATAGACCCAGACTTTGATAATCAAGACTGTCTGGGACAATGCTGTAATGCTTCGAATGGTAGAACTCTTTACAGTTATGTAACTCTATATAATGATACAGCTCTATCTCAGAGTGTGACAGGGCTATAAAAAGTGTGGTAGTTGCAGAAATACACACTTATGCTTGCTAATCCTCACTAAGCCTATAATTCTGATCCTTTTTTATCTTTAATAAGTGCAAGTTATTAAGCACATATAACTAGTTGCACATGGGAACTTTTTGCGTTGAGGGAGTATCAATCCCGGTGATAATAGAAGTAGTAGGTGGAGGGATTAGAGCATGAAAATGAGGTTTCTACCTTTAACTGAAGCACAGTGTACCCTGTTGAATACATCACCTTGACAGTAATCCATAGCAGTAATTTAATAGGTCACAATTTGGATATCCTTACCATGTTTTTATTGCGCTTTTCCATGGGTGTAAGAACAAAGGTCTTGGCGCTGTAGAGATCTACTTGTTCTGGTGCTGTTTCCCACTGCTCTGATCTTCAGAGTTTCACTCCCAGAGTCTTCAGGCACCAAGGACTTCACCTGCAGCACTCCATTTTCCCCTGGCTCCAGAGTGCAGCGTGCAAGGACACTTGGGCCTTGAAAAAGGGCTTTGTAAAGGATGACAAGAGAAGTGGTCATTTGCTAGGACACCAAGTGGGCTTGCAGTGTCAATAGTAGACAACTGAAACGATGCTAATATACAGTCTCTTGGTTATTTGAAACCATCCATTTTCTGTTGGAGGGTAGGAGAGCTCTGCAGAGGGACCTTGCCAGGCTGGATGGGTGGGCAGAGGCCAATGGGATGAGATTTAACAAGGCCAAGCGCAGGGTTCTACACTTTGGCTACAACGACCCCAAGCAGCAGTACAGGCTGGGGACAGAGTGGCTGGAGAGCAGCCAGGCAGAGAGGGACCTCTGGGTGCTGGTAGATAGTAACTGAACATGAGCCATCAGTGTGCCCAGGTGGCCAGGAGAGCCAATGGCATCCTGGCCTTTACCAGGAACAGTGTGGCCAGTAGGACAAGTTAGGTTATTCTTCTCCTGTACTCAGCCCTGGTCAGGAATGGGCTGCCCAGGTAGGTGGTGGAGTCACCGTCTCTGAAGGTGTTCTAGAAAAGCCTGGATGAGGCACTTAGTGCCATGGTCTAGTTGATTGGCCAGGGCTGGGTGCTAGGTTGGACTGGATGACCTTGGAGGTTTCTTCCAACCTGGTGGATTCTATGATTCTATGATTTTGCTTTACCACTGCATGCTAATAACCAGGAAGACCTTCTGAGGTCTCTCTGTTCCTGCAGGACAAGCACCCCTATTACTGTCTCCAGTGACATGCTGGTGGCACTTTTATAATACACTGTAATGGCTGAACAGCCACTGGGAGGTGATTCTTGCCTCGCTCCTAGGGGTGATGATCTAAGGTCTTATTTCTATCTCCCACTTCCCTTTCTTGCTTTTCTGCTGTCAGAGACTGACTGTGATAAAGAAGAGAATTTCTTTATCCAAGGCTGTTTAGGTTCCTTCACAGAAATTAGGTACTTTTCTGAATCTGGTATTGCCTTTTGAGGCCTTCATGAGCTTCATCAGCAACCTGCAATGCATACCAACTGTTTGTAAATATTCAGAAGTTCAGTGTGCAATGAAAGGAAATCCCATTGAAGTCAAATCTAACCCTGTGTAGGGCTGAATTAAATTAGAAGTTGATCTTTAAAGCAGTAACTGTTTGTAGGTGGATATACTTTTCATGTAGAAAAGTGAACACTCATAAGCCATATATAGAGAATAATTTATCACAGAATCAACCAGGTTGGAAGAGACCTCTAAGATCATCCAGACCAACCTATAACCCAGCCCTAGACAGTCAACTAGACCATGGCACTAAATGCATCATCCAGGCTTTGCTTCAACACCTCCAGAGATGGCGACTCCACCACCTCCCTGGGCAGGGAGTGTAAGTATAAATATAGTTAAGTTAGAGAGTTTAAGAGTCTAATCTTATATCACAGAGTGTTACATTTCACTAAGGCTTTCCTCTGCTGAACCCACAAACATCTGTGTAAGTAACTATGCCCTGGAAACAAACATCCAGTATGACTGGATAAGGCTGGATGCTAGGTTGGACTGGATGATCTTGGAAGTCTCTTTCAACCTGTTTGCTTCTATGATTCTATGATTTAGAAGTCTGAAGATATAGAGGATCCACTACCTTCCTTCTTTTTTTTTTAATCTTTGTTTTTCTTTTCCCTCCCCTCTGCTTTTTTTCGTACATTTCTGGCTTTAAGTGTGTCATATTCAAATTAACCTGGCTTCAGCTTCTTGCAGTGGTGTATTCTTGTGCATTATTTTTTCTACTGTACTAAAAAAGTCCCATTAAGACACTTGCAGATATAATCAAGTCATCACTCCACCTTCTTTTGATAAAGTAAATTAGTTAAACCTTAAACCTCTGTCTAGCCTGAATTTGGATGTCTGTTGATGGCTGATATGGAGCAATTTTTAGCTACACTTTAATCCAGCTCATTGGCTGCAGTAGGGATGCAGCTATGGTGGCAGGAATTTCAGCCTCTAAGGTCCTAACTCAGGTTCTGCAGCCAGTATTGTAGCCAAGATGGGGGTCACAGCTAACTTTTCACTGTTGTCCATTGCTCAGCTTCTCCAAGTGTACTGTGTCCAATTCTGGGCCCCTCAATTCAAGAGAGATATTGAGGTGCTGGAATGTGTCCAGAGAAGGGCAACAAAGCTGGTGAGGGGCCTGGAGCACAGCCCTGTGAGGAGAGGCTGAGGGAGCTGGGGGTGTGCAGCCTGCAGAAGAGGAGGCTCAGGGGTGACCTCATTGCTGTCTACAACTACCTGATGGGAGGTTGTAGCCAGGTGGGGGTTGGCCTCTTCTCCCAGGCAAGCAGCAATAGAACAAGGGAACACAGTCTCAAGTTGTGCTGGGGTAGGTCTAGGCTGGATGTTAGGAGGAAGTTGTTGTCAGAGAGAGTGATTGGCATTGGAATGGGCTGCCCAGGGAGGTGGTGGAGTCTCTGTGGCTGGAGGTGTTGAAGCAAAGCCTGGCTGAGGCACTTTGTGCCATGGTCTAGTTGATTGGCTAGGGCTGGGTGCTAGTTTGGACTGGATAACCTTGGAGGTCTCTTCCAACCTGGTTGATTCTATGATTCTAAGTCTGGGTCTTATTATTGAATATCCAACATACTTTATTGGATATCCAACATACTTTTGTATACTGTTATATACTGTTGTATAACCAACAATTTTTCTGCCACAGCAAATAACAGGCTGAACTGATCAGCTAATAAGACCTCTGGATCCTGTTTAGAACTGTTCTTTGCTGAGAATGTTTGCCTCTCCTGTGCTGGAGACACAGTTTGCATCTTT
Source organism: Pogoniulus pusillus (assembly GCF_015220805.1). Classification (NCBI taxonomy): domain Eukaryota; kingdom Metazoa; phylum Chordata; class Aves; order Piciformes; family Lybiidae; genus Pogoniulus; species Pogoniulus pusillus. The sequence goes on along the minus strand of NC_087264.1, from coordinate 6,210,977 downwards.
TTTGCCTGGATATCTGATTTCCATTTAAAGCACATATTAATGACACATGCCCAGTTGTCAAGCACATCATCCTGCGTGGCTGCCCTCACTACTGTTTAATGTAATTAAACAGTAACTGTTTAATGTTTCCTCTAATCTTTATATCATCTGAGCATTTTACCAAGCATTTATAATGATTTTCAAACCATAGAGAAAACCAAAGAATAGAAGAGGACCTGTCCATTGGGGTCTGGAAGGATCTCAGTAGTGGTTTTTTACTATTTTATATTATTCCTTAATACCTGCTATGTAGCAAGTTCTTCATCCATTTAACTGGTAATTTACTGACCTTTGTAGTCTCAGTATGTTCTCAAGAGTGTCAGCTGAATGAAAATTAACATACAAATGGACTTGGTCAGCCCATGGCCCTCATAGAATCATAGAATCAAGCAGGTTGGAAGAGACCTCCAAGATCATCCAGTCCAACCTAGCACCCAGCCCTAGCCAGTCAACTAGACCATGGCACTAAGTGCCTCATCCAGGCTTTTCTTGAACACCTCCAGAGACAGTGCCTCCACCACCTCCCTGGGCAGCCCATTCCAATGGCAATGAGGTCACCCCTGAGCCTCCTCTTCTCTAGGCTAAACACCCCCAGCTCCCTCAGACTCTCCTCACAGGGCTATGTTCCAGGCCCCTCTCCAGCTTTGTTGCCCTTCTCTGGACATGTTCCAGCACCTCAACATCTCTCTTGAATTGAGGAGCCCAGAACTGGACATGGCACTCAAGCTGTGGTCTGACCAGTGCTGAGTTCAGAGGGAGAATAACCTCCCTCATCCTACTGGCCACACTGTTCCTCACCCAGGCTGCGATGCCATTGGCTTTCCTGGCCACCTGGGCACACTGCTGGCTCGTCTTCAGCTACTCTCTACCACTACCCCTAGGTCCCTTTCTTCTTGGCTGCTCTCCAGCCACTCTGCCCCCAGCCTGTAGTGCTGCTTGGGGTTGTTGTGGCCAAAGTGTAGAACCCTGTACTTGGCCTTGTTCAACCTCATCCCATTGGCCTCTGCTCACCCATCCAGCCTGACAAGGTCCCTGTCCATTGGGTGGTTCAAATACAGCACCAAGATGAGTTGATGTTATCTTATGAGTTCTGTGGCTGTGCTGATTCGGCCGCGTTTGGGTTCTTGACTGCAGGTAAGAGCAAACCAGGGGAGGCTGCTGAGGTTGCCATCAAGTCCACTTTGCTGCCCAGCCCCAGCAAGAGAGCAGTGACACAGGGAGCTGCCCTGGCTTGTGCCTGTCTGGTGTACATGACACAGATGCTGCAGCTCTGGCTGGCCATTGCATTTGGCTTGCAGCTTTATCTGTCAAGGCATTTGGCTCTCTTCCTGAATTAAATTTATACTCTTATTGAATAATGAAATTAGAACTGTGGGGCACTCAACATCATTCTGTATTGACAACCACTCATTACATTCCTTTCCTTTTTTTTTTTTTAAATTAAACCTATTGAAACTCTGATCATCTTCTCTTACATTTTGTCTGGTGCTGAGATCAAGCTGAGCAACCTGTAATTACTTAGGTTTAGCCTGTGTGCTCTTTCTGCACCTATGGGTGTAGAGGTTCTTTGGGTTGAACTCTGGGAGCTCTTTAAAAACTTTGTTGTTGCTGTAATAAATCATAGAATCAGTCAGAGTTGGAAGGGACCACAAGGATCATCTAGTTCCAACCCCCCTGCCATCAGTAGGGACACCCTATCCTACATCAGGCTGCCCACAGCCTCATCCAGCCTGGCCTTAAACACCTCCAGGGATGGGACCTCAACCACTTCCCTGGGCAACCCACTCCAAATCTAGACAGAGAGGGATTTTTCACACATGTCTTTAGCTTTTCATGTCCATTCTCTCTCTTTTCTCATCTTGGTGTGCTTTATCCTATGTTGCTTTTTGATTTCTAGCAGCTGCCTTCATTTGGGTACTGAGCCCTTGGCTGGTGTAGTCCTTTTACCTTTGAGATATAGGCTGGAGGTTAGGAGGAAGTTGTTGGCAGAGAGAGTGATTGGCATTGGAATGGGCTGCCCAGGGAGGTGGTGGAGTCACCATCCCTGGAGGTGTTGAAGCAAAGCCTGGCTGAGGCACTTAGTGCCATGGTCTGGTTGATTGTCTAGAGCTGGGTGCTAGGTTGGACTGGATGATGTTGGAGGTCTCTTCCAACCTGGTTGATTCTATGATTGGTCCCATTTTGCTATCTGGCTGCTATCTGACAGTTGACTGACATTTACATTATTTTCCTCCAACTATTCCTTCTGTTTCTCTATACTTATGGGAAGAAAGTCTTTGGTGTGTAAAAAGTTTAGCTTTTGTAGCAGAAACATGAAATTTAAGAAGTTGTACACTGTAAATTTACAGCTATTTCAGAATTAAATGTAAATATATATTGTCCACAGAGTGTAGTCTAATGGTGTGTAAATCTTTGCACTTTTCGTTAGTAGGAATCAAAATGGCTTGCAAAGTAGGTCATTATCTTCATTTTAAGGAGACAAAACTGAAGCTGAGAGAGCTAAAGTGATATACCCAAGATTGCCCAGTGAGTCTTCATGTGTTTTGAGATCCCTACTATCTGCAATGAGTGGATGATAACTGGGAAATACAACACTGAGCAAGGACAGAGGTCAGATGTAACAATTATCCCTAGAGTGCAGTGCCTCATCAGACAGTGAGAAGCACAGAATTTCAAACTGGGAAATTTATCCTAATATTTTTAATTGCATTTGAATGGACTCTTCTGCCCCAAAGTAGTTGTACTGCATCTTGCAAGGGCATGAGCTTTGTTTACTCAGAAATGCCTTTTATCCCTTTTCTTTCAGAGATCAAGATGATTAAGTTTTTGGAAGAGATAGTGAGCTGTTTTATCATAGAATCATAGATTAATTTGGAAGGGCCCTTAAGGATCATCTAGTTCCAACTACTCATCTGCTGTTGGCAGGGGCACCTCCTAGTACACCCTACTGAAGCCATACTTTGTAGAATCAACCAAATTGGAAGAGGCCTCCAAGATCATCCAGTCCAAACTAGCACCCAGCCCTAGCCAATCAACTAGACCATGGCACTAAGTGCCTCAGCCAGGCTTTGCTTCAAGACCTCCAGGGATGGTGACTCCACCACCTCCCTGGGCAGCCCATTCCAATGCCAATCACTCTCTCTGGCAACAACTTCCTCCTGACATCCAGCCTAGACCTCCCCCAGGCACAACTTGAGACTGTTCTTCTGTTTCTGCTTGCCTGACAGAAGACACCAACCCCACCTGGCTACAGCCTCCCTTCAGGTAGTTGTAGACAGCCATGAGGTCCCCCCTGAGCCTGCTCTTCTCCAGGCTAAACAACTGCAGCTCCCTCAGCCTCTCCTCACAGGGCTGTGCTCCAGACCCAGCTCCAGCTTTGTTGCCCTTCTCAGGACACGTTCCAGCACCTCAACATCTCTCTTGAATTGAGGAGCCCAGAACTGGACACAGCACTCAAGGTGTGGCCTGACCAGTGCTGAGTACAGGGGAAGAATAACCTCCCTCATCCTACTGGCCACACTGTTCCTGATCCAGACCAGGATGCCATTGGCTCTCTTGGCCACCTGGGCACACTGCTGGCTCATGTTCAGCCACTCTCCACCAGTACCTCTAGCTCCCTCTCTGCCTGGCTCCTCACTAGTCACTCTGTCCCCAGCCTGTAGCACTGCTTGGGGTTATTGTGGCCAAAGTGTAGAACCCTGCACTTGGCCTTGTTTACTCATAATGAAGGGCAAGTAGCCAGCCATTGCAATGATCTTACTGTCTGCATGTTCAGAAATTGCAAAGATGTGTAAATGCTAACTATTAATGCAAAGGAGTGATCCATGGTATCGACTGCATTCCAGACTGTGTTATTCTGAGTGATGCTACTCTTTGTTTCTGAGGCTAAGTCACAGAACAAGGGGACACAGTCTCAAGTTGTGCTGGGGGAAGTATAGGCTGGATGTTAGGAGGAAGTTTTTCACAGAGAGAGTGATTGGCATTGGAATGGGCTGCCCAGGGAGGTGGTGGAGTCACCATCCCTGGAGGTGTTGAATCAAAGCCTGGCTGAGGCACTTAGTGCCATGGTCTGGTTGATTGTCTAGGGCTGGGTGCTAGGTTGGCCTGGATGATGTTGGAGGTCTCTTCCAACCTGGTTGGTTCTATGATTCTGTGTATATATTGTTTAAGCATGTGTATGCTGTTTCATGCTCCACAGTGAGGAAAAAAGAACAACCCACCCGTGGTCTGGAGCTGTTAGGAGTCCTGCAGTCAGGGATCAGCACCATCATTGCTCCAATTACCCTTTGTAGTTGTTTTTTTATGCCGATGGTTACTCCTGGGAGCTGAGTAGTTTTCAATGCAGTCTAAGGTATTGGATAGTTCCCTGAGCCTCACTTAAAAGCCTTCATCATTTCTGATCTTTTTAAGACCTGGACAAACCTTGCCAAAAAGGTTAATTGCAACCCAGTAGAGCTACAGTAATATTTTATTATGGAGAACTGGTCATGTGTAGATTTGTCAGAGCAAGTGCACTATAAAGAACATTTACATCTTGCCTTGAGATTTTTAAACTCTTCATAAACTCTGCTGTCTAAGTGTAACTTTAAAATAAAATGATATACTTTATGAACTAGAGATTTTAATTACTGGGTATTTTTTTCCTACTGTGGCTGCTAGCTAGCTGGGTGAATCTGTATTTGGACCTGTACACAAATCCAGTTAGAGAGATTGCAGTTTCCCCCCTCCTAATTAGAGTGTGGGGAGGATTTGAATGATTTTCTCACTTGCAGATGCTGACAATTTAAAACATTTGCTGTTATCTTTGAAGGCAATTGGCTGCTGAAGTTTGTACAGGGAAGGTGGCTTAAGCACTAGTGGAGCAAGAGACAAAGTCCTTTTTGCTCATTAGCATACGTCTGGGCAAAGCCTTCTGACAGAGGGAAGTGCCCAGATCTGACTCAGCATCTTCACTGGAGTGTCCCTGTGTGACAGGCACCAGGGCTTGCTACTTGATATATATATAAGAGCATCAATTGTAGGTGGAGTCTAACCAATTCTCTGCTTTGTGACCTCAGGAGAAGCTTGAGAGATGTACAGATTTTGGCTCCAGACAGCTATTAGGAAACAGTGATTCTAGTCCATGGTTTCCAGCATCACTTCTGCTTGAGGAAGCAGATGTGTTTATGTACGGGATCAGCCTGTGGGGTGTATTAATGGGAAGGAGATTGGTGACCAGAAGGCCAGGGACTGAGGTCCCTAAGGCAATGCAAGAGTGCAGTTCACAAAAAGTCTCTGAACACAGAGTAATCAATGAGCATAGTAGTGGAGCTGTTAGCAGACAGCTGAAGAGCTGTTCCCATCCCAGCTGTCCAGTGTAAAACAGAATGATTGATTCAGGATCTTGAGAGGAAAGATGTGTGTGTAATAGTACTAGTGTTGGAAGAGGAGCTGATGGAAAGGCACAAGCTACAGTGAATAAAAGGTTTTGGGTAAGCTAGCTTGGAATTTCTGGTGGTAGAGGGATCATAGAATCAAGTTCTAACACGGAAATCTTTTTTCTTCCTTTGAAACCACATCATTTCTTTAGTGGTTTATGGACCTAGGGAGTGTTCAGTGTGTATCTTAGACCCATCTGAAAAGCTTTTCCCCTTCTGAGAAGTGTTCAGTCACTTTGTCTACTTTGTTTGATGGTTGCTTACCTTCCTTTTGTGCTCCTGTACTCCTCTAGGCATCCTTGCACAACATTAGTAGCTACAGCTTATGTTTAAGCCTTGAAAGAAATACCAATTAATTTTTTTCCAATTAATGTCTTACTCTGTCTTTTTTTTTAAATCTCTTGGCTCAGCCAGTGTGTGAAGTATAGCACCAAGTTAATCTCAACTCAGCCCCACAGTCAGAGGGCTGTTAGATTGGCAGTCCTAATTAGAACGAGACACAGGAGAATATTTTGTGGAAGTAAGGAATTGAATTGTGACTCAAACACGTGGAAGAGGAAGAACGTTGCATGCTTGGGAAGACAGCATTACAGCTAGGCCAGGGCAGAGACCACAAACACTGGATGAAGCACTTAGTGCCATGCTCTAGTTGACTGGATAGGGCTGGGTGCTAGGTTGGACTGGATGATCTTGGAGGTCTTTTCCAACCTGGTTGATTCTATGATTCTATGATAGGAATATATGACACGAAGGAATCAAGCATGCTGATAGACATAGAATCATAGAATCAAGCAGGTTGGAAGAGACCTCCAAGATCATCCAGTCCAACCTAGCACCCAGCCCTATCCAGTCAACTAGACCATGGCACTAAGTGCCTCATCCAGGCTTTTCTTGAAGACCCCCAGGGACGGTGCCTCCACCACCTCCCTGGGCAGCCCATTCCAATGCCAATCACTCTCTCTGTGAAGAACTTCTTCCTAACATCCAGCCTAGACCTACCCTGGCACAACTTGAGACTGTGTCCCCTTGTTCTATTGCTGGTTGCCTGGGAGAAGAGGCCACCCCCCACCTGGCTACAATGCCCCTTCAGGTAGTTGTAGACAGTAATAAGATCACCCCTGAGCCTCCTCTTCTCCAGGCTAAACAGGCCCAGCTCCCTCAACCTCTCCTCATAGGATTTGTGCTCCAGGCCCCTCACCAGCTTTGTTGCCCTTCTCTGCACATGTTCCAGCACCTCAACATCTTTCTTGAATTGAGGGGCCCATAGAAGGATTCTATGTCTATCAGCATGCTTCACTCCTTTGTGTCATATATTCCTAACTGTATGGAGTTGTCAAACCTGAATCTTCAACTTATTGAGAATGCAGGAATTTGGTCTAATGAATAGGAACAGGGGAACATTTTTTTAGGCTCCTGTTTAAGAACAGGCTCCTGTTTTCAGTTGTTAGAGTGAATGCAGATATTGAGGTTATTTTTTAAAAGCAGAGGTACAAATGCTCTGGTTTTGCCTGTGAATCAAAAAGTAATAAAAGAGAGACAGGGAAAAAATTGATATACAGGCTGGGCAGTGAGTGGCTGGAGAGCAGCCTTGAGGAGAGGGTCTTGGAGGTGCTGGTGGAAAAGAAGCTCAACATGAGCCAGCAGTGTGCAATTGCAGCCCGGAGGGACAGCCAGAACCTGGGCTGCATCAGGGGAAGTGTGGCCAGCAGGGCCAGGGAGGTGATTCTCCCCCTCTACTCTGCTCTGCTGAGACCCCACCTGGAGTACTGCATCCAGTTCTGGAGCCCCTCTTACAAGAGGGATGTGGAGATGCTGGAGTGTGTCCAGAGAAGGACCATGAGGATGCTCAGAGGGCTGCAGCAGCTCTGCTGTGAGGACAGAACGAGAGAGTTGGGGCTGTTCAGTCTGGAGAAGAGGAGGCTCCCAGGTGACCTTCTTGTGGCCTTCCAGGATCTGCAGGGGGCCTACAAAAAAGCTGGGGAGGGACTTTTAGGTTCTCAGGGAGTGACAGGACTAGGGGGAATGGAGCAAAGCTGGAGGTGGGGAGATTCAGCCTGGATGTGAGGAGGAATTTGTTGAGCATGAGAGTGGTGAGAGGCTGGAATGGGTTGCCCAGAGAGGTGGTTGAGGCCCCATGGCTGGAGGTGTTCAAGGCCAGGCTGGATGAGGCTGTGGGCAGCCTGATCTAGGGTAGGGTGTCCCTGCCCATGTCAGGGTGGTTGGAACTGGCTGATCCTTGTGGTCCCTTCCAACCCTGACTGATTCTATGATTCTCTAGGTCTATGTTATTCCAAATTTTTTTGTTCCATTTAATTTTCCTCTGAAATGCCTGGATTAACTTCTTGTAGGGAGGAGCAGCTGCTGGCTTGATCTGGTGTGTGATCTGATGGTGTTGCCTTCATTTCCAAGAACTTGAGTGCCACAGTGCAAGTTCAGGGTATTATTTTTCAAATGATGCTGTGGAAGAAAGATGCAATCCAGCTGAGCAGAAGAGAGCATCAAAAGTGTAGCTTTTTCTCATGAGTAGGTTGTTTTTTGCTTTTTCTTCCCCCCCCCCCCCCTTTTTTTTTTGCACCTGCTATTTGTGCCACTCCTTTACTCCTTCCAATCTGAAACTGTCTGTGAGGACAGGCAGTCACTAATACATGGGACAAAATTATCATTCTTTTCAAGCCTCTGTCTGTAGAATAAAAGAAAGGAGAGAATCTTGTGAAGAAACATTGATAGCAGTAGGCAGCTATGCAAATTTTGCCTGGTCTATTTAAACTTACCCATTGGTTTTAAATATAGTTCAGAACTTATCTAGTCTGTAACAAGGTCAAGAAACAGAGACATGTACCCTGTACAGATTATTTCAGACACGAGGCAGCCTGTATACATTTTCACCTTCCCACTCATACTCCAGCATCTTGCTGTTGCTGTGTTTTTAATTTGCTTGGGTTGTAAATAGCAAACAAAAGGACTTGGTACTTTTTCACACTATTGCAGATGGATAGATTGGAGCAGGCAGAATAATGCTGGACTTTGTGCTGAGTTAGAAAGAAGTTGTCTTAGTGTGTTCTGTACTTCCAATGCCCAAAAGCACAGGCTTCAGAGGGATGTAACTGTGTCCAGTTCTGGGCTCCTCAATTCAAGAGAGATGTTGAGATACTGAAACATGTCCAGAGAAGGGCAATAAAGCTGGTGAGGGGCCTGGAACACAGCTCTACGAGGAGAGGCTGAGGGAGCTGGGGGTGTGCAGCCTGGAGAAGAGGAGGCTCAGGGGTGGCCTCATTGCTGTCTACAACTACATGAAGGGAGGCTGTAGCCAGGCAAGTGTTGGTCTCTTCTCCCAGACAACCAGCAACAGAAGAAGGGGACACAGTCTCAAGCTGTGCTGGGAGTGGTCTAGGCTGGATGTTAGGAGGAAGTTGTTGTGAGAGAGAGTGATTGGCATTGGAATGGGCTGCCCAGGGAGGTGGTGGAGTCACCATCCCTGGAGGTGTTGAAGCAAAGCCTGGCTGAGGCACTTAGTGCCATGGTCTGGTTGACTGGCTAGGGCTGGGTGCTAGGTTGGACTGGAGGTCTCTTCCAACCTGGCTGATTCTACGATTCTATGAAAGAAATGTGAAAATGTGAACTCTTTAAATGAGATTGGAAGGTGGTTGTTTTGATTCTTTTTGGCCTTCCACCCTCCCCAAGTCTGCTGTAGCACAAAGCAAAGCTTTGGTCATGCTGAAGACAGGGCACAATGAAATGGTTTTGCCTGTGAAAAGGAGAGATTGGAGCAGATGAGCAGATTGGTAACCTGGAATGCTAAACTGTGTGACTTCTTTCTTTCATGTTTTACTGATGATGTCACCAGGGTGGAAAGGGAGTATTCAAAAGAATGTCATAATTCCTCTTTTTTGATTGTGGTCTTAATTTTACAGCAAAAGCAGTGCTGTTGTTTGCTATGTGTCTTACTCCTCCACCTCTCAAGTTGTGCCAGGGTAGGTATAGGCTGGATGTTAGGAGGAAGTTCATCACAGAGAGAGTGATTGGCATTGGAATGGGCTGCCCAGAGAGGTGGTGGAGGCACTGTCCCTGGAGGTGTTGAATCAAAGCCTGGCTGAGGCACTTAGTGCCATGGTCTGGTTGACTGGCTAGGGCTGGGTGATAGGTTGGACTGGATGATCTTGGAGGTCTCTTCCAACCTGGTTGATTCTATGATTCTATGATTCAACCTCCTTGAAGTCCACCTTCCCCAGCTGCCCCAGGCTTTGTGTTTGTGACTAAGGCAGAACAGATGGTTTTCTTACCTAAATGATGACAAGGAGTTTCTTAAAAGCTTTGTTTTTATAAAACCCAAGGGTTTTCTTGTGAGAGGAAAGCACTGTGGGAAAGGATTTCTAGAAAGTAGATGAAGCCATCTCTTGTGGTTGCCAGCTGCAGACTATTGTCCAAATCCTCATCTAATCACTGTACAGATCAATGCCCTAAACCACAGGGAATAAAGTAAACCTTAAATCATTATCCATCAGCCATCAGAAAGGTCACAGAATCACAGAATAGTTGGGATTGGGAGGGGTCTCTGGAGGTCATCTTGGCCAACCACTCTGCTTGATTAGGGTCTGCTACAATTGGTTGCCCAGAACCATATAGCTTTTGAATATTTCCAAGGATGGAGACTCCACAATATCTCTGGCCTAGTGCTTGGTCACAATCAAAGAGTATTTCTTGCTGTTGAGAGAGTCCCTCTTGTGTTTCATTTTGTGCCCATTTCCTTTGGCCCTGTCACTGGGCACCAGTGGAAAGAGCTTGACTCCATCCTCTTTATGCTTCCTGTTCATGTATTTAAAGACATTAGTAAGATCTACTCCCTGCTCTCCAAGTCTTTTCTTCAGCCAGAGCAAGCTCAGCTCTCTCAACCTTTCCTCAGAGGAGAGATTCTCCTCCCTTAGTCATCTTTGTGGTCCCTTGTTGGGCTCTCGTCAGTATGTCCATGTCTTTCTTATGCTAGGGAGACCAGAACTGGACATGGCACTCCAGATACTAACCTGATGAGTGCTGAGCAGATGGGAAGGATCACCTCCCTTGACCTGATTGCAATACTTTGTCTAGTACAGACAGGAATAACATCCATCCATCTTTTGCAGAACAAGCACATTGCTGGCTCATGTTCACCCTGATCCAGTAAGACCCCCAGGTCCTTCTTTCTGCCAAGCCACTAGCCAGATGGATGGCTCAGTCACACAGAATCATAGAATCATAGAATCAACCAGGTTGGAAGAGACCTCCAGGATCATCCAGTCCAACCTAGCACCCAGCCCTAACCAATCAACTAGACCATGGCACTAAGTGCCTCAGCCAGGCTTTTCTTGAAGACCCCCAGGGACGGTGCCTCCACCACCTCCCTGGGCAGCCCATTCCAATGCCAATCACTCTCTCTGTGAAGAACTTCTTCCTAATATCCAGCCTATACCTACCCTGGCACAACTTGAGACTGTGTTCCCTTGTTCTATTGCTGCTTGCCTGGCAGAAGAGCCCACCCCCCACCTGGCTACAATGTCCCTTTAGGTAGTTGTAGACAGTAATAAGATCACCCCTGAGCCTCCTCTTCTCCAGGCTAAACAGGCCCAGCTCCCTCAGCCTCTCCTCATAGGATTTGTGCTCCAGGCCCCTCACCAGCTTTGTTGCCCTTCTCTGGACATGTTCCAGCACCTCAACATCTTTCTTGAATTGAGGGGCCCAGAACTGGACATGAGTGCATTAGGTAGAGGACTTTGTGCTTCTTGTTGAACTTTATGAGGTTCCTGTTGCAGTTATGGTAGTTAAGAAATCTGATATGTGACAAATGAAGGCATTTGGGACTGAATCCAACAGTTTGGCTATGGCAGTTTTGGCTTTGCTAAGCACTTTTCAGTCACTGTTTTGTTATCAGCTCTGTGGGGCAGGGTGAGAAACTGAAGCTTGGGGACTAGCCTGAATTTTTCCTCATGGACTTCTGGGCAGTGTCTTTCCAGAAGAAGAGATGACTGTGTGCTTGTTATTTAAATACCTGCCCAGGGTCTGGAGCTGGATGCCCTCCTTCCCAGAGAAGAGCTGCTCTTTTCCTGTGGTACTTGCAGCGTGGCTGCAGCATGCCAAAAGCAATCATCTGAATGCACAATGGCCTCTAGCAATTATGAGAAATGTTGGGGCAGAGCTGTCACGATGCTGTTACCATGCTCAGAGGCTCTTTGAAATCACTGGCTAAGAAAGATAAAGAGCAGTTCTGGCTTTTGTCTTGAAGCTGTCTGCCACACTTGGCTAGACAATTAGGAAAAGAAAAGCACAAGGTTTTTTTTCTAGAAACTAATAGCTGATAGAATCAGTCAGGGTTGGAAGGGACCACAAGGATCATCTAGTGCCAACCCCCCTGCCATGGGCAGGGACACCCTACCGTAGAGCAGGCTGGCCACAGCCTCATCCAGCCTGGCCTTAAACACCTCCAGCCATGGGGCCTCAACCACCTCTCTTGGCAACCCATTCCAGCCTCTCACCACTCTCATGCTCAACAACTTCCTCCTCATATCCACTCTGAACCAACCCACCTCCAGCTTTGCTCCATTCCCCGTTGTCCTCTTGCTTCCTCAGAGCCTAAAAAGTCCCTCCCCAGCTTTTTTGTAGGCTCCCTTCAGGTACTGGAAGGCCACAAGAAGGTCACCTGGGAGCCTCCTCTTCTCCAGACTGAACAGCCCCAACTCTTTCAGTCTGTCCTCACAGCAGAGCTGCTGCAGCCCTCTGAGCATCCTCCTGGCCCTTCTCTGGACACACCCCATCATCTCCACATCCCTCTTGTCATAGGGTCTGCAAACCTGAACGTAGTACTCCAGGTGAGGCCTCAATAGAGAGGAGTAGAATCACTTACCTCTACCTGCTGGCCACACTCCTCCTGATGCAGCCTAGGCTCTGGTAGGCTTTCTGAGCTGCAAGTGCACACTGCAGGCTCATGTTGATCCATACTTGGATCCGTACAGTCTCTCTCAACTTTGTTTAATGTAGAATGTTCGTGTTCGTAACTGAATATCCTTGTGAGAGTGAGAGTCATGAGGCATAGCCAAAGTTCACTTTTAAGGTTGAGATTTGAGAAGTTTATAAAATACTTTATGCTTTTTTTTTGCCATTTCTTGGAGCATTTTTTATTCTGTTTTTTTGAGGTCATATATAAATAGCTAGATACAAATTCTTTGTGCTGTGCTAGGGATGTATGAAGACAGCTAGATCTGATTGCTGAACAATGAGCCCTGGGTTTATATTTGCATGGATGTAGAATCATAGAATCAACGAAGTTGAAAGAGACCTCCAAGATCATCCAGTCTATCTTAGCACCCAGCCCTAGCCAATCAACCAGACCATGGCACTAAGTGCCTCAGACAGGCTTTGCTTCAACACCTCCAGGGACAGCAACTCCACCACCTCCCTGGGCAGCCCATTCCAATGCCAATCACTCTCTCTGCCAACAACTTCCTCCTAACATCCAGCCTAGACCTCTCCTGGCACAACTTGAGACTGTGTCCCCTTGTTCTGTTGCTGGTTGCCTGGGAGAAGAGACCAACCCACACCTGGCTACAGCCTCCCTTCGGGTAGTTGTAGACAGCAATGAGGTCACCCCTGAGCCTCCTCTTCTCCAGGCTAACACCCCCAGCTCCTTCATGTTGAGGGTTGAGCAGAATTGAGCAGCCTGAAAATAAGGAGAACAGGCAGGGTAACGTTAGGTCATTCTGATAAGGAGGCAGAGCTGCAGAAAAGTGTCCTTGGGAAGACTAGCAGAGAAGCTGTGAAAGTTAGCCACTATATGTAGCTAGCTGCACGAGGGGACCTTGAAGGGGCAGGTTGGTCAGCTCTGTCTCTGTGCACATGGATGGCCCATGTTCTGCTATGTCACCTATGAGAATGCTACACGTTGTATTGAACCGTTAGATATGCATCAGTCTTAGCTTCAATGCATGGAATCGACTTTATCTACCATATTGGTGAGGCTGTGTCGTTCTGCTTCCCTGCACGGGTCCTGAAGAGAGGAACACGCATGGCACCCTCAGACTCTCCTGACAGGGCTGTGCTCCAGGCCCCTCACCAGCTCTGTCACCCTTCTCTGGACATGTTCCAGTATCTCAACATCTCTCTTGAATTGAGGGGCCCAGAACTGGACACAGCACTCAAGCTGTGGCCTGACCAGTGCTGAGTACAGGGGAAGAATAACCTCCCTTGCTCTACTGGCCACACTGTTCCTGATGCAGGCCAGGATGCCATTAGCTCTCCTGGCCACCTGGGCACACTGCTGGCTCATGTTCAGCTACTATCCACCAGTACCCCCAGGTCCCTTTCCTCCTGGCTGCTCTCCAGTCACTGTGTCCCCAGCCTGTAGCACTGCTTGGGGTTGTTGTGGCCGAAGTATATAACCCTGCACTTGGCCTCGTTAAATCTCATCCCAAATACAGATCCAGTACATCCCAAATGTAATACAGATGTGGCAAATTACACAGCTAAACTATAAATATTTTTTTTTAAATTGAAATTCTATTTTCATGTCTGTTCTCTTCTCTTCATTTATCTAGCCAAGGGCTTCTCTTAAATTTCCAAGTTCCTGACTCCTATCAGACAGCAGGTGCTTAAAAATAAACCAAACTGACATAGAAGAAATGTGTTTCCTTGCTCAGTGTTGTGGTCTCCAGGACACTCAGATGTGACATTTCCCCAATATTAAACTATTCACCATTCATGTTAAATAAAAGTAAACCTTCTCTTGAACCCATTTCCTCACTATAATTTGTTTGCTATTTTGTACACGCTTGTGTAGTAAAGTCTCAGATTATACCTGGCTGTAATGAATGTTGAGCTCAGTGCTCCTGGGGAGGTAATCTTGGAGGTCTCTTCCAACCTGGTTGATTCTATGGTTTTCTTCCTGTGGATACCTGGATTTTCACTTTTCCTGCTTAGCAGCAAAATGTTATGCTGCTTAAAACCCCTGGTGTTTTGTGCCACTGATCTACCCCATCCACTGATGCATCCTTGCCAGCTGTCACGTTTAGGCATGTTTCCAGCAGGAATAGCTTGATGACACGTTCCTGAACGCATGCTGCTGTCGGTAACAGACTCTGATTGCTCCTTTCTGAAGGCTGAAGAAAAAAATTCCCCCGGGCTGGCCCAGTTTGTAGGGCTCAAGCTACAATGAAGGCAGCTGTTTATCATTAGTGTAAAAGCTAAATATATTTCTTAATGCCATTTAAAATCTAGTGTTTAATTGGTCTTTAAAGTCTTAATGATTTTGTTTTCAGTCTAAAACTTTGCTGTGGATGAAACCCTGAATTTCATAGAATCATAGAATCAACGAGGTTGGAAGAGACCTCCAAGATCATCCAGTCCAACCTCGCACCTAGCCGTAGCCAGTCAACTAGACCATGGCACTAAGTGCCTCAGCCAGGCTTTTCTTGAAGACTTCCAGGGACAGTGACTCCACCACCTCCCTGGGCAGCCCATTCCAATGCCAATCACTCTCTCTGTGAAGAACTTCCTCCTAACATCCAGCCTATACTTTCCCCTGGCACAACTTGAGACTGTGCCGGGGAAAGTATAGGCTGGATGTTAGGAGGAAGTTCTTCACAGTGTTCATAGAATCAGTCAGGGTTGGAAGAGACCAGAAGGATCATCTAGTTCCAACCCCCCTGCCATGGGCAGGGACAGCCTACCCTAGATCAGGATCAGTTTTTGGTTTTGTGTTTGGTTTTTTCTTTTTTTTTTAAGTTCTAGTTTTCTCCCTGAAGTCTAGCTGGAGCAAGAAACAGTAAAGACTCAAGGATCAGACTTTTGGGGCCACTTCAGGAGCCTGGAATCAGCAGGAGTCTTTCTGTAGCTGGAGAGGATTTTCCTGCAGCAGAATTTGCAGACTTAGGAAGCCTTTGCATTAACTTTGCTGGCTTAGAATTAGATTTCAGCAGATGAGTAACTCCCTAGGAGGCTGAAAGCGCAATGTGATCCCTCTAACACAAAGTCTCCAAAAGACAGAACAAAGTAGCCAGAGAATTTTGATTTAGCTAAGATTTACTGGTGGCTGCCTTAAAGCAGGAGTAGTTTTCCTCTTTTGCAAGGTCTTTAAGCCTGCAGCCTGAAGCTGTTCCCTGCAGGAATGTAGAAAAACTCTTCAAGTCTGAGACTTAGCATCAGTGAGCATGGAGGAGGTTTACTAGCAATGAATGAGGTCTGAGTGCTTTTGACGCAGTGATTTCCTTCTTTCCTGGCAGGTTGGACCAAGTTTGCTCGGTTGACGCGGGCCCTGACGAACAGCCGGAGCGTCCTGCAGCAGCTGACGCCGATGAACAAGGCTGAGGTGGTGCACAAACACTCCCGCTTAGCTGAAGTAAGTGGGACAGACACCAGCCTGCTTCCCTTTGTACAGCAGAAAGAGATGGGAGGAAATGAAAACCTAATTCCCATAAATAAGTAATATTTTAGAGGAAAATCTTTCCCAGATTTGTGGAGGTTTTGTTTGTTTTCCCAGTCTCTAGTGCCCTAAAGCAGCAGTCTCTGCCAAGTCCACATTTCTGGGGTAAGGTCATGTTCTTGCAGTCATGAAAACAGCCTTCACAGGTCACTTTTAATTACACAGTCCTATTTCTGTAGGTGCAATTCTCAGTTTGCTTATTGATGCTTAAACTGGGGTGCATAGTGTGTTCCTCTGTGCGCTGTCTCACAAGGAGATGTACCCAGGCTGGATGTCCTTGAGCCATGTGGATGGTTGCTTACTCTCCCAGGGAAACGGGACTGTTTGAGAAGCCTCTGTGGAAGTGTCCCTGTCTGGTTGTGCTGACTATATATATACCTTAATCTTGACTTTTTTCACAGGTCATTTCAGCAATATTCTGCTCATAATTGTTTTTTTTTTTCCTTCAGAACTGATGAAATTAACTCTTAGACAGGTTGCAAACATGTCCTTAACAGTGCAGATGGTGCAACAAGTGAATGCCTTTATATTGTAAAACAGAGGTGCTGCTTTCATCTTCATGTCCATTGGTAATGAAAAATACACAGGTCAAAAATATATGGTGAAAATATATGGACTACTGAGAATAACAGCCCTAACCAGAAAATAACAGCCCTAACAACCTAATCTTGTGCCAGAGAACTTGTCCGGGATTTGGTGCTAAGAACTGATATCAGCTTTAAATGGTTGAAGTGTTCTTGTTCCCTCTATGGTTTTAGTGGACTTTGATAACAAAAACTCTACTTAAATGAAAAGCAGCATGAAACCCACAGTTTTCAAGTGTTGACAGTATGATGTTTTGCCTTGAATTATCCCATACCAATAGCTTGGTTGACTGCTTAGTTACATCTTGCCTTTCTAATTCATGACATTTCAGTGTTCTGTAAATCCAGTTATATCCATTATTGGTTTAGACTAGAGAAAGGAAGAGTGAAGGAGATGTGGTAACAATATTCAAATAAGTGTAAAGCAGTTGCATAGAATTAGGGAAGAAATTGTTCACCATGACCACTATAGTGATATAGAGTAATGACGTCAAGTCATGGCAAGGGAGATTTAGAATCATAGAGTCATTGGCAAAGTGCGTTGTAAACTGAGGTGCTCTTCTAGTGGCAAACTTGAACCAAAATGTAATAATCATAACAAGGTATCATAAGCTCCAACAATCATAGAACTACTATCATTTACACTCAAGCAAATGAAACATCAACTCCTTTCTGTAAGAGAACCAGCAGTTATATTTCTTTCTCATGAAATGGAGTGCTATGGCCCTGGAGCCTGCAGCAGATGTTGGAGTCAAAGTGCTTATGTACTTAGAATCATAGAATCAACCAGGTTGGAAGAGACCTCCAAGCTCATCCAGTCCAACCTAGCACCCAGCCCTAGCCAATCAACTAGATGGATGATGATCTACTTTAAAAAGTAATTTGGCTTTCACTGTAGGGTACTGACACATTTACACTTTAATCCTTTTGCATCCAGATATTCATAGTATATTAAGAGGTGTTCAGAGAACTGGAAGGAGGATGTCATTGAATCATAGAATCAACCAGGTTGGAAGAGACCTCCAAGATCATCCAGTCCAACCTAACACTCAGCCCTATCCAATCAACTAGACCATGGCACTAAGTGCCTCATCCAAGCTTTGCTTGAACACCTCCAGGAATGGTGACTCCACCACCCCCCTGGGCAGCCCATTCCAATGCCAATCACTCTCTTGAGTGATTTAGATCAGACAGAAGGAAAAGCTCAGGTAATGCAGGAGGTTGAAAGGTTCTACTCAGGAACAGATTCTTTGAACTGTGTGCAGTCTTCTCTCTTATGAGTCATAGAATCATAGAATCAAGCAGGTTGGAAGAGACCTCCAAGATCATCCAGGCCAACCTAGCACCCAGCCCTATCCAGTCAACTAGACAATAGCACCAAGTGCCTCATCCAGTCTTTTCTTGAACACCCCCAGGGATGGTGACTTCTCCACCTCCCTGGGCAGAGTCATTTAGAGCTACTTTGTAGGCCTGAGCAGAGGCTGTACAGGCCCCATTTTCTAGGTCTGAGAAGGAGCATTAACAGCAGAGCTCATCTCTTGCAGAGCATCCTGCCCACCTATGTTAGGCTTAACAGCTATCAGGTATTTTCTAGCGTCCTACGACTTTGTGTTTTTCATTAGTTGTACAGAAGAATAATTCTGAGAGCCTGTGATGAATGCAGCTGACTAACGAGATATTGTGTATCCTTTAGTGGTTTAAAATTAAAAATTCATGCAGCATGAAAGAAGTAATCATTATAGTTCAGTGGTCTCCACAGCCATTTGCCACCCACTCACCGTGTCAAGCTCAGCATGATATTATGTTCAGAATAATAATTATGCTTTTACAATATCATGAGGTCTCCTAAATACTCCACCACCAGAGGCATAGGGAACTATCAAGAATATGTTCACTGCATTCAACTTGAGCCCTAAATATCTTATTATTCCAGCTGCAATTAGACTGTATCCAGCTCCTGCCCTAGTGAATAAGACAGGGGGCAAATAGGTTTGGAGAAATGTGATGGTTTGAGCGTTATCTGCTCCTCCCTCCCCTTAAGAAAATCACCCAGACTAGACTCAGCCAAGCTGGAAATTAAGGGATGAAGCTTTATATTTACAGTTTAGCACAATATACAAGCAGATATTTACAATATCTACAGCTACAGACAGAAATAGACAAGTTAAAAAAGTAATACCGAAACACAACAGCCCTCCCTGAAACCAGAGCCTCCAGGAGGGGCTCCCAACCACCCTTCTGCCTCCCTTCCACCCCTCTACCTTGTCCCAGACTTTGCCTTACATTCAAGGTGAGTTTGGAGAATCAGCCAGGGCAGGTTAGGAAGCAGAAGGATTAGACAGCAGGTTAGGGAGAAAAGTACAGGCAGCCAGAGAGCAAATCTATTATCTGTATTTATGTTCTTGTTCTTATATTTTATGTTTTTATCCATCTCAGCAAGCCTATGAGTGCAGTAGCCATCACCACTGTTTTCTTTTCGCAGCCTTTCATCTAATTCTTCTCACCAAAATATTCTAGCTAGCTTCAAAGTAGCACAAGAAAGCAGAAAATGAAGTCCCAGTCCTGATTTATCATGACAGTAAAGTGTTGACCACAGATGAGTCCAAAGAAGTGACTAGAGATAATGGCTAGATTACTGGATTATAAGTGTAACACAAAATGGTCTATTAAATGCAGGGGACAATTCTGGCATGAAAAGAAGTTTCATGGGCTTGCACAAACACTGCTGTGAACAAAATGACTGTATTGATCATAGCTTTTATTCCAGCATACAATCTGTGGCTCTATCAGCAAGTTCAGTGTGCCAGTTGAACTTTAAATGGTTATAGGAGTGCTGTTAATGAGTCTTGTCCTAGTGAAGGGGCATCTGGAAGTTGATATTTACAATGCTCTTACCAGGGAATTGACATCTGTGAGGGTCTCTGGTAAGTGCCCTTGGGTCCATACTTCTTAGTGTGCATTGCTGTTCAGATGGATCTCAATTCACTGAAGGTAGTGTGATATGAGGCTACTGGTAAAGAGAGCAGCCCAAATCTCCTCCAGGGAACAAGTAGGCAGAAGCATTCTGTTAGTGTGTAGCCTGACATTGGGCCAGGTTAGACATGTTGGGGAGCTGCATACTACAACACAGGGTGAGAGAGGCTGCTATTGCTGTCCTTTGGTGATTCTGAAGATCAGGTTTTTAGTAGATCCAGACTTTTACTGTCTGATCTCAATAACAACTTTCTGATCTCAAAAATGACTGCAAAGAATTAATGGAGAATCCATATCTGTTGTACTTGAATTCATATACTTAGAATCATAGAATCAACCAGGTTGGAAGAGGCCTCCAAGATCATCCAGTCCAATCTAGAACCCATCCTTATCCAATCAACTAGACCATGGCACTAAGTGCCTGATCCAGTCTTTAGTTGCTGTGCTGTTTTATTCAGAGCCATTTGCTCTTCTTCACTGGGGAAGCATCTTGCATTTTATCATTTTCACACACGTGGGATGCTATTTACAACCCATCTGTCCCTGAAGATATCAAGTCCAGTATGGGACAGATGTCCGGCTGAAATGAGTTTTAAAGTTTCTGGAATTATTTTATCCCATACAGACTTGAGATCCCCAAATGTAAAATGTGTTATTAGGTCCCAAATATGTGTGAATCTGTCAGCTTGGTACATTGTCACGCTGTGCATTCCTTTGTGCTTTTATCTCTTGTGTTGGACCAAGATAAGAGGTAATTGGATTAGCTGGGAGGAATGTCTTAAGTGAAGTTGGCTGGTTCCTTTGCAGTGTTTCCAGTTCCATGTTTCACTGGTGTGCAGATGCAGGGGATTATAGTCACATGCTAAAAAAAGGAAAGAAAATGAATTACAAGAAATAAAAGACAACCTGGTAGTGATATTTGTCTTGTAAGGGCAGCAACTTTTTGAAGACAGGAAGCATGATATTTTCAGGGGGTTGGTGCAATAATCATGTGCAGAGTGCTTGATTTTAGAAGGAGGTCAGACAGCTAGACTGAAATCTCATTTATGTTTGATAGGGTATTCTGTTTCAGCAATGGCTTAAAGAGGAGGTCAGGGATGAAGGATTGGTTTTGTAACCCTTACAGATATGAATTAATACTCATATTCATAGCTGCAGAGCATAAACAGATGTGGCCACAACTTTTTTGAGGAGCCTCTCTGCTCTTGCTATTAAGATGATTTCCTTTCAATCCATCTGCAAAGACTTACCTTTTGGCATGAATATCCTTAGATGCTACACTCTGGTCCAGTTCAGCGAGTGATATATGCCTCCACATGCCCTTAATATAGCAGACAATTTAGAACCTGTGGGTTCTAAATTTATAAACATTTGATATCTGTTTATAAATTTCTAAACATTTGATAACTGTTTATAAATATCTGAAGGCTGGCCAGGAGTAGGGGGACAGGCTCTGCTCGCTTGCTCCCTGTGATTGGACAATGAGCAATAGGTGTAAGTTGCAGCACAAGAGGTTCTGCCTCAACACAAGGGGGAACTTCTTTACTGTAAGGGTCCCAAAGCACTGGAACAGGCTCCCCAGAGAGGTTGTGGAGTCTCTTTCTCTGGAGATTTTCAAGGCCTGTCTGGATGTGTTCCTCTGTGAACTGTGCTAGATTGTGTGGTCCTGCTCTGGCAGAGGAGTTGGACTTGATGATCTCCTTGGGTCCCTTCCAACCCCTAACATCCTGTGAGCCTGTGATCCTGTGACTTGCAGCGCCCAAAGAACAGTCTCATCTTTGTGCTGCTCCTTTCAGAAATCCATCAAGACCCCTTATTGGATCACATTAATTGAAAACAGTAACACTTGCTTTTCTGCCTTTTGCAGGTTCTCCAACTGGGATCTGATATTCTTCCTCAGTACAAGCAAGAAGCTCCAAAGACTCCGCCACATATTATACTACATTATTGCGCTTTTAAGACCACTTGGGACTGGGTCATCTTAATTCTAACCTTCTACACAGCAATTATGGTTCCATATAATGTCTCCTTCAAGACAAAACAGAACAACATTGCCTGGCTTGTGCTGGACAGTGTTGTGGATGTTATTTTTCTGGTTGACATTGTTTTGAACTTTCATACAACCTTTGTTGGCCCTGGTGGAGAGGTTATATCTGATCCCAAACTCATAAGGATGAATTACCTGAAAACGTGGTTTGTGATTGATCTTCTGTCCTGTTTACCATATGACATCATCAATGCCTTTGAGAATGTAGATGAGGTAAGTGATTGTTTTAATTAGGAATTAATTTAGGAGCATGCTTCCAGGCATATGGCATAAATAAGGGGCAACTGAAGCACTGTGGATGGCCTTAAGCTGCTGGGCTTTATACCTACATGGCATTCCCATATTGGAAAAGAGACACAGAATCACAGAATCAGCCAGGTTGGAAGAGACCTCCAGGGTCATCCAGTCCAACCTAGCACCCAGCCCTATCCAATCAACTAGACCATGAACACTAAGTGCCTTATCCAGGGTTTTTTTGAACACCTCCAGGGATAGTGACTCCACCACCTCCCTGGGCAGCCCATTCCAATGCCAATCACTCTCTTTGGCAAGAACTAATCCATTGCAAGTTAGACTAATATGGCTTGATGTAAATAAAGCTCTCTATCTGCTGTGGATGCATTTGGTGGCAAATCTGCCACTGACCTATACAAAAGTAGAGGATGCCTCTGAATGAGTGATTTTTAAAATCCTACCCTAGGATTTACTTTTAGAATCATGCTGTAATTTTCAGGGCTTCTTATAGAGTCATAGAATCATAGAATCAGTCAGGGTTGGAAGGGATCAGAAGGAGCAGCCGATTGCAACTCTCCTGCCATGAGCAGGGACACCCTACCCTACATCAGGCTGGCTACAGCCTCATCCAGCCTGACCTTAAATACCTCCAGCCATGGGGCCTCAACCACCTTTCTGCGCAACACATTCCAGGCCCCCACCACTCTCATGCTGAACAACTTCCTCCTCATGTCCAGTCTGAATCTCCCCACCTCCAGCTTTGCTCCATTCCCCCTAGTCCTGTCACTCCCTGAGAGCCTAAGTCCCTGCCCAGCTTTTTTGTAGGCCCCTTTCAGATACTGGAAGGCCACAAGAAGGTCACCTTGGAGCCTCCTCTTTTCCAGACTTAACAGCTCCACCTCTTTCAGTCTGTCCTCACAGTGGTGGTGCTCCAGCCCTCTGCTCATTCTCGTGGCCCTTCTCTGGACACACTCCAGCATCTCCACATCCTTTTTGTAATAGGGGCTCCAGAACTGGGTGCAGTACTCCAGGTGGGGTCTCAAGGCTGCTCTCCAGCCACTCACTGCCCAGCCTGGATTTGTGTTTGAGATTGCCTCAACCCAAATGCAGGACCCTGCACTTGGTCTTGTTGAACCTCCTGAGGTTGGCTTGTGCCCACCACTGCAGCCTGTCCAGGTCCCTCTGGGTGGTTCCCTTCCCTCCAGCGTGTCCTCACTATATAAAATCACCATTCTTATTTTTATTTTTTTTTACTGCAGTCTTTAGTGCATATTTTTGTGGAGTCCCTTTATAATCCCATCCCTGTCTCTGTGCTGAGTACCATCTTTTGACATTGTTCCATTTTATTTATAGCAAATATGACAGAAGCGATGATACTTGCAGTTTAAACTCAAGATCGTATGAGGGCTGCCCGTCTGGAAGCAGGTTGTGCAGTCAGGCTGTCTAAGGAGGTGCTATTATCAAGGTTGTAAATATAATACAGCTTTATAAGATAACTAATTTCAGACTAAGAGGAACCTGTTTTGTTTTTTTTTTTTAATAAAAAACCTGGAGTTATCTCCAAATTTTCATACTTTAATATGAGAATAAGGAGAAAACTTCTGTGACCAAGGAGTGCCTATTTAAATGGCAGGGGGGTTGGAACTAGATGATCCTTGTGGTCCCTTCCAACCCTGAGTGGTTATATGCCTCTATGAAACTATCACCCTAACCTTTTTCTCTAACAAATAGGTGGAAAATAAACCATCTTTGTTATCTGTGATAGTGAAGAGAATCTTTGGCAAGGTGTGTTGTCATCTGAGGTGCTCTTCTGCCAGGGTTTGAACAGGATTGAGCAGAGTTGAGCAGAACTGAATAGTCTGAGAAAATAAGGAGAGTAAGCAGGATTGAGTAACTGAACTGATAAGGAGGCACAGCTGCAGAGGGGTGGCTTTGGGAGGCTAGCAGAGAAGCTGAGGGAGTTCTGAGCTGTGCGAGGAGGGCAGGCTGGTCAGCCCTGGGAACAAGCAATGTTGTGGATAAGCTGCTGCAAAGGGGGACTAAGGGGGGTAGTTGGTCAGGTCTGCCTCTGTGCATGTGGACAGCTCATTTCTGCCTATGTCAGCCTATCAAAGTACAGGCTCCTCTACTAAACTCCACTCTACAGGTATCAGGCTTAGCTTCAATAAACAGATTGACCATTCTGCATCATGTTGGTGTAAGCCCAGTGTCTCTCCCTCTCCTGTGTGGCCTAGAAGAGAGGCCAACTCAACACTCCTCTAGTGGCAAACTTGAACCAAAATGCAATAATCATAACAAGGTATCATAAGCTCCAACAATCATAGAACTACTCTCACTTAACCTCAAGCAAATGAAATATCAACTCCTTTCTATAAGAGAACCAGCAGTTATATTTCTTTCTCATGAAATGGAGTGCTATGGCCCTGGAGCCTGCAGCAGATGTTGGAGTCAAAGTGCTTATGTACTTAGAATCATAGAATCAACCAGGTTGGAAGAGACCTCCAAGCTCATCCAGTCCAACCTAGCACCCAGCCCTAGCCAATCAATTAGACCACAGCACTAAGTGCCTCAGCCAGGCTTTTATTGAACTCCTTCAGGGACGGTGCCTCCACCACCTCCCTGGGCAGCCCATTCCAATGCCAATCACTCTCTCTGGCAAGAACTAACTCCTGACATCCAGTCTAGACCTCCCCTGGCACAACTTGAGACTATTTCCTTGTTCTGTTGCTTGATTTCAAACCCCTCCAACTCCAGTTTTCCCTAGTGACTGAAAGGAATTGAAGTGATTTTGAAAACAGGTATATAAACAGCCAAGCATTCCTTGGTTGGCTTATATTTTTTTCACTTTTCTCTCTCTTCCAAGGAAGATTTTTATTATTCAGAAAAAAAAAAAATTAAATGGTTGTGTCTTCATTTTAGACATTTAAACCTTTGAGCTGATCAGTGTGTTCTGGGTGCTTGTAGTTGTTAATGTTCTTTATCTTCGTTTACCTTTCAACATTTATTTTAGTTGGTACTTCTTTTCAGGGATTTCACTTTTTGGCCCAAACACTGTTGATAGGTAATAAATAAATAAATTGATAAACTTAATTTGGAAGAAATATTCTGATTAATTGAAAGGAGAGTATTTCTCAATATAAGGTGTTTCCTCCTTAAGGCTAGCAGCAAAGAGTGGGTCTTGATTCTGGCAAGTTTTAGGTCTTGGTTTTGAGTGTTGGATAAGTGCATTTGTCTCTGGTGTTAAAGTTGGTGATTGTGGCACTTCAGAACAAGTCAGCAGAAAATCAGAGCTTAGTAGGAAAGACTTTGGGGACAAGTCCTGATGGCCAGACCCAGAGAGTGGTGGTGAATGGAGCCATATCCAGCTGGCAGCTGTCACTAATGGTGTGCCCCAGGGATTGTTTCTGGGTCCAGTCCTGTTCAATATCTTCACTGATGATCCAGAAGAGGGGATTGAGTCTACTGTCGGTAAGCTTGCAGATGACACCAATTTAGGAGCATATGTTGATCTGTTAGAGGGCAGGAGGGCTCCGCAGATGGACCTGGACAGGCTGGACAGATGGGCACAGTCCAATGCCATGAGTTTTAACAAAGCCAAGTGACAGGTTCTGCACTTTTGGCCACAACAACTCCATGCAGTTCTACAGGCTGGGGACAGAGTGACTGGAGATCAGCCAGGCAGAGAGGGACCTGGGGTTACTGGTCAACAGCCAACTGAACATGAACCAGCAGTGTGCCCAGGTAGCCAAACAGGCCAATGGCACCCTGGCCTGTATCAGGAACAGTATGACCAGCAGAACCAGGGAAGTCATTCTTTCCCTGTACTCAGCACTGGTTAGGCCACACCTTGAGTACTGTTTCCAGTTCTGGGCCCCTCAATTTAAGAAAGATTTTGAGGTGCTTGAATGTGTCCAGAGAAGGGCACCAAAGCTGGTAAGGGGGCTGGAGCACTGCCCTACGAGGAGCAGCTGAGGGAGCTGGAGGTGTTCAGACTGGAGGAGGCTCAGGGGAGACCTCATTGCTCTCATAGAATCATAGAATCAACCAGGTTGGAAGAGACCAAGATCATCCAGTCCAACCTATCCCCCAGCCAGTCAACCAGACCATGGCACTAAGTGCCTCTTGCAGGCTTTTCTTGAACACCTCCAGGAATGGCAACTCCACCACCTCCCTGGGCAGCCCATTCCAATGCCAATCACTCTCTCTGTGAAGAACTTCCTCCTAACATCCAGCCTATACTTTCCCTGGCCCAACCTGAGACTGTGTCTGTGTCGTCCCCTCCTTCCCCCCCCATTACTTTCTACCATTCCCTGAAAGGAGGTTGTAGCCATACGGGGGTTGGTCTCTTCTGCCAGGCACCCAATGACAGAACAAGAGGACACAGTCTCAAGCTATGCCAGGGCAGGATTAGGCTGGACATTAGAAAGTAATTATTCATGGAAAGAGTGATTGCCCACTGGAATGGGCTGCCCAGGGAGGTGATGGGGTCACCATCCCTGGAGGTGTTCAAGAAAAGCCTGGCTGAGGCACTTAGTGCCATGGTCTAGTTCATTGGCTAGGGCTGGGAGCTAGGTTGGACTGGATGAGCTTGGAGGTCTCTTTCAACCTGGTTGATTCTATGATTCAAACATGACTGCAAATTGAAGTTATTTTGTTGTTGAGTGAGTATAGAGCCTAAGTAGAAGAAAATGATGAAAAGGATTATGACACAAAAATTGAGAACTGAGGGAGATTAAGATGATTTGAGGCAGAATTAGAGGTGTAGATTTCCATGCCTGGAGTTCCAGTCTGTTACAGTCTGCTCAGGGGGATTTGGATGTATGACAGGGAGACGGGAAAGTAAGATAATGAGAGGGAGAGATATCTTGCCACAGCATAGAGTGATCTAAATTGATGTAATGGATGAGGAATTAAGTGGCTAAGTGGTATCGAAAGGGTAGAAAAACAAGGTAAAATAGGCTGGTGGAAAATGAGCTAATAGAGAGGAAAAGTGGAATCTTAGTGGGGTACATGCTTTATTTAGGAAAATTGGTAGGATGATAGTCTTAAAAATCAGAAACAAATGCATGACATTTTCTAATTGAGAATCATTACTTGCACCAAAATCAAAGCCATATAGAAAACCTTTCATATATAGAAGTGTGGGAAAGGTCACTATAGGACATACTGAGGAACCCAGCCAATTTTCAAGGTACACACAAGGATGGAGCCTCTGTGCTCTGAATCTCTGAAACTAAGCTCATTTTTCTTTTGGTTTGTTTTTTTTTTTTTCTTCAAAGTAACAGAGTTCTCTGAAATGTCAAGTTAAGATCAAAAGTCCATGTCTGTCAGTCCATTTCTTGTTTTAAATCAACTAAAAACCCCAAAGAAAAAATATTTGTGGTCATGTCCAATTCTGGGCTCCTCAATCCTGGCCTGGATCAGGAACAGTGTGGCCAGTAGGACAAGGGAGGTTATTCTGCCCCTGTACTCAGCACTGGTCAGGCCACACCTTGAGTCCAGTGTCCAGTTCTGGGCTCCTCAATTCAAGAAAGATGTTGAGGTGCTGGAAGGTGTCCAGAGAAGGGCAACAAAGCTGGTGAGGGGCCTGGAACACAAACCCTATGAGAAGAGACTGAGGGAGCTGGGGATGTTTAGCTTGGGGAAGAGGAGGCTCAGGGATGACCTCATTGCTGTCTACAACTACCTGAAGGGAGGCTGTAGCCAGGTGGGGTTGGTTTCTTCTGCCAGACAAGCAGCAATAGAACAAGGGGACACAGTCTCAAGTTGTGCCAGGGGAGGTCTAGGCTGGATGTTAAGAGAAGTTGTTGTCAGAGAGAGTGAATGGCATAGGAATGGGCTGCCCAGGGAAGTGGTGGAGTTGCCATCCCTGGAGGTGTTGAAGCAAAGCCTGTCTGAGGCACTTAGTGCCATGGTCTGGTTGATTGTCTAGGGCTGGGTGCTAGGTTGGACTGGGTGATCTTGGAGGTCCCTTACAATTTGTTTGATTCTATGATTCTGTGGTGTTTGGATCCAAAGATTTTGGCTACATGAAATTCCTGTTGTTACTAAGATGTGAACTATGTAGCAATTGGATGTTTGATTTTGAATTTACATGAAGTGGTTCTTATTTTCTCCCTGAGTACTTACCTGCTTGTAACAGCTCATTCCATTTGTGTATGCACCATTGCTTATATTTTTGAAAGCACCACACCTTACTTCTGAAGCTACAGAATTATGTTACCTTGAGGCTTAGCCTTTATATATGTTCTGCCTACTAGAGAGATATAAATGTCCAATCACTGTCAGTCTGGGCTACCAAAAGGTTGTTTATAGAACGAGTAACCGTCAGTTCCATACAGGGCACAATTGTCAGAGTCACATTGTGTTGAAAGTGTCAGCAGATGGGTTTGCAGTGCTTGATCAGATGTGGTCAATACCTACAGGATGGCCAAAGGATCAGGCCCAGACAGCATGGATTTAGGAAGGGCAGGTCCTACCTGACCAACCTGATCTGCTTTTGTGATCAGGTTACCTGCCTGGTGAAGGTAGGGCAGGCTGTGGATGTAGTCTACCTGGACTTCAGCAGAGCCTTTGTCAGCATCTGCCACAACAAGCTCCTGGCAAAGCTGGCAGCTCATGGCTTGGACAGATTCACTCTGATATGGGTCAAGGACTGGCTTGAGAAGGTTGTAGCCGGATGGTGTTGGTCTCTTCTCTCAGTCAACCAGCCAGAGAACAAGGGGACACAGTCTCAAGTTGTGCTAGGGGAGGTCTAGGCTGGATGTTAGGAAGAAGTTGTTGCCAGAGAGTGATTGGCATTGGAATGGGCTGCCCAGGGCGGTGATGGAGTCACCATCCCTGGAGGTGGTGTTGAAGCAAAGCCTGGCTGAGGCACTTAGTGCCATGGTCTGGTTGACTGGACAGAGCTGGGTGATAGCCGCTCTGCCTGGCTGCTCTCCAGCCACTCTGTCCCCAGCCAGTATCTGACTGTGTTGATGGGCAAGCATTTAGGCAAATGGAAAATACTACAAGAGGTAGATATGGCTTAAAACTAGCCTTTGCTAGTTGGAAAAAACACTGGGTTTGGCTTGTGGTGTTCAGTGTTTATTTTTTCTATTTGGCTTTGGGTATTTTTGTGGCTTTTTGTGTGTTTCCTAGAGGCCCTTTTTTTTTTTTTCTGAGAATGTTCACTGTGATTCATGAATTTCTGAATTTGTAACGAGGCAAAACCTAAAAGCTTGATCTCTTGTCTGTTGGAAACGTGGTTTGAAAGTGACATAGCACATGTTGTGAAGAATGGGACCAGATATCAGCATGGTAGCCAAATAGATGATTTTCAAATGAGTTCTATAACAGAACATCCTTTCTGGAAAGAAAAATGAGTTTTCATGAGCCAGTGGCTGAAAGTGAAAGCAGACAGATTTTAATGGCCTAAAAATCTGAAGCTCTATGTCTACAACTACCTGAAGGGAGGTTGTAGCCAGGTGGGGGTTGGCCTCTCCTTCCAGGCAACCAGCAAAAGAACAAGGGGACACAGTCTCAAGTTGTGCTGAGGAAAGTATAGGCTGGATGTTAGGAGGAAGTTGTTGCCAGAGAGAGTGATTGGCATTGGAATGGGCTGCCCAGGGAGGTGGTGGAGGCACCGTCCCTGGAGGTGTTGAAGCAAAGCCTGGCTGAGGCACTTAGTGCCATGGTCTGGTTGACTGGCTAGGGCTGGAGGCTAGGTTGGCCTGGATGATCTTGGAGGTCTCTTCCAACCTGGTTGATTCTATGATTCTATTGTTTAATAATGTAAGACCACCAGACCTGGTGGCCTTTAATATTACGTTATCTGTGCAGGACATATTAAAGCATGAAATCTTTGCAACTGTAATCTTTTAATTACTGTTATCAACCTATTTCAGCAGTGGCAGAAATTCTCTGGACCACTGAAATTAACAGCAACTAAAATAGCTACATCTGTAGACTGAAAGCAAATAAAAACTAATGCACAATAGTTTAGTCATGTTCATATCTGTAGAGCTTTACTGTAAACTTTCAATTCCCTTTAAGGGGAACCAGCAACAGAACAAGGGGACACAGTCTCAAGTTGTGTCAGGGGAAGTATAGGCTGGATGTTAGGAGGAAGTCGTTGGCAGAGAGAGTGATTGGCATTGGAATGGGCTGCCCAGGGAGGTGGTGGAGTCACTGTCCCTGGAGGTGTTGAAGAAGAGCCTGACTGAGGCGCTCAGTACCTTGGTCTAGTTGACTTGATAGGGCTGGCTGCTAGGTTGGACTGGATGATCTTGGAGGTCTCTTCCAACCTGCTTGATTCCATGATAAAGAGGAATTTATAGCACACAGTCTGAGTGACATAGAGAAGGTGAAGATAAATTGGTATGTTTCAAGAACGTGGCTTTGGCTCTGTAGTCAAGTCTATAGCAAGCTACCTTTCTTTTCTCTACGTCAGCCACCTAGATTTAATAGCTCCCAAAACTAAATCCCTGCTGCAGCCAAGTGTTAAACTATGATGAGAACACCTAGCAACATAATGACAGATGCACTAAGCCTGGGACCTGGCATTTTCCCCTTTGCTATGCAGTTGGAAGGCAATTAAATAAGAAGAATGCTGTCATCTTGCTGTAGTATGCAGAAGACAGCAATTTAACAATACAAAGGCTTCGTTATGATGTCCAAATATATATGTATCCAATTTAGGCATATGTTATGTAGATGGCCAACTATATTCACCCCTGTCACACCCTGAGGTGTTCAAAAAAAGACTGGATGAGGCATTTAGTGCCATGGTCTAGATGACTGCATAGGGCTGAGTGATAGGTTGGGCTGGATGATCTTGGAGGTCTCTTCCAACCTGGTTGATTCTGTGGTTCTATGATTCTGTCATCTCTACTGCACCTAGTTCAGATGAGATGCTTGAACAGGCTACCCAGGGAGGTGGTTGAGGCCCCATGGCTGGAGATGTTTAAGGCCAGGCTGGAGGAGGCTGTGTCCATCCTGATGTAGGGGATAGTGTCCCTGCCCATGGCAGGGAGGTTGGAACTAGCTGGTCCTTGTGGTCCCTTCCAACCCTGACTGATCTATGATTCTATGATCTCTTTAGCTTTTATTCAAGCTGGGGTTTTGTTCAAGTTCTGTCACTACTTACCAGCTTTTCTAATGCTGTCCAAGGTCTGGGGTGTTTCTGGATATTCCCCTATTGAGACATGTGAATGTCAAATGATGTCAGGGGCATCTTGTTAAAGAAAGTGAGGTCTGAACTGGATTGATGCTGGGAGTGGTGGTAGGGCATCCCACAAGGTTGACATGACATGCTAGTTCTGTGCTGCCCCACTCTTGGGGGGGATTATGGCACACTGAACTCGAGTTATATGTCTCAGTGGTCTTTTCCCTTTTGGTTTATTTTTTAATGTGCTGTATAAGTTACTGGGGAAGCAGATATTGAGGATAAGCCATTTAAATGAGATCTATAGTCAGAGCTAGTCCAATTGGGGCAAATTATGTGTGAAGGGGAAGCTTTGAATCCTATGTGATCTCTGTGTTCACAAAGGAGGGGAAGGCTTGCAAAGGAAATGAGGGACATGAAATAATCTGGTCAAATACTCACTGAAATAATGCTGATGGGAGTAGTACAAATCCACATCACTGAGATTATTGCAGTTGTGCTACACAAAACGGATCCAAGATGTGACCCTGGAGAAGCTATCTGCAGGGCTAATATCAGGGTTTAGCAAAGTTTTACTTCTGGGGCCACCTTGTAACACGGTGTGAGTGTTTTGTTCGGGACTTATTGGTGTTTATCCACCCCTTGGGGTCAGGGATAAGTGTAATTCACAAGTTTCCCAGGGAGATGGTGGAGTCAAGTTCCCTGGAAGTGTTCAAAAGAAGCCTGGATAAGGCACTTAGTGCCATGGTTTAGTTGATTGGACAGGGCTGGGTGATAGGTTGGACTGGATGATCATAGGATCACAGGATGTTAGGGGTTGGAAGGGACCCAAAGAGATCATTGAGTCCCACTCCCCTGCTGGAGCAGGACAATACTATCTAACACAGATCACAGTGGAACACATCCAGACAGGCCTTGAAAGTCTCCAGAGAAGGAGACTCCACGACTTCCCTGGGGAGCCTGTGGCAGTGCTTGGATGTCTCTTCCAACCTGGTTGATTCTATGATTCTGCTTGCAGAAAACATTGTAGCTCAGGTTGCTGCCTCCAGATATTTACACGGATTTTATTCCTGTATTAATGTAGGAAATTGGTTTGCCATTTGTATTTTGCTGCTCAGAAACTGTCCCAGCCTATGTGACACACCTTCCTCTCTCACCCATTTCATCCTCCAACTGTATCAGATTTTGTGGTATCATCCTGGTTTTGTTTTTCCTCTAGCTAACAAATAAATAGTGTAAGATGCCATATTCCCCCTTAAGTTGAACCTAGGAGAAATATCTGGAAATCACCCTTCTTCATATAACCTCAGTGATTCACTGTTTGAAATGTGCTGCCTTGTAAAGTTCAGAGATTCACAGAATGAACCAGGTTGGAAAACACCTCCAGGATCATCAGGTCCAACCTCTCACCTAACCCTTCTAACTAACTAACCCCTGGCACCAAGTGCCTCATCCAGCCTCCTGCTCCAAGCTCCCAGACCACTGACCCAGGCCCTAGAAGTAGCACTGTGAACAGACGACAGCTCCATGCAGAGCAGTGCCCAGCAGTGCTGCAGAGCCACAAGCAACTGCTTCAGACCTTTCTCAGCCCCAGAGTCTGCTCCCTTCAGCAGGCAGGTGCTCTGCAGCGGTGGCTGGCACTGGTTCTGCAGGGCTCAGCAAGCCTCTGAGCACACCCAGCCAGAGGAAAGCCCAAGCAGAGTTGTGCCATAAAGAGTTCACTAGAAGTCTATTTGTAATGTTAGAGTTAATTGACATTTCTGTTAGGGTGGGAAAAAAAGGAAGAAAAGCTCCTTCATTGTCATGTAAAGAATCATAGAAGGGTTTATGTTGGAAGGGACCTCAAGGATCATCCAGTTCCATCCCCCTGCCATAGGCAGGGACACCTCCCACTAGAACAGGTCACTCAAGGCCTCATCCAACCTGGCCTTGAACACCTCCAGGGAGAGAACAGCCACAACCTCCCTGGGCAACCTGTGCCAGGTTCTCACCACCCTCACTGGAAAGAACTTCTCCCTAACATCTAGTTTACATCTCCCTTCTTCAAGTTTAAACCCATTACTCCTTGTCCTGTCATTACAAGACCTTGTCAATAGTCCCTGCCCAGCCTTTCTGTAGGTCCCCTTCAGACACTGGAAGGCCACTATAAGGTCTCCTCGAATCCTTCTCTTCTCCAGGCCGAAGAGCCCCAACTCTCTAAGCCTGTCCTCATAGCAGAGCTGCTGCAGCCCTCTGAGCATCTTTGTGGCCTCCTCTGGACTCACTCTAACAGTTCCATGTCCCTCTTGTGCTGGGGGCTCCAGAACTGCACACAGTACTCCAGGTGGGGTCTGATGAGAGCAGAGTAAAGGAGGAGAATCCCCTCCCTTGCCCTGCTGGCCTCACTGCTCTTGCTGCAGCCCAGCACACAGTTGCTGTCTGGGCTGCATGTGCACCCTGCCTGCTCATGTTGAGCTTTTCATCAACCCTGTTTAGCTGCTTCATCATCAGGTAAAGAATCTTAGAATGGTTTAGGTTGGAAGGGCCCCAAAGATTGGTGTGGTCAGCAGGAGCAGGGAGGTCATTCTGCCCCTGTACTCTGCACTGCTTAGACCACACCTTGAGTACTGCATCCAGTTCTGGGCCCCCCAGTTTAGGAGGGACATTGAGATGCTTGAGCGTGTCCAGAGAAGGGCGACGAGGCTGGGGAGAGGCCTTGAGCACAGCCCTACGAGGAGAGGCTGAGGGAGCTGGGATTGGTTAGCCTGGAGAAGAGGAGGCTCAGGGGTGACCTTATTGCTGTCTACAACTACCTGAGGGGTGGTTGTGGCCAGGAGGAGGTTGCTCTCTTCTCTCAGGTGGCCAGCACCAGAACGAGAGGACACAGCCTCAAGCTGTGCCAGGGGAGATTTAGGCTGGAGGTGAGGAGAAAGTTCTTCCCTGAGAGAGTCATTGGACACTGGAATGGGCTGCCCGGGGAGGTGGTGGAGTCGCTGTCCCTGGAGCTGTTCAAGGCAGGACTGGACGTGGCACTTGGTGCCATGGTCTGGCCTTGAGCTCTGTGGTAAAGGGTTGGACTTGATGATCTATGAGGTCTCTTCCAACCCTGATAATACTGTGATACTGTGAAAGATCATCCAGTTCCAACCCCCTACCATAGTCAGGGACATCTCCCACTAGAACAGGTCAGTCAAGGCCTCATTTAGCCTAGGGCTCATCCATGCGGGGCCTCTGTTCTAAGGAGCCTAAATATTGTTTCAGATGTAGTAGAGAGGAGACGACAGGGAAGGACTGCAGTAGAGAAAGATGATTACATTGTTTCTCAGCAAAAAATTGTGTACAATGTGGCAGAGCAGAAATGAGGGCTTGATTTATGTTTTTTTATTAACTGGATCTCTTTATTCTTTGTAATTATCACAGCAAAATTGAGTTTTGCAGATGCCAATGTCCTGTTTTTGTTAAAAGTGATAGGAAACTTCCCACTGACCTCCATAGGCAGTGAGGCAGACCTGCTCTGCCTCTGTTCTTCCCCTGTACTCAGCACTGGTCAGGGCACACCTTGAGTGCTGTGTCCAGTTCTGGGCTCCTCAATTCAAGAGAGATGTTGAGGTGCTGGATCATGTCCAGAGAAGGGCAGCAAAGCTGGTGAGGGGCCTGGAGCACAGCCCTGTGAGGAGAGGCTGAGGGAGCTGGGGGTGTGCAGCCTGGAGAAGAGGAGGCTCAGGGGTGACCTCATTGCTGTCTGCAACTACCTGAAGGGAGGCTGTAGCCAGGTGGGGGTTGGTCTCTTCTGCCAGGCAACCAGCAACAGAACAAGGGGACACAGTCTCAAGTTGTGGCAGGGGAGGTCTAGGCTGGATGTTAGGAGGAAGTTGTTGCCAGAGAGAGTGATTGGCATGGGAATGGGCTGCCCAGGGAGGTGGTGGAGTCACCGTCCCTGGAGGTGTTAAAGCAAAGCCTGGCTGAGGCATTTAGTGCCATGGTCTGGTTGAGTGGTTAGGGCTGGGTGCTAGGTTGGCCTGGATGATCTTGGAGGTCTCTTCCAACATGATGGATTCTGTGATTCTATCTCTGTTTCTATCAAGTTTAAGCTTAGCAGGCAAAAGCTGGTGAGGAGGCAGCCTCCTCATGGTCTGATATATTAACCCATATTGCTACTCTATTCTGTTGAGTGCAATACTGAGGCCATGATCTACAGTAGCTGTAGCACAGAACTGCTGCTCATCCTGCTACCTATGCAGCAAGGTCATTATTTTCAAAAGTTTTATGTTCTTATATTGCTTTGTTAATGCTCTCATTCCAGCATTTTGGCTTGTAATGATGCAACTTTGTCACATTAATTGTTTAGCTAAAAAGAAGAGTTTATGAGACACGTTGGAATATTGATTTCAGCATTAGCTCCAGTAAAGAAGTATTAAGGCACTAAGCAGGGATTTTTGAGCTAAGTTTTAAGTAACTAAGCTCAAAAATTTCTTGTGGGAATTTTTAAAACAGCCTGAAAAGACTCTTGCATACCCTTCCTGCCCTACACACAGTAGTACCTTCTGAGTTTCATAGAATCAACCAGGTTGGAAGAGACCTCCAAGATCATCCAGTCCAACCTAGCACCCAGCCCTAGCCAGTCCAACTAGACCATGGTACTAAGTGCCTCAGCCAGGCTTTGCTTCAACACCTCCAGGGATGGCAACTCCATCACCTCCCTGGGCAGCCCATTCCAATGCCAATCACTCTCTCTGTGAAGAACTTCCTCCTAACATCCAGCCTCGACCTCCCTCAGCACAGCTTGAGACTGTGTCCCCTTGTTCTCTGGCTGGTTGCCTGCCTTTTATCTAAAGATTACTGATATAATGAAATATTTGGGTATATGGGTTAATCCCACAGTGACTCAGAGTAATCAGTGGCTTGAAGTCACGGAATAGGTTAATCCAGTTCCAGGACAGATCAAGAGGGTGTTTTTGCTGTCAAGCAGAAAAGCCAAAACCCAATTACAAAGCAAAGGTGAGTTCTCTGCCAGGTCTTCCCCCAAGAGATGTATTCAAAATTAACTTCACACAGAGACAGACAGCCACAATGGCCAAAAAAACCCAGGGAGGGATAAAAATTCATAAATGAGGCTATTAGACAAGAATAGTTTGCTTAGATTAAATAAACTGTACTCAGCACTGGTCAGGTCACACCTTGAGTGCTGTGTCCAGTTCTGGGCTCCTCAGTTCAGGAGAGATGTTGAGATACTGGAAAGTGTCCAGAGAAGGGCAGCAAAGCTGGTGAAAGGCCTGGAGCACAGCCCTGTGAGGAGAGGCTGAGTGAGCTGGGGGTGTGCAGCCTGGAGAAGAGGAGGCTCAGGGGTGACCTCATTGCTGTCTACAACTACCTGAAGGGAGGCTGTAGCCAGGTGGGGTTGGTGTCTTCTGCCAGGCAGCCAGCAACAGAACAAGGGGACACAGTCTCAAGTTGCACCAGGGGAAGTAAAGGCTGGATACTAGGAGGAAGTTGTTTCCATAGAGAGTGATTCGCCATTGGAATGGGCTGCCCAGGGAGGTGGTTGAGGTCCCATCCCTGGAGGTGTTTATGGCCAGGCTGGATGAGGCTGTGGGCAGCCTGCTCCAGGGTGGGGTGTCTGTACCCATGGCAAGGGGGTTGGAACTAGCTGATCCTTGTGGACCCTTCCAACCCTGATTGATTCTGTGGTTCTGTGATTCTATGAACATTTGTTCAGGTAATAATGTATCTGTTTCTTTCCTCTTGATTCAGTAGATTTTCTGTAAAACCTCATCTTTGAAAAATGAAGCTAAAAATTAATTTAATTCTTAGCCCAAACCTGGATTATTTTTACTTCATTGCAGTTTGATCATTTAGAATCATAGAATCAACTAGGTTGGAAGAGACCTCCAAGATCATCCAGGCCAACCTAGCACCCAGCCCTAGCCAGTCAACTAGACCATGGCACTAAGTGCCTCAGCCAGGCTTTCCTTGAACACCTCCAGGGATGGTGACTCCACCACCTCCCTGGGCAGCCCATTCCAATGCCAATCACTCTCTCTGTCAAGAACTTCCTCCTAACATCCAACCTAAACCTCCCCTGGCACAACTTGAGACTGTGTCCCCTTGTTCTCTTGCTGGTTGCCTGAGAGAAGGGACCTGAGAAGAGACCTGGGAAAAAAGAACTTCTGTTGTTCTTTTGTTCATTTATTAATGTGAAGAATTTTTGGGTATTTGTTTTAATATTCTTTGCAAGGAAAAGTTCAACCTGACATTTGGCAACTCTCCCTTTATCCCTGTTCCTTTTGACTTCTGTGATGTAGCTTTCTGTTGATCCATTTTTTATTTCTTATATATTGTCAGCTCTCTGGTTTGGTTTTCTTCCTTTGGATGATTATTTACAAATTTAGAGCTTTTGAACCAGCTTTACAAGTTTTTCCCCTTCTTTGAAATACAACCTCTGGGTATTTTGTGCCTTTTGAACTAAGGACATTCCAGTTCCAGGTGTCCTCTGCTATAGGCTATCTGACTCTCCTATTTCTCACTGTTGTCTGTAGTTCAATGTACTATAATTTATTATTCACCAACTCTTGCCCATTTGAAATCAAGACCCCATCATAGAATCAACCAGGTTGGAAGAGACCTCCAAGATCATCCAGTCCAACCTAGCACCCAGCCCTGTCCAGTCAACTAGACCATGGCACTAAGTGCCTCATTCAGTCTTTTCTTGGACACTTCCAGAGAGAGAGACTTCAACATTTCCCTGGGCAGCCCATTCCAATACCTTATGATTGTGCATTTTTTAATGAACTGATTCAATTCCTCCTTCAAGCCAGTGGGGACTTCTACAAAAGCCTATCAGGACCAAATGTAGTCTAGCATCACTTTCTGTGGAGTAATTGGCTATTCAATGAAGAAATAAGCATGCTATTACATCTGCAGAAAATCTTTGCCTGCCGTTATTAATAGCATTTATTCTCCAAGCTCCTATCAAGAAAGGTAAGTCTCATTGTGAGACTCTCTCATTGTCAGGCAGTGCTTTGCAATATCTTTCTCTGTAATAACATAATACAGGTTTGGATGCTGCCCAGATGTGGGCTATCTAGATTTCTAAAGATGGGTTTAATTTCTCCTCCACTGAGCTGTGTAAGTGATAGGCTTCAGCTTCTTTGTATTCAGTGGGAGAGGAGAGAGACAGCTCCAGGAGGTGATTCATCCTATCCCTGGCTTTCTGAGATGGATTGGGTGAATCACTTTTCTGACATGCCTCTCCTCACTCATCAGGGAGGACAGTTGGGCGATTCATATAAGTTGGCTAGAAGGTTGCAGCATTATGTGAGATGAATCCCACCCTAGGAGGGTGGTTAGAGCTCAGTCATGGCATGGCTCTAGCTTGAGCAGTGTGCTCAAGTTCACTTTAAATGAAACCGTTTTGCTGTTGTACATACGCAGAGAACTCACCCTGGGTGGCAAAACTCCTGAGAGGATTTGATCACTGTAATAGTAATTTTACTGAATGCAGGTTGCTGTAATTGCTTGCATCTAGCAACTCCAAGCACATCTAGCTTAAATCGAGCTTAAGAAGATCTGTATGTACTGCAATCACAGCTTTGGTATCATAGAATCTATGATTCATTACAAGAGGGATGTGGAGATGCTGGAGAGTGTCCAGAGAAGGGCCACGAGGATGTTCAGAGGGTTGGAGCAACTCTGCTGTGAGGACAGACTGAAAGAGTTGGGGCTGTTCAGTCTGCAGAAGAGGAGGCTGTGAGGTGACCTTCTTGTGGCCTTCCAGGATCTGAAGGGGGCCTACAAAAAAGCTGGGGAGGGACTTTTCAGGCTATCAGGGAGTGACAGGACTAGGGGGAATGGAGCAAAGCTGGAGGTGGGGAGATTCAGCCTCGACGTGAGGAGGAAGTTGTTCAGCATGAATGTGGTGAGAGGCTGGAATGGGTTGCTCAGGGAGGTGATTGAGGCCCCATGGCTGGAGGTGTTTAAGGCCAGGCTGGCTGAGGCTGTGGCCAGCCTGCTCTAGGGTAGGGTGTCCCTGCCCATGGCAGTGAGGTTGGAACTAGATGATCCTTGTGGCCCCTTCTAACCCTGACAGATTCTATGATTCTATGAATCAATCAAGTTTGGAAGGGGCCACAAAGATCATCTAATTCAAATCCCCCTACCATATGCTGTAGTGATTGCAAAGGAAGGACCTCAGCCGTGGTTCTTGGCCAACCCCTAAATTCCCCAAAACCACAATGTGCTGAACATCAAAACACACTGAAAAAACTTCTTTTTTCCCCCTTTGACCTTTTCTGATTCAGTGTTTTCTGTTAAATGACGCAGTACCAAACCTCATTTCCACAGCCGGGAGGATTTCTGTTTTAGAACACATTTAAAATGGTTTGTTTTTTTTTTCC
The DNA here is from genome assembly GCF_015220805.1 of Pogoniulus pusillus. Classification (NCBI taxonomy): domain Eukaryota; kingdom Metazoa; phylum Chordata; class Aves; order Piciformes; family Lybiidae; genus Pogoniulus; species Pogoniulus pusillus. Next base: position 6,171,725 of record NC_087264.1, on the reverse strand, counting down.
TTTTTTTTTTCCCCTTTAAAATAATTCTTTATTTTATTTTATTTTGTTGTTGTTGTTGCTGCTGCTGCATAGCTGCTCACAGCTAACAACAGATAAATAAAAAAACATGGAGTGAAATCTAATTGGGGAAAAAAAGTGCCTAGAGGTGAAAAGACATTGTTCCCTGATAGAAGGGGAGAAAAATAATATGGATGAATTTACCATTTCAGAACACTGGGATTTAATTTTTGAGCTTTAAGTAGATTGAAGTGTATTTAGATGGTAGAAGCTGATCGCTGGTGTTGGTGAAATGTTACTTTTAGAAACATTTGGGCAATAATTTCCTACTGCAGGAAAGACTTATTAGATTATTAAGTAACCAGCTGATTAAATGTTTTATATCTTCTACAGAAATGCAGCCCTGGGCAGCCCATTCCAATGCCAATCACTCTCTCTGACAACAACTTCCTCCTAACATCCAGCCTATACTTCCCCTGGCACAACTTGAGACTGTGTCCCCTTGTTCTATTGCTGGTTATCTGGGAGAAGAGACCAACCACCACCTGGCTACAGTGTCCCTTCAGGTAGCTGTAGACAGCAATGAGGTCACCCCTGAGCCTCCTCTTCTGCAGGCTGCACACCCCCAGCTCCCTCAGCCTCTCCTCATAAGGTTTGTGTTCCAGGCCCCTCACCAGCTTCGTTGCCCTTCTCTGGACACATTTCAGTATCTCAACATCTCTCTTGAATTGAGGAGCCCAGAACTGGACACAGTACTCAAGGTGTGGCCTGACCAGTGCTGAGTACAGAGGAAGAATAATCTCCCTCATCCTACTGGCCACACTGTTCCTGATACAGGCCAGGATGCCATTGGCTCTCTTGGCTACCTGGGCACACTGCTGGCCCATCGTCAGCCTACTATCCACCAGTACCCCCAGGTCCCTTTCCTCCTGGCTGCTCTCCAGCCACTCTGTCCCCAGCCTGTAGTGCTGCTTGGGGTTGTTGTGGCCAAAGTGCAGAACCCTGCACTTGGCCTTGTAAAATCTCATCCCATTGGCCTCTGCCCACCTATCACAGTATCACAGTATTATAGTGTTGTGCATTGTGTGTTCATTTAGTATAGCCTCGTTTGCTCTTTCCTAGGTAGTATTTAATGTGTAAAGCTTCCAATACTGTACTCATATTTTGCAAGATTAGACATGAAGTGTGAAAAGTCAATACATATATCTCTGGGTTTTTTTATGCTAAAGCCAGACTGAACTGGCTTTTAAACTTACAATGAGACATAGTTAATTTAATTCCTCTCTGGAAAGAATACATTTCAATGTCAGCTAAGGTGAAACATTTTGCTTTGTTTTATAGAATCATAGAATCAGTCAGGGTTGGAAGGGATCACAAAGATCATCTAGTGCCAACCTCCCTACCATGGGCAGGGACACCCTACCCTAGATCAGGCTGCCCACAGCCTCATCCAGCCTGGGCTCAACCACCTCCTTGGGCAACCCATCCCAGGCTCTTACCACTCTCATGCTGAACTACTTCCTTCTCACATCCAGTCTGAATCTCCCCACCTCCAGCTTTACTCCATTCCCCCCAGTCCTGATATCCTAAAAAGTCCCTCCCCAGCTTTTTTGTAGGCTCCCTTCAGATACTGGAAGGCCACAAGAAGGTCACCTCGGAGCCTCCTTCTCTCCAGACTCAACAGCCTAAACTCTTTCAGTCTGTCGCCTCAGTGGAGGTGTTCCAGCCCTCTGATCATCCTTGTGGCTCTTCTCTGGACATGCTCCAGCATCTCCACATCATTTTTATAATGGGGGCTCCAGAACTGGGCTCTCCCACTCCAAGTGGGGTCTCAGCAGAGCAGAGTAGAGGGGGAGAATCACCTCCCTCCACCTGCTGGCCACACTTCTCCTGCTGCAGCCCAGGATCTGGTTGTCTTTCTGTACTAAAAGTGCACACTGCTGGCTCATGCTGAGCTTCTCATCCAGCAGCACCCCCAAGTCCCTCTCCTCAGGGCTGCTTTCCAGCCACTCACTGCTTAGCCTGTGTTTGAGCTTGGGATTGCCTTGCCCCAGATGTAGGACCTTGCAGTAATAAGAGGTAGAGTTTGTGATCTGTACTTAGGGGAAAAAAAAGTCAACACAAGCTTTCTACCAGACTTTGAATGAATTCTGTGTATTTGTATTAGTTGTAGAACTGCTAAACTGTCCATATAACTTACGAGAGAGACAACATAATATGGCTGGAGGATGAAGATGTAATACAGGTGTCATACTCTAAACTCTCCTGGTCCATGGTTGCCTCTTAGTTTGGGTTTGTGCAGCAGAAAGTGCAGTGTAAGCCTTGCTGCTGGGATGAACTTAAGCAACTGGGTACAAAAAGGAGAATTCCAAGTTTAGATTCCAGAACTCTGATGCTAACTCAGTGTTGGTAAGGAGCAGTGACTCTTTATTTAAACTAGGAATAATGTGTATCTTGTGGCCATCAAAACAGGACCTGATCCAACACCCTGCTGTTTTCTCCCTCACAGCAAGTTGTGAACATTGAGAATTGGGGTTAATTCATTGAAACACACTGCGGATTACTTGTGTGAAATATGCTCTTAAGCTGCTCTATAGTTTTCTTTTCTTATGTAGATATTGCGGATATAGCTGAAGATGAGGCAGCAGTGTGCCCAGGTGGCCAAGAGAGCCAATGGCATCCTGGCCTGCATCAGGAACAGTGTGGCCAGCAGGACAAGGGAGGTTATTCTTCCCTTATACTCAGCAATGGTCAGGCCACACCTTGAGTGCTGTGTCCAGTTCTGGGCTCCTCAATTCAAGAGAGATGTTGAGGTGCTGGAACATGTCCAGAGAAGACTGACAAAGGAACAGAAACCCTGTGAGGAGAGGCTGAGGGAGCTGGGGCTGTTTAGCCTGGAGAAGAGGAGGCTCAGGGGTGACCTCATTGCTGTCTGCAACTCCCTGAAGGGAGGCTGTAGCCAGGTGGGGGTTGGTCTCCTCTGCCAGGCAACCAGCAACAGAACAAGGGGACACAGTCTCAAGTTGTGCCAGGAGAAGTACAGGCTGGATGTTAGGAGGAAGTTGTTGGCAGAGAGAGTGATTTGCCATTGGAATGGGCTGCCCAGGGAGGTGGTGGAGTCACCGTCCCTGGAGGTGTTGAAGCAAAGCCTGGCTGAGGCACTTAGTGCCATGGTCTGGTTGAGTGGCTAGGGCTGGGTGCTAGGTTGGCCTGGATGATCTTGGAGGTCTCTTCCAACCTGGTTGATTCTATGATTCTTGTGGAAATGCAAGATACAGAAATCAAAATGGGAAAATTCCACTACCCTCTGTGGTATTAGTCATCGTGAGAGCTTGAATGCAAATACAGAACTTCAATTTATTAAGGATTTGGGGAGCTGAAACAAATTCCAACAGGATTTGAAAAGCATACAAGAGCTTTGTCAAGCAGATTACATCTAGAAATATCAGGTACGTGTTACCCTTCAAACGTTAGTTGTGAAAGGAAATAGAGGTGCAGAAGAGATTAATGTTTTGGGGTTTTTTTTGGTTGGGTATGGAAAACTCCAAAAACTCCAGTATTTTACTGTTTGATAATATAATTAGCCAGTGTTTTGACTGGACTGATTCGATAATGCTGCATAGAAAAAGGCAATATAATCTTGGCACAGTAACTAGAAATGTTTGCTTCATTGCTTTCTATGTCTTAATTTCTACTCTAAATTAAATGCCTTCAGCTTCTGAATGTTTTATATTAGAAACCTTCCTTTACAAACCTTCTATTTTGAGCCACTAATTAATTTAATGCACAAGTTAGACATATCATGGGATTGCAATAGATCACACACACATATTTTTCTTCACCTTACACATCTATAAGCACTATTAAAATACCTTGCAAACCATTTGTGCATCCAGGAGGGCATACACGTTATTTGTTCCCTCTCAAATGTTTCTATTAAATTTTTGATTGTCCCTGTGCTTCTCTTCTCTAAATGTTTGCACTTCCATTTGTTTGTACTTCATTTATCTTGTGTGGAAAAAAAACCAAACTACTGCACAAATCGTAGAATCAGCGAGGTTGGAAGAGACCTCCAAGATCATCCAGTCCAACCTAGCACCCAGCCCTAGCCAGTCATCTAGACCATGGCACCAAGTGCCTCAGCCAGGCTTTTCTTCAACACCTCCAGAGACTGTGACTCCACCATCTCCCTGGGCAGCCCATTCCAACTGCAAATCACTCTCTCTGTGATGAACTTCCTCCTAATTATCTGCAATGTCTGTTGATTGGAAGGGAAATTCATCCTATATGCAAAGGCACGTGGGCTTGCCAGTGCCTTGTGGTGTGTAGTATCCTCAACACAGAAAGGGGGTGTGCCCACAGTTGTTTGTTAGCATCATAGAATCAGTCAGGGTTGGAAGGGACCACAAGGATCATCTAGTTCCAACCCCCGCCTACCATGGGCAGGGGCACTCTACCCTAGATCAGGCTGGCCAGAGCCTCAAACAGCCTGGCCTTAAACACCTCCAGGGAGGTGTTCCATGTTCAAGCTGCAAAACTTATAAATAATAATATAATGAGAGTTGTATTAGCTTTGCTGATGGAAAATATGAAGTGCAGACTGCAGACTAGAGGAAGTTCCCCAGCTATTTTCTGGTGCAAGAAAGGAACAATAGGCAGATTTCTCCGTGGTTACACATTACAATTACTTTGCAGACCTTTCTCTTGGGTATCTGTTAATGATGAGGGCTGTTGAAGTAGAAGGATTCATGTTTTGTCCAGAGTAGCACTCCTTTGCTTGCATTTAACTGAGTACAATTCCCTGAGAAGCTGCAAGAAGACTGCATTTGAATGGTGTTAGTTCCACCTGTGACTTCTCTTTCCCCATATTTGATCTCATTGAGGTCAAAAGAGTTTACTTTTTTGTTTTGTTCTGTTTACTTCAAGTTTGCAAAGTATCAAAGCAGTCCTTTCTGTAATAGTCATGCCATTTCTCACTTTGGATTCCACAGAACTCTTTTGTTACTTGGAAGGACTGAGCTTGAACAAAGAAATTTATTCACCTAACGAGTGCCAAACTTAATTTACTCTGACGAGGACAAAAGTATTTGAGAGGGAGGAGGGCTTGATCTTGTATTCTGTCATCTGGGGTACGAAAAAACTGTATAGAAAGATTGAAAGCAGATGTGGGAATTGCTATAGAGCCTCCTGTGTTCACCAGCAGAATATTTCAGATGAAATAATGATCTTTATTCTTTTCTAGGGGATCAGTAGCCTCTTCAGTTCCTTAAAAGTGGTGCGTCTCCTACGACTCGGTCGAGTTGCCAGGAAGTTGGACCATTATCTGGAATATGGTGCTGCTGTACTGGTACTGTTGGTGTGTGTATTTGGGCTGGTGGCCCACTGGCTAGCCTGCATATGGTACAGCATCGGGGACTACGAAGTTATAGATGAACTCACTAATACAATCAAAACAGATAGCTGGCTCTACCAACTGGCACTGAGCATTGGGACACCATATCGTTACAACACCACTGGCTCAGGGCAGTGGGAAGGAGGACCTAGTAAAGACTCCTTGTACATATCTTCTCTCTACTTTACCATGACAAGCCTTACAACAATAGGATTTGGAAACATTGCACCAACCACTGATGGAGAGAAGATTTTTTCAGTGGCCATGATGATGGTTGGCTGTAAGTAGAATTTGATTTTATTGTTTAAGCAAAACGTAGTCGTGTAGCTGCTATGATGGTTGCAAAACATGACTTGCTCTGAGCTTTCTTGGCATCCTAAAAAGTCTGAAATATCTTTAAATAGACATGAAATGAATTTGGGATTGTTGAAAAGAGGAAATGAGATTGTGTAGTTGCTGTAGCTTTTAAATTACTTGGGTGTCTAAGTGTGGTACATACATAAGAGTGTCTCATGGCAGTGAGGCAGCAATGTGCCCAAGTGGCCAAGGGAGCCAATGGCATCCTGGCCTGGATCAGGAACAGTGTGGCCAGTATGATAAGGGAGGTTATTCTGCCCCTGTACTCAGCACTGGTCAGGCCACACCTTGAGTACTGTGTCCATTTCTGGGCCCTTCAATTCAAGAGAGATGTTGAGATGCTGGAATGAGTTCAGAGATGGGCAGTGAAGCTGGTGAGGGGCCTAGAACACAGCCCTGTGAGGAGAGGCTCAGAGTGAGCTGGGGGTGTGCAGCCTGGAGAAGAGGAGGCTCAGGGGTGACCTCATTGCTGTCTACAACTACCTGAAGGGAGGCTGTAGCCAGGTGGAGTTGGTCTCTTCTCCCAGGCAAGCAGCAAGAGAACAAGGGGCCACAGTCTCAAGTTGTGCCAGGGGAGGTCTAGGCTGGATGTTAGGAGGAAGTTGTTGTCAGAGAGAGTGATTGGCATTGGAATGGGCTGCCCAGGGAGGTGGTGAAGTTGCTGTGCTTGAGGTGTTGAAGCAAAGCCTGGCTGAGGCACTTAGTGCCATGGTCTAGTTGATTGTCTAGGACTGGGTGCCAGGTTGGACTGGATGAGGTTGGAGTTCTCTTTCAACCTGGTTGATTCTATGATTCCATGACTATATTGAGTTCACAGCTTCTTCTTTACGTTTTAGTATTGGCTTCAATCATGTTTGAATGGTCTTGTCTGGAATTTGCTTCAAAGTTACAATGCATATTCAGATTCAATTAATCAGCCTGACTTCCATAGTCTTGGAAATGTTTGCATTTGTTTTAGCCAGATCTCAAAATGTTTGATTCCATAAAGTGATTGTGTACTGTATAAAGCGTTTGTGTGCTGGTTTTGCTGGCAAGTCCTGTTTTTCTCTCCTGGCTGTGGTGACCTTTGTCACCAGCCGAGCTCGGAATGAAGGAAATAAAAAGGCACCACACTGCACCTCTTTTTTCTGCTTCCTGCTGTTTTGCAGCTCTGCTGAGGTAGTCTAAGAACTATAGCGGTTAGGCTCACTTCTCTTTTCATGTGCTGCCAAGGTTAGATCTCTGAGCAGCTCTCCAGGTTAACAGAAAACCTCCAAATATAATAAGACTGCTGAAAATGTTAAGATCATTTTGCTGTTAAATAAATAATTCTTGGCATTTCTGTGATGCTTTTTATTCCTGAGCTTCATAGAAACAGTAAGCAATTAGGTAACAACAGAGCAAACAAAACCTTTTGAAAATAAGATCTACATAATCTCTCTGTAATTATCTCAGCTAACACTTGAGGATCATCTCAGAGAAATAGTGAACTATAAAAAGGAAGTTTTCTTGCTACAGTCTTTATAGATTTTTAGAAGATTAAAGTCATTTGTTTGGCGATTTCTCAATGCCTTTTAAAGAGAGAGGTTGCAGTATGAGGACTCTGCTTTCAGTGTGGTGCAGTGGAATGTCTTCTGAACAGCATCTTTTACAGGGTGGGTTGATGTGTTTCAAAACACTTCAAAGTCCATAGAAAACAAATTGCCAAGCTAGAGAGTTAATGAGCTATTGCAACTATGCCATAGAAAACCTCTAGGTGCTGATTAGCCATGTGTTAAAACTGCTTTGTGGTATTTACAGAGGACTGGGGAGATGGAGAATAAAGTGGATATAGAACATTTTAAACATTGCAATATTTATTTTCCTTGTCTTTTCTGGGGACTTGAAGAGACATGAAGGGAGGCTGTAGCCAGGGGAGGTTGGTCTCTTCTGCCAGGCAATGAGCAATAGAACAGGGGACACAGTCTCAAGTTGTGCCAGGTGAGGTCCAGGCTGGATGTTAGGAGGAAGTTGTTGTCAGAGAGAGTGATTGGCATTGGAATGGGCTGCCCAGGGAGGTGGTGGAGTCACTGTCCCTGCAGGTGTTCAAGAAAAGCCTGGCTGAGGCACTTAGTGCCATGGTCTAGTTGATTGTCTAGGGCTGGGGGCTAGGTTGGACTGGATGATCTTGGAGGTCCCTCCCAACCTGGATGATTCTATGATTCATAAGTGATACCTGTGAGATTAGTAGTTAGAAAATCACGAGTAAGTTCATAGGCTTTTGAGTGAAGCAAAAAGTAGAGTCTGAAAATTGAGAAGCGTGACAGAAAGATAAATTGCTTAGTGCATAAAAATAATGCCATCAAGATAGATATGTATCTCTTGTGAGTGGAGAGCACTGTGGCATGCAGAAAGGTGACAGACAGAATAAACTTTCCTGATAGGTTATTTGTAGATATCAAAATGCTCAGTTATGACGAGAGGTGGATGAGAAGCTCAACATGAGCCAGCAGTGTGCACTTGCAGCCCAGAAAGAAAACCAGATCCTGGGCTGCATCAGAAGTCATCTGGCCAGCAGGTCAAGGGAGGTGATTGTCCCCTCTGATGAGACCCCACCTGGAGTACTGTGTCCAGTTTTGGAGCTCTTTTACAAGAGGGATGTGGAGATGCTGGAATATATCCAGAGAAGGGCCATGAGGATGAGCAGAGGGCTGCAGCAGCTCTGCTATGAGACAGACTGAAAGAGTTGGGGCTGTTGAGTCTGGAGAAGAGGAGGCTGTGAGGTGACCTTCTTGTGGCCTTCCAGTATCTGAAGGAGGCCTACAAAAAAATCTGGGGAGGGACTTTTTAGGCTGTCAGGTAGTGAGTGGACTAGGGGGATGGAGCAAAACTGGAGGTGGGTTGGTTCAGAGTGGACATGAAGAGGAAGTTGTTGAGCATGAGAGTGGTGAGAGCCTGGAATGGGTTGCCCAGGGAGGTGGTTGAGGCCCCATGGCTGGAGGTGCTTAAGGCCAGGCTGGCTGAGGCTGTGTGCAGCCTGCTCTAGGGTAGGGTGTCCCTGCCTATGGCAGGGGTGTTGGAAGTAGATGATCCTTGTGGTCCCTTTCAACCCTGACTGATTCGATGCTATGAACGTTCCTTGCAGTGCCAGCTGCTGAAAACACAGCAGTCTGAACACCAAAGTGGGACAAGAAGGCACAACAAGTGGCAGATGTAAAATGCAATATCTCAGGCAAAGTGACCAGTGAGCTTGGGAAAAGGATTTGGCCCCAAGTAAAAGTGTAACTAAGAAGTGGAAATCATTCAAGTAGTTTTCAGAACAAGATGTTTCTCTTTCTATTTTTTCCCCTTTTCTTTCCAAACACTGTTTTGAGATAAACATTCAGCAAAAATTCAATTACAGTTCAATCAATAAAGAATTCTGGTCCTTGAACTGACTCCTGTTATAAGCAGAGAGAGGCTTTGTAATACCTTTGGTGGATTTCCTGAAGAAGTTTTGCTAATGCCAAGAGTTGATATTGGCAGCTTCTTTTCTAACAGACTGTGCCAAACAAATGTCTTAGGCTTAGCACTGGAATCAGAGATAGTAATTCATCACAATCCCAGCTGCCTACTCATGCAAACTGCAGATATGAAAGGAAATCTTCCCTGCATTGTCAGCTAGCAGCAGCTCCTTCTGCAAGCCCAAAGTTTCCTATTCAGGCTGGCAAAGTTATCAGGACCTGGGAGGAGTATTTGGAGAGATTTGCAAATCCTCCTGGTGGGCAGGATTGCAAAATGGTGTACTTGATAAAAATAGCCAAATTAAGGTTCTGTAGCTGCTGATAAAGCATTGCTCAGTGCGGGACAGTGGTGGGGGAAACCCAGATGAATGGGGAAGCTTTTCAGTGTGATTGGCAGTTTGTCACTTGATTGTTCACTGAGGACAGAATCGGGTGGGATCTTTAGACTGAAATACATCACCTGTCTTGTAGGAAAGAGGGCTTTGAATAACTTAACTTCATCTTGTGACTCTTACTTCACATTTCTTTTTTGCCTCACTTGCTTTTCCTTGGTGTCCAGTGCTGTTCAGCAGTATTTTTTTCTGTTGCTTCTCTACACTTGAAGAGCTAAAAATAGCAATGTAAAGCATCCTGTGACAAGGGAGCAAGGGTTTTACAAGGGTTTCTGTTTAAATCTGATTCTTGTAGCTCTTTTTGTGTTGATACAGGTCATTTCATCACCTCTCTGCACAGAGCAGAACAAGTAGGTAAGTCCTTCATACATATGCTTTGAAAGGAACAGGAATCATTTATCATTCAGGAAGGACCTTTCTTGTAAACTTCCCATTATCTTCTGTCAGCTCAGCCTCTAGCAAGGAGCTCAGGCTCTGCTGCTGCTTGTTTCTCCAGCTCAGTCCACTGGCAGTTTTTAGGCTTCTACAGGAGAGCTGTAGATGTGAAACTAACCAAGTTTGTGCCTTTCATAGAATCATAGAATCAACCAGGTTGGAAGAGACCTCCAAGATCATCCAGGCCAACCTAGCATCCAGCCCTAGCCAGTCAACCAGACCATGACACTAAGTGCCTCAGCCAGGCTTTGCTTCAACACCTCCAGGGATGGTGACTCCACCACCTCCCTGGGCAGCCCATTCCAATGGCAAATCACTCTCTCTGTGAAGAACTTCCTCCTAACATCCAGTCTAGACCTCCCCTGGCACAGCTTGAGACTGTGCCCCCTTGTTCTATAGCTGCTTGCCTGGCAGAAGAAACTAACCTTCACCTGGCTACAATCTCCTTTCAGGTAGTTGTAGACAGCAATGAGGTCACTCCTGAGCCTCCTCTTCTCCAGGCTGCACACCCCCAGCTCCCTCAGCCTCTCTTCACAGGGTTTGTGTTCCAGGCCCCTCATCAGCTTCGTCGTCCTTCTCTGAACAAGTTCCAGCACCTCAACATCTCTCTTGAATTGAGGAGCCCAGAACTGGATACAGGACTCAAGGTGTGGCCTGACAAAAGGAATGTGTTAAAAGAGAAGCCATAAAGACACTTTTGATTTGTACACTGTCTTGCAACTCAGCACAGCCAGGACTTCAGTGGGGAGAACATCTGTAAAAGGGAAAGGCATTTTGGGGAATGTGGCAATATGGTAGGGTGAAACAACTTGCAGAATTCAGGGGGGATGAGGTTTTCTGAAGAATTGTTTTGTTTGGAAGTGATCTTTAAGGTCAAGTCCAACTGTTAACTCAACACTGCGATATCACTACTAAATCATGTCTCTAAGGACCAGATCTACATGTTTTTAAAGTGCTCTAGGGATGGTGACTCCACCACTTCCCTGCTGGACAGGCTTTTTGGTGAGCAGTTTTTTCTGATATCCAGTTTAAACTTCCCCTGGTGCAACTTGAGGCTATTTCCTCTTGTCCTATCATTTGTTATTTGAGAGAAGAGAGCAACACCCATCTCACTATGACCTTCTTTCAGGTAGTTGTGGAGAGTGATAAGGTTTCCCCTGAGCCTTCTTTCCTCCAGGCTAAACAACCCTAGTTCACTCAACTGCTTCTCATAACACTTGTTTGGATCCTCCACCAACTTTGTTTTTCTGCTTTGGAAACACTCCAGCACCTTGATGTCTTTCTTGTAGCGAGGGGCCCAAAAGTGAACCCAGTGTTTGTTGTGCAGCCTTACCAGTGCTGAGTAAATGGGGACAATCACTTCCCTACTCCTGCTGGCCACATTATTTTTGTTACAAGCCAGGATTCTGTTGGCTTTCTTAGCCACCTGGGTATGCTTCTGGCTCATATTCAGACAGCTATTGACCAATGACCCCAGATCATTTTGTGCTGGGCAACTTTCCAGCCACTCTGCCCCAAGCCTGTAGTGTTGCATGGGGTTGGTGTGACCAAAGTGCAGACCCTGGCACTTGGCCTTGTTGAACCTCACACCACTGGCCTTGGCCCATTGCTCCAGCCTGTCTGGATCCCTCTGCAGAGCCTCTAAGCAAATTAACACACCCACCTAATTTGGTGTCATTTGCAAATGTACTGAAGATATACTCAATGCTTTCATCCAGATTATTGGTAGTGATATTAAACAAAACTAGCCCTAGTACTGAGCCTTGGAGAATACCACTTGCAATTTTCTGCCAGCTGATGAATTTGACTCTGTTCATGGCAAGTATTTGGGTCCAGCCAGTCACTTTTTCATCAGGCAAAGCATACGCCCATCCAAGCCATGAGCAGACAGATTCTGCTGTGGGAAACTGTCAAAAGCTGTCAAAAGAAGCAAGTGTGAGTGTTTAAATGACAAGAGTACTGCCATATGCCTTCTTCCCTCTTGTGCTTCCACTGGGAGAAAAAAATGGCCAGCTTCCCAGCTTGTAGCTCAAAATGTCTCTGATATACTTCTGCATGCCTCTTGTGTAACCTAGAGCAATCGGTTTGCTCCTGTCTGTGTACAGCAATGGAATTGATCTGACTGGCAGAGTCAATCCAGCCTGTCGTGGAGGGGTTTTTCTCTATTCCTTTCCTGTTAGGGGGAGGTGAGAAATTAATTTGAGGTGGTTTTGATTTTTTATAAAATTATTTATTAAAATTAATATTTACAAATTTACACCACCCCCAACCACTATGAAATCCAGGGTTCATTGGCAAGTTTATGAACATAGCTTTGGGATATATATATATATCTACAGGGATTGATTATTAAATGAAAATATCAAATTATCAACAACTATTGACAGAGAGAAGTATTTCTTAGGCTTAATGCCTCTTAACAACTCTAGTGTTTGCCCAGCAAGGGCTGAAACTGTGTGTGCTCTTTAGATAGAGGCAACTTATATTACAAAGGTATTAAAGCTTACTTAGGTGTGATGCTCTTGAGTATTAATCATTAAATCACCCTTCCAGGAATCTGCCTCAGCATGTGCCCCAGTCTCTGGGGACTTGATGGAGCTGGAGATTTGTCCCGGCTTGCAAGGGGAATTGATAAGGGTTTTCCCAGTCTCTGAGGTAACAGTATTTCTCTAACCTTCTCTCCTGGGGTGAAGGTAGTCTCTGCCTCGGTGCTGCCTTTCTTCTGGAAGCCGTGCGTGTCCAGGGATGATCAGCTGGCAGGTTTTTTCCTGATGCAGGAGGAGGATTCGGCTCGTGTAGCTTCTGACATGGTTTGGGCAGCTAGCAGGCTGTGTTTGCAGGTTTGCAGACCATCTGGAAAGGGGTCTGCTGGCTCTGGGTCTTTCCAGAGTTACAGGATAGCTGGCAAGTAGCATTTATGCTGGGCTGCAGGGTCTATGCCGTGCTGCAGGGAGATTTAACTCCGTAGCTGAATCAAGATAGCTCTAGGCTAGGCAGGGGGTTCTCGGCTCCCCATATATGTATGGTGCAGGCATGAATGTGCTCTGCTTCTCAGAAGGCTTGCAGATAGCTTGGCTGCGCCTTGAGATCAATGAACGAGGTCTAAGCCTCTGTAATGCTTGCGAGTGAGCGAGGCCTGATCCTGTGTCTAGGCCAATGCAAGCGAGGTCAGTGCAGCAGGATGCTGCTGTGGAGCTATATGCTCTAAGCTTCTGAGCTGGTAGACAGTCTGGATCGTCTGATCGGACTGAACTGGACTGACTGACCACGTGGTGCTGCTGTGCACCCCTCTTTATAGGCTCTGGGGCCAAGATTCGTGGCTCGTTGGACATCTAACATGACCAATCAGATTGGCCATAGGCCAAACCTTGCCCCAATAGGCAATAGAGATATGCCTGGACCCTCCCAATAGGGGATTACCTGCCCGGACCTCAGGGGTACACGGGCTGGGTGTGTGTGTGTTATGCAACTTATTTGCTGCCCGTGAGTCCTGGCAGAAAAGCATGTCTGGGCATGCAGAGGCATAGAAAAGCCTCAGTTTTGGGGCTGCTGCCCCTCCACCACAAGCCCCACAAATACTGCATTTATTTGTCCAGCTGTGTGGGCTCAACCTAGTGCATACTTTATCTGAGCAGTAAGAGAAATCCAGTGTATTCCACTAGTCACTGAAATGCTCAGATGGTCCTTGCTGTTAGGGAAGGTTAGAACAAGGTATCAAAGGCAGGAATGTCAGTGGACATTTGATACTTCTCTGTTTCTCAGAATGTGGAATCATAGAATCAACCAGGTTGGAAGAGACTCCCAGATCATCCAGTCCAACTTAGCACCCAGCCCTAGCCAGTCAACTAGACCATGGTGCTAAATGCCTCATTCACTCTTTTCTTGAACAGGTCTGGGCTGGATGTTAGGAGGAAGTTGTTGGCAGAGAGAGTGATTGTCATTGGAATGGGCTGCTCAGGGAGGTGGTAGAATTGCTGTCCCTGTGGGTGTTCAAGAAAAGACTGGCTGAGGCACTTAGTGCCATGGTCTGGTTGATTGTCTAGGGTTGGGTGCTAGGTTGGACTGGATGATCTTGGAGGTCTCTTCCAACCTGGTTGATTGAATGATTCTATGATCCTATCTAGACCATGGCACTAAGTGCCTCATCCAGTCTGTTCTTGAACACCTCCAGGGATGGCGACTCCACCACCTCCCTGGGCAGCCCATTCCAGTGGCAAATCACTCTCTCTGTGAAGAACTTCCTCCTAGCATCCAGTCCCAGGAGAACCTCTTACTCTTCCACGAGTCCTGAGAAGAGTTCAGAAAGGGTGTGTTGTTTCTCTTGCTTTAGGGAGATACTTATAGTACCTATACATAGCTTGCTTCCAGATTGTTGGGGAAGTGGGTGTGGAGGAGATATTATTTCTCAATAACTGCTTTCAAATTATTGTGTTTGTTAACAAATTTAGTAACTTTGTGTATAAGCAGAAGAATTTATTGTAGCAATTGTAAACCTGAACAAACTGGTCTGGGAAAAAAACCCACTCTTTATTTCTGGAGCTATTTCTAGAGATCTCTCTCCAAGACTCAAGTTTCTAATTCTGTAGCTTTAAATGCTGACTTCTTATTTTCATCTTAAAAATACCCAGGATGATGATCTGCAGATTGGAAAACAGAACAGATGTGATTGCTGTCACTTTGGCCCCAAGTTGTTATTGTTCGGGGGAGAGTTGATGAAAGAGAGTGTGTGTGGGTTCTTCTCAAGATGCTGCTCTGCTTTTAATTTTACTGAGTTTTACTACTCTGCTTTTGATTTTACTAAGTTTTACTACTGATATGGGGTGAGATGCTCTCATCTGGTTCTAAAGCCTCCAGTATTGAGCAACGGGCCAGTGATGATGAAAAGCTTCTGGTTGCTCATGGCACCCTCCCTTGCTTTTACTCAGCTCTTGTTTTGGAGTTGTGACATGGACTGCTGTGGGCTGTCAGTCATCTCTCCACTGATCTGCCAAAACCTAATTCATGATTCAAGTGGGTTCTTTCATTGTTCGAGTAACATTAGTCAGTTTCCTGCCAATATATGATGGTTAGCCACTTGAGTGCTGTTTGTATGATTCATGGAGGTTTATCTAGTAAATTTGTTAAGCAGTGGCTAAGCCCACACACTGACACAACAGTGTGTAAGTGTAGGAAAGCACTTGTCTGGCAGACTTCCAGGCAAGCAATCCCAAGAGTCCATAGGATTTAATTTTTGATCCCAAGAAAAATGTATATGTAAGACAGCACTTCCTAGCAAAAATCACTACCAGCAATGTAGACTAAGTCATATTTTTTACAGCAATAGATAGTACTGTGAGAAGGCCTCACATTTCTAGGAATTTATAAGATTGAGGTTTAGCTGTGGTTGAAAACCAGCTCTACTCTAAGAGTGTCTTACAAGAATCAGTGTGGTGGCATTGGAATGGGCTGCCCAGGGAGGTGATGGAGTCGCCATCCTGGGAGGTGTTCGAGCAAAGTCTGGCTGAGGCACTTAGTGCCATGGTCTAGTTGATTGGACAGGGCTGGGAGATAGGTTGGACTGGATGATCTTGAAGGTGTCTTCCAACGTGGTTGATTCTATGATTAAATGACATCCTCCTTCCAGTTCTCTGAACACCTCTTAATACAGAATCATAGAATCAATCAGCTTGGAAGAGACCTCCAAGATCATCCAGTCCAACCTAGCACCCAGCCCTATTCAGTCAACTAGACCATGCCTCATCCAGTTATGAATATCTGGTTGCAAAAGTGTCAAAGTGTAAATGTCTCAGTAGCCTACAGTGAAAGCCAAATTACTTTGGAAAGTAGAACATCATCCACTTTCCCATGAAACTGAAGTCCAAGAGTGAGATTGGGGTGGATACAACACTCATGAGGGGGCACATGTGACTTGTTTTGCTTTAACTCTGGACGTGGCAGTAGATTTTTAGGTATTCAGGTTCCAATTTAGCAACATGTTTTTGTTTATAGTAAAATTATATGTCTTTCTATAAAGCACTTTAAAACTGTAAACCAGCCTCCTTGGGAAACTTTACAGGCTTATTTCTGTTTTGCAAGGTTATAGCTAGCAGGTGTTGATGTAAGCTTTACTTTTATTATCATTGCCTTCATATGTTTAAATGAATTTGAGATACCAAGAGAGATGAAGAAAGAAATGTTAGTTAATGCTATTGAGCCATGTTATTCAAAGCAGCTGAAAACTGCTATTAAACAAATGATACAGAAATGTGGGAAATCAACATTTACAGACCGCCGTTGCACACGCACAGTGCAAAGCAACCACCTGAGATGGTCTCAGAGGCATTAACAGGTTGTCCTGTGTTGGTTGTAGTATCTCTGTCTCTCAGGAAGGCAAAGGTTTTAATTAATCCAACTAGACTAGCAAATATATCTGAGTAGCTCACAACACAGCGCAGCTTTATAGCATATTGTGCTAGAGGGATAAACAAATCTTAGATAAAAGATAACCTCCAAGGTATTATCTTACCACATGGTTGGAAGACACTAGGGAGATTGTTTGTGTTTTTCATTCTGAAGTTGCAGAAAGCTGAGTGATCATAGAATGAACCAGGTTGGAAGAGACATCCAAGATCATCCAGTCCAACCTAGAACACAGCCCTATCCAATCAACCACACCATGGCACTAAGTGCCTCAGCCAGGCTTTGCTCGAACACCTCCCGGGATGGTGACTCCATCACCTCCCTTGAACACCTCCAGAGAGGATCTAGGCCTGCACATGCACTGACATCCATGGAAATCTGCAGGGCTTAACTTTGAATACTCATGGGTTAGTAACAATAGGACTAGGGAGAATGGAGCAAAGCTGGAGATGGGTAGGTTCAGACTGGACGTGAGGAGGAAGTTATTCAGCAAGAGAGTAGTGAGAACCTGGAATGGGATTCTCAGGGAGGTGGTTGAGAACCCATTCCTGAGGTGCTTAAGGCCAGGCTGGATGTGGCTGTGGCCAGCCTGCTCTAGGGTAGGGTGTCCCTGCCCATGGCAGGGGGGTGGAACTGGATGATCCTTGTGGTCCCTTCCAACCCTGACTGATTCTATGATTCTAACTGTGTGTGGCTGGCATTAAAAGGGAGAGTTGCCCAATTAAGTCAGGCCAGTTACCCAGGCAGATCCTGCCTGATTTCAGTGGAGCTGTGCTCATCAGTGCACACTGATTTTTGAGGGGTAGACAAGGCAAATTCAGTTGTATCTCCCCAGTGTTGGCCTAGCTTTACTGATAGACGAGTGCTATGGTGTATCAAAAAGAAAGTATGTAAAGTTATTTGGATGAACAGCTGAGTGAGGAGACAAGTTGCTCTAGAAGTGTACCACTGTAGAAAAATCCAATCACACCAGAAAATCAGGTCTTAAAAGAGTATTTTTTTCAGGTCAGTTGAGAGAATTCCTTGACTAAATTTTCAGAACTGAGAAACTGTGACATCACAGGCTGGGGACAGTGGCTGGAGAGCAGCCAAGAAGAAAGAGACCTGGGGATATTGGTAGAGAGTAGCTGAAGATGAGCCAGCAGTGTGCCCAGGTGGCCAAGAGAACCAATGGCATCCTGTCGTGGATCAGGAACAGTGTGGCCAATAGGACAAGGGAGATTATTCTCTCCCTGTACTCAGCATTGGTCAGGCCACACCTTGAGTGCTGTGTCCAGTTCTGGGCTCTTCAATTCAAAAGAGATGTTGAGGGACTGGAACTTGTCCAGAGAAGGGTGACAAAGCTGGTGAGGGGCTTGGAACACAGCCCTGTGAGGAGAGGCTGAGGGAGCTGGGGTTTAGGGTGGAGAAAAGGAGGCTCAGAGGTGACCTCATTGCTGTCTACAACTCCCTGAAGGGAGGTTGTAGCCAGGTGAGGTTGGTCTCTTCTCCCAGGCAACCAGCAACAGAACAAGGGGACACAGTCTCAAGTTGTGCCGGAGGAGGTACAGGCTGGATGTTAGGTGGAAGTTGGTTCCAGAGAGAGTGATTGGCATTGGAATGGGCTGCCCAGGGAGGTGGTGGAGTCACTGTCCCTGCAGGTGTTGAAGCAAAGCCTGGCTGAGGCACTTAATGCCATGGTCTAGTTGATTGGAGAAGACTAGGTGCTAGGTTGGCCTGGATGATCTTGGAGGTCTCTTCCAATCTGGTTGGTTCTGTGATTCTATGATCATTGCACATCTAAAGGGGCTGATAGAATTGAGGGTTTGGGTTTTTTTTTTGTTTGACTGCTGTTATTGTTGGGTTTTTTTGTGGGTTGTGAGGGTTTTTGTTTTAGTTAAACAAAGAAAAAGTCCAAATCCCCGGGAGATTTCTTTGCTGCAGTATTGCCTATGGCACTGTAACATGTTTGCTGGTACTAAAAGACATCAAGTAATTGGATAAAAGATGACAGATACTTGTTCTTGATTTTCTTATGGTTTCATTTCTGTAGGTCTGAAGTAATACAATGTCATGTACCTCTCAAAAATATTTAGAGCAGTGAGAACTTAACCTGTGCCTCTCTCATCTTCATTCATCTTTCCTGCAGCTTTTCTGCAAGAGTTTTAATAGAATAAGGCAAAAAACCCAACCTCTGGTGGAAGTGTGGGAATATGACTGTCCTTTCCTTCCTAAAGAGCTTCACCCCTTTCCCTTCACTCTGGAGGAAGGACAGGATAGCATCCAAAATGACATTTCTCTTCTGGGTACCTGCTGCGTGTCCTTGCCAGTGCTGAGTCAAAAAAAGAATCCACTTGTGCTTTAGTAGAAATATTTTGATCATGAATGATTAAAACTAGTTTCCTTCCACTGGCCAGCAGCCAGCATAGATTTGTCAAGACAAGCTCATGGCAAATGAATCTGATTTCTTTCTTTGACGAGGTAACTGCCTAGCGAGTAAGGAGAATTTAGTAGCTATGATAGATCTGAACTGTTTTAGAGGCTTCTGACACTTTTCTGTGTAGTGGTCTCATGGCAGATGAATGAAAGATGATCTCAACAGTCATAACAAAGTCAATGATAACTGATTGCAAAGTCTCTTTCAAAAAGTAATCAAGGGCTCTGCTGTCAAACCTGGAACAGATTGGCAGGGAAGTCTTTGCCTTGCTTGTGATTTTATTCAATGCTTTCATTAGCAGAGTTGAATGACAGAACAGAGGGAGTACATTGGGAGAGTTATGAGAAAGGTTGCAAGCGGTTTGGATGACAGGATCAGAATTCATAATGATCCCAATGAATTTGAAAGGCAGCCCAGATTCAGCAAGGTGAATGTCAATAAAGGCAAGTGCAATGCACCATGTGTAAGGAGGGCAAATCTAATGCGTGAGTGCAGTACAGGAGAGAAATGGCTCTGCTGCTTTGAAGATACAGGGGATCTTGGAAGAAAAGGAAAGGGGAAGGTGATAGGCAACTGCAGACTGAATGTAACACAATAATGGGCTAAAACCTGTAAATACAACTCTGGAAAGTATCAGTAGCATTGCCATAGGCAAACTGAAGAAGCCATTTATTCTGCTGGGATTATGGCTGGTGAGACATCTTGGTTGTTTTTAATAGAGGATTTTAAGAAAGCTGCAGTCCAGCTGGAGAGAGAGGAGATCAATAAGAATCTGTTACAAGACAGATCTCAGGGGAACAGTTGGAGGTACTGACTTTGGTTTAAACTGATGGAAGCTGAAAAGAAACATGAAGGTTGACTTTTACCATGGAAAGAACGTGCTTGAAAGGGAAAAAAAAAGTGTTGATCCTCAGTGTTTTCTGAAGGGCAATCAAGTCAGCTAGGAGAGAATGAAGACTCACGTTGGAAACAGGAGTTCCAACCTTAGTCCACCAGCATTTTTCAGACCATGGGCAAAGCCACTACCACATTTGGTAGATTTGAATTCGTTAGCAAGAGTCTGTTAGTCTTGCCCCAAGTGTTTTCTATTTTGCCTCAGTATGAATATTAAGACAGGCAACCTCTTGAGGTCCTTCCCAGCTTTACATCTCTCTGATGTTGCAGGGAACGTAAGGTACAGCTGAAAATGTTTATTGTGTGTTAAGCAGGGTGAAGCCAGCAAAGCTTGCTTTCTCTAAATGGTTGGCCATTCCTTAGCATTTAGTGATATTTTGTGGTCCGTGATGTACTGGCTGCAGGTTTGCACTGCACAGTCTCCCAATGATATGGGAAAAACGGATAGAGAACAGAGTGTAGGAACCTAGTTAAATCATTAACTGTGTGTGATGCTTTGGGTGTTAACCTGCCCCCCCCCACTTAAGAAAATCACCCAGACTAGGCTCAGCTGAGCTGGAAATTGAACAAAGCTTTATATTTACAGCTTAGCACAACATACAAGCAGATATTTGCAATATATACAGCTAGAGACAGAAATAGACAAGGTAAAAAGGTAATACAGTGTGCTAGTTTGAGCCTAGCTAGAATGTTTTGGTGAGAAGGATTAGATCACAGGCTGTGAAAGGGAAACAGGATGATGTCTAATTCACTCATAGGCTTGTTGAGAGGTATAAGAACAAGAACATAAATATAGATAAGGGAGTCACTGCTTCTTCTTGGGGCATTGCCTGAGCTGCACTTCTCCCTCTAGCTTCTCTGCTGTCTCTGTAATTAATCCACTTTGCTTCCTAACCCCCTGGCTGAACCTCCATTCTTCCTTGGGACTGGGGTAAGGTTGAGAGGGGTGGGAGAAGGTGGAAGGGCAGTTGGGAGCCCCTCCTGGGGACTCAGGTTTCTGGGAGGGCTGTTGTGTTTCTGTATTACCTTTTTAACTTGTCTATTTCTGTCTATAACTGTATATACTGTAAATATCTGCTTGCATGTTCTGCTAAGCTGTAAATAATAAGCTTCATTCTATTTCCAGTTGGTGTCTTGTGAGACCTTGCCAAATCTTGGTACCACTGAGTACCTTGTCTCCTTTATATGCTCCTTGGTAAATGTGATGATTTAGTTGTTACCCACCCCCCCACACTTAAGAAAATCACCCAGACTAGATTCAGACGCTCTGCAAAATGGAATGAAGCTCTATATTTACAGCTTAGCACAATATCCAAGCAGATATGTACAGTATCTACAGCTACAGACAGAAATAGACAAGTTAAAAACTAATACAGAAACACAGCAGCCCTCCCAGAAAGCAGAATCCCCAGAAGGGGCTCTCAACCACCCTTCCACCTTCTCCCCACCTCTCTACCCTACCCCAGGCATTGTCTTACATTCGAGGTGAGTTTGGAGGATTGGTCAGGGGAGTTAGGAAGGAGACAGATTAGTCAGTCAGCAAGTTAGGTTAGAGAGAATCATAGAATCAACCAGGTTGGAAGAGACCTCCAACATCATCCAGTCCAACCTAGCACCCAGCCCTGTCCAGTCAACTAGACCATGGCACTAAGTGCCTCAGCCAGGCTTTGCTTCAACACCTCCAGGGATGGTGCCTCCACCACCTCCCTGGGCAGCCCATTCCAATGCCAATCACTCTCTCTGCCAAAAAATTCCTCCTAACATGCATCTTAGACTTCCCCTGGCACAACTTGAGACTGTGTCCCCTTGTTCTATTGCTGGTTGCCTGAGAGAAGAAACCAACCCCCACCTGGCTCCAGCCTCCCTTCAGGTAGTTGTAGACAGCAATGAGGTCTGCCCTGAGCCTCCTCTTTTCCAGGCTGCACACCCCCAGCTCCCTCAGCCTCTCCTCACAGGGCTGTGTTCCAGGCCCCTCACCAGCTTTGCTGCCCTTCTCTGGACATGTTCCAGCACCTCAACATCTCTCTTGAATTGAGGGGCCCAGAACTGCACACAGTACTCAAGAGAGAAGTGCAGCTCAAAAGCCAGAGAGCAAACTCTGTTATCTAAGCTTGTGTTCTTGTTCTTATACATCTCAGCAAGCCTATGAGTGCAGTAGCCATCACCATTGTTTCCTTTTCACAGCCTGTATTCTAATTCCTCTCACCAAAATATCCCAGCTAGGCTCAAACTGGCACTGTTAGAAGCAGGCAGGTGCCCACGGTGGCACTCGCATTGAGGTTGCTCTACTGTCTCTTCTGGGGAACTGACAAGTAGCATTGGTTGTTAAATGGAGGTTTAAATGGCAGAATTAGAGACATTTATCTCAGGCATTAATCTTAATTTCAGAATAATAAATCTTCATCAGCAGAAACTTATCAGTATTTTTCAGAGATCGTAACAGGTGCGCATTTTTTGGTGGTTGGTGATGGTCTTTGGAGCAAGATAACAATTTTAGGATTTCAGAGATCCTTTAGCCTGATTATTTTTCTTAACAAATGAATTAAAAAAGAAATCATAGTGAGACCCAGCACTGCAACTGTTTCACATATTCTGCCAGCTGCTGAAGGAACAATGCAGGAAATCCTGATCTAGGGTAGGGTGTCCCTGCCCATGGCAGGGAGGTTGGAACTAGATGATCCTTGTGGTGCCTTCCAACCCTGACTGATTCTATGAAAGCACAAATTTAAATCAAGTTTCTGTGTATGCAGAAACCCAAAGAACCCCAACTTTATACAGCAAGTATAAATGAATTAAATGCTAAAGTGCTTTTAAAAACAGAAGTAGTCAACTACTCTCTCACTAAGGGATAAAAAAGATTTACACTCCCATTACAAACAGACTATCAAGACAATAATTTGTATGGGTTAAACATGGATATGTTCTTGTTCAAATGCTTCTTATAAGCAAGACAAACCATTAAATGCTTCAGGATGTTTGCAGTATTATAGCAAGTCACTAAAGGCTTTGGAAAGAATTTACCACACCTTGAGTACTGTATCCAGTTCTGAGCTCCTCAATTCAAGAGAGATGTTGAGATACTGGAACATGTCCAGAGAAAGGCAGTGAAGTTGGTGAGGGGCCGGGAGCACAGCCCTGTGAGGAGAGACTGAGGGAGCTGGGGGTGTTTATCCTGGAGAAGGGGAGGCTCAGGGGTGACCTCATTGCTGTCTGCAACTACCTGAAGGGAGGCTGTAGCCAGGTGGGGGTTGAGAACAAGGGGGCACAGTCTCAAGCTGTGCCAGGATAGGTATAGACTTGATATTGTAAGAGGAAGTTGTTGTCAGAGAGAGTGATTGGCATTGGCATGGGCTGCCCAGGGAGGTGGTGGAGTCACCATCCCTGGAGGTGTTCTAGCAAAGCCTGGATGAGGCACTTAGTGCCATGGTCTAGTTGAGTGGCTAGGGCTGGGTGCTAGTTTGGACTGGATGACCTTGGAAGTCTCTTCCAACCTGTTTGATTCTATGATTGTAGTGAAAACTGCATCAGTATTGAACACCCACACGAACACACAGAATAGGAGACACAAGAAGATGAGCAGATTTGGTCTAGCCTAATTGGTCAGGTTGTTGTCGTTGTTGTTTGCAGTCTATTATCGATATATAATCATGTTATCAAAGAGTTAGTAACCTCAAACATTGCAGTTCGTTTGAGTTTTTAGTGGTGCTCTAATAGTTGTGCTCCATCTGGATGATAATAAGAAGTAATGGACCATAGAGAAGTTATGCATCCTCACCTTATAATCTATTTTCAGCCAGCTGAGAAAGCAACAGAGGATATTTGGTGAAATATATCACTTTGTGATTACAAATTCAGAGGGAGCAGTCCTGTGTTGTTTGTGTGTGCCAGATGCTTATTCCTTTTTCCTTTGCATGCTGCACAAATATTTCTAACCAGATTTATATTGTGGATGAAAGTGTGTTGTCCTATCAATATGACACAGACATTGCTGCACTGGCATGACATTTTTATGTTGTGGGGGGTTTTATGTTGCTATAATAAGAATATCAAAATGAATTATATGGTATCACAGTTTATTGTCTTTCAGGGTGACAATTTTCAGGAGACAGGAGAAACACAGGGAGGTTATTCTTCCCTGTGCTCAACACTGCTCATGCCACACCATGAATACTGTGTCCAGTTCTGGGCTCCTCAATTCAAGAGAGATGTTGAGATACTGGAATGTGTCCAGAGAAGGGTGACAAAGCTGGTGAGGGGCCTGGAACACAGCCCTGTGAGGAGAGGCTGAGGGAACTGGGGGTGTGCAGCCTGCAGAAGAGGAGGCTTAGGGCAGACCTCATTGCTGTCTACAACTACCTGAAGGGAGGTTGTAGCCAGGTAGGGGTTGAGAACAAGGGGACATGGTCTCAAGCTGTGCCAGGGCAAGTATAGGCTTGATATTTTAAGAGGAGGTTAGAAGGCAGAGAGAGTGATTGGCATTGGAATAGGATGCCCAGGGAGGTGGTGGAGTCGCTGTCCCTGGAGGTGTTGAAGCAAAGCCTGGCTGAGGCACTTAGTGCCATGGTCTGGTTGATTGTCTAGGGCTGTGTGCTAGATTGGACTGGATGATCTTGGAGGTCTCTTCCAAGCTAGTTGATTCTATGATTCTATGGGTTGCATTTTAGGTATATCACCCCCATGTAATGGCATCCATGGGCTTGTGTGGATGTGAGCTCTTGCACTGCAACTGGGATGCAGCTGGCCCTGGTGCCTGAGCACATTTTATATACTCAGAGACTGGAAATGGACTAAGCAAAAAAAAAAAAAGCTCAGTTTTCAAAAGTCTCACAGTTATTGAAGATGTGAATTGTGAGCCTTGGTTTCCTACCTCTCAGACATATGACTCTTTATCACAAAGAAAATTTTAAACCTCATCAAGCTTGGATGAGGCCTTGAGCGACCTGTTCTAGTGGGAAGTGCCCCTGCCTATGGTGGGGGGTTGGAACTGGATGATCTTTGAGGTCCCTTCCAACCTAAACCATTCTATGATTGTTGCAACAAAGTCTCTTCAATTATAGTGACAAGAATTGGAGGTTGTTAACTAATGTGTTTTTGTGTGTAATTAAACAGGAGGAGTTGTCAGTTGTGATCTCTTTTAACGAAGGAACAAGAGATTTTTGATAGAGATGTCTGGAGGTTAAGATTCTCATCTAGGAATGTGAAACCTTCATTTCATTTCCAGAGATAGCATTTGGTAGAATTGTGAACTTTGGCTTTTTCTGTGGTTCTTTTATCCTCTCCAAACCTGTCCCTGATCTATTGGTTTAAATGTTAAATGCTTTGGAGCAGAACCTCCATATTTTTTGTACAGTGCCTACCCAACCATATTCCAAGATACAGGGAGCCAACAAACACAAATGGAAGTGTTCACCAAAAAAACAGAGTCTAATTGTACTGAATCAGCATTAAATTAGAATCATAGAATCAACCAGGTTGGAAGAGACCTCCCAGATCATAGGATCATAGAATCAGTCAGGGTTGGGAGGGACCACAAGGATCATCTAATTCCAACCCCCATGCCATGGGCAGGGACACCCTACCCTAGATCAGGCTGCACACAGCCTCATCCATCCTGGCCTTAAACACCTCCAGGCATGGGGCCTCAACCACCTCCTGGGCAACCCATTCCAGGCTCTCACCACTCTCATGCTCAACAACTTCCTCCTCACATCCAGGCTGAATCTCCCCACCCCCAGCTTTGCTCCATTCCCCCTAGTCCTGTCACTCCCTGATATCCTGAAAAGTCCTCCAGATTTTTTGTAGGCCCCCTTCAGATATTGGAAGAGCTCCATCAGGTCACCTGGGAGCCTCCTCTTCTCCAGTCTCAACAGCCCCAACTCTTTCATTCTGTCCTCACAGGAGAGCTGCTCCAGCCCTCTGATCATCCTTGTGGCCTCGATGTTCTCTATCCATTTTTCCCATATCATTACCCATGCTGTCCCATACCATAGTGGAAGTAGCATATTAAATAATTGCTGCTAATGAAACCTTCCTGACATAACCCCATTTTTATAATCTAATTAGGCTAAGTATGTAGCTGAGTGTTGTATGGGATAGTTAACGACACTACTTTAAAGTATGTGTCATGGTGAAATTAGAAAAGGTTGAAAATAATTGTGGTCAGGAATTTTTCTTCCTCTTTTCCAACCCTGAGTACATAAATGAACTGGGAAGTGAGAGCTGGCAGCGAGGTTTGCTCCCTGTGATTCTTTGTGCTGCTAGATGAGAGATTTTCTGCTGTGGTCTGAAACATTTATCATAGCAACAGGCGTAAGTATTTCCTTTCCTTTGGGAGCTGAGTGTTCTGTGTTCTTTATGCAGGATAAATAAGCTTCTTTTCACAGAGTTTTGTTGGCAAAGTCTTTAAGTAAAGAATATTGGTGTCATGGAGGCAGGGAATTAATGTGGCCGAGTCAGGAATTATAAAACCAAAATGATTTTACTTTCCTGGAACTCTGCCCCCAAACTAGATAAAAAAATTAGTTTAGTTTATTGGCAGATTCAGTTCACTTGGGAATTTCTTCCAAAAGAGGATATTATAGACAAATTTAAGTATTTAGGAAGTCAGGAAATGGAAAAGCTATGAATACAGCTTTACCCCACTACCAGGCAGACTGAGCAGAGGATTAAGAGAACAGCAGGTCTTACTCACAGAGGTGAGATAGGCATTCGGCAATGATCCCTTGCTGGATTCCTCTGCAGGAGCAGCCTTCTCATGCTGCAGGCAATATCCAATAAGAGACATCCATGCAGCAGAAGCCGTTAGGTGAGTGGCAGAGCTGCCACACTCAGAAATGTCTTGAGCACTTCTGCCACAAATGCAATGATTGTGGAATGATGCTGCCCTCGCAGCAGCAGTGGAGAGCCAAAACTACTAGTGTCCCCCAGTCTGGGAGGCAGCCAGGAAGCTGTCTGCTGATATGGTCCAAGAGTGGCCAGTCTGGATGTCACCAGTGGCTCTCTGAAAAGATGCCAGGGTTTGCCAAGCCTTCAGGTTTGCACAAAAGGGTGCAAAAGTAGAGAGAACCTTCCAACAGCAGGGGCGGGGTAAAACCAAGAGCTGCACAAAAAGGTGGGAGCCATCCAAAAGTGGGGATGGTCCAGTCATGGCAGAAACCTATCCTGTTGGGCACTCTAGCAGGAGCTCTTTTTCAAGGCAGGGAGCTTTCAAGGCAGGAACCTTTCCCCATTCTCCTTTGGTCTATTTATGCTTTTCTAGACAAAGTGTCCATTTACCATTTATACTGGGCGTGAAAACCCAGCCAACCACCAGCCCAGTTCCAGCATGGACTTCCACATGGGTCAGCCCATGTACAGAAAGGCATCTTTTAGTGCCCCCCTTCAAGCTTGCAGAGCAGGGGAGGGGAAAGCAGTTTTCATGCCGGCTTCTCCCATTCAAATTTGCAGAGGGGGAGGGAGAAGAAAGGAATTTGGGGTACCCCAGGACAATTGGAGACATTAAAAAATAGAAAAGCTTTAATTTTGTCCATTTTTCACTGAATGTGATGTGCATTTTTCCCACGCAAAGAACAGTCTCAAACTTGTACATACACAGGTGTCCACTAATCAAACACTTGGCAGAGAGTGCAGCAAACTGACAGATATCAAAGGATTAAGGAAATATAGGAAGTCCCAAATAGCTGTGCCAAGTTCTCCCAGGATGGGCAGGGATTCAGCATGCCTCTTCTTCCTGGTGGTTGCATTGGCAGAGTTTGTTTCTGAGTGCTTTGTATGGATCCTAGAGAACACTGCAAAGAATGAGCAAGACCACAGGCAGAAGTGATCCAAGGGAATAAAGGCAGAGTGTATGGTTTTCCTTGCCCAGACCTTATGGAGGAAGAAGGACACAGATTTTGGTGTGTCAGTAGTAACCTGGGCTCATGAGATGGTTATTCTGTGCAAGGGGCTTTTTTGCTGTGGAACTGTCATCATGGAAAGGGCAGCACATTGCTTTATTTTAGGTCCTGGCATTTCCATTATTGGCCTGAAAAAAGTTAACAGAGTGGGGAAAAAAGGGAGGGAAATGGAATCCTCTGCTTGGAGTATACAGGAGAGGAATTTCAAGGCATTTCCTCCTCTTTCTTGAGGAGTTTATTGCTTGACCTTGTAGTTTTAATTCTGCCACAAATTTTATTCCTTGACCTCATGGTTTTAATAGTTTTGCTAATACCACTCTTGAGCTCTGGGTTGAGCAGGCTTTTGTGTAAACATATCTTTGAATCTGGTACTTTAGCTTGTTTCTGGTTAAAGGCTGAAATTGTAGGAAGAGAATTAGAAGGTGCTTATGTGTCTCAAATATATTCCAAGGACAAGCCAATTATTTTTGGGCTCAGAAGTTATTGTGAAACATTTTGGGCAGGAACTGCAGGCCAAGAGTTGCAAGTTACCTTAACAGAGATATCATTTGCTTAGCTGAATGTTAAACTACTCTTAAGGTGAACCTTGTGAATGTGATTGCCATGGAATTGCAATTAAGAGCTCTGGGAGGATTTGAATTAGGAAGATTTGTTAATGAGTTGAATGTTTAGGCTCAGAGACTAAGAGCATGGTTTGTGTTTGAGTGTGCTTTGCCTGTATTTGAACCTTCCAGGAATGTAGATTTACAGACCAGCACATAGCAGAGTCTGAGGATGGAGAGATGAAGCACATAGCAGAGGCTGAGGATGGAGAGATGAAAGATTTTCCCCACATTACATCAGTTTTTAAACTGAGACTTTAATCCACAACATTTAGCCCATTTTGTGAAGGGATGTTTTGTTTGTTTACTTTTCCCCTTTTGCCATTTTACCATCTGCTGTTTACATTTTGTCCCTTTTGAGTGCTCAGTCTCTTTATTCTTGTTCCTTTCTGTCTATCACTCTGTGCTATTTGGAAGGGTCATTTGAAAGTCTCTTGGCTTTGTCTTACAGTGTGCCCTTTTGCTGGCAACAGTGGAAGGGTATGTAGGTACTGTTCTGTCCTCCTCTACTGGACACTAAGACTTGATTTTCCAAGGGCAGAGTGGAGTTTAGACAGTTGGGAATGGCCCTGACTCCCCACATCCACATTAGCAACCTTGCAGAGATATGCTGTTGTGCAGCTGTGGCTCATGAATGGTTTTTCAGGAGCTCAAGGCAGTGCAGTAACTTGTTTTCTGGGCCCTGTAACAGTCTGGCTTGTGTTTCACCTTCTTGATAAGATGTGTAGGCAAAAGGCTACCCTGAATAAATGTGGGCTGTGATCATAGAATCAACCAGGTTGGAAGAGACCTCTAAGATCATCCAGTCCAACCTAGCACCCAGCCCTATTCAATCAACTAGATCATGGCACTAAGTGCCTCAGCCAGTCCTTTTTTGAACACCTCCAGGGACAGCAACTCCCCCACCTCCCTGGGCAGCCCATTCCAATGGCAAATCACTCTCTCTGTGAAGAATTTCCTCCTAACATCCAGCCTATACTTCCCCTTGCACAACTTGAGCTCAGCTATTGTTGAACAACTCTTCCTCCAGGCAGAAGGAGTAGTTCTGAGTTGTTTTCTGTTCTCACTTTGCTGAAAAGACCTATAGATCACTGCTTTACAGTCTCTCTGGTTAATTATTCCAGCTTTTGATCAACTATAGAGCTATATGTTAAAACTGCTGATGAAATGTTCACTGAGAATATCAGGCAAAAAAAGAGGAGGAATACACAATCAAAATTATTCCTGAGCACCTTCTCCTTCCTCCCCATCCCAATAACTCAGTTGCCTAGAAGCTAACTCGCCTGATCTTGAGTAAAATTCATCAGTGCAAATTAGCATTATCATTATTTAAATAACGTTGTTTAATTAGATACAGCTCCTGTCTGCTATGCCTTTGCTTCTCATTTTTCTCTCCCCTTTGTTGAAAATTAAATGTCAACTCTATGTCCATGCAACAGTCTCAGCAATTTGAATATTAAGTTCCTGACAGGACATTGACTTTCAAAGGGGATGTGTTGCGTGATGCAAGCTCAGGGATGTCAGTGCTCCCTACATTTTAGTATTACTCTGTGCTGGTTTGAGGATAATTGGAATATTTTAATGAGAGAAATTAAATCCTGAGCTGTAAGAAGAAAGGAAAAAAAAAACCCAGCATGTACCCTGTATCACCCACTCTTCTGCTGAGAAATGCAGCTAGTCAAAATATAGATAAGACGCACACTGCTCAGCTCTCACTTTTGGCTGTGCCTTCTTTCTGGTGGTCTGATCTGTGTGGTTGCCTCTGCCTTAACTCTAGTCTGATCTAACCCTTTTTCTTCTAACCTCCTTGTAATTTTTTTTTGACATCTCACATCAGATCTCTAGATTTGACATATAGATTGGTTGATCTGGTTATTTCTGCAGGGAGGGGGAAGTGGGGATTGGGTCTGGACTCCTTCTGAGGACTGTTTCTGGAAGGAGTATTGTATTTCTGTATTACTTTTAACTTGCATATACCTGTATATAGCTGTGTATGTATGCTTGTGTATTGTGCTAAGCTGTAAATATAGCTTCACTCTTTAACTTCCATCCAGCTGAGTTTATTCTGGATGGTTTTCTTAAGTGTGGGGGAGCAGGTAACTCCCAAACCATCATAGGAGCTGCATTTCATAGAAGTTCATAGAATTTTTTCATAGAATCAACCAGGTTGGAAGAGACCTCCAACATCATCCAGTCCAACCTATCCCCCATCCCTATCCAGTCAACTAGACCATGGCACTAAGTGCCTCATCCAGTCTTTTCTTGAACACCTCCAGGGATGGTGACTCCACCACCTTCCTGGGCAGCCCATTCCAATGGCAAATCACTCTCTCTGTGAAGAACTTAGAATCATAGAATCATAGAATCAACCAGGTTGGAAGAGACCTCCAAGATCATCCAGGCCAACCTATCCCCCATCCCTATCCAGTCAACTAGACCATGGCACTAAGTGCCTCAGCCAGGCTTTTCTTCAACACCTCCAGGGACGGTGATTCCACCACCTCCCTGGGCAGCCCATTCCAATGGCAAATCACTCTTTTTGTGAAGAACTTCCTCGTAATGATTTAAGCAAGAGAAGCCCAGACCTGAATGTCAGAGGCCTCTTCTGCTTATGAAATTGTCCATGTGTTTCTGATGTTACTGCAAGTGGATGAGATACAGAATAAAGAGTGATGCTTATCCCTACTCAGCTAACCCAAATGGCTCAGCTGGGTCCTAGCCAAGGCTTGGCAAAGTTGCACTGTAGAGTTGTTTTGATTGGAAGAAACCTTTACACTTATCAGCTCCAGCCATGTGAGTGCTCAATTGGTTTGGCAGTTTTGAAATTGCCAGGTGGTGCAGGCTTGAGCATGAACATTGCCTGTGTTGTTATGGAGAAGCAGAGGTCAGGCAAGCCTTTGTGTGTGGCCTGCTTTTGCTCAGACAGCATCACAAGCCTACCATAATCTGCAGGCCATTAGGGGTGGTGAGTCAGCAGGGCAGCTGACCTGAGTTGGCTCACAGGTGTATCCCATATCATCATCATCAGCTCAGTATAAAGGGTGAAGATTGGCAACTCTCCCTTTTGGGGTTTCTTGCTCTTCTCCTGCTTGTGAGTACTGCTTTCTTGTTTATTGTGACTGCTCTATCTTTGCTATTATGGCTGTAACTTTATATACTTTATATTTGCATTAGAATTAGCTTCACCATTTCATTAAGACAGTTTTCATTTCACCCTGCATCTCTCCTTGCTTTTTCCCCAAGTCTCCTTCTCTGCTGGGGAAGGATCACTAGGTGCTAGAGCAACTGCTTTAGTTTAGCCCTGGAGAGAACCTAAATGTAGACAGTACACAAAAGCTGAAACAGGGAAATCTGTGTTTATCAGTGTACTGGAAACTAATAATAATGATGAATACTAATTTCTGTATGAATATTATTTTTATTATTATTTTTAAAAATGGGCAAATTCCCTGAGATTCTTTGGGTTTTTGGTTGACAGGAAGTGACTGCACAGAATTAAACAGTTTAAACAAGCAGAACTTGGAAAATAACAACGTGAACATAGGAAAAATTCTACCTATGCTTGTGGAGTCTTGGCATTCACTCCAGCAAATGTACTCATGACTCTTTTGGTCCTTGAGTAAGCCTTCTGTATCAAAGATGCTTTCAAACTCGTGGTAATGATCCCAGGGTAGAATACAAAATATTTCAGGCAGAGGGGAAGGAGTTGCTGCTAAGCCACTGGTGTTAGCTGCAACTCGTGGCTGCCTTTAACCAGCTGCAACGAGGAGAGGCAGGAAGGCTCTGTGCAGACAAAGAAAGGCAGGTGCAGAAAAGCGAAATACAGAAAGGCTAACGTAGAAGGGCAGGGTTTCTAAATCATCCTCCTTTATATGCTTCAGTTTGAAAACCCAACTGGCCAATAGGCACTGGCACCATTGCTCTGGCCAGTGAACTCAAAGCTTTGTGCCTCCTTTGATCATGCAGGCACTTTGAGGGCAGCACAAGACACCTGACACGTAGTGCTAAGCCTCCTGGCCCTCAAGGCTTTGCTGAGGTCAAACTCTTGTTTGCTTATCTAACTCACTCCTGGACCCTGGCACAGCAGGAAGAGGATAACCAGGGTTTAACCGGCCTGGCAGGATTTATGCCCTACCAAGACAAACAAATAGTTGAGATTTGGGGGCCCTGTGCTGCTTGTATGCTGTGGCTATCGTGGGTTAAGGTAAGCCATGTGTCTCAGCTTGTGGGAGGGGGACTGAGCTGCCTTCTCTAGTGTGGAAGGATAAGTACATGTCTCTTTTGTAAGATGTAGGGAGGTTTTTCTTCCCTTGTACTCAACACTGGTCAGGCCACACCCTGAGTACTGTATCTGGTTCTGGGCTCCTCAATTCAAGAGAGATGTTGAGGTGCTGGAACATGTCCAGAGAAGGGCAATAAAGCTGGGGAGGGGCCTGGAATGTGAACCCTACCAGGAGAGGCTGAGGGAGCTGGGGGTGTGCAGCCTGAAGAAGAGGAGGCTCAGAGGTGACCTCATTGCTGTCTACAACTACCTGAAGGGAGGCTGTAGCCAGGTGGGAGTTGGTGTCTTCTGCCAGGCAAGCAGCAAGAGAAGAAGAGGACACAGCCTCAAGATGTGGTGGGGAGGTCTATGCCGGATGTTAGGAGGAAGCTGTTGGCAGAGAGAGTGATTGGCATTAGAATGGGCTGCCCAGGGAGGTGGTGGAGTCACCATCCCTGGAGGTGTTCATGCAAAGCCTGGCTGAGGCACTTTGTGCCATGGTCTAGTTGACTGGATAGGGCTGTGTGCTAGGTTGGACTGGATGATCTTGGAGGTCTCTTCTAACTCAGCTGATTCTATGATTCTATATACAAGATGTATGAATGTGACAGTATATGTGGTGCACACACAGACCTTATCTGTGCATTTCTAGTCAGAATGTCTCTTTAGCTATGTTCCCTCTCCACTGTTAAAAGCTGGGGCAGCCATCTGGCCTCTTTCCTAAAAAGATGTGTTGGAGAATGGAAGGACTATTTCTCTGTAGCACAGGAATATTACAGTGAAAGGAAAAGAAATCTGTGATACAAGGACAAGGCCATAAATGCTGTGTAGCCTGATGCTGAATTAGCATAAATGACTTCTTAATTCTGAAGAGGAATTGCAATGGACTGTGTTTATAGTCTGATGGAAGTAGTAGCTTAGGTGTGCTGAAGACCTTGTTTTTATTTCAGTTTTCCAGGATGCTTCTTAGCCCAGAATTTTCTTGATGCTTTGTCTTATGGCAGATGCTTTATAGGCATTTCAGTCATTTAAGCTGTTATGTTTAATGCATGCATTACTGTTAACACAGAAGGTATTAATGTCCATAATGATGTTTGCTTTGAGAAAGCCAACAGCATTTATTCTAGCTCTTTATTTTTAATGTGGTTGTCAACATTTTGCCATGTGTGAGAAAGAAATTATGATGTTCAAGCCACCTCAGAGTAGTAATTCCATTAGAGTGCTTTCCAATTCCTTAGCTATGGCCTTGGTTTCCTTAATTATCACCAAAAAATGAATAGAGATGTATTAGTGGAAGGAAAGCTTAAGTGCTAACTGAAGAGCAGGGATAAATACCCACTTTTCTGTTACAAGTTTGAGTGAATATGGACAGCAAGCAGGCTCCACAGGGTCTTCTCCGGGGGGTTGTTTTGAATGGTGAACACCAGAGGTTACAGAAACACCCTACCTCAACATATCTTCAAAGCAGTGGCTGAAGTTACAAAGTCCTTACAATGTCTGGATGCCTTGAACCTTCTTCCTGGATATAAATGTGGGACAAGACTGGAACACAAACCCGATCAGGAGAGGCTGAGGGTGCTGGGGTTGTTAAGCCTAGAGAAGAGGAGGCTCAGGGCTGACCTCATTGCTGTCTACAACTACTTGAAGGGATGTTGTAGCCAGGTGGGGGTTGGTCTCTTCTGCCAGGCAAGCAGCAAGAGAACAAGGGGACACAGTCTCAAGTTGTGGTGGGGGAGGTCTAGGCTGAATGTTATGAGAAAGTTCTTCACAGAGAGAGTGATTGGCATTGGAATGGGCTGCCCAGGGAGGTGGTGGAGTCACCATCCCAGGAGGTGTTCAAGAAAAGCCTGGCTGAGGCACTTAGTGCCATGGTCTAGTTGACTGGCTAGGGCTGGGTGCTAGGTAGGACTGGATGAAGTTGGAGGTCTCTTCCAACCTGATAGATTTTATGACAGAAACAACCTGGAAATGGCATAATGAGTTGGCTGTTGTCTGTTTGGTTTCTTGTTGAACACAGTGAGTACCCAAATGTTGGCAGTCTCAGAAACAGAAGCAAGTAAGGCAGGGTTGCTGCCAGGACCCTCTGCCCATCTGAAACCCACTGCCACAGAAGGAACTGGAGTTGTCAGCAGTTATCCTTTGAAGGGAGCCAACAGGGGTTGACCATGGCAGAGTCACTGCCCTTACCTGTGTATCTGGGGAGCAGTGGTCATCAGAATATTTCCAGAGGAACTGGGAAACCTTCCTTGGTCTGAGGGATTTTTGTTCCTCCTCTTTTACCTTCTAGACGTCCCAGGTCACCTTTCTAATTTGTCCCTCTCATTGCGCCCTGTCCTGATTTCCTGCCTATTTAACATGTAGATCTTCCATGCCCAGTGCTGGCCATTCTTAGCTTTCCTACTTAATGTCAGCAACCTCTATTCTTTGAAGGTACCTCTGTCTGGTCCCTTGATATCCTTGCCAAGTGTTTTGGTCTCTGCAGAAAAGCATCACTGAAGGTGACTCAGGAATATTTAGATGAAAAAAAATGAAGCAGATGATTCTGAGTAATTCCAGGGTTAGTGCTCAGTACAACACAATGATGCAGGCTTCTCATTTAAACTTTGCCTCATCTTTGTTTTCTGCTTGTGCTGCTGCTTTGGATCTGTTCCATGATGTCTTAAGACCCTAATGATGATTTAATTTTCACTTTGCAAGGCACACATCCAAGTGAATTCTCCATGATGAATGTTTGTGCTGAAATACTCTGGCATTGGGACAGAGCTGTGTGTGCAAACAGGCTTTATCTGCAGTTGTCCTGTGTTCTTTTCTTCCCCCCCCACCCCCAAATTTCAATGAGGCTGAGGGAGCTGGAGTTGTTTAATGTGGAGAAGAGGCTCAGGGGTGACCTTATTGCTGTCTACAACTACCTGAAGGGAGGCTGTAGCCAGGTGGGGGTTGGTCTCTTCTGCCAGGCAACCAGCAAGAGAACAAGGAGGTACAGCCTCAAGTTGTGCCAGGGGTCTAGGCTGGATGTTAGGAGGAAGTTGTTGTCAGAGACAGTGATTGGCATTAGAATGGGCTGCCCAGGGAGGTGGTGGAGTCCCCATCCCTGGAGGTGTTGAAGCAAAGCCTGGCTGAGGCACTTAGTGCCATGGTCTCGCTGACTGGATAGGGCTGGGTGCTAGGTTGGACTGGATGATGTTGAAGATCTCTTCCAACCTGGTTGATTCTATGATTAAAAGCACTGAATACAATTACATAATCACATTATGAATTTTAAAATGGACTCCTTCCAAGATGGGTATTTTAAAAGAGGTTTTTCTGCTTAAAGACAGCATTTAGCATGTGTGTGTTCAAACACTTGCTACTTTTGAGGGGCTGGTTTGAGGTTTTTTTCAACTTAAAAAAAACCCAAACAACCCAGCACTATTGGGTACATTGATGTGTAATTGTTACACACATGAAAATGCTATGGGTTTTTATTCTTCTTGTAAAGAAGGGAGAAAATGATGAAAATGTTTGTTTTGTATTTAGAAAAGACATACTTCTTAGCATAGCCAGCAGATTTTTCTTTCTCAGTTGGGTTTCACCCTATGTTTACTGCTATTTGTAGAATGTGATGGTTTGGAAGTTAGCTGCTTGCCCCCTCCCCCAGAAAATCACCCAGACTAGACTCAGCTTATCTGGAAATTAGAATGAAGCTTTATATTTACAGCTCAGCACAATATACAAGCAGGTATTTATAATATACACAGCTATAGATAGAGATATGCAAGGTTAAAGGTAATACAGAGACACAACAGCCCTCCCAGAAACCAGAATCCCCAGGAGGTGCTTCAACCACTTTTCCACCTTCTCTGCACTCCTCTACCTTATAGAATCATAGAATCAACCAGGTTGGAAGGGACCTCCAAGATCATCCAGTCCAACCTAGCACCCAGCCCTATCCAATCAACTAGACCATGGCACTAAGTGCCTCAGCCAGGCTTTTCTTGAAGACCCCCAGGGACAGTGCCTCCACCACCTCCCTGGGCAGCCCATTCCAATGGGAAATCACTCTCTCTGCCAACAACTTCTTCCTAATATCCAGCCTATACCTACCCTGGCACAACTTGAGACTGTGTCCCCTTGTTCTCTTGCTGGTTGCCTGGAAGAAGAGGCCACCCCCCACCTGGCTACAGTGCCCCTTCAGGTAGTTGTACCTTATCCCAGACTTTGCCTTATGTTCAAGGTGAGTTTGGAGAACTGGCCTGGGGGGCTTAGGAAGAAGAAGGATTAGACAGCAGGGTAGGGAGAGAAGGGAGACAGCTGGAGCCAGAGAGCAACTCTGTTATCTATATTTGTGTTCCTGTTTTTATGCATCTCAGCCAGCCTATGAGTGCAGCAGACATCACCATTGTTTCCTTTTCACAGCCTATCATCTAATTCTTCTCACCAAAATATCCCAGCCAGCTTCAAACTAGCACATAGGAAAAGCTGCATCTCTAGTATCTTTCCTGAGAAAAGAATCTGAAAACAGACAGTTGAAAGTAACCCCAGTCAGGTGGTTATTTGGGATATGAACAGACAGGAGAAGGTTGTAGCACTGTTTACCATCCAGGTGCAGCTGTCTTCTTAAAATCTTTGGCCACTTAATTTTCCATCTCTATCCTCAGCCAAAAATAGTGCTGGGGTAACAAAGCAATGGAATGCTTAAATACTTTTACCTTTCCCTCTTTGCTTCTGCAGGTGTTAAAATCAATACACATCTCTGAGGCACGACTCTAAAGTTGCTTGAGGCAAAGGAATCAGTCTGCAGGCTTGCTGACAGAACAGTGTTAATTCAGCACCTCCAATACTGCAGCTAATGTGAAACTGGATTTAGCCAGGGTTTGGTTTCTCGAAATAGATAGCAGCTTTTCTGTATTGATTTCAAATACATCATAGAATCATAGAACCAACCAGGTTGGAAGAGACCTCCAAGATCATCCAGTCCAACCTATCACCCTGCCCTATCCAATCATCCAGACCATGGCACTAAGTGCCTCATCCAGTCTTTTCTTGGAAGGCAGGAGAGCCCTGCAGAGGGAACTGGACAGGCTGGATGGGAGGGCAGAGGCCAATGGGATGAGATTTAACAAGGCCAAGTGCAGGGTTCTGCACTTTGGCCACAACAACCCCAAGCAGCGCTATAGGCTGGGGACAGAGTGGCTGGAGAGCAGCCAGGAGGAAAGGGACCTGGGGGTACTGATAGATAGTAAGCTGAAGATGAGCCAGCAGTGTGCCCAGGTGGCCAAGAGAGCCAATGGCATCCTGGCCTGTATCAGGAACAGTGTGGCCAGTAGGACAAGGGAGGTTATTCTGCCCCTGTACTCAGCACTGGTCAGGCCACACCTTGAGTACTGTGTCCAGTTCTGGGCCCCTCAAAAAGTAAAAGGATTCAAAAAATCTTTTTTTTTAACCAAAACCTAGAAAAATTATTGTGTATTGTCAATGAACTGGATGATATTGGAGGCCTCTTCCAACCTGGTTGATTCTATGAATCCTTAGTCCTTATTCATCAGCTCTAATCTGCCTTCTATTCCCTCCTGTCTTGCTTAGAAAGGAGCTGTTGAAAAGAATTTCTCTCAGCATGTAGGGAAGGACTATTGTGGAGTCACTCTGGAGGTGTTCAAGCAAAGCCTGGCTGAGGCACTTAGTGCCATGGTCTGGTTGATTGTCTAGGGCTGGGTGCTAGGTTGGACTGGATGATCTTGGAGGTCTCTTCTGTGTCCAGTTGTCTCTTCAATTCAAGAGAGATGTTGAGGTGCTGGAAGGTGTCCAGAGAAGGGTGACAAAGCTGGTGAGGGGTCTGGAGCACAGCCCTGTGAGGAGAGGCTGAAGGAGCTGGGGGTGTTTAGGCTGGAGAAGAGGAGGCTCAGAGGTGACCTCATTGCTGTCTACAACTACCTGAAGGGAGGCTGTAGACAGGTGGGGGGTGGCCTCTTCTCCCTGGTGACCAGTGATAGAACAAGAAGACAGAGTCTCAAGTTGTGCTGGATGTTGGGAGGAAGTTGTTGGCAGAGAGAGTGATTGGCCTTGGAATGGGCTGCCCAGGGAGGTGGTGGAGTCACTGTCCCTGGAGGTGTTGAAGCAAAGCCTGGCTGAGGCACTTAGTGCCATGGTCTAGATGACTGGATAGGGCTGGATGCTAGGTAGGACTGGATGATGTTGGAGGTCTCTTCCAATCAGGTTGATTCTATTGCAGTCATGGGATCTTAATTCTTCTGATGCCAGGTTTATGTAACTTGAGTCTCTAGAACTTCTATTGTCACTTTCTCTAAATAGAAGAATTGCTCCTAATATAGATTCTTTTAGCTTTTTATCATTTAAATATACAACTCATAAATTTAGAACCTGTTAAAAATTATTTTTAGGAAAATAAAGTGCTGGGTAATGTTCTTTTTCTCCCCTCCTCTTTCTGTCTCTGTGAAGATAACATTTTCTCAAGTAACTCTTTTTAGAAAGGCTTTTATATTGCAAATGAGTTGAAGTGCATATTATCAGAATAATTAAAATGCTTACAGGACTGTCCCTGGTGTTATGTAACTTATGGCTATGCTGCAGGTTTCAGGGCAAGTTAATCATAAACACCTCATTGCATTATTTAATAGTGCACAATGCAGTTGGGAGATGCAGTTTTGTACAGCTCTGAACAAACACAGCTGGGATATTTTGTGCTCTTGCAGAACAGATCCTTGTTTCCTAGTTGCTGAAGATCATGGAATCACAGAATCAACCAGGTTGGAAGAGACCTCCAAGGTTGTCTAGTCCAACCTAGCACACAGCCCTGGCCAATCAACCAGACCATGGCACTAAGTGCCTCAGCCAGGCTTTGCTTCAACATCTCCAGGGACAGCAACTCCACCACCTCCCTGGGCAGCCCATTCCAATGCCAATCACTCTCTCTGACAACAACTTCCTCCTAACATCCAGCCTAGACCTCCCCTGGCACAACTTGAGACTCTGTCCCCTTGTTCTCTTGCTGCTTGCCTGGCAGAAGAGACCAACCCCACCTGGCTACATTGTCCCTTCAGGTAGTTGTAGACAGCAATGAGGTCAGCCCTGAGCCTCCTCTTCTCCAGGCTAAACGGCCCCAGCTCCCTCAGCCTCTCCTCATAGGGTTTGTGTTCCAGGCCCCTCACCAGCTTTGTTGCCCTTCTCTGGACACATTCCAGCACCTCAACATCTCTCTTGAATTGAGGAGCCCAGAACTGGACACAGCACTCAAGGTGTGGCCTGACCAGTGCTGAGTACAGGGGCAGAATAACTTCTCTTGTCCTACTGGCCACACTGTTCCTGTTCCAGGCCAGGATGCCATTGGCTCTCTTGACTACCTGGGCACTCTGCTGGCTCATCTTCAGCTACTGTCTCCCAGTACCCCCAGGTCCCTCTCTGCCTGGCTGCTCTCAGTCAGTCTGTCCCCAGCCTGTAGCTCTGCTTGGGGTTGTTGTGAACAAAGTGTAGCACCCTGCCCTTGGCCTTGTTAAATCTCATCCCATTGGCCCCTGCCCACCCATCCAGCCTGTCCAGGTCCCTCTGCAGGGCTCTCCTACATCCAACAGATTCACCCCTGCTCCTAGCTTGGTGTCATCTCCATACTTAGTGATGCTGGATGCAATCCCCTATTCCAGAACATCAATAAAGATATTGACCGTAACTAGAAGGATCCCCTCATTCTGAACATCCCTTCCATGTTCTCACAGCCTGCTGTATCCTGAACTGGATCAACTGATTGAATACACATGGTGAAAGAGCCCAGCAGAGTACCAAGTCACATTTCTAGGCCATGCAGAGTAAAAAGTCAGTGCACCACCATGCATGGTGTGCATAGTCTGTCATGATTTTGGCAAATAGTAATTGAAGCATTGAAATTCCTATTTGAAATCATATAGGTGAAAGCAAATGTGAAACAAGACTTGCTTCTGAAGGGCTCTGGTATGTGGTTTTGATAGTTGATGCTCAGTAATGCCCAGAGAGGTAGTGGAGTCATTGTCTCTGGGGGTGTTGTAGAAAAGCCTGGATGAGGCACTTAGTGCCATGGTCTAGATGACTGGGTGCTAGGTTGGGCTGGATGATGTTGGAGGTCTCTTCCAACCTGGTTGATTCTATGATTCTAATGCAGAAAGACCTCTTATTAGCAAGTAAAGTGGCAAATTAATAAAACTAGCTTTTTTTTTTTTTTGAGGGAGAATATTATTTCAACAGAAAAAAAAGGTAATTTGTCAAACAGAAAACACTTAACTGATCTTGCCAAAACATCTTTTAAAAACTTATTAGCACTCAGTGTCCTCTCCCTTCCATTATGTTCTGCTAAATTCAATATGGGACCAACTGACCTATTGATTTTTTCATTAAGAGTCTTTTGCACTAAGTTTTTTACTATTTAATATTACCTAATGGAATATAAAATAGTGCAAAAAGATTTAGTTTTAATTCCTGTCACTATAATCCATCCATATCCACCACTGATGTTTAAATCTGAAACTGATTATTGCTGCTCTTTTTTTTTTTTCCCTTTCTCAAAGGGAGTGCTGGTAGAAAGTAGCTGAAAATGAGCCATCAGTGTGCCCATGTGGCTAAGAGAGCCAATGGCATCCTGGCCTGCATCAGGAACAGTGTGGCCAGCAGGACAAGAGAAGTTATTCTTCCCCTGTACTCAACACTGGTCAGGCCACACCTTGAGTGCTGTGTTCAGTTCTGGGCTCCTCAATTCAAGAGAGATGTTGAGGTGCTGGAAGGTGTCCAGAGAAGGGCAACAAAGCTGGTGAGGGGCCTGGAGCACAGCCCTGTGAGGAGAGGCTGAGGGAGCTGGGGGTGTGCAGCCTGGAGAAGAGGAAGCTCAGGGGTGACCTCATTGCTGTCTAAAACTACCTGAAGGGAGGTTGTAGCCAGGTGGGGGTTGGTCTCTTCTGCCAGGCAAGCAGCAGTAGAACAAGGGGACACAGTCTCAAGTTGTGGTGAGGGAGGTCTAGGCTGGATGTTAGGAGGAAGTTGTTGTCAGAGAGAGTGATTGGCATTGGAATGGGCTGCCCAGGGAGGTGGTGGAGTCTCTGTGCCTGGAGGTGTTGAAGCAAAGCCTGGCTGAGGCACTTAGTGCCATAGTCTGGTTGATTGGCCAAGGGTGTGTGCTAGGTTGGACTAGACAATCTTGGAAGTATCTTCCAACCTGGGTGGTTCTATGAGAAGCTAACAAAAGTCTTAACAAATCAGATATAATAACAAAATTGCTTCTGAAGTCCTGGATGTTATCTCCATTTTACACTTTGGAGGCA
This sequence comes from Pogoniulus pusillus, assembly GCF_015220805.1. Classification (NCBI taxonomy): domain Eukaryota; kingdom Metazoa; phylum Chordata; class Aves; order Piciformes; family Lybiidae; genus Pogoniulus; species Pogoniulus pusillus. Next base: position 6,129,949 of record NC_087264.1, on the reverse strand, counting down.
TTAGGCTGTTGCTAAATTTTGTGTTTTAAAGTTATTCATTTGGGCCCATCCATGGCAGATTCAAGGGCAGGTTTATTTAACCTAATGTGTTTGTTTTAATTGATGAAAGACATTTTCTAGTGGCTCCAACCAAAATAACAGCAAATTAAAATTCTGAAAAGCTACTCTTTACTGATTATAATTACTAAGAACATGTTCATCTCCCATCTCATTTACACAAAATGAATGGACAGGCCATTTCCAGACTCATCCTCTTTAAGCAATTAGTAGGCACTAAATCATTTAAAGAAAATATACAGGGGAGGACTGAGCAGAGGATGAGGAATGACAGACAATTTAAGCAAGTCTGTGCCCACTCCACAAATCTCATCCTGCCTCATGCAGACATTAATTGCTACATAATTAGACAAGACCAAAGAAATGAATGTCACTGAGCAGAGGCAGTGTGCAGCATACATGACAGAGCATGTCCACTTGTGCCCCCTCTAATTAACAGCTACCAAGCCAAGATAAATTGAAGACAACAGGCTGCAGGAAATCATGCAGCATGGTTACAAAGTGACCTTGATGGAAAGGGAAGTTGTCAAAGATATCAAAATATGCTCAGTAGTCAGCCCACTATGCACTCACTGGAAAAAATCATAGACTCAACCAGGTTGGAAGAGACCTTCAAGGTCAGTGCCATGGTCTAGTTGATCGTCTAGGGCTGGGTGCTAGGTTGGACTGGATGATCTTGGAGGTCTCTTCCAACTTGGTTTATTTTGTCTCTTTGGAAACTTGCCCATAGTAGGAGGTATTCTCACCTTAAACCACCTTCCCAGATCTGCTAAATAATTAGTTTTTATTTGATTCTATGATCCAGTCCAACCTATCACCCAGCCTTGTTAATACTGCTGGGTATGTACTTAACATGCCATGGCTTCACTGCGTGTCTTCAAATGTCTTGATTGGAAAGGTCTGGGCTACGAAGTTGGAGAGGTTGTCAGAAGATTGAGATGGAAGTTTGGGGCTGGGCAGGAGATGTTGGGATTGCCAAAGTTGAGTGGGGTCTTCCAGTAAGACTTCTGTCTGGAAACTCATGGAGTAAGAGTGCCTCTGCCTTGCAGTACTTCAATTCCTATGTTCTAGCACTGGTGTAGACATAAAATAGGATGTGAGTTGGGGCAAGCATTTGGCCAGTCATAGCTGTTGAGCCACAGGAGCAGCCCATCCTGCTCCACTCGATGTGTGGTGGTGGCACATGGAAGGGTGCTGACAAATGCAGAAGGATGTGTTCTCTGTCTTTGGTTTGAAGTGGTCAAAAACCAAGCAGGTGGGGGAGAGTGTGAATTATCTAGTTGATTGGACAGGGCTGGGTGATAGGTTGGACTGGAGGATCTTGGAGATCTCTTCCAACCTCACTGATTCTGTGATTCAAAGGCAGAAATAAACACACCTCTTTACTGCTGACCCTAAAATTCACTAACCTCAGCAGCTACTTGTCATTGACCTCAGCAAATTATGGATCATAACCTCTGGGAAAAATTAGTTCAGATTAATATCATTAAGAACCAAAGCAGATTAGCTTGCAAATTTGGTTCAAGGTATTTTTATTTAGGTTAGCTAAATGTGTTTTAATGTTATGCATACTGATAGGTACTTGCAGGGACAAACACTTGCATAAAATGAGAAATCTGTGAAAGATTGTTTCTCTCAAACCATCAGTGCAGGAGATGAAGAGGCCCTGCTCTGTAGGTAGGAAATATGAATGCCTAAAAAGATTAAAGGAAATACTTGTAATTTGATCAAACAAACTGCAGGGGGAAAAAATGAGCTCCATTGGGATTAAGCTTGCAAAACTGAATAAAAAATGTAAAGAAATAGCTTTGCAAAGTCAACTACAATTAATAGTTCATTATAAAATTAATATACCATATTGCAGAGGCTTGGGAGCAGGCAGGCTGGAAGGCCTGAAAAGACATGCTAATAAATCATAGAATCAAGCAGGTTGGAAGAGACCTCCAAGATCATCCAGTCCTACCTAGCACCCAGCCCTAGCCAATCAACTAGACCATGGCACTAAGTGCCTCAGCCAGGCTTTGCTTCAACACCTCCAGGGATGGTGACTTCACCACCTCCCTGGGCAGCCCATTCCAATGCCAATCACTCTCTCTGCCAACAACTTCCTCCTGACATCCAGCCTAGACCTCCCCCAGCACAGCTTGAGACTGTGTCCCCTTGTTCTGTTGCTGCTTGCCTGGCAAAAGAGACCAACCCCACCTGGCTGCAGCCTCCACATAGGGCTTTGTTCCAGGCCCTTGTTGAATTTAATTTTCTTTGGGTTTTGAAGACTTCTCCTGCTTCTCCTGCAAGCAATGAAGATGGTGAGAGGCCTGGAACACAAATCCTATGAGGAGAGGCTGAGGGAGCTGGAGGTGTTTAGCCTGAAGAAGAGGAGGCTCAGGGATGACCTCATTGCTGTCTACAACTACTTGAAGGGATTTTGTAGCCAGGTGGGGGTTGGTCTCTTCTGCCAGGCAACCAGCCAGAGAACAGGAAGATGCAGTCTCCAGTTGTGCTGGGGAAGTACAGGCTAGATGTTAGGATGAAGTTGTTGCCAGAGGGAGTGATTGGCATTGGAATGGGCTGCCCAGAGAGGTGGTGGAGGCACCATCCCTGGAGGTGTTCAAGAAAAGACTGGCTGAGGCACTTAGTGCCATGGTCTAGATGACTGGATAGGGCTGGATGCTAGGTTGGCTTGGTTGATCTTGCAGTTATCTTCCAACCTTGTTGATTCTGTAGTTGGAAGCCTCACTACAGAAGCAGTTGGTGGTAGGAACTAGTGAATGTTAGGAGTTAATGGTGCTAGCTGGTTTAGATCATTGATGGGGAGGGACCAAAACCCTGCAAACAGTGGCTCAGCATTCCACATACAATCCCTATTCTGTGTACAATTTCAGGTGTCATTGCTCCTAATATAGGGAATTAATGGAATTCATGCCAAGCTACTAATGACTCTAACAAACATGAAGCATCCTCAGTGGTTTCTCTGATTGGCCAAGTGGTAGGAGAGACCTTGCAATGTTCTATCATATGCTAGCAGCATATGAACAAAAACATCAAAGGCATCAAAGTCATTTAACTTTTGCATTCATGACTGATTTCACTGTTCCTTGAATAAAGATATTAGCTGTGCTGCATCATTAATAGTGTGACACTGGAACTGCCAACCTGGAGGGTTAAATGTATTTTAGAAGCTAATGCTTGCTTTTATTGTCAAAGAGTTAATGTTCAAGAGGTATCCCATAACTGGTATAAGCATTGGGTCACATCTTGACATTTTTATTCTGTCAAATCCCTCATTTATTTTTCACTTGAACTTTTAAGGTTGGCTTATTCTGTCTTGGATAAAATCCAAGCAACAACAGCTTTGCCTGCATTTGCCCAGCTCTGGGAAACTGCCAATACTGCTTGTAGTAGAAGGATGATAAAATCTTCCCCTGGGAAGATTTTATTGCTGGGACCTAAGCCATGGTACCAGCATAAAGCTAAAAAATTTAAGAAACAATTTCCTTTTGCCCAGACACTCTTCTTAAAATTCTTGACCTCATAATTGCACCTAACTGCAGCTTTTCTCCCTTGAGCTGTGAGTCTTTTTTTCCTGCTTAATCCTGAAATTAGGGCTTCTGGGTGTGATAGATCAATCTTGCCACAAAAGTGACTGTGGAAAAGGCAGATGAAATTCAGTGTCAAGACATGTGAACTAATACATGTAGGCAAAAAATAGCTAGTTCTACCTGTAAAATAATCCTTTCTGAATTAGCAGATACCTCTCAGGAAAGACATCTGACTATTACTTCAGAGAGTCCCTTGGAAATAGTGCAGTGCTCAGAACCAGTCAAAAAAAGACAAACAGGATTTCTAGGCAAGTCATAGAACAAGGGGGGACAGTCTCAAGTTGTGCCAGGCGAGGGGTAGGCTTGATATTATGAGGAAGTTCTTCACAGGGAGAGTAATTGGCATTGGAATGGATTGCACAGGAAGGTGGTGGAGTCGCCATCCCTGGAGGTGTTCAAGGAAAGACTGGATGAGACAGTGCCATGGTCTAGTTGATTGGCCAGGGCTGGGTGCTAGGTTGGACTGGATGACCTTGGAGGTCTCTTCCAACCTGGCTGATTCTATGATTTGCCATTGGAATGGGCTGCCCAGGGAGGTGGTGGAGTCACCATCCCTAGAGGTATTCAAGAAAAACCTGGATGAGGCACTTAGTGCTGTGGTCTAGTTGATTGGACAGGGCTGTGTGATAGGTTGGACTGGAGGATCTTGGAGGTCTCTTCCAATCTGGTTGATTCTATTCTAAATTTATGTTACTGCACCACACTGTACTCTTCTACAAAAAGATTTTCATAGAATCAGTCAGGGTTGGAAGGGACCACAAGGATCACCTAGTTCCAGCCCCCCTGCCATTGAGGGGTGCAAGATTAAAAGGGATGTCTTAAAGATGACAAGAATGAAGCATGGAATTACCTTCTTGGGCAAAGGCGCTTCATGACTGAGAAAACACAGTGGGGGACAGCTTAGAGAACTGGAGTGGTGCACAGGAGGTGAAGAGGAATAACTACTTTCTTGGAAAGAGAGCTGGGAGTGGTGAATATAAAGGCTGGAGCAGCCAGAGTTGCAGAACAGTGTGACAAAATACTTTGCTTTACAATGTTTTTATTGAGAAGGAGAAGAAATTGATTTGCAGAAGAGACTAAGATGCTCTTGGTGGTGATGTTAGTTCAGTGGCTAATACTGTGGTCTGGGTGCAGTGGGCAGATTAGGAAGTCCTCAGGTTGTTGGGAATTAATGTGTGGCCGAGTCAGGAATTTTGATGCAAAAATAGACTTATTTTATTTTCCCAAAACCCGCCCCCAAAACTATATATACAAAGATTAGTTTAATTACAGATTCAGTTGCTTGAGAATATCTACAGGGATACCATTGATAATCTGACTATTTGGGAAGACAGAAGTTGGAAAAGGCTTTAGCTATTAATTAATAGTGTTTTCTTACTAATAAAGTTGAGCCAAAATAACTCACGATCAGGCTGACTTCCTCGTGGGGTCTGTCTCTCCCGTTCCCTTTCAGCAGCTGCAGGTGGATCGTTAAGGGTCGTTAGGCTTACAAAGGGTGTCCAATGGGTGAAGCAGTCTTTGAAGATCTCTCTGTATCCAAGGCAAGGCGAGAGTGGGGGAGCATGAAGGTTCAGGCAGTAGCGAACTCCAAGTGGGATGAACTCCAAGGTGGGAGCCCCCAAAGACGGGAAGACCCCAATATTTATACCCGCTCTAGACAAAGAGCAGAGTTACCACACCTTAGGGGCGAAAAGGCACAGCCAATCCCAGCCCGATTCCAGCGCGGGCACTGCACAGGGCACTCCTTGTGCAGGCAGGACCCCTTTGCTCACCCCCTTCACGCCCGCAGGGCAGGCGAGGGGAGGGGGGAGCAAGGTGGCTTTCCCTCTCCCCCAGAGTCACGGCAGGAGAGGAACCTAGGGGTATACAGGACTCCAGGACAGGGATCTCTAAGGAGTGACTCAGAGGAGAGGCACTCTGTGCACCCACTTTCTGGTACTCTTATCATGAGTGTCTGGAAGGGGCTGCAGAGAGAGAAAAGGTTTTGGCTTAGATGGGCAATTAGTGTGATGCTGCATGTCACTTCTGTCACTGTGCACATCTCTGTGGGCTACGTGTCTTCAAGACTTTGTTTGGAGGTTTGCAGCAAGGACACCATCATACCAAAGAGAGTAACCCAATCATAGAATCAACCAGGTTGGAAGAGACCTCCAAGATCATCCAGTCCAACCTAGCACCCAGCTCTGTCCATTTAATTAGACCAAGGCACGAAGTGCCTCATCCAGTCTTTTCTTGAACACCTCCAGGGACAGCAACTCCACCACCTCCTTGGGAAGCCCATTCCAATAGCAAATTGAAGCATCCAAGAACAGAACAGGTGGATTTTAGTGAAAGGGGACATTTTAAAATGCCATGAAATGGCCACCAGAACAAAAAACCCAAGTCAAAAGAAAGTGATAAAATGCACTCAATTATTCTCCTCAGATACTCTCCAGACATCAATGTAATTTCATCGACTTCAGTGAAATTAGTGTTAATGTAGGAATGGAAATGCAGCAAATCTAATTCCAGCATCTCCTTCCTGGAATAGTGAGCAAGAAAACAGAGGTAATCAGATAGAAACAAGTGCTGATCAGACGAAGTTGGACAGGGAGGAGGAGAGCTCCAGGAGCTGCTGCCAGGAAATAAAGACACTTTTTCAGTCTCACATAATCATGAGGAGTTCAGCAATATATGCAGAGAGGCTGAAATGAAAAGCCAGGCATTTTTGTTCTTCTTAGTTTAGCTCTGATTTTCTGACGAATATTCTTGCAACTCTTCTCCCAGGACACTGACAATAGCTACTCATATTTCTGGTAATGCTTTCAGTTTTTGGTATGGTGGAGAAGGGAACAGTGGAGAGCTGTGAGACTGATGGAAAGAGGTGTGGAGGTGGTGTGCTTGATCTAGTACTCAGACATCTGAAACCAGATCTCTGTGTACCCTTTGCAGTACTGATCATAGAATCAACCAGGTTGGAAGAGACCTCCAAGATCATCCAGTCCAACCTAGCACCCAGCCCTAGCCAGTCAACTAGACCATGGCATTAAGTGCCTCAGCCAGGCTTTGCTTCAACACCTCCAGGGACAGTGACTCTACTGCCTCCTTGGGCAGTTCTAAACGTATGTTGCTGCCTGGCTTTGTGATCTTCTGAGACACAACACAAAAATACATCATCCTGTCTTGCAATGACAGGGTGAGGGATACTGGATTTAAACTGGAAGAGGGGAGATTCAAACTGGATGTTAGGAAAGGGTTCTTTATAGTGAAGGGGGTGAGACACTGAAACAGGTTGCCCAGGGAGGTTGTGAATGCTCTTCCAGAGGAGGGCCATGAAGATGCTCAGAGGGCTGGAGCATCTGTTATGAGGATAGGCTACAAGATTTGGGACTCTTTAGCCTAGAGAAAGGAAGGCTTTGAGGAGACCTTACAGTGGCCTTCCAGAATCTGAAGGGGGCCTACAGGAAGGCTGGAGAGGGACTATTGACAAGGTCTCGTAATGAGAGTATGAGGAGTAGTGGGTTTAAACTGGCAGAGGAGAGATTTAAACTTGTTGTTAAGTAGTTCTTTACAGTGAAGGTGGTGAAACACTGACACAGGTTTCCCAGGGAGGCTGTGGGTGCTTCCTCCCTGGAGGTGTTTAAGGCCAGGTTGGATAAGGAGCAGCCTGTTCTAGTGGGAGGTGTCCCTGCTTATGGCAGGGGGATTTGAACTGGATGATCTTTGAGGTCCCTTCCAACCTAGACCATTTTATGATTCTATAGCAGTGGTAAGTGACAGCAAGACCACAGACTTATGACTAAAACGTGGTACCACCATGAGGGTTGGGAGAGTGGGAGTAGTTTGAATATATGAAGGGTTAATCAGTAATGTTAAATGTTAAATTAAGAGATAAACTTTTTTCCTTCCCCCTCGTCGAGGAAGGATACAGTAGAGAGTGGCACACTTGATTTTTACAGAGTATAAAAGTGGGAAATGTGCTTAGTTTTGCAGTTAGGTTTCACTTGGCTATTGACTTTTTTCACAAGACAGCCACCGAGGAAGCTCTTAAGAAGCTGTCAGGCTCAGTGACAGCTCAGCATCTGCCACAGCTAAATCAATACTGTGATGAAGGACAGGTATATAAAGTGAATAATCTAAGCAGAATAAAGTTAATTCACCTTGAAAGACTGAAAGTACAAGTGTGAAATATTTCAGACAAAACCAGCATCCTCCAAGCAGAACGTGAGAAGCACTGAGGTCTGTCCAGGAGCAGCAACTTCATAGAATCAGTCAGGGTTGGAAGGGACCACAAGGATCATCTAGTTCCAGCCCCCCTGCCATGGGCAGGGGCACCCTACCCTAGATCAGACTGGCCACAAACACCTCCAGCCATGGGGCCTCAACCACCTCCCTGGGCAACCCATTCCAGCCTCTCACCACTCTCATGCTCAACAACTTCCTCATGTCCAGGCTGAATCTCCCCACCTCCAGCTTTGCTCCATTCCCTCTATCCTGTCACTACCTGATAGCCCCAGCTGTTTCAGAGGCCACAAGACGGTCACCTGGGAGCCTTCTCCTCTGTAGCCTGAGCAGCCCCAACTCTTTCAGTCTGTCCTCTACTGCAGCCCTCTGATCATCCCAGTGGCTCTTCTCTGGACATGCTCCAGCATGTCCACATCCTTCTTGTAATGGGGGCTCTGGAACTGGACACACTACTCCAGGTGGGGACTCAGCAGAGCGCAGTAAAGGGGGAGAATCACCTCCCTCGAGGTTATTCTTGCCCATATGTTGCCTTCGGTAGGAGTGGGGATCAGGCTTTGCACAAGATGTGTGCAAATGCTCTAATATTATGGAAACCTGATGCTAATAAACCTGGCAAAAAGGATTTGCATTGGTCCTGGTAGCTTAACAGTGTGCTAGGAACTCCTGATTTGGTATGTGGAATCTATTTGGTCACAATATAAACTGGGCAATGTATATGAAAGTAATGTATTTAGATTGGATAGTAGAAAAATTTCTTCACCAAAAGAATCATAGACTAAAGCAGGTTGGAAGAGACCTCCAAGGTTATCCAGTCCAACCTAGCACCCAGCCCTATCCAGTCAACTAGACCATGGTACTAAGTGCCTCAGCCAGGCCTTTGTAGAACACCTCCAGGGATGGGGCCTCCACCACCTCCCTGGGCAGCCCATTCCAATGCCAATCACTCTCTCTAATAACAACTTCCTCCCAACATCCAGCCTAGACCTCCCCTGGCACAACTTGGGATTGTGTCCCCTTGTTCTGTTGCTGATTGCCTGGCAGAAGAGACCAACCCCCACCTGGCTACAACCTTTCTTCACTACCACATAGAAAATCTTGCATTGAAAATTTTGCCTGGCTTTGTCCAAAGATGCTGAATTTGTAGATGTGAGAATTCCTGGGGAGATGCTTCTGTGGATGCGTTTAGAAAGCATTGTAGTTTCACCAAGCCAGTTTTCTGGCCTTTATTCTGAGTTGTTCTGAAACTAAGATGCAAGCATCATCTCCAAATTGGAGGCTTTTAATATTAATTATTAAAGTACTTAATGTTGTTCCTTAAAATATCCTCTAGTAGAAAAATCTATCCCCAGAGATCAAGCTGATGAGTTAAAACCCAGAAAGAATGAACTGCTGAACAGGATCAGCATTCCTTTATCTGCCTTCAGTCTTACTCATGCTTTCAGGCAGGTATTATCTAAGCAGACAGTATTATGCTCACAGGTGTTCAGCACACCTTTTCTGGCTGTGTATGTCTTGTGTTTTATAGCTGGGATAATTTGTCTGATTGTTGCAAATCCATTCCTGTTAAATGAGCTGAGATAATATCAAATGATTAATTAAATGGTTCAAGAAAGTCAGGGTTGAAAGAAGTAGCAAATGAAGAGACTGAAAGGAAAATTAGCAACTGCAGAAACTGTGAGCCCATTCATATTCTGTGTTCATCTTTGCACTTCCATTCAGGTGTATCTGTGTGTAAGCAGTTAGGTGAGTGTCTAAACCAAACCAACATGTATATGTAGATGGTAAAAGCTTTTACATTGGTCTCTGAGGGAAAAAACCAAAATAAAGCTGGGAGCAGAGAAATAGGAACACCTTTGAGTGCAGCTCAGAACTTTGAAGGGGTCTGCAGAAAAAAACCTCAATCCTAGGATCAGAGAAATAAGAACATCACAGTATCATCAGGGTTGGAAGAGACCTCGCAGATCATCAAGTCCAACCCTTTACCACAGAGCTCAAGGCTAGACCATGGCACCAAGTGCCACGTCCAATCCTGCCTTGAACAGCTCCAGGGACGGCGACTCCACCACCTCCCTGGGCAGCCCATTCCAGTGCCCAATGACTCTCTCAGTGAAGAACTTTCTCCTCACCTCCAGCCTAAATCTCCCCTGGCACAGCCTGAGGCTGTGTCCTCTCGTTCTGGTGCTGGCCACCTGAGAGAAGAGAGCAACCTCCTCCTGGCCACAACCACCCCTCAGGTAGCTGTAGACAGCAATAAGGTCACCCCTGAGCCTCCTCTTCTCCAGGCTAACCAATCCCAGCTCCCTCAGCCTCTCCTCGTAGGGCTGTGCTCAAGGCCTCTCCCCAGCCTCGTCGCCCTTCTCTGGACACGCTCAAGCATCTCAATGTCCCTCCTAAACTGGGGGGCCCAGAACTGAACACAGTACTCAAGGTGTGGTCTAAGCAGTGCAGAGTACAGGGGCAGAATGACCTCCCTGCTCCTGCTGACCACACCATTCCTGATGCAGGCCAGGATGCCATTGGCTCTCTTGGCCACCTGGGCACACTGCTGGCTCATGTTCAGGTGGGTATCAATTAGCACCCCCAGATCCCTCTCTGCCTGGCTGCTCTCCAGCCACTCCGACCCCAGCCTGTATCTCTGCATGGGGTTGTTGTGGCCAAAGTGCAGCACCCTGCACTTGGAGCTATTGAACCCCATCCCCTTGGACTCTGCCCATCTGTGCAGGTGGTCAAGGTCCTGCTGCAGAGCACTTCTGCCCTCCAACCCAGTCACATCTGCCCCCAGCTTAGTGTCATCTGCAAACTTGCTGATGACTGACTCCATGCCCTCATCCAGATCATCTATGAAGATGTTAAAGAGGATGGGGCCCAGCACTGATCCCTGAGGGACACCACTAGTGACAGCCCAGAACTTTGCAGGGGTCTGCAGAAAAAAGACCCAAACCTAGGAGCAGAGAAATAGGAACACCTTTGAGTGCAGCCCAGAACTTTGCAGGGATCTGCAGGAAAAAGACCCAAACATGGGAGCAGAGAAATGGGAACACCTTTGAGTGCAGCCCAAAACTTTGCAGGGGTCTGCAGAAAAAAACCTCAATCCTAGGATCAGAGAAACAGGAACATCTTTGAGTTCAGCCCAGAACTTTGCAGGGGTCTGCAGGAAAAAAACTCAATCCTAGGATCATAGAAATAGGAACATCTTTGAGTGCAGCCCAGAACTTTGAAGGCATCTTCAGAAAAAATACCCAAACATGGGAGCAGAGAAATAGCAACACTTTCGAGTTCAGCCCAGAACTTTGCAGGGGTCTGCAGAAAAAAACCTCAATCCTAGGATCAGAGAAATAGGAACATCTTTGAGTACGGCCCAGAACTTTGCAGGGGTCTGCAGAAAAAAAGACCCAAACATGGGAGCAGAGAAATAGGAACATCTTTGAGTGCAGCCCAGAACTTTGCAGAGATCTGCAGAAAAAAGACCCAAACCTAGGAGCAGAGAAATAGAAACATCTTTGAGTGCAGCCCAGAACTTTGAAGGGGTCTTTAGAAATTGCTATTATATTTTAACAAGACAGGCAGTTTAGATGGTGTTCCTCAATGAGCAAATTATGTTCTGGCATCCTGCCTCCAGCAGCATCACTATCCTGGGTTCCTCTTAATGTGACAAGAACTCAGTGTCTCACTGAAAAAAAAATCCCTGAAAAATATTAAAAGGAGAGGAAAAAACCTTGCAGCTGAAACCCAGCAACAAAGTGTCAGGTGGTTTCACAGGGTAATACTGAAAGCTGCCAACTTGGCTTTTTTTTTCTGGAGGTGATCCCTTTGGTCCCTGTGCAGCATTCAGTATTGCTGGAGACCCTTTGAGTCCTCTGCTTGTTACTGGTGACAGGTTTGACATGGTGAGGCACAGTGAGGAAGGTGCATGGAATGGCTTTGATTCACAAGTGTCAATGTTGACCAAAAATGACAGCAAAGACAGCACTCTGGGTTTGGTTTTTATTTTCTTTTAAGGGAGAAAGCACTTCTGTTATGAGGACAGACTGGAAGAGTTTGGACTGTTCAGTCTGGAGAAGAGAAGGCTGCAAGGTGACCTTCTTGTAGCTTTCCAGTGTCTGAAGAGGACCTACAAAAAAGCTGGGGAGGGACTTTTTAGGCCATCAGGGAGTGACAGGACTAGGGGGAATGGAGCAAAGCTGGAGGTGGGGAGGTTCAGGCTGGAGGTGAGGAGGAAGTTGTTGAGCATAAGAGTGGTGAGAGCCTGGACTGGGTTGCCCAGGGAGGTGGTTGAGGCCCCATGGCTGGAGGTGTTTAAGGCCAGGCTGCATGAGGCTGTGGGCAGCCTGCTCTAGGGTTGGGTGTCCCTGCCCGTGGCAGGGAGGTTGGAACTAGATGATTCTTGTGGTCCCTTCCAACCCTGACTGATTCTATTCTGAGAAGGATTTGTGTGGTAGGTAGATGATTGTTTGACAGACATAAATCAGCTTTTTTAAATACTGAAGATATCTGAATGGTGTATTGAAGGGGTAATTAATTAATGTGAGATGATATTTTTTCCCAAATTAATATTGTTAATTTTGATATTCAGAACTCTTCCTGCCCCTGACCACTATTTTTAATAATAATCAGTTCTTAGGCTCGAGGTGAGGAGCCTGGAGAAGAGGAAGCTCAGGAGTGACCTTATTGCTGTCTACAACTACCTGAGGGGTGGCTGTGGCCAGGAGGAGGTTGCTCTCTTCTCTCAGGTGGCCAGCACCAGAACAAGAGGACACAGCCTCAGGCTACACCAGGGGAAATTTAGGCTTGAGGTGAGGAGAAAGTTCTTCACTGAGAGAGTCATTGGACACTGGAATGGGCTGCCCGGGGAGGTGGTGGAGTCGCCGTCCCTGGAGCTGTTCAAGGCAGGATTGGACGTGGCACTTGGTGCCATGGTCTGGCCTTGAGAATTGTGATAAAGAGTTGGACTTGATGATCTGTGAGGTGATACTGTGTGATACATACAGAGGAATAACTGGAGTTAGAAAGAACGTGCAATAATGTCTAATACTAATTGAACTCAATTGAACTGGAAGAGAAGGTTCTTGCAGTCAGATATCACTTGTCCACAAAATGGACTCAAGGAGCTCCTTTCTGCTTATGCAATCATAGAATCAGTCAGGGTTGAAAGGCACCACAAGGATCATCTAGTTCCAACCCCCATGCCATGGGCAGGGACACCCTACCCTAAATTAGCAACAGGGGACACAGTCTCAAGTTGTGCTGGGGAAAGTATAGGCTGGATGTTAGGAGGAAGTTCTTCACAGAGAGAGTGATTGGCATTGGAATGGGCTGCCCAGGGAGGTGGTGGAGTCACCGTCCCTGGAGGTGTTCAAGAAAAGCCTGGCTGAGGCACTTAGTGCCATGGTCTGGTTGTCTGGATAGGGCTGGGGGATAGGTTGGACTGGATGATCTTGGAGGTCTCTTCCAACCTGGTTAATTCTATGATATGATACTAAGTGTTGTCTGTCTTTGTGTGACCTGTTAAACCTGGCTTCCACCGTGTATGAAATATCTAGAAGAAGCCTCAACTCTCAGCCTCTCACAGAGCTTTTAGAGGAAAAGTTTCCAGAATGAAGGCCACTACACTACAAGAGATGGATTTTTTTTTTTCCAAGCAAAGTGAGGTTTGACACTTGGTTAACACAGGGAAATGCTGTTTGCCCTGCTGCTTGGTGTGGTGAAATTGAAGCTATTTTTCAGGCTGCGCCTTCCATATGATGCTTGACACCCTTGAATAATATGATGAGGGAGAAGCAGATCCTCACAGACCCAAGACATTTAAAGCTTTCCAGTTGAATGTAAATGCATGAAATTTCACCCAGCTGCCACAGGGACACCACCAAACCTGTTCAGAATTGTATTTCTGGCTGTTCCAACCATTTCTCAGGTGAATGACTACAGTAATCTAATAACATGGGATGGCTGTGGTAGGACATCTTGAGCAGGGAAGAGGTGTGTGATTTCAAGATGCTTAGCATCTGCATCATCTGACCAGAGTACCACCCTGCTCCTCATCCTCAGGCACAACAATGTGTAATTTTGTTGCTGGTCCTCTTTAATAGCCTTAGCCAAGTTCAACCCATGCCCATTGCTTCCTCACGGTGAGAAGCCAAACATATTAATAGGTATGTGCAGGGTGTGGTGCTTTGACCACAACAGCCCCACGCAGCACTACAGGCTGGGGACAGAGTGACTGGAGAGCAGCCAGGAAGAAAGGGACATGGGGGTACTGATAGAGAGTAGCTGAGGATGAAGCAGAAGTGTGCCCAGGTGGCCAAGAGAGCCAATAGCATCCTGGCCTGTATCAGGAACAGTGTGGCCAGTAGGACAAGGGAGGTTATTCTGCCCCTGTACTCAGCACTGGTCAGGCGACGCCTTGAGTGCTGTGTCCAGTTCTGGACTCCTCAATTCAAGAGAGATGTTGAGAGACTGGAATGTATCCAGAGAAGGGTGACAAAGCTGGTGAGGGCCCTGGAGCACAGCCCTGTGAGGAGAGGCTGAGGGAGCTGGGGGTGTGCAGCCTGGAGAAGAGGAGGCTCAGGGCAGAGCTCATTGCTGTCTACAACTACCTGAAGGGAGGTTGTAGCCAGGTAGGGTTTAGTCTCTTCTGCCAGGCAAGCAGCAATAGAACAAGGGGACACAGTCTCAAGCTGTGCCAGGGGAGGTCTAGGCTGGATGTTAGGAGGAAGTTGTTGTCAGAGAGAGTGATTGGCATTGGAATGGGCTGCCCAGGGAGGTGGTGGAGTTGCTGTGCCTGGAGGTGTTGAAGCAAAGCCTGGCTGAGGCACTTAGTGCCATGGTCTGGTTGACTGGATAAGGCTGGGTACTAGGTTGGAGTGAATGATCTTGAAATTCTCTTCTAACCTTGTTGATTCTATGGACAGTGGTAGCCTTACTTTATGACTGTAATTTGCAATGCCAATTCAGTCAGTCTTCAGTTGCAGCTATATGCAAAAACATAGCTGTTCAGCTCATCACATTTGCATGGTGGAGAGGCATTGGAGCTCTAAAGTAAATATTTTCTCTTAGCTAAAGTGCTCTCATGAAAAAAAGGCTCCCAGTTTCACCATTTAAAAATTAGTGACTGTAGAAGTGCAGTTGAATGCCCTTATTTTTATAGGAATTTATGCATTAATTATGGGAAATGCTTAACTGCATCCAAAGCAGCTGCTCCACTCTGCTGTGCTGTGTATGCTGTAAAGGTTAGAGCAGCAAGTGTGATTTCCTGCAGTTTACTACTGATAGTCTTCCTAATTACATAATTATTTAGTCATCAAACAAAGATCTCAGCAGTTAATAGAGATGTTACAGGCCTGTCTTTGCTATCATTATCCTCTTAATTTAGAGCCTACATTAATATAGTAGAGGAAGGTGTGAAGTCAGCAATGTCAGCTGGACCTACAGAGGAGCCATGCATAAATGGTCTACCATCTCCCTGTGTTGGCAATGTGGGACATATATTTGGCTACAGGCACTATATGGGGAGCACATAGGCCGTGGTGGTGAGAGAATAGGACTGGCCATGTACTGTGAGTATTGTGTCCAGTTCTGGGCTCCTCAGTTCAAGAGAGATGTTGAGATGCTGGAATGTGTCCAGAGACAGGTGATGAAGCTGGTGAGGGGCCTGGAGCACAGCCCTGTGAGGAGAGGCTGAGGGAGCTGGGGGTGTTTAGCCTGGAGAAGAGGAGGCTCAGGGCAGACCTCATTGCTGTCTACAACTCCTTGAAGGGAAGTTGTGGTCAGATGGGGTTGGTCTCTTCTGCCAGGCAAGCGGCAACAGAACAAGGACACACAGTCTTGAGTTGTGCCAGGGGAGGTCTAGACTGGATGTTAGGAGGAAGTTGTTGCCAGAGAGAGTGATTGGCATTGGAATGGGCTGCCCAGGGAGGTGGTGGAGTCACCATAACTGGATATATTCAAGCAAAGCCTGTGTAAGGCACTTAGTGTCACAGTCTAGTTGATGTGACAGGGCTGGGTGATAGATTGGACTGGATGATCTTGGAGGTCTCTTCCAACCTGGTTGATTCTATGATTCTATTATTTTTAGGACCTTGAATATCATCTAGGGGACATTTTGCAATGCTGAGGAGTAAAAATAAGAATTAAAATAACAATTGAACCTACATCACTTTTTAGGACTGAGAAAAAGTATTTCTACATTATATCAAATTGATCTCTATGGAATCTAATGAAGTGTATTCCAGACTTGTGCTCATACAACAGCTAAATAATGAGTGTTGCATGATTGTAGAAACATGAAGCATCTGAAGAAATACAGTTCATTAAAGAGGAGGTGAATAAATGCATTTTGACCTAACTAGTAATTGAAAGAAATTGGGTGATTCTACCTTCAGCCTCTGTGGCATCATCTCCCATTTCTTGTAAATGGAGGCACTAAAGTGGAAGTAGTGAACTATATGTTGAAGTGCAGATGTAGAGATTTATTTAGAGGTTGTTTCAAACTTTCTCCCATCAAGAGGTGTGGCTAGTACGTCAAGAGAGTTTTTCCTGCCCCTCTACTCTGTCCTGGTGAGGCTGCATCTGGAGTATTGTGTCCAGTTCTGCCCCCACCCCAGTTCAAGAGAGACATAGAACTGCTTGAGAGAGTCCAGCGCAGAGCCACAAAGATGATTAAGGGAATGGAACGTCTCTCTTAGGAGGAGAGACTGAGGGAGCTGGGGCTGTGCTCCTTGGAGGAGACTGAGAGGTGACCCCATCAATGTTTGTAAATATGTGCAGGGTGAGTGCCAGGAGGCTGCAGCCAGGCTCTGCTTGGTGATGCCTGATGACAGGACAAGGGGCAATGGGTGGAAGTTGAGGCATAGGAAGCTTCATTTAAACACGAGGATGATTTTTTTCTGTGAGAGTGACACAACACTGGACAGGATGCCCAGGGGGGTTGTGGAGTCTTCCTCTCTGGAGATACTCAAACCCCAGCCAGACACATTACTGTGTGATCTGGTATAGGTGACTGTGCTCTGGCAGGGGAGATGGACTAGATTATCATTAGAGGTCCCTTCCAGTCCCTGACATTGTGTGATTCTGAGAAGAGAGGGACAACTTTGTATTTCCCTCAGAACCTTTTGCAGATGATCTTTACTGCCAGTTCTGCCTGCCAGAAATAATGAGAATACAGCAAAAGTGAAATAACCTTGGTAGGAGCCTTCTGCCTTTGTTAAAGATGAGAGTGGTAAGGCTCACACTTGGCACTTCAGCAACTGCTCATTAAGTAGGGGTGCTCTGAGAAAACTATTTACTCATTACAGAAACTAATAGTCACTGATGAAAATTCTTAACCATTTAAAGGCTGAGAAAGGCAACAGCAGTTCCCCTTAGATCCATGCTGGATGCTCACCAGCATGTCCACATGTGCATGTGCCTGCACAGCTGTACATTGTGTAGGGTATCTGCTGTGTGCTCCAGAGGCAAAGCACATCTGTACCAGTGTGTAGGGCATCTGCTGTGTGCTCCAGAAGCAAAGCACATCTGTACCAGTGTGTAGGGCATCTGCTATGTGCTCCAGAGGCAAAGCACATCTGTACCAGTGTGTAGGGCATCTGCTATGTGCTCCAGAGGCAAAGCACATCTGTACCAGTGTGTAGGGCATCTGCTATGTGCTCTAGAGGCAAAGCACATCTGTACCAGTGTGTAGGGCATCTGCTATGTGCTCTAGAGGCAAAGCACATCTGTACCAGTGTGTAGGGCATCTGCTATGTGCTCCAGAGGCAAAGTATGTCTGCACCAGTGTGTAGGGCATCTGCTATGTGCTCCAGAGGCAAAGTATGTCTGCACCAGTGTGTAGGGCATCTGCTATGTGCTCCAGAGGCAAAGTATGTCTGCACCAGTGTGTAGGGAATCTGCTATGTGCTCTAGAGGCAAAGCACATCTGTACCAGTGTGTAGGGCATCTGCTATGTGCTCCAGAGGCAAAGCACATCTGTACCAGTGTGTAGGGCATCTGCTATGTGCTCTAGAGGCAAAGCACATCTGTACCAGTGTGTAGGGCATCTGCTATGTGCTCCAGAGGCAAAGTATGTCTGCACCAGTGTGTAGGGCATCTGCTATGTGCTCTAGAGGCAAAGCACATCTGTACCACTGTGTAGGGCATCTGCTATGTGCTCCAGAGGCAAAGCACATCTGTACCAGTGTGTAGGGCATCTGCTATGTGCTCTAGAGGCAAAGCACATCTGTACCAGTGTGTAGGGCATCTGCTATGTGCTCTAGAGGCAAAGCACATCTGCACCAGTGTGTAGGGCATCTGCTATGTGCTCCAGAGGCAAAGTATGTCTGCACCAGTGTGTAGGGCATCTGCTATGTGCTCCAGAGGCAAAGTATGTCTGCACCAGTGTGTAGGGAATCTGCTATGTGCTCTAGAGGCAAAGCACATCTGTACCAGTGTGTAGGGCATCTGCTATGTGCTCCAGAGGCAAAGCACATCTGTACCAGTGTGTAGGGCATCTGCTATGTGCTCTAGAGGCAAAGCACATCTGTACCAGTGTGTAGGGCATCTGCTATGTGCTCCAGAGGCAAAGTATGTCTGCACCAGTGTGTAGGGAATCTGCTATGTGCTCTAGAGGCAAAGCACATCTGTACCACTGTGTAGGGCATCTGCTATGTGCTCCAGAGGCAAAGCACATCTGCACCAGTGTGTAGGGCATCTGCTATGTGCTCCAGAGGCAAAGCATGTCTGTACTAGTGTATGGGGCATCTCCTATGTGCTCCAGAGGCAATTGTCTTCCTGAGTTGAGACATTTCTGCTGATGCAGCTCACCTCACTGTGCTGTGCCATCTCTGACATATTTGCAGTTAAAACAGTTACTGCAGCCTAAATTTGGATGGGGAAAAGCAAGCATAGGTAACACTTATTTTTCATAGAATCAACCAGGATGGAAGAGACCTCCAAGATCATCCAGTCCAACCTGTAGCACTGCTTGGGGTTGTTGTGGCCAAAGTGCAGAACCCTGCACTTGGCCTTGTTAAATCTCATGCCATTGGCCTCTGCCCACCTAGCCAACATGGTAAGGTCCCTCTGCAGGGCTCTCCTACCTTCCAACAGATCAACACCTGCTCCTAGCTTGGTGTCATCTGCAAACTTACTGATGCTGGACTCTATCCCCTGGTCCAGATCATCGGTAAAGATATTGAACAGGACTGGGCCCAGCACTGATCCTTGGGGAACGCCACTGGTGACAGCTGCCAGCTGGATGTGGCACCATTCACCACTACTGGGCCCAGCGCTCCAGTTCTTGACCCATATCAGAGTGAATCTATCCAAACCATGAGCTGCCAGCTTGGCTAGCAGCTTCTTGTGGCAGACAGTGTCAAAGACTTTGCTGAAGTCCAGCTAGACTACATTAAGCTGCTATAACTGTGAATGGATTTTAGAACTCAAAGCCTGCCCACATTCACCAGGCAGGTAACCTGATCATAAAAAGAGATCAGGTTGGTGAGGCAGGACCTGCCCTTCCTAAACCCATGCTGGCTGGGCCTGATCCCTAGGCCATCCTGTAGGTGCTTTGTGATGGCACCCAAGATGACCTGTTCCATCACCTTGCCTGGCACTGAGGTCAGGCTGACAGCTCTGTAGTTTTTAGTTTCCTCCTTCCAGCCCTCCTTGTGTATGGGAATCACATTGGCAGCTTCCAGTCATCAGGGACCTCTCCAGTGAGCCAGGACTGCTGATAAATGATGGAGAGTGGCTTGGCCAGCTCAGCTGCCAGCTCTTCCAGCACCCTAGGAAGGATCCTATCCCATGGACTTGTGAGGATCCAAGTGGCTCAGCAGGTCTCTTCTTCCTCATGGATTAGAGGGGGACTGTACTGGTCCCTGACTCCATCCACCACTTCAGGAGCCCAGCTGTCCTAGAGACAACCTGTCCCACTAGTGAAGATTGAGGCAAAGAAGGTGTTAAGCACCTCTGCCTTTTCCTCATCCTTTGTCACTATGTTCCCCTCTCTATCTAGTAAGGACTGGAGGTTGTCCTTGGCCTTTCTCTTGCCATTCATATATTTAAAGAAACATTTTTTATTCTCCTTACCAGCAGTGGCAGCCTAAGTTCTAAATGGGCTTTTGTCTCTCTAATTTTTTACTTACAAGACTAAGCAACATCCTTGAACTCTTCCTGGAACACCTCCCCTCTTTTCCAAAGGCAATACACTATCTTTTTTATCTTTAATTCCTTCAGCAGCTCCCTGCCCATCCAGCCTGGCTGCCTCCCTCCTCGGCTCGTCTGCTGGCACAATGGCACAGCTGCTCCTGAACACCTTCAGGAGTTCTTTCTTGAAGCAGGTCCAACCTTCCTGGACCCCTTTGTTCTTAAGGGCTTTTTCCCAAGGAACTTTCTGAGTCAGTTCCTTAAACAGGCTGAAGTCTGCCCTTCAGAAGTGCAGTGTGGAGGTTCTGTTGATGCCCCTCCTGGTTTCTCCATGTATTGAAAACTATAATTTCATGGTCACTGGACCCCAGGCAGCCTCCAACCACCACATCCCCTACCAGCCCCTCTCTATTTGTGAGCAGCAGGTCAAGCAGGGCTGCCCCCCTGGTAGGCAAATCTCTTCTCATTAGACCCTCACAAGTAGAGGACCATTTCCCAGTAGAGGAATGTGACAACAGATCTAACCATGCCATGTGTACTTCTATTTGCAGATTTATTGTTTTCTTATTGGCACAAACTCATTGCATTCCAAGACCTGAAAAATAATAAATACTGGTTTTAAAGAAAAAAAAAAAAGCTCCTTTTTCTAGGTGTCCTGTAAGAAGAGGGATGGAGAGCTGATTAACAGACAAGTTGATCTTTTTTTCCCCCTGACAAATTTGGGAGAGCACATTTTTCACAGTATTATCAAGGTTGGAAGAGACCTCACAGATCATCAAGTCCAACCCTTTACCACAGAGCTCAAGGCTAGACCATGGCACCAAGTGCCACGTCCAATCCTGCCTTGAACTGCCCCAGGGACGGCGACTCCACCACCTCCCCGGGCAGCCCATTCCAGTGTCCAATGACTCTCTCAGGGAAGAACTTTCTCCTCACCTCCAGCCTAAATCTCCCCTGGCACAGCCTGAGGCTGTGTCCTCTCGTTCTGGTGCTGGCCACCTGAGAGAAGAGAGCAACCTCCTCCTGGCCACAACCACCCCTCAGGTAGTTGTAGACAGCAATAAGGTCTCCCCTGAGCCTCCTCTTCTCCAGGCTAACCAATCCCAGCTCCCTCAGCCTCTCCTCATAGGGCTGTGCTCAAGGCCTCTCCCCAGCCTCGTCGCCCTTCTCTGGACACGCTCAAGCATCTCAATGTCCCTCCTAAACTGGGGGGCCCAGAACTGAACACAGTACTCCAGGTGTGGTCTGAGCAGTGCAGAGTAGAGGGGCAGAATGACCTCCCTGCTCCTGCTGACCACACCATTGCTGATGCAGGCCAGGATGCCACTGGCTCTCTTGGCCACCTGGGCACACATTAAAACCAGGAAACCATTTCCAACAGCTCCCAATGCTGGCGTAGGGAAGCACCACAAGTGAGGAGAGGCTTAGATCTTCACAGCTTCAAAGCTGTGCCTCAAAGTAGGTTCCCATTAAATGTTTTCTAAAGGCCTCCCCCTGTGCAGTAACCTGTAAGAGAAGTGGAGTACATAGATGAAGTCAACAATGAGTCTTTACCATTTCCAACAGGTAGGCTTTAATTTCCAGCAGAGGGATAATATTGATTTTATCTGTGCAGGCTCTATAGCTCATGAATTCTGGCTTAGCAAGATCTTGCAGGCTTGATTCAATGACTTATTCTATCTGCAATATCTTATAAGAACTTACTCTTTAAGCACAATTTAGAGCCAGCCTGCTCTAGGGTAAGGTGTCCCTGCTCATGGCAGGGGGGTTGGAACTAGATGATCCTTGCGGTCTCTTCCAACCCTGACTGATTCAATGATTCTAACTTTGCAGGACCCTATAATAGAAGACAGAATTTCTTTTCTGGCTGTAAATTTTCTGCAAATTGTCTCTACTAAAGAGGTTTTTGTTTGGTGTTTTGGTTTGGTTTTTTGTTGTTGGTTTGTTTTGATGGTAGTTGCTTCAGAGAGGCTGTTTTCATCATGACATTCTTAGCTGTTTCTATCTTGACAGGTGTCAGAGATGAATTTCCCTTTCCCTAGCCTCACAGGTCATTGTGTCATGTTTTCAGCCTGTGTCTTCTGTGTGGGTTTGTGTGGCCATCTAGGTTGTCTGTGTCATAATTGTGTGAAGGAGAAGCTCAGCATGAGCCAGCAGTGTGCACTTGCAGCCCAGAAAGACAACCAGATCTTTGGCTGTATCAGGAGAAGTGTGGCCAGCAGGTCCAGGGATATGATTCTTCCCCTTTACTGTGCTCTGGTGAGACCCCACCTGGAGTACTGCATCCAGTTGTGGAGCCCCCATTACAAAAAGGATGTGGAGATGCTGGAGTGTGTCCAGAGAAGGGCCACGAGGATGAGCAGAGGGATGGAGCAGCTCTGCTATGACGACAGACTGAAAGAGTTGGGGTTGTGCAGTCTGGAGAAGAGGAGGCTCTGAGGTGACCTTCTTGTGGCCTTCCAGGATCTGAAGGGGGCCTCTAAAAAAGTGGGGGAGGGACTTTTTAGGCTCTCAGGGAGTGCCAGGACTGGGGGGAATGGAGCAAAGCTGGAGGTGGGGAGATTCAGCCTGGATGTGAGGAGGAAGTTGTTTAGCATGAGAGTGATGAGAGGCTGGAATGGGTTGCCCAGGGAGGTGGTTGAGACCCCATGGCTGGAGGTGTTTGAGGTCAGGCTGGCTGAGGCTGTGGGCAGCCTGCTCTAGGGTTGGGTGTCCCTGCCCATGGCTGATTCTATGATTTTATATATATATATACATGTATGTGAGTAAGGAGGTACAGAAGCTATCTATAACTGGCAGCTATCGTACAACAATCAGTAAATCCAGGAACAAACCCTGCCCCTACAAAGAGCTTTATTTCTGGACATCACACAGAGTATTAGTCTGCTATATTTTCTGAAACTGAACCCATGTGTTCACCTTTGCTACCCATTGTGTGACCTTATTTGATATCATCTTGTGCACTGAGATGAAAATTCCCCAGGGCTTTGCAGATACAATGGACATCCCATTTCTAGTGAAGATCAGCATGTAGTTTTTATAGGGACAGAGTAAAAGGCACTGTGAGAAACACACTTTTTCTGTTAGGTATCAGCCTCTCAAATAGAGGTGATGATCAGGAGCAAATTAGTAATGAAATAAAGAGACTTTTCTGGAATGAAGTAGAAATGTGTCTCATAGAGGGAAGGTGTTATGCATTTTTCCCTTCCATAGTGGATTATTTCTTGCCATTTGGAGGCTGCAGATGTTTCTCAAAAGAGCAATATGGAAATGCATAACTGAATTCTCCTATAAAGGATCTCCTAGCAAAAAGATTAAAAATGACAGGCACATTTCTGCATATTTGATAAGGTCAAGAGCAGAAGCAGTGCTGCAGGTTGGTGTTATGAGATATCAGAACAATTCTCTTCTCTGCAAAATCTGTAATGCCTAATGGAAGAATGTCGTTTTGGGCTTGGTTGCAAGGATGGTTACATTTGGGATGCAATAAAGCACCTTAAATTTGCTTGGCTTTGAGCATTTTTCAGTCCACCACCACTAGATATCACTAGTAAAGGTATGCATTGAAGTTTTTGCTTAAATGCTTTGCTGAACTTAGGCTTCAGAAGTGAACTGTTCTCCAACAGCAGGGTTCACTGCATTAGACCTACTGAGGCCATTTCAGTTGACAAGACTTACTTAAAACACAATTTTCTCAAATATGCCATGTCTGTCTTCGGTGACTGAGCTGACAACAGCTGAATGAGTTCTACAACTACCTAAAAGGAGGTTGTAGTGAGGCTGGAGCTGGTCTCTTCTCCCAAATTACTAACAATAGGATAAGAGATAATGGCCTCAAGTTGCATCAGGGGAGATGTATTTTGGATGTTCAGAGGCAGTTGTTTACTGAGCGGGTGGTCAGGCACTGGAACAGGCTGCCCAGGGAGGTGGTGGAGTCACCATCCCTGCAGATGTTTAAAAGAAGAGTGGATGTGGCACTTAAGGCTATGGTCTGGTGGTTAAGGAAGCTGGGGTGAAGGTTGGACTTGGATGATCCTGGTGGTCCTTTCCAACCATAGTGATTCAATGTTGTACTGAGGGCTTTGGTTTAGTCAGGGACTTGTCAGTGTGAAACTAATGCTTGGACTCGATGAGCTTGAAGGTCTTTCTCTTGTCCCAGTTGCTGTTTCTAGGGGTGCTGATTTTATTTCTTTTTCCCCTCTGGGCTAGCTGTGGGCCAGGTTATGAAGGGAGGTAGGCTGCTGGCTTCTCTTGCTGCTTCTGCACTTTGCTGTGCTTTTTCTGTCAATAGGCTGAGGTAACTGTGCACTGCATCAACTTATTTTCCAGTAAAGCTCTTCATGTTAACCTAGAATGTGGTTATGGTTTTATTTGTTTTTTGAAGCACAGTTCATATTTGTAAATTACTGCACACCAAGTGGCCAAGTGACCTGAATGGGGAAATCCAATAAATACCTCTGTAAATGTATGTCCTGACATATTTAACCTGGAGAACAGGAGGCTCTGGGCTGACCTCATTGCTGTCTACAACTACCTGAAGGGAGGCTATAGCAAGGTGTTTTATCTCTTCTGTCAGGCAAGCAGCAAGAGAACAAGGGGACACAGTCTCAAGTTGTGCCAAAGGAGGTCTAGGCTGGATGTTAGGAGGAAGTTGTTGTCAGAGAGAGTGATTGGCATTGGAATGGGCTGCCCAGGGAGGTGGTGGAGTCGCCCTTCCCAGAAGTGTTGAAGCAAAGCCTGGCTGAGGCACTTAGCACCATGGTCTGGTTGGTTTGCCAGAGCTGGATGATAGGTTGGACTGGATGATCTTGGAGGTCTCTTCCGACAGGCTTGATTCTGTGCTTTGCAGTGATTTGTAAACATACCTAAAATAGTTTGACTTTATACTTGGATTATGAGTTCCATTTATTGGAGCAAGCCTATTTAGTTCTAACCATCTTTGTGGTGTTGTTGTTTTTCAGCACTTCTTTATGCAACTATTTTTGGGAACGTCACCACCATCTTCCAGCAAATGTATGCCAACACCAACCGCTACCATGAGATGCTGAACAACGTGAGGGATTTCCTAAAGTTATATCAAGTCCCAAAAGGCCTTAGTGAAAGAGTCATGGATTACATTGTCTCAACGTGGTCCATGTCTAAAGGAATTGACACAGAGAAGGTATGAGCATATGAGGTAACAACCTAGAGAGCAAGAATTCATGTCCACTGTGTGCTTAGAAACAAGACTGTATGACAGCATATAACTAACCCGTTCTTAACTGCATGCTGTGCTGCTCCACTGTTATTTCTATGTTGGATCAAAACCTCACTGCTTTTAGAAAGGGCTGTTTTGATACTTTGGAAGTGTGCCTTTATTTTTTCTTTATGGTAAATGTTTTCTGTGTCTCTGGTCTTATTTGCCTAAATACTAAGTAGTTTTAATGTACTTAACTATTGAAATCAATAGGAAATTGGTCTTTGTATTAGCCCAAGAATGTAGCTTGGTGTCTAACCTACGTCATTATTACTCTGAGAACTATTGGTGTCTGAGAGTTGCAATGAAATGAGTTGATTGGCTTGGGTCTTCTGCTGATGTCCAGGACATTGACTTATCCATCCCTGCCCTCTGCCAAGTTGACTGTGCCACACAGCTTGGTGTCATCTGCAAACTTGCTGAGGGTGCACTTGATTCCTCTGTCCATATCACTGACAAAGGTGTTAAACATCACTGGTCCCAGCAGTGACCCCTGAGGGACTGGGTACAGTTACAATCCATGTAACAGTAGGACCAGGCATAGTTGCAATCCATGGTTCTTTGTCAGTGGTCTCCAGGTGGACATTGTGCCATTGATCACCGCTCTCTGCATGTGACCATCCAGCCAATTCTTTATCCAGTGAGTGCTCCACCCACCAAGTCTGTGTCTTTTCAGTTTGGTGACCAGGATGTCATGTGGGACAGAGTCAAATGCCTCACTCAAGTCCAGGTAGATGATGTCAGTTGCCCTTCCCTTGTCCACTGTTGCTGTGACTTCATCATAAAAAGCCACCACAATTGTCAGGCAGGATTTGCCCTTGGTGAAGCCATTGCTGGTTACCATCAATCACCTCTGCTTTGTTTTCCATTTGCCTTAGCAGAGCCTTCAGGAGGATCTGCTCCATGATCTTTCCAGGCACAGAGGTGAGACTGATTGGTCTGTAGTTCCTGGGCTCATCTTTTTCCCTTTCTTGAAGATGGGCTTTGTGTTTGCCCTTTCTCCTTTAATTTTCAATAAGCTGCTTCTCTTGCAAAAAACTTGTGCTGGTAACACATGATTATTAGTGAAGAATTTCTCAACTCTTCAGTCTCCATCAGACACTTGCCCTCGTGTTTTTCAGCCTGATGTACACTATTACATCCTAAACTGTTCCAAATGTATCTGCATTGTCACGCTGGCATGTTCACAGGATCACAGGATATTAGAGGTTGGAAGGGACCCAAGGAGATCATCCAGTCCAACCCCCCTGCCAGAGCAGGACCAAACAATCTAGCACAGATCACAGAGGAACACATCCAGACAGGCCTTGAAAGTCTCCAGAGAAAGAGACTCCACAACCTCTCTGGGAAGTCTATTCCAGTGCTCCGTGACCCTTACAGTAAAGAAGTTCCCCCTTGTGTTGAGGTGGAACCTCTTTTGCTGCAACTTACAACCATTGCTCCTTATTGTATCACAGGGAGCAAGTGAGCAGAGCCTGTTCCCCCCGCTCCTGGCCAGTCTTCAGATACTTATAAACATTTATCAAATCCTCTCTAAGTCTTCTCTTCTCCAGACTAAACAGCCTCAGGTCCCTCAGCCTCTCCTCCTAAGCCATGCCCTCCAGTCCCCTCAGCATCCTTGTGGCCCTCCATTGGACCCTCTCCAGCAGATCCCTGTCCCTCTTCAACTGGGAAGCCCAAAAATGAACACAACACTTTAGATGAGGTCTCAGCAGGGCAGAGTAGAGGGAGAGGAAAACCTCCCTTGATCTGCTGGACACATTCTTCCTAATACACCCCAGGATCTCATTGGCCTTGGCCACAAGGGCACATTGCTGTGCCATGGTTAATTTGTTATCCACCAGGACCCCCAGGTCCCTCTCCACAGGGCTCCTCTCCAGCAGATCACAGTTATCACCCAGCCTGTACTGGTGCAGTTTATTATGCCTCCCCAGATGCAGGACTCTGCACTTGTCCTTGTTGCACTTCATCTGGCTCCTCTGTGCCCAGCTCTCCAGTCTGTCCAGGTCTCTCTGGGTGGCTGCACAGCCTTCAGCTGTCTCAGCCAAGCCTCCCAGCTTGTTTTTACAACATTTGCCATGGAGTTGTCATGCATTTCATTCAGTCACTCTCAGTATGTTGAAATGGCTTTGTTTTGAAATTCAAATTCAGAGAACAAGAAGGTTAATCTACTAAGGAAGAATGAAATTTCTTATGAGTGTTACAGTAGGTTTCTATGGTGATGAGCAAGCCTAGTAATTTGATGGAGTAAAAATAAACACATGTGCAGACATTTCTTTGCTAGCAACAGATTTCAAATTAATATGCTTGAAATACAACTGAATAATTTTAGTGGAGTTACTCCCACTTAACATATCTGGACTTAGTGTGTCAGATTGCCGAGATCTATCCCTGAATGACACATTCAGTATGTAGTCCTGAGGAAGATCTTGGCTAAAGCTGATGAGGATGAGTCCTTAAATGGGAACTGAAGGCAAAATGGAAGTTAGCAAGGAGGAAGTGCTGACATTTAGAATAGAATCATAGAATCAACCAGGTTGGAAGAGACCTCCACCATCATCCAGTCTAACCCAGAACCCAGCACCCAGCCCCATCCAATCAACTAGACCATGGCTCTAAGTGCCTCATCCAGGCTTGCATCTTAGTTGTCTTTGCAGTTAAAGGACAGTGATGAAATGGGGCCAGCTTTACATGCAAGTAGGGTTAAAGCTTATGGAATGGCACAGATTTGTGTGGAGGCAGCATTCATCTGCTTGGTGTTCTAAAAACTTGAGCCTGTGGGTTTTTTATTACTCTTACATGGAAAAAGTGTAATGCTGGTTCCATACTAATGCTGAACTCAATATGTGCTGGATCAGGAACGGTGTGGCCAGTAGGATGAGGGAGATTCTTCTGCCCCTGTACTCAGCACTGCTCAGGCCACACCTTGAGTGCTGTGTCCAGTTCTGAGCTCCTCAACTGGATTTGAGTTTTCCTGGAGCCAAACCCCTTGGTAAGAGAATATAGGTTGCCCCCCCTCACCTTCTTGTGAAAAAGTTAGGCAGGAGAAGAAAAAGGGGTAGGCAACAAAGGAATGACATACAGCAACTTGGAAGCTAGAATGTAGTTTTAACTAGAAAACAACAAAAGAAGGGCTTAAGGGATGGGGAAGTTACAGTGGTATTAGGGAAAGGGATATATACAGATATATGTGCAGAACCACGTTGGATGACAGTGGATTATCTGATTGGGAATGGATTCCCAAGGCAGCAGATCTGGCCACATGATCATCAGCAACAGCAAGCACCTCTTAAATAGGAAGGCAAAGGCAAGATAGGGCAACAGGAATGGGAAGGTGCGAATATTTGGAGGCTGGATGAGGCACTTAGTGCTCTGGTTTAGTTAATTAGAAGGGTTGGGTGATAGATTGGACTTGATCATAAAATCAAACAGGATGGAAGAGACCTCCAAGATCATGCAGTCCAAACTAGCACACAGCCCTATCCAGTCAACTAGTGCCTCAGCCAGGCTTTTCTTGAACACCTCCAGGGATGGTGACTCCACCACCTCCCTGGGCAGCCCATTCCAATGCCAATCACTCTCTCTGACAACAACTTCCTCCTAACATCCAGCCTGTACTTCCCCCAACACAACTGGAGACTGTGTCCCCTTGTTCTATTGGTGGTTGCCTGGGAGAAGAGACCAACTCCCACCTGGCTACAGCCTCCCTTCAGGTAGTTGTAGACAGCAACGAGGACCCCCCTGAGCCTCCTCTTCTCTAGGATAAACAACCCCAGCTCCCTCAGCCTCTCCTCATAGGGTTTGTGTTCCAGGCCCCTCACCAGCTTCATTGCCCTCCTCTGGACACCTTCCAGCACCTCAACATCTCTCTTGAATTGAGGGTCCTAAACTGGACACAGCACTCAAGGTGTGATCTGACCAGTGCTGATCCTAGAAGTCCTTTCCAACCTGGTTAATTTTGTCATTCTGAAGTTAAATGGACATCTGATCTTTGTTGTTATTGAGAGCAAGCTGTCCCTAACAGAACTTTGCCTTAAAGCCCCAGACTGTTGTTCTTGCATATGGAAGAGGTGCCTTAAACACATGATTTTGACTTCCCTGTGCTCTCTGGGAACAGCTCATCTTCAAATCCTGTCTTCAAACCACAGTTGCTTCAGCCTGTCTCTGAGTGTTCACAAATAAGGAATTAACACTGACACTAAAAGCATTAGCATATTTATTATTATTACTTAAGGGGAAGCGAGTGGCCTCTGATCCATAATCTTAAATCACTTAAACATGAAAGCTCTCCTCTGGCAGTCTGGATGATACATGTAATACATGCACATGGCCTCTTATCTCCTGGTATAACAACATCTCTAACAAGATGGGTTTTTTAGTTATGTATATATATTTATGTTTAATGCTACAAGTTTGAGGGTTATTCATCTATGATGGTTTGGGTGTTCCCTGCCCCCCCAAACTTTGGAAATCACCCAGACTAGACTCAGCTGGCTCTGGAAATATGAATGAAGCTTATATTTACAGCTAGCACAATATACAAGCAGATACTTACAGTATATACAGGTATAGACAGAAATATATAAGATAAAAGGTAAAATAGAAACACAACTTCCCTCCCAGAAACCTAAGTCCCCAAGAGGGACTCTCAACCACCCTTTCACCTTCCCCCTACCCCTCCCAACCTTATCCCAGTCCCAAGGAAGAACAGAGGTTTGGCCAGGGGATTAGAATCATAGAATCAACCAGGTTGGAAGAGACCTCCAAGATCATCCAGTCCTATCCAGTCAACCCAGCCCTATCCAGTCAACTAGACCATGGCACTAAGTGCCTCAGCCAGGCTTTGCTTCAACACCTCCAGGGACGATGACTCCACCACCTCCCTGGGCAGCCCATTCCAATGCCAATCACTCTCTCTGGCAACAACTTCCTCCTAACATCCAGCCCAGACCTCCCCTGGCACAACTTGAGACTGTGTCCCCTTGTTCTGTTGCTGCTTGCCTGGCAGAAGAGGCCACCCCCACCTGGCTACAGCCTCCCTTCAGGTAGTTGTAGACAGCAATGAGGTCACCCCTGAGCCTCCTCTTCTCCAGGCTGCACACCCCCAGCTCCCTCAGCCTCTCCTCATAGGGTTTGTGTTCCAGGCCTCTCACCAGCTTTGCTGCCCTTCTCTGGACACATTTCAGCACCTCAACATCTTTCTTGAATTCAGGGGCCCAGAACTGGACACAGCACTCAAGGTGTGGCCTGACCAGTGCTGAGTACAGGGGAAGAATAACCTCCCTTATCATACTGGCCGCACTGCTCCTGATACAGGCCAGGATGCCACTGGCTCGGCTACCTGGGCACACTGCTGGCTCATCTTCAGCTACTATCTGTCTGTACCTCCAGGTTCCTTTTCTCTTGGCTGCTTTCCAGCCACTCAGTCCCCAGCCTGTAGCACTGCTTGCGGTTCTTGTGGTCAAAGTGCAGAACCCTGCACTTGGCCTTGTTAAATCTCATCCCGTTGGCCTCTGCCCACCCATCCAGCCTGTCCAGGTCCCTCTGCAGGGCTCTCCTACCTTCCAAAGTGGATTAGTCCAAAATGGAGGGTGAGGTTAGAGAGTAAGATACAGCTCAGCCAGCAGCCCCAGTGAGAGTGGGTTTTATGTTTTTATTTCTTGTTCCCATACATCTCAGCAAGTCTATGAGTGAAGCAGACATCATCATTGTTTTCCTTTCACAGCCTGTATTCTAGCTCGTCTCACCAAAACGTTCTAGCTAGCTTCAAACTAGCACATCATCCAATAAGGAGCAAAGCTAAAAACATTACAAAACTGAAAAGCCTTTATGTACTGAACAGTATCTCTCATCCACTGGAACCTGGTGTTTTGAGAGAGGTAATATGAGGAACTACATTCTCTGCATCCGACCATTTTTAAGCAGCTGAAAAAGAAACCCTTTGCAGTAATAATTTGATGTCTGATACACACAGAGAACTCAAATCTCTTAGTTTTCATTGGAATCTCAAGGCAGCAAATGAAAAATTCATAGATATTAGCTCTTCTGTATGAAATAGGTCATTATACATGAAAGCAGAGCAACCATTAACTAACATGAGGGATATCTCAAGGTCTCATCTAAGGATAATGCTCTGAAATGTCAGTAAAACCCAAAGATTTTTTCTCTTCTTGACCCCTGTGCTTTTGTATGGCTTAGAATGTGCTCAGAAAGTAATTAAATACATGTCTATCATGTTTTAACAGTCAAATTGCTTCAGAAGAGCCAGAGGTTGAAAGAAAAAAGGCATCTAGGCTCAACCTCAGCATCAATGGCAAGTTGAAAAACGAGAGCCAATTCCACATTGCAACAACTGAAATGGAAATCATGGGAAAATGGCTCAGTATTAAAACCATTCATTGGTGGCCTACTAAGCTTTCAGACAAGACAGATGGCTTTGTGTTAGATAGACACAGATTGTAGCTTTATTAAACAGTAATCTACTGAAGGACAGTGCAGCATAGTCACGTTTGCTGTAGTAACAATTAGTGGTACCCTGAGATGAATAGGGGAACCAGACTTACAGTGCCCCATCACATAGAGGTGTCTGTAAGTGCTGGTTGTATTTCCTTGTGGATGACCAGGGTAGAAGACTCCCAAGCTTTGTGACCAAAGAGAACTACAAAACTAGGTGTGACAGCTGTACAGTGCCCTGCTGAAGAAGGAAGGTAAAAATCATTTGGACAAGTATTTTTGTTTCACTGTAGAGGAGAGGTTGTTGGTCATTCCTTGCAGATTGGGATGAGGTGAACAAGAAGTCTTCCCTTGCCTCACAGAGCTGGGCTAGGACCAGGTACTGTTGCAATCTATGGCTCTTTGGAGAGTGGGATGCAGGAGAGACAGTCGGAGTGCCACTATCCTTCACGTGGATCCAAGAGTGTAGTCAGTTCACCAGTGGGGCTTTGTTTCACCTTTGTGGATAATATGGGTTCTTTGCTTCCTGTACGTGCTGTGCAGAGCCAGGAAGGATCATCCATAGTTATCCTTACCTCTCAAATGTGTTCATTTGGGGATTGATACAGGTTGAACTATGAATTTGTCATGCTTGAGGAAGTACCAGGGCCATAGAGCAGCTCATGAGCTTATTTCCTGGTGGAAAAGTGGATGGGTCAGGCATTTTCCTGAGCACTACCACTAAGGGAATGCCACAGAGGAAGTTCCACATCTAGGAGAAGGTCTTCTCCTAACGCTGCCCGGGGAGGTGGTGGAGTCGCCGTCCCTGGGGCTGTTCAAGGCAGGATTGGATGTGACACTTGGTGCCATGGTCTAGCCTTGAGCTCTGTGGTAAAGGGTTGGACTTGATGATCTGTGAGGTCTCTTCCAACCCTGATGATACTGTGATACTGTGATGTTCTTACTCTTCAATGTCTTGTTAGAAAATAAACCTACCTTCAGAAGAAGCACAAAATAGAAGAAAAGACTGGATAAGGCACTCAGTGCCATAGTCTAGTTGACTGGATAGGGCTGGGTGCTAGGTTGGACTGGATGATCTTGGAGGTCTCTTCCAACCTGGTTGATTCTATGATTTCATTGTTCCAACAGTGACCTTTGTACAAGAGATTGTCACTCCAAAAAAAACTGTTATGACTCTGCCAATTCTTTCTGCTGTCTGTGTTTCTTCATTTTATCTAAAATGTTTGTTTGTAAATGATGGAATTGGCTGATATCTTTTGCCGTATTAGAAGGTCATATAATGACTATGCTTGGGATGAATATTATAGGAAAGCTGAAACAATATAACCTTTGCCTTTACAACACTTGGGCAGTCTGAGATCTCTTGCTTTGAGTCATCAGTGAATGTTGCTAGTGTGCCACAATTCCAGTTGCCTTAGACAAACCAAAAGACCCTGTGCTAGTGAACCGCTTCATTCTTCAAAACACATGGTGATGCCTCTCATCTTCCCCTGTTTTTCAGACCCTTGGCAAGATTCTTTCTGTGTTCACAAGGCTGAATTTTGAGCCAATTTCTTGGGATTTTTGAATGTCTCTGACACTTGAGTTAAAAGCCAGTTAATTCTTTTAATATACTACTGAATCTAACCAGTTTGATCATTAGTTCAAGAAAACAAGCCAAGCTCAGCTTGTAAGACTTTATTTTCAGACCTCAATTTCTGAGCATTTAAATCCAAGTAACCTTGGATTTTAATGCAATTAAAACAAACATGCCATTGCAGCTGAAATTCGATTCTTAGTGCCAGGACAGTCAGTGATGTATTATTGAGTCAGTCATCAGCAAGTTTGCAGATGACACTAAGCTGGGGGCAGATGCAACTGGGTTGGAGGGCAGAAGGGCTCTGCAGCGGGACCTTGACCGCCTGGACAGATGGGCAGAGTCCAATGGGATGGGGTTCAATAGCTCCAAGTGCAGGGTGCTGCACTTTGGCCACAACAACCCCATGCAGAGATACAGGCTGGGGTCGGAGTGGTTGGAGAGCAGCCAGGCAGAGAGGGATCTGGGAGTGCTGATTGATACCCACCTGAACATGAGCCAGCAGTGTGCCCAGGTGGCCAAGAGAGCCAGTGGCATCCTGGCCTGCATCAGGAATGGTGTGGTCAGCAGGAGCAGGGAGGTCATTCTGCCCCTGTACTCTGCACTGGTTAGACCACACCTTGAGTACTGTGTTCAGTTCTGGGCCCCCCAGTTTAGGAGGGACATTGAGATGCTTGAGTGTGTCCAGAGAAGGGCAACGAGGCTGGTGAGAGGCCCTGAGCACAGCCCTACGAGGAGAGGCTGAGGGAGCTGGGATTGGTTAGCCTGGAGAAGAGGAGGCTCAGGGGTGACCTCATTGCTGTCTACAGCTACCTGAGGGGTGGTTGTGGCCAGGAGGAGGTTGCTCTCTTCTCTCATGTGCCAGCGCCAGAACGAGAGGACACAGCCTCAGGCTGTGCCAGGGGAGATTTAGGCTGGAGGTGAGGAGAAAGTTCTTCACTGAGAGAGTCATTGGACACTGGAATGGGCTGCCCGGGGAGGTGGTGGAGTCGCCATCCCTGGAGCTGTTCAAGGCAGGATTGGATGTGGCACTTGGTGCCATGGTCTGGCCTTGAGCTCTGTGGTAAAGGGTTGGACTTGATGATCTGTGAGGTCTCTTCCAACCCTGATGATACTGTGAAAAATTACCCTAATGAATACAGGGTTAATAACTACTCGGTTCCATACATCACCTTTTGAGTTACTTACAAAATTACCTGCTTGTTACAGGAAACTGCTCTGTGATTTGCCAATGAGCTGTTTTCTTACCTTTGTCTCTTTGGCCTTCGTCCAGTGCTTTTGGCCAGGTCTGCAAAAGAATTCTACATACAAATGAGCCTAATCCTTCTAAAAATCTGAACAACTTTGTCAGGTGCCTAGAGGTTATTGTGGTGTTTTGGGAAGAAAACTACTTTGATTATGAATGCTAAATATGTCTTAGTGGCCCTTCTCTGTGAAATACTGCAGTCTAGAACTGGTTAGACGTTGGCAGAGCTTATTTATTGCCAAAGCTGTGTCGTGGAGGCAGGGAATTAATGGGGTCAAGTCAGGAAGTATAAAAATAGAAATATCTTATTTTCCTGGAACCCCACCCCCAAACTATATGCAAAAATTAGTTTAGTTTATTAACAGATGTGGTTCAACTGGGAATTTCTTCCAAAAGGATATTGTAAATAAATGTAGATATTTAGGAAGTCAGGAAATGGCAAAGGCTAAGCTATAAATGCAGATTTACTCCACTAACAATCAGGCTGAGCAGAAGATTAAGGGAAAAGCTTACTCACAGAGGTGAGATAGGCATTTGGCAATGATCCCTTGCTG
The DNA here is from genome assembly GCF_015220805.1 of Pogoniulus pusillus. NCBI lineage: Eukaryota > Metazoa > Chordata > Aves > Piciformes > Lybiidae > Pogoniulus > Pogoniulus pusillus. The sequence continues at coordinate 6,094,887 of NC_087264.1, read as the reverse complement.
GGTTCCTCTGCCGGAGCAGCCTTCTGATGCTGCAGGCAATATCCAATAATAGAGATCCATGCAGCAGAAGCCCTTAGGTGAGTGGCAGAGCTGCCAAACTTGGAAATGTCTTGAGCACTTCTTCACAAATGGGATGGTCGTGGAATGATGCTGCCTTCACGTCAGGGAAGAGCCAAAACTGCTAGGGTCCCCAGTCCGGGAGGCAGCCAGGAAGTTGGCTACTGATATAGGCTGAGAGAGGGTGGTCCAGATGCCCCCAGCTGTCTCTCAAGGGATGCCAGGGCTTGCCAAGCCTGCAGGTTGGTGCAAAAGTGGAGAGAACCATCCAAAAGCAGGGACAGGATAAAACCAAGAGCTGTGCAAAAGGTGGGAGCTGTCCAAAAGCCGGGATGGTCCAGTCACGGCAGAAACTTGTCCTTTGCAGTGGCAGGGGACCCTCAAGGCAGAAAACCTTGCTCTATTTATCCTTTTTGTAGACAAAGTGTTCATTTATACTGGGTGTGAAAATCCAGCTAACCACCATCCCGATTCCAGCACAGGCTTCCACATGAGCCAGCCCATGTACAGAAAGGCATCCCTCACTGCCCTGCTTCAAGCCTGCAGGGCAGGGGAGGAAGCAGGGTTTTGTGCCTTTCTTCTCCCATGCAAACCCACGGAGTGAGAGAGAGAAGAGAGGAATTTGGGGTACCCCTGGACAAGCTGACACATTTTAGTTTCTCTAATAATTATTACAGTTATGAATTTAGGAAACTTATTCCACCACTGTCTAAGCTCTTTGCTTGCCTATCAGTCAATAGATCCCCTAGATAAAACCCCAAGAAAGTGAGAATCCTGTGTGCTGGAAGGGAATTGCACATAGGTAGCTTTTATGGTTCACTGGCCTCTGCTTTTTTGTTAACAAGTCTTAACAGATTCTGTACTCTTTGCTAAGCCATCCTGTAGTGTTTTCCAGCTGGGGAAGGCTTTTGGTTTTTCTTTTCTTAAATACTCAAACCCATTCTAAAAGATACACTCTTAATCTGTGAAGTTTTTGTTTCGATTCACTTGCTTTTCTTAGAGTTCTTTGTAATCTCTGCTCCCTGCAGAGTTCTTTGAGCTGTTCAAGGATTCATCTTAAACTGCCTGAGCATGCTGAGGAAAACGGGTGGGAGAAGGAAAAAAGTCAGATGGAGCCTCCTTGGGAATTTTATTGCCTCTTTACAAGTCTCAAGCTGTAACGATAGTGAGATGTTTTGTGCCAATTCCTTTTAAGTCTTCTAAAGGTAGTTACTGCCTTTGCCAGTCTCTAGCAGCAACCACAAGCAGAATTTGCCTATGCCATGGGGTGCTCTAGAGATGAGAGTAGCATTATATGTCTGTGCTGTTTTGTTGTGTTGGGGTTTGTAGCAGCTGGGTGTCAGGTGATGATGGCAGAGCTCAGCAATTGTCTTGTACAGACTCTGAGGTTTAATTTCCTGTGCAGAGAAGCCAAGTGGTAAATGTTATTTTGTGCTTTGTTTTCTCCTCTCTCAGCTTTGTAGTGGTTGAAATCTTGGTGGATAGCGTGTAGAGTTCACATATGGTGTGGAGCCTTACTCTTTTGTGATAGAAATGGCCAGCAAAGATTTTCCTTTGGGTAGAACTCTACTTTATTTTCTGATTTTGCTTTGAAACAGCAGGTTCTGTTCTTCCATGCTGCTTGGATGTATATGGGAAAGCTGAATGCAAAGTCTGCAGCTACAGATTTATTACAGAACACCTTCTGCAGCAACACAAGCATCTGGTCCCTGCAGGCTGCCTGCTTCAAGTTGTGTGCTCCAAACCCATCGGTTTGTAAAGCACTGCAGTCAGCAACCTTAATATCCTGTCTTCCTTATAAACTGCAGATTTTGCTGAGAAAGGTCTTGAAATCTCTGAGGAAATAGTTGGACTTGATCTTAAAAGTCTGTGCTAGTTTGAGGCTAGCTGGAATATTTTAGTGAGAGGAATTAGATGATAGGCTGTGAAAAGGAAACAGTGGTGATGTCTACTGCACTCATAGGCTTGCTGAGATGTATAAAAACAAGAACACAAACATAGATAACACAGATGGTGTAGGTCTCTGGGAGCCTGTGCTTTTTCTCTTTGGCCTGCTTCTGTGTAACTAATCCTTCTGCTTTCTAACCCCCCTGGTCAATCCTCCAATCTCACCTTGCACATAAGGCAAAGTCTGGAATAAGGGAAAGGGGTGGAAAGAAAGTGGAAGAGTGGATGGGAGCCTCTCCTGAGGACTCTGGTTTCTGGGAGGGCTGTTGTGTTTCTGTATTATTTTAACTTGTATATAACTGTGTATATTTGTATATATCTGCTTGTATATTGTGCTAAGCTGTAAATATAGCTTCATTCCTTAATTTCCATCCAGCTGAGTCGAGTCTGGGTGATTTTCTTAAGTATGGGGGGGTGGATAATATCAAAACCATCACAGTCTTTTGCAGCCACCACAACTCCTGGATTCTGTGGGTTTGGATGTGCTGCTGCTATAATAAACAGGCTAGAACAAATGCCTCAGCACTGATAGGAAGTGGTGAAGTCCCTAACAGAGAAATGATAGATTGAGCATTACAGGGTGTCCTCTCCCTTACACTGAATTTCATTCTTACGCTCATATATATGCATTTGTACACAATATGGACATTTTAGCCAGGTGGGGAGTGGCCTCTTCTTCCAGGCAACCAGCAATAGAACAAGGGGACACAGTCTCAAGTTGTGCCAGGGTAGGTATAGGGTGGATGTTAGGAGGAAGTTCTTCACAGAGAGAGTGATTGGCATTGGAAGGGGCTGCCCAGGGAGGTGGTGGAGTCACTGTCCCTGGAGGTGTTCAAGCAAAGCCTGGCTGAGGCACTTAGTGCCATGGTCTAGTTGATTGTCTAGGACTGGGTGCTAGGTTGGACTGGATGATCTTGGAGGTCTCTTCCAACCTGGTTGATTCTATGATTCTATGTACGACCACGTTACTACTAGTTTGTATCTTTTAGGTTGCATGCAGCCTTAAAAATGTTGAGATCTTACTAAGAGCATTTCACAGGAAGAATGTCAAAGTCTTGTACAATAATAATACTACTAAGGGATCATTTTCAGAAGACTGTGTGTCTGAATTTGAAGTGTGCATTTTCTCATTTTCTACTCTTAGGATCTTTAGACTGTTATTAGCTTCCAAATGTTTCTGTTTTGCGCTTCTATATCACATTATGTGTCATCTTTGGAAGCAGGAAAATTACCACTTCCTGTAATCTGTGTCACAAAATACCCTTTTCTACAGTACAACTAATAGAGAAGCTGGTGGCATCTGAGAGACTCCTGAGTTCATGATGTTGATATTTGTAAACACAAAAGGAAGTCCTGCAAAGTAAGGTTAGAGTTCATAGAATCAGTCAGGGTTGGAAGGGACCACAAGGAGCATCTAGTTCCAAACCCTCTTCCATGGGCAGGAACACCCTATCCTAGATCAGGATGGCCACAGCTTCAGCCTGGCCTTAAACACCTCCAGCTGTGAGACCTCAACCACCCCCCCTGGGCAACCCATTCCAGGCTCTCACCACTCTCATGATGAGCAACTCCCTCCTCACGTCCAGGCTGAATCTCCCCACCTCCAGCTTTGCTCCATTCCTCCTAGTCCTGTCACTCCCTGACAGCCTAAAAAGTCCCTCCCCAGCTTTTTTGTAGGCTCCCTTCAGATCCTGGGAGACCACAAGAAGGTCACCTGGGAGCCTCCTCTTCTGCAGACTGCACAGCCCCAACTCTTTCAGTCTGTCCTCACAGCAGAGCTGCTCCAACCCTCTGAGCATCTTTGTGGCCCTTCTCTGGACACACTCCAGCACATCCACATCCTCCTTGAACTCCTTCTGCAGTTGATGCAGTCCTGTTCTTGGAGCATACAGTAAATATATAGCTGAATATTGAGATTGTCTCTTTGCTCTTCTTTTCCCCTATGTATGTCTACATTTATCAGTCAAAACACCATTGCCATGCCTTTTAATATTAAGTATTTCTTCTGGCAGTTGTATTTCCTTCTCTTTCCTCAGTCCTTGCAGCATAGCAAACAAGAGAACTGAAATAGAGTGGTGCTTCCTGGCAAGCTCTTGGATTGCTACTCATTTACTGCTGTACTAGTTGCTGAGTGGTATCTCCATACAGTAATATGTCACTTCACAATATCACCAAGGTTGGAAGAGACCTCACAGATCATCAAGTCCCACCCTTTACCACAGAGCTCAAGGCTAGACCATGGCACCAAGTGCCACGTCCAGTCCTGCCTTGAACAGCTCCAGGGACAGCGACTCTACCACCTCCCCGGGCAGCCCATTCCAGTGTCCAATGACTCTCTCAGTGAAGAACTTTCTCCTCACCTCCAGCCTAAATCTCCCCTGGCACAGCTTGAGGCTGTGTCCTCTCGTTCTGGTGCTGGCCACCTGAGAGAAGAGAGCAACCTCCCCCTGGCCACAACCACCCCTCAGGTAGTTGTAGACAGCAATAAGGTCACCCCTGAGCCTCCTCTTCTCCAGGCTAACCAATCCCAGCTCCCTCAGCCTCTCCTCGTAGGGCTGTGCTCAAGGCCTCTCCCCAGCCTCGTCGCCCTTCTCTGGACACGCTCAAGCATCTCAATGTCCCTCCTAAACTGGGGGGCCCAGAACTGAACACAGTACTCCAGGTGTGGTCTGAGCAGTGCAGAGTAGAGGGGCAGAATGACCTCCCTGCTCCTGCTGACCACACCATTCCTGATGCAGGCCAGGATGCCATTGGCTCTCTTGGCCACCTGGGCACACTGCTGGCTCATGTTCAGGCGGGTATCAATCAGCACTTTTATCAAGACATCAGAAAATTCCTGAATTATGCTTTCTGAGACTAGCTTTTTCTCTCCAATGGACTTTTGTTCTGTCTCTTTATGTCACAGTGTGTGATAATAGATGTTTGCTGTGACTATAAAAGAAGTAATGCTTTGAGTGCTCACTTTTAATCCTCTGTATTTAACTTTCTGGGGAAATGTGCTGCTTTTCATTCCAGTGGGTTCTATTCTTGAGGGACACTGTTAATTTACACTCTAAAAAATAAAGGGGCCTGAAACATCTCCAAATCTTACAGTAACAACCTCTGTAATAGCTAAACCGTTTTTTTTCCCTGCAGTTTGGAACCTTGAAAGATAAAATTTGGAAATGAATCATGTATGAATGTGCACACTTTTCTTAAGAGCAGAGTTAGAGACTTCATGGCTCATGGCCTTGTTAAGTCAAAAGCACTTACATTACTTGAGAGTATTAAAGGGATGTAAAAAACTTCTAACCATAATTTAGGTCCAAGAAAAGATGAAGATATTTAAAATCCTTAACCATGATAGAAAAGAAAGAATTTTTAACTAAATGCCTATTGAGAAGAAGAAAGCTGGCATGATGCTATTTTATTACAATAAAGACGAGAGTTCTCTTTGATCCAGAAGTAGGGCTGAGGTCATGCAATCAGCCAGGGTTGGAAGTATTCCACAAGGATCACCCAGTTGCAACCCCCCTGCCATGGGTAGGGACACCCTACCCTAGAGCAACCCGGACACAGCCTCATCCAGCCTGGCCTTAAACACCTCCAGCCATGGGGCCTCCACTCCCGCCCTGAGCAACCCATCCCAGGCTCTCACCACTCTCATGCTCAACAACTTCCTCCTCACCCCAGACTGCATCTCCCCACCTCCAGCTTTGTTCCATTCCCCCTAGTCCTGTCACTCCTCGAGAGCCTAAAAAGTCCCTCCCCAGCTATTTTGTTGGCCCCCTTCAGGTACTGGAAGGCCACAAGAAGGTCACCTGGGAGCCTCCTCTTCTCCAGACTGAAGAGCCCCAACTCTTTCAGTCTGTGCTCACAGCAGAGCTGCTGCAGCCCTCTGAGCATCCTTGTGGCTCTTCTCTGGACACACTCCAGCATCTCCTCATCCTTCTTGTATTAGGGGCTCCAGAACTGGATGCAGCACTCCAGGTGGGGACTCAGCAGAGTAGAGGGGGAGAATCATCTCCCTCACCCTGCTGGCCACACTTCTCCTGATGCAGCCCAGGCTCTGGTTGGCTTTCTGGGCTGCAAGTGCTCGCTGCTGGCTCACATTGAGCTTCTTGTCCAGCAGCACCTCCAAGTCCCTCTCTTCAGGGCTGCTCTCCAGACACTCACTGCCAGGTGAAACAATCACTCTCACAACTAATTTTTGATTCTTATTGGAAAAAAAAAAAACTAAGGTGTGCCCATATTTCTAGTGGTAAATGCAATGACTCAGGTAAGTACGAGGTTGTAAACTTGATATTTGCCTCTAATGAAATTATGGAGCTGTGATAGAGGATATGGTCAACAGTGACTCAGACAAGACATTATTTCTAATGCAAATGATGGTTTATAGAGAATATGCCTTGACAAATGTGTTTATTACTATTTTTTATGACTAAACAGACCTGGGCTGTGTATCTTAATGTGTTCTGTACATCATTTTGTAACAGACAAATAGTATTGAGCCAAATTGACTTATTCTGTGTTAAATCAAATGAAAACTAATTATCTGGCAGATCTGGGAAGGTGGTTTAAGGTGAGAATACTTCCTACTATGGGGAAGTTTCCAAAGAGATAGAATAGGAAGAGACCTCCAAGATCATCCAGTCCAACCTATCCCCCAGCCCTATCCAATCAATTAGACCATGTCACGAAGTGCCTCATGCAGGCTTTACTTGAACACCTCCAGGGATGGTGACTCCACCACCTCCCTGGGCTGTACTCTGCTTCATAGTGTTAGGCACTGGAATCATGCTCTCTTTTGTTTATTCAAGATGAGCTTGAGATGGGACCTGACCACATCCTATGAGCTCCTACACATGGAAAGGGTTTCTGATGATTACAGGCCTTTTACCTGAGCAACATGACATCTGCTGTCTTTTGAATCATAGAATCAATCAGGTTGGAAGAGTTCTCCAAGATCATCCAGGCCAACCTAGCACCCAGCCCTAGCCAATCAACCAGACCATGGCACTAAGTGCCTCAGCCAGGCTTTGCTTCAGCACCTCCAGGGATGGTGACTCCACCACCTCCCTGGGCAGCCCATTCCAATGCCAATCACTCTCTCTGCCAGCAACTTCCTCCTAACATCCAGCCTAGACCTCCCCTGGCACAACTTGAGACTGTGTCCCCTTGTTCTATTGCTAGTTGCCTGGGAGAAGAGGCCACCCCCCACCTGGCTAGAGTGTCGCTTCAGGTAGTTGTAGACAGCAACTGGCTGGATTTTTAAACCAAAAAAATATTCAGTCAGAAACAGCACATTTTAAAAGAGAGAGTAGCTGTCCATTGGAACAACTATGCTATATCACTTGAAAACATTAAATCTAAGCCTTTTAGGCTGTAATTTTAGTGTGTTTCTTGGGATTGATATGAAAACTATGAGCACATGAGGTTAGAGGGGTAGTTGCAGTAGCCTCAGACTGTCATAGTACGGAGGACAGGAGACTAACATACACTTCACCTTTTTGCATTCATTATATTCATTATGAGGAGAGGTTGAGGGAGCTGGGCCTGTTTAGCCTGGAGAAGAGGAGGCTCAGGGGTGATCTTATTACTGTCTACAACTACCTGAGGGGGCATTGTAGCCAGGTGGGGGGTGGCCTCTTCTCCCAGGCAACCAGCAATAGAACAAGGGGACAGTCTCAAGTTGTGCCAGGGTAGGTATAGGCTGGATATTAGGAAGAAGTTCTTCACAGAGAGAGTGATTTCCCATTGGAATGGGCTGCCCAGGGAGGTGGGGGAGGCACCGTCCCTGGGGGTCTTCAAGCAAAGCCTGGCTGAGGCACTTAGTGCCATGGTCTAGTTGATTGGATACGGCTGGGTGCTAGGTTGGACTGGATGATCTTGGAGGTCTCTTCCAACCTGGTTGATTCTAAGATTCTATATTTGAGCACAAAGAAACATTGCACTCTTGAAACAAGGAAGGAAATAAATGTTGTAACTAGAAATTGTTTGCTTCTGTTCCCACGCTGTGCTTTAGGATCGTTAGTAATACTTTAATGCATTTTATAATTCTTCTGAGTTAACAGAAATTAAAAGCATGGCTTTATTACACTATTGGCATGGCAATTTGCTTCAAAGCTGAGTCAGGGTTACCAGAGTCTCCCTCTGTTTGTTCAACTTAAGTGATAGTCAACACATTGACCCAATGTCGCTGTGCCTCTCAGTATCTGACCAAATGGATCTGTGTTTCTCAATAGGTGAAGAGCAAGCTGCCAGGTTAATGTCATACAATGAGAACTTAATCAGTGTCCAGAGAAAGGCAATAAAGCTGGTGAGAGGCCTTGGAACACAGCCCTATGAGACGAGGCTGAGGCAGCTGAGATTATTTAGCCTGAAGAAGAGGAGGCTCAGGGCAGACCTCATTGCTGTCTACAACTACCTGAAAGGAGGCTGTAGCCAGGTGGGGTTGGTCTCTTCTGCCAGGCAAGCAGCAACAGAACAAGGGGACACAGTCTCAAGTTATGCCAGGGGAGATCTAGGCTGGATGTTAGGAGGAAGTTCTTCATAGAGAGAGTGATTTGCATTGGAGTGATCTTGCAGGTCTCTTCCAACCTGGTTGATTCTATGATCTGCAGTCTTCGAGAGAGTGATTGGCATTGGAATGATCTTGCAGGTCTCTTCCAACTTGGTTGATTCTATGATCTGCAGTCTTCTTCAGGTGAAATTTCCAAACTATTCTCATTCTTATGCTCTCCACTATTAATTATCCTAGAAAAACTTCAAAATGCTTAATGCTTTTCTACCATTCTCTTTAGAGTTATAAGGACTTTAGGCTATTCAGGAAGATGTGCAGATATTAAGCACACAGTTTACAAACCTAATTAGACCCACAGGTTTTCGCTTTCTTCTGCTGTGTTTGTGTTGCTATTTCAATAGGGAAAGTTATTTAAGGTAAGAAATTAAATGTCTTATTCAGTTGATCTGCTCTGAAGGCATCTTCATGTTCACAGTTCAGCTTTTCACTTGCCGTTTCGTAAGGTTTCTGAATACTATTTTTTTTGCTCTAGTCTTAAGATCTTTGGGTTTTGTAGTCTGTAAGCATTCTGGGGCAGGTTACTTGCTGTACATTTGAAAAGCTCAGAGGCTAAACCTTAGATGTGTCTGGATACATGTCAGAAAGTGGTGATCTACATCAAGACTTTTGAAGATTAGGTTTTCTGGATGTGAACAAAATATGTTATTTTCTGTTATGAATGGTCTGTCCTTCAATGCCTTCCAGCTTCTTATCATAGAGTCAACCAAGATGGAAGAGACCTCCAAGGTCATCCAATCCAACCTCTCCATCCAGTGCAACCTATCCAAATAAGATCATCCAGCCCGACCCTATTCAGTCAACTAGACCATGGCACTAAGTGCCCCATCCAGGCTTTTTTGAACACCTTTGGGAATGGCAACTTCACCACCTCCCTGGGCAGCCCATTCCAATGCCAATCACTCTCTCTGTGAAGAACTTCTTCCTAACATCCAGCCTAGATTTCCCCTGGCACAACATGAGGCTGTATCCCCTTGTTCTACTGCTGCTTGCCTGGCAGAAGAGGCCAACCCCCACCTGGCTATAACCTCCTTTCAGGTAGTTGTAGGCAGCAATGAGGTCACTCCTGAGCCTCCTCTTCTCCAGGCTGCACACCCCCAGCTCCCTCAGCCTCTCCTCAGAGGGCTGTGCTCCAGTCCCCCCACCAGCTTTGTTGCCCTTCTCTGGACATGTTCCAGCACCTCAACATCATTCTTGAATTGAGGGGCCCAGAACTGGACACAGCACTCAAGGTGTGGCCTGATCAGTGTTGAGTACAGGGGAAGAATAACTTCTCTTGTCCTACTGGCCACACTGTTCCTGATGCAGGCCAGGATGCCATTGGCTCTCCTGGGCACACTGCTGGCTCATGTTTAGCTACTATTTATCAGTACCCCCAGGTCCCTTTCTTCCTGGCTGCTCCCCAGACACTCTGTCCCCAGCCTGTAGTGCTGCCTGGGGATGTGGCCAAAGTGTAGAACCCTGCACTTGGCCTTGTTCAGTGTCATCCCATTGGTCTTTGCCCACCTATCCAGCCTGTCAAGGTCCCTCTGCAGGGATTTCCTACCCTCCAACAGCTCCACACCTGCTCCTAGCTTAGTGTCATCTGCAAACTTACTGATGCTGGACTCAATCTCCTCATCCAGAACATCAATAAAGATATTGAACTGAACTGGGCCCAGCACTGATCCCTCTGGGGCACCGCTAGTGTCTGGCTGCCAACTGGATGTGGCATCATTCACCACCACTGTCTGGGCCTGGCCCTCCAGCCAATTTTTGACCCATATGAGAGTGAATCTGTCCAAACATGAGCTGCCAGATCCTCTTCAGCTCAGAGTCCACTGTGTACTCCTTTAGGGGCTAAGAGTAGCAGTGGATGGATAGTCTGGGCAGCAAGTCTGGAGAGCTGTCCACAAACAGGACATACTTTTGCTAATGGCAGTTCTGGAAGAGAAAGTGTGACAAGTGTTAGGAATGAGGCAGTTGAACAGAATACTCCTTTCTACTTCACTCTTTCAGCTGCAGTGAAAGTAGTAGAAGGATAGAAAAAGAAAAAGATTACTCCAATTCGATATAAAACTTCCCCCATACCCTTATGAAACCACTGGATGGATGGATGGATCTTGGTAACCCCCCCAGGCAGATCTTGCAATCCCTCTGTTGAGTTCTTTCAGCAAGCATACTCTGGCCCAGTGTTTTATTCCCAGCTCATTATTTTTCATCTTTCTTTTGATTCAGGTCCTGTCAATCTGCCCAAAGGACATGAGAGCAGATATCTGTGTGCACCTGAACCGCAAAGTTTTTAACGAGCACCCTGCCTTCCGGCTGGCCAGCGACGGCTGCCTGCGAGCCCTGGCTGTGGAGTTCCAGACCATCCATTGTGCCCCTGGGGACCTCATCTATCATGCTGGGGAAAGCGTTGATGCTCTTTGCTTTGTGGTCTCAGGATCCCTAGAAGTCATTCAGGACGACGAGGTGGTGGCTATTCTAGGTACTGTAATCTCTGTTCAGGTGCTTGTGATTTGGATGTGCTTGCCTTGCTTTGAATGTTAACTAGCCTTGCCTAACGTCTGCTGGGACTGCAGGGTGCTAGTGGCTGTCATAGGGTGGAGAATTGTCTTCAGAGATACTGCTCTGCAGTGGGACCTTGACCGCCTGGACAGATGGGCAGAGTCCAATGGGATGGGGTTCAATAGCTCCAAGTGCAGGGTGCTGCACTTTGGCCACAACAACCCCATGCAGAGATACAGGCTGGGGTCAGAGTGGCTGGAGAGCAGCCAAACAGAGAGGGATCTGGGGGTGCTGATTGATACCCACCTGAACATGAGCCAGCAGTGTGCCCAGGTGGCCAAAAGAGCCAATGGCATCCTGGCCTGCATCAGGAATGGTGTGGTCAGCAGGAGCAGGGAGGTCATTCTGCCCCTGTACTCTGCACTGCTTAGACCACACCTTGAGTCCTGTGTTCAGTTCTGGGCCCCCCAGTTTAGAAGGGATATTGAGATGCTTGAGTGTGTCCAGAGAAGGGTGACGAGGCTGGGGAGAAGCCTTGAGCACAGCCCTAGGAGGAGAGGCTGAGGGAGCTGGGATTGGTTAGCCTGGAGAAGAGGAGGCTCAGGGGTGACCTTATTGCTGTCTACAACTACCTGAGGGGTGGTTGTGGCCAGGAGGAGGTTGCTCTCTTCTCTCAGGTGGCCAGCACCAGAACGAGAGGACACAGCCTCAGGCTGTGCCAGGGGAGATTTAGGCTGGAGGTTAGGAGAAAGTTCTTCACTGAGAGAGTCATTGGACACTGGAATGGGCTGCCCGGGGAGGTGGTGGAGTCGCCGTCCCTGGGGCTGTTCAAGGCAGGATTGGATGTGGCACTTGGTGCCATGGTCTAGCCTTGAGCTCTGTGGTAAAGGGTTGGACTTGATGATCTGTGAGGTCTCTTCCAACCTTGGTGATACTGTGATACTCTAGAAACAAGCTTTTCATCTTTTATGCCATTGGGAATGCTCTTTCTGCCCAGTATTGCTCACTGGTCACACTAATGTTTCTGAGAGGAAGGGAATGGAAACTCTGTGCTAGACATCTTTTAAATAGCTTGATAGAGGAAATGTGCATTGTTTTATAGCAACACCTCAGGGGGATTTCCACATGAACCATTGCCCCAGGATTTTCCATTGTCTGTATTCCAGCCCTGTGATGGTTTGGGTGTTCCCCCACACACACTTTAGAAAATCACCCAGACTAGACTCAGCTGGATGGAAATTAAGGAATGAAGCTTTATATTTACAGCTTAGCACAACATACAAGAAGGTATTTACAATATCTACAGCTATAGACAGACATAGACAAGGTAAAAAGGTAATACAGAAACACAGCAGCTTTCCCAGAAAGCAGAGTTCCCAGGAGGGGCTCCCAACCACCCTTCCACCTCCTTTCCACCACTCTACCTTATCCCAGGCTTTGCCTTACATTGAAGATGAGTTTGGACAATCAGCCATGGGGGGTTAGGAAGCAAACAGATTAGTTAGACAGCAAGTTAGGGAGAGACAGGAGACAGCCAGAGCCAGGTACCAGCTCTGTTATCTACATTTATGTTCCTGTTTTTATCCATCTCAGCAAGCCTATGAGTGCAGCAGACATCACCGTTGTTTCCTTTTTCACAGCCTATCATTTAATTCCTCTCACTGAAATACCCCAGCTAGGCTCAAACTTGCACACACTGGCAAGTAGTGAAAGGGCAGACTTGGGGAATCCGTAGTCATGAATCAAAGCTTCAGCTCCTTCCTAGCTGGCCACGAGTGAGAGCAGAGGAGAAATGAGATTAGCATGCAGCTAAAGGAGATTCCTGACATGTTGCTGTACAAGCTTGTGTGTGTGTGTTCTGCACTGAGGTGGGACTGGGCAGTCTGCAGGTGTGTGGATAGGACTGCATAGGGATGGCTCCCAAGGGCATAACCTGGGTCCTCCTGGCTGGAGTGTATGAGCACAGCAAAGTACCTATCCACACTCTTCTAAAGTACCTGCTGCAGCTTTCTGTATTCTAATACATACATTAAGATCTTACTGTCTACAACTACCTGAAGGGACATTGTAGCCAGGTGGGGGGTGGCCTCTTCTCCCAGGCAACTAGCAACAGAACAAGGGGACACAGTCTCAAGTTGTGCCTGGGTAGGTATAGGCTGGATGTTAGGAGGAAGTTGTTGCCAGAGAGAGTGATTGGCATTGGAATGGGCTGCCCAGGGAGGTGGTGGAGGCACCGTCCCTGGAGGTGTTCAAGAACAGCCTGGCTGAGGCACTTAGTGCCATGGTCTGGTTGACTGGATGGGGCTGGGTGCTAGGTTGTCCTGGATGATCTTGGAGGTCTCTTCCAGCCTGGTTGATTCTATGATTTAATGTAACAACAAATCTGTTCCATACTCAGTTGTAAAGTCATTATGGTGCAAACTCCTAAATCTGCAATTTCCATAGTAAAATAGTCCTTGTATTTCAGCTCATTGGACTGTTTAATTTTTGTTATTAATCTCATGGATGATGTCTTTATATTTGCTTACATCTATTAAAAAACCCAAAAGATCTAAGAGTAAATAGCAGCCTTTAAACAAACAAATGTTTTCTTTTCTGGGCATTAGAATGAAACCAGGCAATAAGTATGTAATTTACTGAACTAGAAGCCAGCACTAAATGGATTACATGCAAAACTTTATTGCTTTTAGTAATGACTATAGTGCATTTGGAATGACAGTAAGAACTTCTTGTTTCTACACTGTGATATGGTAAATCTACTATCTATATTATTTTCCACTTGGCTGGGGAGATCTTTAGCCATATGTGGTTAAAGTGAATTACCTTTCATTACCAAAAGTACCTTTCAATTCTGGAATGCTGCTGATAGGTGATCCCATGACTTGCAGCTATGCTCATTGGGTGCTACAGGCACGGGCAGAAAGCATACCTGTCACTTAAATACAGAGAAACTGCTTCCACTAGTCAAAAAGCACACTGGAAAGTTTGGGTTTTCTCAGATTATTTAACAGAGTAGTGAACTGAGTAATTATGAGATGTTGTATCCTGAAAATTCACCTGTGGAATCAAATATGTACTTGCAAAGATGCTTATAGTGGCAACTATGGCACATGAAATAGTGATTGCAGTTCAGACTGTGACTGACTTATTGATCTGTTCTGGGGTGATCTCATTGCTGCCTACAACTACCTGAAGGGAGGCTGTAGCCAGGTGGGGTTGGTCTCTTCTCCCAGGCAAGCAGCAACAGAACAAGTGGACACAGTCTCAAGTCGTGCTGGGGGAGGCCTGGGCTGGATGTTAGGAGGAAGCTGTTGGCAGAGAGGGTGATTGGCATTGGAATGGGCTGCCCAGGGAGGTGGTGGAGTCACTGTCCCTGGAGGTGTTCAAAAAAGCCTGGCTGAGGCACTTAGTGTCATGGTCTAGATGACTGGCTAGGGCTGGGTACTAGGTTATACTGGATGATCTTGAAGGTCTCTTCCAACCTGGTTGGTTCTATGATAATGTTATTTGCTTTGCTTAAAGTGAGAGCAACTTAAGCCGTGTCCTTTTTCACATCACATTCACCTGCAGATGAAAATTTTGGTGCATCCTTAAAAGTGGAATATCACAGACAAGTGAATTGGGTAGGAATGCCAGAATGTGTTAAGAACATGCACCTTCAGTCTCTTACATTCATGCTTCTGTCTGAAGTGAAGGGCTTTGCTCTCCCTTGGGTAATGGCTGGCATCACCTTGTGATGTTTCTGCTTTTTTCATCTTCCCTTATTGTGTACCCTTCCCTTGAAGCATGGTGATTTGGCACATTCAGCCTCTCTACCAAAACAATGTGCTCAGGGTACCAGACATCCTATCCAGATGCTTTCTGCAGGCTCCACTGGGGAGACAACCATGCTTTTTGTCTAGCAGCAGTTTTCCTGGCTCATCAGCCCCAGCTTTGGCATTTCTTGTGCTCAAAAGCAGGTGAAACTCGGTGACTGACAGGACAGCTTGGCAGCACTATGACATTTTGTTCTCCCCGGTTTGGTTTTGTTCTCCTTTGTGCTTCATTAAATGCCCAGCTGCTGCAGTAATCAGTGTTACAGAAATTGGTGCAGTAAGGGAATGAACCCAACTCTAGATGTGCAGTTTGTGGGACTCATTAATGAGAATACCCAGGTACCCTCTTACATTCCTCTCATTAGTTATCTCCACTCCTCGAGGAGAGTCTCCTACCTTTTGCAGGCACTGGCTGCTGCAGAGTTATGCAGAGCTGCTGTGATGGGGTGCTGCTTTGCTGGGGAAAACAAGATCCAGTCACTTTAACATAACTCATCTGCAGTTGCCAGGATAATGGAGAAGGGCAAACAGGCTTGTCTCTAATTATCAAAACATTCCTGGCAAGTGAGGTGACCCTGAGAAGGCACATCAGTAATTTTCCATGCTCTCAAGCAGGAGTAAACAATTTAGCTGCCACTGCTCTGCGTGTGGAGGTGTTGTCAGCAGCGAAGTCTCAGGAAGGACCGCGGGTTTGAAGCCCCACCAGCTAATGAAATGAGACGTTTGCTAGCAGAAGACACCTAACAATTCGCCCTGCCACTGTTAAGCTGAATTTACTACTGGTGAGGAGCTTCACATAAGTGGTGGTGCCAACCAAGTGTCTCAGGAATCCACTTTCTAGCTCCCACTATTTGCACAGCTGATGCTGCGAGTTGCGTAGCGACTTAAAGCCTGCAGATTGATTAGCAGGGCTTAAAGAAGTCATTTTGCCAGCAGAAAAATAATTACTTGAGGTGTTCAAATGCTGATTGTAGGAACTGATCAAAAATATTGCTCAAATTGCTTAGTGATAAAGGTATATTGAGCAGTGAAATCCTAGTGGGGCCTGCTGCTGAATGCATTCAATTTTGATAGTCAAGGCAGAAGGAATATAGATTTAATAGCTTGTGTTTCAGCCATGCTTGGAGTCCTGATCCCATATGATTCAACTTCTTTGCCTTTATGTGTTGCATGTTAATTCTCAGCATGTGCTGCATATGGTTCAGACTGGTTAGTTGTTTATTGGTTTGGTTATTTTTAGGCAAGCCAGAGTTTCACTTATCAAAGGTCTGCTCCATTAATTATCTCGAGGTCTAGGGAGGGGATGTGACACAGTATCAGAGGTGTTAAAGGAAAGCAAGGGCACAAGTGGCATGTCTTCTGGAGTTTGATGTGACAGCTGAAAATAGGGATGAATCTTTTACTACTCTCAGTATTATGTGTGTTTGGAGGTGAAAAGATCATCATGAAGATGTCCAAAGCCCCTTTGACTCTTAATTCTCTTGCTCTTTAGTAGATAATACAACAAAGTTAAGGTACAGGAGGTTGCATGTGAACCTGAGGAAGAATTTTTTCACTGTGAAGGTGACTGAGTATAGGAACAGGCTGCCCAGGGAGGTTGTGGAATCTCCCTCTTTAGAGATAGAAACATAGAATCAAACAGGTTGGAAGAGACCTCCAAGATCATCCAGTCCAAACTAGCACCCAGCCCTGTCCAATCAACCAGACCATGGCACTAAATGCCTCATCCAGTCCTTTCTTCAACACCTCCAAGAGCGGCGACTCCACCACCTCCCTGGGCAGCCCATTCCAATGCCAATCACTCTCTCTCACAACAACTTCCTCCTAACATCCAGCCTAGACCTCCCCTGGCACAAATTCAGACTGTGTCCCCTTGTTCTGCTGCTGGTTGCCTGGCAGAAGAGACCAACCCCACCTGGCTACAGCCACCCTTCAGATAGTTGTACACAGCAATGAGGTCACCCCTGAGCCTCCTCTTCTCCAGGCTAAATATTCAAGAACTATCTGGATGTGTTCCAGTGTGATCTGCTCTAGGTGATCCTGCTCTGGCAGGGAGGCTGGACCAGATGATCTTTCGAGGACCCTTCCAGCCCCTGACAGTCTATGATGAAATATTCCACCATATCACACAAGGGCTGAACAAGTAGCAGCTCCCATTTAGGAGAGCAGCAAACTCAGGCACTTCAAGGCTCTCATCTGTGGCCGGTAGCAATTTGATGCTTGGGATCCATGCATCAACACATCAAATTTTCTTGCCATAATAGAGCCAGGCATGTGCTGTGAGCACTACAGGACTGTCCATGTGTGATGTACTGTGTGACATGAAAAACAGTCAGTTCAATTCCATCTCTAGTAGCTAATTCTGTGGTTTTAATCAGGTTGCTTGCACAGTGAGTTTCTATTCAAGAGGAGTGAAGGTAGTAGAGTTTGCTCTTATGTCAAATCAGCTCTTGATATTTTATGAGGCACGTTTTTGGTTATTGTTTTCCATGTGAAGCAAACCAAGGCATTGTGACTTTGCCCAGGTTAGTAACATGCACCTGGTAGCAATTTGCAGAACAGCCTGTGTTCTATTTCATCTGTAAGGATTTGTTCCCTTTTGTTCCAACAAGTGAAGGCTCTAAATTAACTAAGATGAAAATGATTCATATAAGAAAGGGCTTGGGTTTTTTTTTTTGGTTACTAGGACTGCAATAATTAATGTGATGCAGGTTGGTTAAGTGCTGAACCTCAATGGATTTTGCAGAATCCCTAAAGGATTACAGATCTGAGAACCAATGTGATGTGCTGCTCAGCACTGTGCAGTTCTTCTTAAACATATGCCTTGATCTAAGTTGTATCCTGCAGGTCTGGATTGGCATACATGGTACAGTTCTTCTGATTGATGATCAGAAGTGGTATTAGCTCTCGTGGACAGAGTTGAAGGTAGCATTCAGGCATCGTGGCCTGTGTCAGGAACAGTGTGGCCAGCAGGACAAGGGAGGTTATTCTTCCCCTGTGCTCAGCACTGGTCAGGCCACACCTTGAGTGCTGTGTCCAGTTCTGGGCTCCTCAATTCAAGAGAGATGTTGAGGTGCTGGAAGGTGTCCAGAGAAGGGCAACAAAGCTGGTGAGGGGCCTGGAAAACAGTCCTGTGAGGAGAGTCTGAGGGAGCTGGGGGTGTTTAGGCTGGAGAAGAGGCGGCTCAGGGGTGACCTCATTGCTGTCTACAACTACCCAAAGGGAGGCTGTAGCCAAGTGGGGTTGGTCTCTTCTGCCAGATGATCAGCGATAGAACAAGGGGACACAGTCTCAAGTTGTGCTGGGGGAAGTCTGGGCTGGATGTTAGGAGGAAGTTGTTGTCAGAGAGAGTGATTGGCATTGGAATGGGCTGCCCAGGGAAGTGGTGGAGGCACCGTCCCTGGAGGTGTTTAGGAAAAGCATGGATGAAGCACTTAGTGCCATGGTCTAGAGTGGATGGGGCTGGGTGCTAGGTTAGACTGCATGATGTTGGAGGTCTCTTCCAACCTGCTTGATCCTATGATTCCACATTCTTTTGTAGATTTAAAATATTTTTGTCTGTATGTGCATTAAAGTTAACATTTGCAAGAAGCATCCATCTTAATTTAGTGCCAGCTGGTGTGTTATAAATGCGCTCTGCAGCCTCCAATGTCAGAAAGGTT
The DNA here is from genome assembly GCF_015220805.1 of Pogoniulus pusillus. NCBI lineage: Eukaryota > Metazoa > Chordata > Aves > Piciformes > Lybiidae > Pogoniulus > Pogoniulus pusillus. The sequence continues at coordinate 6,076,357 of NC_087264.1, read as the reverse complement.
CCTTTCACTCAATTGAAATGGTTTTGAATTAGACCTACATGCTTCATTGCCAACTCCAGGAACTCAAAACCCTTGGCAGTGCATGAAAATGAAACTGATCTAAAAATTGTGTGATATATTTCTTTTAAATCAGGCTAACCATTTGATGCAATCTGATTTGCTTTATGAGCTTTGAAGATGGTGAGAGTGGGCATGCTTTCAAGTTTATTTCCTCAGGAAGGAGAGGAAGTAAAATCAAAATGGATAAAATCAGAATGGAAATATTCTGTCTTCAGGAGATTTGGTTTCTGGAGAAATATGAAGTACTAAGAGAACTAGAAATGAGAGAGATGAGGGGAGGATATCTATGTAGATTGTGCACAGCCTTCAGTGCTGGAAATAAGAGTAAGTGTCTTTTGGGGTTTTAGGTGCAGGTGGGGAAGGTTGCACCATGTTAAGTAACACAAAGTACTTTTGCCAGCGTGGACATGGGGGTTGGACTCGATGATCACTTTGGGTCCCTTCCAATCTCTAACATCCTATGATCCAACCTCCTATGACTTGGATACTTGGCTCAATCTCTTCCTGTTGTTTCTTTACTGGCTCTTGATAATCTTTCAAATGTTAAAAACGCTGTTTTCTGCCATCATCCTGCCCTTTTGTGTGTTAGAGTGCAGCCCATTAGAGATGGAGTTCTCATCACTCAGTGCTCTGATAGCATCCTGGCAAGGTTCAGGAACAGTGTGGCCAGTAGGACAAGGGAGGTTATTCTTACCCTGTAATCAACACTCTTCAGGCCACCCCATGAATACTGTGTCCAGTTCTGGGCTACTCGATTCAAGAGACATGTTGAGATAGATACTGGAATATGTCCAGAGAAGAGGACAAATCTGGGGAGGGGCCTGGAGCACAGCCCTGTGAGGAGAGGCTGAGGGAGCTGGGGTTGATTAGCCTAGAGAAGAGGAGACTCAGGACAGACCTCATTGCTGTCTAAAACTCCCTGAAAGGAGGCGGTAGCCAGGTGGGGATTGATCTCTTCTCCCAGGCAAGCCACAACAGAACAAGGGGACACAGTCTCAAGTTGTGCTGGGGGAGGTCTAGGCTGGATGTTAGGAGGAAGTTGTTGGCAGAGAGAGTGATTAGCATTGGAATGGGCTGCCCAGGGAGGTGGTGGAGTTGCCATCCTTGGAGATGTTCAAGAAAAGCCTGGCTGAGGCTCTTAGTGCCATGGTCTAGTTGATTGTCTAGGGCTGGGTGCTAGGTTGGACTGGATGCTCTTGGAGGTCTCTTCCAACCTGGTTGATTCTATGAACCCAGCCCCAGGCTTTCCACAGAGATATGCCTATGTTGTGCAAGTGTCCAAGGTAGATGTGCCTCTGAGCAGCTGGTGCTTCAGACCTACAGTTACATTACTGTTGCAACTCTGAAAGGCTTTCTTCATTTAGTTGCACTTTGTCAGATTAAACTTGAATGAGCAATTACTGCTCTCGGTGAACTGCAGTTAACAGGGACAAATTACAGTAGATTAACCTTTATATATATGAAAAGACATGTTGTTTTGGAGAACCTGGTTTTGTTTTCATTCAGTAGTTCCTTAGCACATTTGTGATAGGCAAATGAGACTCAAAAGTGTGAGGGTGAAATTTCAGTAATCCTTAAATGCTTCCAAGATTTTATATTTTCTGAGGAGAATGAACCATGGTGGAATAGGAGCTTATAGCTTCACCAGTGACTAACAACTTGTGGAAGACTGAACAGGTTCAGTTCATCATGTCCCAGACTTTCTGAGGGACCCAGTGCAGTTCCCTGCCACACAGAATCACAGAGTCACACTGAACTGAAGAGAATGAGATGTTCTCAAGTTCATGCGTGGCAATTTCATTTACCTGTTGTTTGGGTGCACATCCTGTAACACACCATCATGTTGATTCAGACTGAGCATTCTCTGCTTTCAACCTCTTAGAATCATAGAATCAACCAGGTTGGAAGAGACCTCCAAGATCATCCAGTCCAATCTATCCCCCAGCCATATCCAGTCAACTAGACCATGGCACTAAGTGCCTCAGCCAGTCTCTTCTTGAAGATCTCCAGGGATGGTGCCTCCACCACCTCCCTGGGCAGCCCATTCCAATGCCAATCACTCTCTCTGCCAACAACTTCCTCCTGACATCCAGCCTAGACCTCCCTCACCACAACTTGAGACTCTGTCCCCTTGTTCTACTGCTGCTTGCCTGGCAGAAGACACCAACCCCACCTGGCTACAATGTCCCTTCAGGTAGTTGTAGACAGCAATGAGGTCACCCCTGAGCCTCCTTTTCTCCAGGCTAAGCAACCCCCGCTCCCTCAGCCTCTCCTCATAGGGTTTGTGTTCCAGCCAACCTTCCTGTCTAAAGAGCCATAAAAGCAGAGGAACCTCCTGTTTCGCTCTCTCTGCTCCCTGCCTTCCTGTATACCACCATCATCATCCTGTTCCTGTTTCTCTTTTGTTTCACCATGTGGCCATCACCCACGAGGCAGACAAAGCCATCACCATCACAATCAGGTTGTATTTATACATGTTGTGTTTGCTTGCCCTTCCCTACCCTTTGTAACTTCCCTACCTCAGTGTTGCAGGCTGCACTGCCTGCTATCACTGCTTGCTGCAGGCCACGGTAAACAAGCCCATAGACCGATATGGTGTTGGGCCTGCCATGAGGGAGGCTTCAGAAACGATTCAATAGGAATGGTGATTGGATACTGGAATGGGCTGCCCGGGGAGGTGCTGGAGCCGCTGTCTCTGGAGCTGTTCAAGGCAGGATTGGACGTGGCACTTGGTGCCATGGTCTAGCCTTGAGCTCTGTGGTAAAGGGTTGGACTTGATGATCTGTGAGGTCTCTTCCAACCCTGATGATACTGTGGTACTGTGAATTATGCAGAAGCTCGTTTATTGATCATAACAGCCTAAATTTATACACTCAGCCAGTAGAGCACTGTTGTGGAGGCAGGGAATTAATGTGGCCGAGTCAGGAATTTTTATGCAAAAATAGGTTGTTTTATTTTCCCAAAACCTGCCCCCAAAACTATATATACAAAGATTAATTTAGTTTAATTAACAGATTCAGTTGCTTGAGAATATCTACAGGGATGCCATCGGCAACCAGCAATAGAACAAGGGGACACAGTCTCAAGTTGTGCCAGGGTAGGTATAGGCTGGATATTAGGAAGAAGTTCTTCACAGAGAGAGTGATTTCCCATTGGAATGGGCTGCCCAGGGAGGTGGTGGAGGCACTGTCCCTGGGGGTCTTCAAGAAAAGCCTGGCTGAGGCACTTAGTGCCATGGTCTAGTTGATTGGATAGGGCTGGGTGCTAGGTTGGACTGGATGATCTTGGAGGTCTCTTCCAACCTGGTTGATTCTATGATTCTATTTTGGAAGTGAGAAGTTGGAAAAGGCTTTAGCTATTAATTAATAGTGTTTTCTTACTAATAAAGCTGAGCCAAAATAACTCACGATCAGGCTGACTTCGTCCTGCAGCCTGCCCCTCTCCGTTCCCTTTCAGCAGCTGCAGGAGGGTCGTTAAGAGTCGTTAGGCTTTCACAAAGGTGTCAGTGGGTGAAGCAGTCTTTGAAGCTTTTCTGTATCCAGGCCAGGTGAGATGTGGGGGGGAGAACTCTCAGGAAGACACAAGCATTCAGGCAGGAATGAACTCCAAGGCGGGAACCCCCAAAGGCAGGAAGCCCCCAATATTTATGCCCTCTCTAGACAAAGATAAGAGTTACCACTTCCTTAGGCGCGAAAGGGCACAGCCAATCCCAGCCCGATTCCAGCGCGGGCACTGCATGGTGCAGGAAGTGTCCCTGTTCACCCCCTTCACGCCTGCAGGGCAAGGCTGGCGTGGGGGAAACAGGCAGCTTTTCCTCTCCCATTCAGCCACAGAGGGAGAGGAAGTTAGGGGTACACAGGACTCCAGGACAAGCACACACCTACACATTAGCATAATTAGTCAGGGATGACCCACCACATCTGCATAAGTTATAGAATAGAATCATAGAATCAACCAGGTTGGAAGAGACCTCCAAGATCACCCAGTCCAACCTATCCCCCAGCCCTATCCAGTCAACTAGACCATGGCACTAAGTGCCTCATCCAGTCCTCTCTTGAAGACCTCCAGGGACGGTGCCTCCACCACCTCCCTGGGCAGCCCATTCCAATGGCAAGTCACTCTCTCTGTGAAGAACTTTCTCCTAACATCCGGATTATACTTTCCCTGGCACAACTTGAGACTGTGTCCCCTAAGTCCACACCTTGTTGTTCTCGTTAGCGAAGGTCCATTATTTACCCCTTCTGAGATAAGGTGGCCAGCTGCATGTGAGACCCAAGGTCTGCTATTACAAGGATCTGCCTGTTGTCACTTCACTCCATTCCCATGGCAGTCCTGCACCTCTTCTGCATTCTGCATTTCCACACCTCAGATAGCTTTTTAAGTTATTGTTAAACTTTTTTTTTTTAACTTCCAAATGGGGTGAGATTTGGGTGTGCTTACCTTTTCCTCTCTCTCCACTCCTAATTCCTTGTGATGGTTTGGGTGTTCCCCACCCCCCCACACTTTAGAAGGTACCCAGACTAGTCTCAGCTGGCTCTGGGAATATAAATGAAGCTATTTATTTACAGCTAGCACAATATACAAGCAGATAGTTACAGTATATACAAAATTATGTACAGAAATATACAAGGTAAAAGTAATACAGAAGCACAACTCCCCTCCCAGAAACCTGAGTCCCCAGGAGGGGCTCTCAACCACCCCTGCACCTTCCCCCTGCCGCTCTCAACCTTACCCCAGTCCTAAAGAAGAATGGAGGTTCAGCCAAGAGGTTAAGAAGCAAAGGTGAGTGGCAGGTGAGTTTAGGGAGATGCAGCTCAGTCAAAGCCCAGCCCGAGAGTGAAAACAAAAAATGGCAAGAGTGTTGTCCAATGTTTGCTTTCTTCTTGTTCAGCAAGACTCTGAGGGAAGCAGACATCACCATTGTTTTCCTTTCACAGCCTCTAATCTACTTCTTTTTCACCAAAACATTCTATCCTGCTTCAAACTAGCACATTCCTTTTCTTTTGGGGAAGAAAGGGGAAGAGGGAAGGGCACTCTATAAAAATTGTTATTGGTTCTATCAAATTCCTTTGAGTCTCTGGAAATTTAAACTAGAACTGAGGCAGTTACCTTTTAACGCACCCATCCTGCTGTTTTTCAGGTAAAGGGGATGTGTTTGGTGATATCTTCTGGAAGGAAACCAGTCTGGCCCACGCGTGTGCCAACGTGCGGGCCCTGACCTACTGCGACTTACACATCATTAAACGAGAAGCCTTGCTGAAAGTGCTGGACTTCTACACTGCTTTTGCAAACTCCTTCTCGAGGAACCTCACGCTCACCTGCAACTTGAGGAAACGGGTAAGGTGACAGCATCTTTCCCCCCCCCCCCACTCCCTTTCTCTCACCAGAAGGTTGCATGCTCTTGCAGACTGTTTGCAGTGTTGAACAACCCCCAGTTTACTCTTGGTGTTTTCAGGTCACTGCTGATGAACTGGCCTTTCAGTAAATGTTGTCGCTGTCTCTTAATGATGGCTCAATAAAAGCTACCTGTAGATTTGCAGCTCAGAAGCAGTCCTGGCAGGGTGATGTATGGATTACATTGTCCTTCTGTTCACAGTTGCTGGGTTTTGGCTTCTTTTGCCCATTGCACAATATATCAAGTTATATTTTATAGTCTGCTAAAATCCAGGTTCTCCGTTCCTCAGAGGTGTGGTTTAGAACCTTGTCTGCTAAGATATAGGTCAGAGGACATTCTGATGAATCTGCATCACATAAACTAACTAGGAGAAACTTATGAGAAGAGGCTGAGGGAGCTGAGGTTGTTTAGCCTGGAGAAGAGGAGGCTCAGAGGTGACCTCATTGCTGTCTACAACTCCCTGAAGGGAGGCTGTAGCCAGGTGGGGTTGGTCTCTTCTTCCAGGCAATCAGCAACAGAAGAAGGGAACGCAGTCTCAAGTTGTGCCAGGGGAGGTCTAGGCTGGATGTTAGGAGGAAGTTGTTGTTAGAGAGAGTGATTGGCATTGGAATGGGCTGCCCAGGGAGGTGGTGGAGTTGCCACCCTTGGAGGTCTTGAAGAAGGGACTGGCTGAGGCACTTAGTGCCATGGTCTAGTTGATTCTCTAGTGCTGGGTGCTAGGTTGGACTGGATGATCTTGGAGTTCTCTTCCAACCTGATTGATTCTATGATTCTCTTCTATTAAAGTATTAATACCTGCTTCTCTCACTTGCATAGTTTAGAATTTTAATATGGCAAGGTTAATAAAGCTTGGTGGTGATTTTACATTCACTGCTCTCCTTCTTAAACCCTCCTGCTCATTTTCTAATCAATCAGCAATGCTCACTATCCGTTAGTCCTTTCAAAGAACACTCCATCTAAAAATTAATTAGCTATAAGGACATATCTTGAGAAGAGGTTAAGGGATTCTTTAATTCACATTGCAGTTGCAAAATTTAATCTTTATGATTTCTTTTTTTTTTTTTTTAAGATTGATGAGGGGTGTATAAATTTCATTTGCATAGAGAAATCTTGTAACAATGATTTATAGATTATTAAGCACTAACTGTGATCCTCTAGCTGCAGAAGCACATTTTTCTGCATCTCCTCCGATAGTGTACCAAGGCTACATCAGTAAAACAGATAGTTTTGGTCTCTGCAGTAACAGGATTTCAGTCCAACTAGGATTTTACTTTTCCAGAGAAGGGCAACAAAGCTGTTGAGGGGCCTGGAGCACAAATCCTATGAGGAGAGGTTGAGGGAGCTGGGGGTGTTTAGCCTGGAGAAGAGGAGGCTCAGGGGTGATCTTATTACTGTCTACAACTACCTGAAGGGGCATTGTAGCCAGGTGGGGGGTGGCCTCTTCTCCCAGGCAACCAGCAATAGAACAAGGGGACACAGTCTCAAGTTGTGCCAGGGTAGGTATAGGCTGGATGTTAGGAGGAAGTTCTTCCCAGAGAGAGTGATTGGCATTGGAATGGGCTGCCCAGGGAGGTGGTGGAGGCACCGTCCCTGGGGGTCTTCAAGAAAAGCCTGGCTGAGGCACTTAGTGCCATGGTCTGGTTGATTGGTTAGGGCTGGGTGATAGGTTGGACTGGATGATCTTGGAGGTCTCTTCCAACCTGGTTGGTTGATTCTATGATTCTATGGTTTTCCTCTAGAGGACTCAAAAAATGCTTCTTTCTAAGGATGTTTAATTTTTAGTGCCATCCTTGTCCTCATTGTACACCAAGCATGGCATAAAACACCCATGGCAAAAAGCAGCTGCAGTCCTCCTCTGCCTGTGCTGGAGTCTGAAAGAGTTGAATTGTAATCAAGTTTGGTTCCAGTTTGTCAGTTTACCTCTGACTTGAAGGTTCTTAACTCTGCTTCTGAGCTGAAGAAGGGCCTTGGGGCTTGCAGGCTGGTTTGTGGTTTCTAGCTTATCACTTCTCTGACAATAAGATGTCCTCCAAGCCTTGACGTCAGCATATCCCCCTTGCCATCTTACCTGCCTGAGATGTGGCACCAGCTACAATCCCACAATGACAATTCTTGCTCAAGCGTTGCCAACAGTGACTTAATGGGACAAGATAATGCTACATGGATTGTGCTAAAACTTATTCTTTCCTTCTTAAATCCATCAACCTGACACTTCAGCTTGTTTCCTGGGACTCTCCTTCCCCTACTCATTGCGTGCAGCAAAAATACGTATCTTTTCCTGACGTGCAGTGTGGTGGAGGTCGGAGCTCTTGTCCAGGGATGCATGTGGGGCATAGCCTTCTGCCTGGGGTTTTGTGGATTTTGTTCTCTCCCACACACCTTTGTTAGAGAAAATTGATTCCCCTGCAGGGCCCTGGCACAGAGAGTCACCCGGGTGGAAACACTCATGAAGATCAAGTCTGCGGTACAGATACCTGCTCTCTACCTCAGTGTTAGATATATTGACTTTGCCATGGGGGCAGTGACTTACAACAAGAAAGACAGCAGGTCTAAAGAGACACTGGATTTTGCAGCAAGAAAGGAAATGTTGGTTAGCAGCATGTATGGGCATTACGTGAGGGCAGATGGAGAGTCAAAGGAAGATTCTTTCGATGTGGTACGTGCAGGGTGGAGGTGGGGGTTGGTCTCTTCTGCCAGGAACCAGCAGAAGAACAAGGGGAGACAGTCTCAAGTAGTGCTGGGGGAAGTGTAGGCTGGATGTTAGGTAGAAATTCTTCACAGAAAGAGTGATTTGCATTGGAATAGGCTTCTTGGGGAGGCGGTGGAGTCACCGTCACTGGAGGTGTTTAAGAGGAGGTTGGCTGAGGCACTGGTGCCATGGTCTAGTTGACTGGATAGGGCTTGGTGCTGGGTTGGACTGGATGATTTTGGAGGTCTCTTCCAACCTGGTTGATTCTATGATTCTGATTCTATGAAAAGCTGTGAAATTATGTTAAAGCTACACACTGGTCACCTTTTGTAGCCCATGAGGAATGGTTCTGCCAGAAGGCAATTATCAGGCCAATCCTCAGTGTCCAGTCTGGTGTGATAATACCTTGAATACTGTGTCCAGTTCTGGGCCACTCAATTTAAGAAAAGTGTTGAGGTGCTTGAACATGTCCAGAGAAGGGCACCAAGGCTGGCGAGGGGGCTGGAACACAGTCTGGCGAGGAGAGGCTGAGGCAGCTGGGGCTGTTTAGCCTGGAGAAGAGGAGGATCAAGAGTGACCTCATTGCTCTCTACAACTACCTGAAAAGAGGTTGTAGCCAGCTGGGAATTGGTCTCTTCTGCCAGGCACCCAGTGACAGAGCACAAGGATGCAGCCTCAAACTGCCAGGGTAGGTTTAGGCTGGATGTTAGGAAGAAATTCTTCACAGAAAGAGTGATTGGCATTGGAATAAGCTTTCTGGGGAGACGGTGGAGTCACCATCCCTGGAGGTGTTTAAGAGGAGGCTGGATGAGGCACTTAGTGCCATGGTGTAGTTAATGAGAAGGGTTAGGCGATAGGTTGGAATTGTTCATCCTAGAGGTCTTTTCCAATCTGGTTAATTCTGTGATTCTGTGATAAAACCTTTCCCAGTCTGTTGACTTTTGAGACAGAGTCCATAATCTCTGACTTTTAAATACCTAGGGTGCATCAGATTAACTCCATTTACAGTGTCTCTCACAGTTTTTACTAGAGAACTGTTTTAGGAGGACTCTTATCACAGGATGTTAGGGGTTGGAAGAGACCCAAAGAGATCATCGAGTCTAACCCCCCTGCCAGAGCAGGACAATCCTATCTAACACAGATCACATAGGAACACATCCAGACAGGCCTTGAAAGGCTCCAGAGAAGAAGACTCCACGACCTCCCTGGGGACCCTGTCCCAGTGCTCTGTGACCCTTACAGTAAAGAAATTCCCCTTGTGTTGAGGCAGAACCTCTCGTGCTGCAACTTACACCCATTGCTCCTTGTCCTATCACAGGGAGCAGTGAGCAGAGCCTGTCCCACCCCTTCTGGCCTTCAGGTACTTATAAACATTTATCAAATCTCCTCTCAGTCTTCTTTTCTCCAGACTAAACAGCCCCAGGTCCCTCAGCCTCTCCTCATAAGCCGTGCCCTCCTGTCCCCTAATCATCCTCTGGACCCACTCCAGCAGATCCCTGTCCCTCTTCAACTGGGGAGCCCAAAACTGAACACAGTATTCAAGATGAGGTCTCAGCAGGGCAGAGTAGAGGGGGAGGAGAACCTCCCTTGATCTTGCAGTAAGATGTGCTGAGCCAGAGCCAGCTTTGCAGAAATTCTGTTATTGTTCTTAGGTGCAAAATAAATCATGCTATTTTCCACACCAGGCACACAGTCTGAGTCCTGTTACGTAAGGTTACTCAGGAGATAGTTTCTAAACCTCATACCTGCTGAGAGCATACATGCTTTCCTGTTGGGCACAAACGTGTTTGATCTTGAGTTTCTCTCATAGGAAAAGCAATGCCACCCAGGACACTTTCATTAGGCGAACAGAAAAGAGTTGTTCAGGTAGTGAGATTGGACTGGCAGAGCTGTGCTGCACTGCAGTCCTGTAATCTAAATGGAAAGAAAATCATTGTCTCCCTAATTGATTTCAGCAGAAATATACTTAGCACTTTCTCTACGTAATCATCACTCACAAAGTTAGACATTTAATTATAACAAAAATACACTCCTTGCAGCTCTGTGCTCAAGGAAATGGCTGAGCTCACCATCAAAAAATATAGAGACAGAGTTGTCTTGTCATCAGGTCTGCTCTCCAAAATGCACAGAGATGTGTAAGGGTGCACACACGCAGACACATTTGTGCTGGACTGTCCCTCAGCCAGCACTTAGCCATAGTGCTTTGACTGCAAAACAATTTAGACATTCAAAAGGCTAATAAATTAATGATAGTACTGAGCACAAAAGGTTAGTTCCACATGAGAGGGAAGAGAAAGTCTCACTGAAGTGGGAAAGTAATGTTTCCTCATTCCCAAATAACATCTAGAGGCCTGGCATGTTGAATGACCTACTTAAGACATCTGCTCAGCATGCTTTAGCAGCGCTGGGTTTTCTGTTGTCTTTTCTGTGTTAGGTGGCTCAGCCATCGTGCTGCGTTTATGAGCCCGTAAAGTGAGCGTGCCTGATCGCTTCTTCGAGCTGCAGTCATCTCTCCTGCCCAGGCTGGAGAGGTGACTTTTAATCTGTAATTGCAAAGTATTGCAGTGTGTCATGTTTCGTGCTCTGAAATCTTCATGGCACATTTTCGATGAAGCTGGTGAAAGGCCTGGAACACAAACCCCATGAGGAGAGGCTGAGGGAGCTGGGGGTGTGCAGCCTGCAGAAGAGGAGGCTCAGGGCTGACCTCATTGCTGTCTACAACTACCTGCAGGGAGACTAAAGCCAGGTGGGGTTGGTCTCTTTTGCCTGGCACCCAGCAATAGAACAAGGGGACACAGTCTCAAGTTGTGCTGGGGGAAGTACAGGTTGGATGTTAGGAGGAAGTTGTTGGCAGAGAGTGATTGGCATTGGAATGGGCTGTCCAGGGAGGTGGTGGAGTTGCTGTGCCTGGAGGTGTTGAAGCAAAGCCTGGCTGAGGCACTTAGTGCCATGGTGTAGTTGATTGTCTATGGCTGGGTGCTAGGTTGGCCTGGATGAACTTGGAGGTCTCTTCCAAGCTGTTTGATTCTGTGATTATATGGTTAATAATGTCCAATTCATTAAGTGCTTTTCAAGATTTTATGCATCTGGAGGAGAGCCTCTCTATATGCCAGAGCTATGGAGCTTGACCTGAGAAGTGGAGCCCAAAACAGACTTCTCAGAGGCTCAGATCTGTATAAGTGAATGTACATTTTATTGATGGTCAAGATTCAGAAATTAAGATGCTTTTCAAGATTTTATGCATCTAGAGGAGAGCCTCCCTGTATGCAGAGCTATGGAGCTTGACCTGATGAATGGAGCCTGAGACAGACCTCTCAGAGGCTTAGATCTGTGTAAGTGAATATGCATTTTATTGATGATCAAGATTCTGGAAGGAAGGCCTCCATCAAGGTCCTAAATGTGATCCCACAAAATTCAAGTGTTCAGCTGAAATAATTTTAAAGTTTGGGTTCGTTTATTCCTCCTTTTCTCATCATTGCTTCCATGTGCACCACCTAATGCCCAGCCTCCACCTGACTGCTAGACCAGCACCATCTGTGCCAGCACAGGGAAAAATCGAACTGAAATTTTAGCCTTCCTGAAATCACAGCTAAAATTCTTCTGTGCTTCAGCAGAGCAAAGGTTCCCCCCCAGCTTTTAAGGTACATGGTCACACACTGCTATTTTCTACCATGAAGAAAATGAGCTCTGTTAAAAGACTGAGTCAGGAGCAGCCAGGAGAGAGGACAATTATCCGGATAGGACCTCTGGTGCATTTGCTTCTGGAAGGTGTGATGAAGAATGAAGCAAGGAAATGTGAAGAGAAATGAGTGCCTTTCAGGCAGTGAAATAGCATCCAGAGAGGCTCTGTTGTTGTTTTCAGTGACTCTCCTGCAGCCAGGGACAGCGCTGTGAGTGCTGGAACTAATTCCTCCAGCACACTGAACCTCTGGGGCTTTTTTAGCTAGGGTTTTGCCATCAGACAGTCTTAGCATACATGTCCTATTTTTCTTGCTATGTCAGATGAGAGTCATTTAATTGTAAATTGGCTTTCTGGTTTTGCTTGAGATTTTAAGGCATTGTGTGACATCTCTTGACTGAATCACTCCTCGCTTCTCTGCCCACAGTGTTTGGAAAAGCTTTATTTTCATTGGAATTCTGTGGTTGTGTTTGCTAAAAGTGAAGATCATAGCAAAGTTCGTTCAAGATTCCCCTTCTTATTGATTTTTAAGACTTTTCAAATGATGTGCCATATTAGCAAATGTTCTGCTGCAGAAGCAGTGCCAGAGACAGAAAGTTTATTGGCCTTTGCTTCTGAAGGTTGTGTCTTCTGGTGAACCTAAGGACTTTTGCAGGCTTTGAGTTCTGAAATCCCTTCACAGTTGCAGCAGCTTAATGTAGTCTATCTGGAGTGCAGCAAGGCCTTTGACACAACAGGCTCCTGGCAAAGCTGGCAGCTTGAGGCTTGGACAGATTCACTCTGATATGGGTCAAGAACTGGCTGGAGGGCTGGGCCCAGAGAGTGGTGGTGAATGGTGCCACATCCAGTTGGAAATTGGCACTAGTGGTGTGCCCCAGGGATCAGTGCTGGGCACAGTCCTGTTCAATAATTTTATTGATGATTTGGACCAGGACTGATGAGTCCAGCATCAGTAAGTTTGCAGATGACACCAAGCTAGAAGCAGGTGCTGATCTTTTGGATGGTAGGAAAGCCCTGCAGAGTGGCTTAGGCTGGATGGGTGGGCAGAGGCCAATGGGATGAGATTGAACAAGGCCAAGTGCAAGGTTCTGCATTTTGGCCACAACAACCCCAAGCAGCACTACAGGCTGGGGACAGAGTGGCTGAGAGCAGCCAGGCAGAGAGGGAGCTGGGGGTACTGGTAGAAAGTAGGTGAATATGAGCCACCAGTGTGGCCAGGAGAGCCAATGGCATCCTGGCCTGTATCAGGAACAGTGTGGCCAGTAGGACAAGGGAGGTTATTCTTCCTCTATACTCAACACTGGTCAGGCCACAGCTTGAGTACTGTGTCCAGTTCTGGGCTCCTCAATTCGAGAGAGATATTGAGATATTGGAATGTATCAGAGAAGGGCAACACAGCTGGTGAGGGGCCTGGAGCACAGCTCTGTGAGGAGAGGCTGAGGGAGCTGGGGGTGCTTAGCCTGGAGAAGAGGAGGCTCAGGGCTGACCTCATTGCTGTCTACAATTACCTGAAGGGAGGCTGTAGCCAGGTGGGGTTGGTCTCTTCTCCCAGACAACCAGCAACAGAAAAAAGGGACACAGTCTCAAGTTGTGCTGGGGGAGGCATAGGCTGGATGTTAGGAAGAAGTTCTTCCCAGAGAGAGTGATTGGCATTGGAATGGGCTGCCCAGGGAGGTGGTGGAGTCACCGTCCATGGAGGTGTCCAAAAAGCCTGGCTGAGGCACTTAGTGCCATGGTCTAGTTGCTTGGCTAGGGCTGGGTGCTAGGTTGGACTGGATGATGTTGGAGGTCTCTTCCAACCTGGTTGATTCTATGATTCTGTGATCCTATGAGACAGTGATGATGACAGGTTTTTTTGTCATTATAAATGAAGAGAAGCAAGGGAGAAAAATGTGGTGCTTAGGGAGTTACTCTGTTCTTGGGGGTTTCAGTGAGGTCCTGGACTCCTGTCCTGTGGTAGTGAATGTGCACACCCTCAGGATGGTACTCAGTCCTCATTCACTTCTTAGTCTTTGTACTGTTGCATGTGCAGCTTATTTCTTTGCTGATTTGAGCCAGTGGCAAGTGTCTCAGGGAGTGTAGCATCAAGCCTCAGGAAGGGCAGATCTAACAGATCAATTTCTATTATAGCTTACATGGCCAGCAGGCTTTTGGCACGACTTAACACAGTTTATTTGTAATATAGTGGCTTGATCAAGCCTATTGAGAATTAAGCTGATCAACTTCTTGATGGGAATGTGTATGGCATATTTCCTTTCCCTGCCTGTATTTGTTCAGGGACTCAAAGTATCTGCAGGCTAATGCATCCTACTGCTGCTGCCCCTTGCCAAGGCAAGGGGCCATAGAAGGGTCCTCAATCCACTCATGGTGACATCCTTCTTCATTTCTGCAGGACAAAAGAGAGTGATGTTAGTCACAGCCCATAGCTATTCTGGCCATGACACTGTGACTGTCTGTTTACAGCTCTTGGGTCATTACTGCAGTAACAGCAACTCTCTTGTTGCAAAGGATGCCCTTCTCAGCTGTGTAAGCCAAAGCTCTGACTTCTTTTCCTCCTCCCTCTCTCCTCATCAGTAACTCCAAGAAAAGTAGTGTAGCTTATTTCTTTTTTTTTTTTGTCCTTTTTATTTAAGTGATGAAGTCAGTTCAATTGGGTATCAAAGGGTTATTTACACATCTCTCTTGCCTGTAATCTCTCCTTCTCCACGTGGGAAAAGCACATTTATTTTCCCTTGTCTCAGGATGCTCTTCTCCTTTCCACTCTTTAGTTGTCTGGGTTTTTTTTTCTTGTTTTATATGAACATGTCCCAGAAAATGAAGTGTCCTATAGCTATAGTTCAACTTTAGTGACAGTTTAGGATGATTACAGAGAGAATAAGTTATGCCCTCAAAAATCAATTTGCTTTCCTTTTGTTGCACACTCTGGTGCCTCCCTTAAGCTTGAAGAAGCTTTCATTTAACAACTTTTAGTTGTTTGGCTTCATTGCATTCACAGATCCCTCCAGATATGATAATGTTTCACTGCAGTGTTTTCTAAAGGACCATTTCACTGATTTAGATCTAGTACTACCTCTGGTGGTAACAGGACATGTATTTTGAGCATGCATGGGACACAAGAGGTGACTTAAAGATGGAGCAAGGACAACATCCAGTCCTTATTAGGGGAGAGGGGAACAGTGTGGCCAGTAGGACAAGGCAGGTTATTCTTCCCCTGTACTCAACATTGGTCAGGCCACACCTTGAGTGCTGTATCCAGTTCTGGGCTCCTCAATTCAAGAGAGATGTTGAGATACTGGAACATGGATAAGGCACTTAGTGCCATGGTCTAGTTGGCTGGATAGGTCTGGGTGCTAGGTTGGACTGGATGATCTTGGAGGTCTCTTCCAACCTGGTTGATTCTATGATTCTGTGTGCAGACAAGGGCAACAAAGCTGGTGAGAGACCTGGAACACAAACCCTATGAGGAGAGGCTGAGGGAGCTGGGGGTGTGCAGCCTGGAGAAGAGGAAGCTCAGGGGTGACCTCATTGCTGTCTACAACTCCCTGAAGGGAGGCTGTAGCCAGGTGGGGTTTGGTCTCTTCTGCCAGGCAAGCAGCAAGAGAACAAGGGGACACAGTCTCAAGTTGTGCTGGGGGAAGTCTAGGCTGGATGTTAGGAGGAAGTTCTTCCCAGAGAGAGTGATTGGCATTGGAATGGGCTGCCCATGGAGGTGGTGGAGTCACTCTCCTTGGAGGTGTTGAAGCAAAGCCTGGCTGAGGCACTTAGTGCCATGGTCTGGTGGATTGTCTAGGGCTGAGTTCTAGGTTGGACTGGATGATGTTGGAGGTCTCTTCCAACCTGGTTGATTCTATGATTCTAACAGTGCAAGCTCCAATGGAAGCTCATCCAGTTGACAGTAGTCCCTGGCTGGTCCACATCCAGGCATTTCTTGTGAAACTGTAAATATTTGTACCAAACCCACATGAGGAATTCACCAGTGCAGCAAATGCAATAATCTCTTGTGCATTTGTAGCTGTGTGGTTACAGACAGCCAAGCACAGTCCATGCTACACCTTCTGCTACTGAGACACCCATGCATTTTTTTGTGAGTGAGGATTACAGATCTGAGGCTAGAGTTTTTTTTTCTGCAGTTCTTCTTTCCCTTTTTCTGCTCCCCTGAGCAGCACCATGTATCTTTGCTCTTCTTCAGGGACAGGGGAATTTGAGTTTAAGGCAATGAAAGCTCAAGGAAGTGAGTCCTTAGAGGGCTGGGCATGACTCTAGGTAGAACAGCAGCATAAAAAATTAAAGAGAAAGCTGCAGCAGCATTAACTTCACCCCTCTGTGCCTCTCTGCCAGACAGCATGGGACTGCTGCCTGAGCAGAGGGATTGCTGTAAAAGCTGTCAGTGGATTTGCTTTCTCACTTATTTCTTTGGTAGCTGTGAGACAGACTCTTTTTTGTGTGCCTCACTCCTCTCTCCTTTTTGCCTCCTCACATCCCTTACAGTGGTCTCTTTTGCACACCCTTTGGGTCATGCTGTGGGAAGCTGTGACCGTGTTCATGGGTGGGTGCAAAAGTGGGTGATAAATCTGAAATCTCTTCATCCAGAGTAGGGTAAGAAAGCTGGTGAAAGGCTGGAAGAAATGACCTATAGGGAGCAGCTAAGGACTTTGTGCTTGTCTAGTTTGGAGCATCTCTACATTGCTCTTTACAGCTTCCCAAAGAAGGAAGGTGGAGAGGGAGATGCTGATCTCCCCTCCCTGGTGTCTAGTCACAGGACATGTGGGAATCATTTAAAGCTGGCTAGGGAAGGTTTGGACTGGACATTAGGAAACATTTCTTTACTGAGAGGGTAGTCAAACACTGGAACAGGCTTTCTGGAGGGGTGGTTGATGCCTCAAACCTGTCAGTGATTGAGGCCTTTGGATAACACTTTAATGGCATGTTTTAGCTTGAATTGGTCAGGCAGTTGGACTAAATGATCATGGAATGTTTTCATACCATGAATATGATAATACCCATCTAACTGAAATATTCTCTCCTTCTCCTCCTCCTCCCTCTCCTCTAAACTAATATGTTTTGCCCTTAGACTGCAGGCAGTTGCAGAGATTAACCAACACACACTATCTTTAATAGTACTTCAGAGCCATGTTAATCCCACAGAGTACCAGCAGGCCCCTGTTTGTTCTGAACTAAATACCTTCCTCAGACATCCTGACCCTGTTTCTGTAGGAATGAGATGCAAGGCACCGACAACTCTGTTAAAAGTAGGACTGAACCCAGTTCTGGTAATCCTTTGGTATTAGAGAGGTAGGTTTATTTTTTTCTGGTCATGTAGCCTCCCTTGTCATGCTACTGTTTTTTGCTGAGAAATGCAAAGCAATTTGCCATACTTTTAGTTCAAGGCTCTCTAAGCAGCAGGGTATGGCTGCAAATAGAAACCCTGTATGTGCTGCATTCAAGAGAGATGTTGAGATACTGGAACATGTACAGAGAAGGGCAGCAAAGCTGGTGAGGGGCCTGGAGCACAGCCCTGTGAGGAGAGGCTGAAGGAGCTGGGGGTGTGCAGCCTGCAGAAGAGGAGGCTCAGGGCAGAGCTCATTGCTGCCTACAACTACCTGAAGGGAGGTTGTAGCCAGGTGGGGTTGGTCTCTTCTGCCAGGCAAGCAGCAATAGAACAAGGGGACACAGTCTCAATTTGTGCCAGGGGAGGTCTGGGCTGGATGTTAGGAGGAAGTTGTTGCTAGAGAGAGTGATTGGCATTGGAATGGGCTGCCCAGGGAGGTGGTGGAGTCACCATCCCTGGAGGTGCTGAAGCAAAGCCTGGCTGAGGCACTTAGTGCCATGGTCTGGTTGATTGTCTAGGGCTGGGTGTAGAGGTCTCTTCCAACCTGGTTGATTCTATGTATGCAGGGACTCAGTAGCTGTTACAAACATAACTCCTGCTTTGCCCCAGT
Source organism: Pogoniulus pusillus (assembly GCF_015220805.1). NCBI lineage: Eukaryota > Metazoa > Chordata > Aves > Piciformes > Lybiidae > Pogoniulus > Pogoniulus pusillus. The sequence continues at coordinate 6,058,595 of NC_087264.1, read as the reverse complement.
GAAAGGAATGAACATCTCCAGGCAGGCAAAGCAAACAGAGTGATTTATTTGTTTAGTAGAAAGATCATTAAATAGAAAATGTCAGGAATGGGTAGCATCCATAGGAAAACAGCAGTGTGAGATTCAGACTGAAGACAATTTGCTGTTGTGTTGGGTTTTTTGTGTGAATTAGTCTCATTTTTTTTAGAGAGATGACATAATTAAGAGAATCTCCTTAGTTGACTCAGAAAGCCTTCTGCAGACTGTCTGCTAGTATCCATTCAGGGCAATCTTGCTTGTATAGGGCTTGAATGGTGCTAAAAAAATAAATCAAAGGTTTACTATTTTTAATCTTGTAAATATTAAACCCCAGACATTTCATGTTCACCTCCCTTCATTGATTAAAGCTGATGCTTTTAATCTCTTCCAGCTGCCATGAAAGGGGAAGAAATGTGCATGGAACAATGGGAAGCAACACAGTTTCAGGTTGTGCCAGGGGAGGTACAGGCTGGATCTTGGGAAGAAGTTCTTCTCAGACAGAGCGATTGAAATTGGAATGGGCTGCCCAGGGAGATGGTGGAGTTGCTGTCCCTGGAGGTGTTGAAGCAAAGTCTGACTGAGACACTTAGTGCCATCACCTAGTTGATTTTCTAGGGCTGGGTGCTAGGTTGGACTGGATGATTTTGGAGGTCTCTTCCAACCTAGTTGATTTGATGACTGCTATTTCATTTTTGGTTGCCAGTTAAGAAGGTTTTTATCATCATCCCCCTCTATGTTTTGATGTTCTGATGACCAGGGCAGCTAAACCAGCAGCAGACCTGAGCAGATCATTGTTGTTACTTTGCCAGGCTTAAGGTTTTCTTTTGGGCAGGTGTCCTAACAAAGCCCATAGCTTTGTGTGACTCCTAATAAGCCATGGGAGTGTTAAAAACATATTTGTGTTGCCACTGACACAAGCCAGTCTATTTTGTGGTGCCCTCAGTGTGCCTAGCAGCTGTTGCTGCTGTGAGAGGTTCTCTGCTTGTGGACCATTCCATAAAACTGCACCTCATGCTGAGGTCACCCACCTCCTAGCATGTAAGATTTGTACAGAAAGTGGGGAAAGAGGTCTCTGTTGTGTTATCTCACAGCCCTCCAAACAATTAGCCCAGGAAAGTATAGGCTGGATGTTAGGAGGAAGTTCTTCACAGAGAGATTTCCCATTGGAATGGGCTGCCCAGGGAGGTGGTGGAGTCACCATTCCTGGAGGTGTTGAAGCAAAGCCTGGCTGAGGCACTTAGTGCCATGGTCTGGTTGATTGGCTAGGGCTGGGTGCTAGGTTGGCCTGGATGATGTTGGAGGTCTCTTCCAACCTGGTTGATTCTATGATTCTTCTTGCATGGGCCTAATTACTCTGTCATCTTACAACTTTTCTTGCATGATAACTGCAAAAAAGAAAAAGGAGAAATGTTGCAAAACTGAGATAGAATCATGGAATGGTTTATGGTAATGGAAGAGATCTCAAGGATCATCCAGTTCCAGCTCTCTGCTATAGGCAGGGACACCTCCCACTAGAACAGGTTGCTCAAAGCCTTGTGCAACCTGACCTTGAACACCTCCAGGGAGGTGTTCCTCCCTGGGCAACCTATTCCAGTGCTTCACCACTCTTACTGTAAAGAACTTCTTCCTAACATCTAGTTTAAATCTCTCCTCTTCAAGTTTAAACCCATTACTCCTTGTCCTGTCATTACAAGACCTTGTCAATAGTCCTTCCCCAGTCTTCCTGTAGGCTCCCTTCAGATACTGGAAGGCCACTATAAGGTCTTCTCAAAGCCTTCTCTTCTCTAGGCTGAAGAGCCCCAACTCTTGTAGCTTATTCTCATAACAGAGACGCTGCATCCCTCTGAGCATCTTCATGGCCCTGAATGATTCCAAGTGCTCTGGTTGCTTCCATCACTGCTTCCTGGAGCAGAATGCTAGACACTTTACTAACACAGCTCACCATGACCCACAGGTATAAAAATGATTTTCTACTCCAGACCTCTCACTCGCCAAAACTTCTGCAAGCCTGAAAATGCCAGTTGCAACACACACAAAACCATGGCTGAGGAAAGAGAACTTCTGCTGGTTCATTTGGATCATATTAATAGATTCCCATAAGCTTCACAAGGAGCAGATAGAGCTTTAGCATTCACCCAGGAGAGAGTTTTCTGTCTCTGACCAAAGCGGGATCGATTTTGTCAGATCTAGAAATGACAGATAACAATTTCACAGCTGTCCTGTGCTGCAGAGAGCCCAGATTTTAGTCATTCTTCACCCAAAAAGGTTTTTACCTTGGCTTTCATGAAAGAGGTCCTCACCAGTTAGAATCATAGAATCAATCAGGTTGGAAGAGACTTCTACAATCATCCAGTCCAACCTAGCACTCAGTCCTATCCAGTCAACCAGACCATGGCACTAAGTGCCTCAGCCAGGCTTTGCTTCAACACCTCCAGGGATGGTGACTCCACCACCTCCCTGGGCAGCCCATTCCAATGCCAATCACTCTCTCTCACAACAACTTCCTCCTAACATCCAGCCTAGACCTCCCCTGGCACAACTTGAGACTGTGTCCTCTTGTTCTGTTGCTGCTTGCCTGGCAGAAGAGACCAACCTCCACCTGGCTACAGCCTCCTTTCAGGTAGCTGCAGACAGCAATGAGCTCTGCCCTGGGCCTCCTCTTCTTCAGGCTGCACACCCCCAGCTCCTTCAACCTCTCCTCACAGGGCTGTGCTCCAGGCCCCTCCCCAGCTTTGTTGCCCTTCTCTGGACACATTTCAGTATCTCAACATCTCTCTTGAATTGAGGGGCCCAGAACTCAAGGCACTCAAGGTGTGGCCTGAGCAGCATTGAGTACAGGGGCAGAATAACCTCCCTTGTCCTACTGGCCACACTGTTTCTAATACAGGCCAGGATTCCATTGGCTCTCTTGTTAAATACTATGTGCCTGGTAAAGTGCTACACAACTCTTGCTGCATGGAGCATTTTTTTGTGTGCAAGTGTGAGTCCATCCATCATTTGCAGCACACACTTCACAGATGCAGTGCCCAATCCTGCCTGTTCAGCGTGTGACAATCATTGCAGCCCTGCAAATCCTAGGCTTACCTTACTTTGCTTTTCTTGGGCTGCTAAGAAACAGTGCATGTAGGGAAGTATTAAACTGAACACAAAGTGCAAGAAAAAGTTTGCAAGAATCTCACTGTTTCTAGTTAAAAATAACCCCCAGCCTGCCACTTCCAACTTAACGATGGCTGACTGACTGTGTCTTTTAACTGTCAGCTAGTTGCTGTGATTAGCAAGCTGCCACAGTTTAGGTCCCTTGCAAAGGAAATCTAGAGGAGTAATTTTGAGAGTGGCTGATTTACATATAGCCAGAGGTGAGCACAGCTGTCAGGAGGGACAGGCAGATCCTAGGGACCACCTGAAATAAGCTGAGTCACTTACTATGGCACTTTGGAGCAACTAGCTCGAAAGGCAAAAATCCCCTGTGTGTTTAGGTAGGTGTCCATGTGTACATTATTAATCTATGATTTTTCCCTGGATCTTTGCCTTTCAGTTTTCTCAGCCCTTAGTCTTAATTTGTTTCCCTTCCTAATGTAGCACAGCCCTGTGAGGAGAGACTGAGGGAGCTGTGGGATGTGCAGCCTGGAGAAGAGGAGGCTCAGGGGTGACCTCATTGCTGTCTACAACTACCTGAAGGGAGACTGTAGCCAGGTGGGGGTTGGTCTCTTCTGCCAGGCAAGCAGCAAGAGAACAAGGGGACACAGTCTCAAGTTGTGGCAGAGGAGGTCTAGGCTGGATGTTAGCAGGAAATTCTTTCTTCCCAGAGAGAGTGATTGGCATTGGAATGAGCTGCCCAAGGAGGTGGTGGAGGCACCATCCCTGGAGGTGTTGAAGCAAAGCCTGGCTGAGGCACTTAGTGCCATGGTCTAGTTGCTTGTTTAGGGCTGGGTGCTAGATTGGACTGGATGATCTTGGAGGTCTCTTCCAACCTGGCTGATTCTATGATTCTATTATTTTCTGGTTTTAGTTACAGACAGCACCCCTCTTACCACAGGAACAGACTTTAGCATATTTTGAGAACCTGAAATGCTTTGCACTCCCTTAACAAATCCTAACCCGGGGACCTAAGCAGTTAACAGATGACAGCAGCAGAGAGCAGCCATTTCTAACTGGAATATTTCTACTCACTGCTGAAATGCAGCATTTTTACTAAGCTCAGCTGTGCTTTTGCCTGTTGTTTGTCCCTTAGTGAACAGCTTTCCCTCTCCATGTCCCTGATCTTACCAAAGTATCTTGACATCTCAGCACTTAATTTTTGTGCCTACCCTTGCTATTTTTACCAATTCTGGCTTACTCAGATGCCTGCCATTGTAATGAATTTCCACCTCCATCATGTGTCTAAGGCAAATCCATTTTTAAGTGGAACAGTTGTTGGTAGTTCAGAGAAGCTCAATTATGAATGATCCCCATCCTTCTTCCAGGCTCTATTAGCACTCCTGCCCAAGAGGGCTGCAGTAGAGATGTAAATGGATGAACTGAATCATGCATGTTCTTCATGTGTTATTAATTGTCCTTGTTTCCATTTATTAAAGAATTTAGTCAATAACCTCAGGATGTTCTCCAGAAGTACAGGAATAATCATTTACAAGCTCAGTGCAGCCACACATTAGTCCCCTAAGCAGGTGCTTGACTGATCCACATGAACCATGAGCCATAACTCATGATGCATTTGCCATCGCTTGTGAGACCACACCTCAAGTACTGAGTCCAGTTTTGGTCAGTGCGGTATAGGAGGGACACTGAGGCTGGGGAGTGGGTACAGAGAGGGGCAATGAGGCTGGGGAGAGGTCTGGCAAGCAAGACCTATGAGGAGTGGCTGAAGGAACTGGGGGTGTTTAGTCTGGAGAAGAGGAGGCCAAGAGGGAACCTTATTGTCCTCTACAACTACCTAAAAGGAGGTTGTAGTGAGGCTGGAGCTGGTCTCCTCTCCCAAATTACTAATGATAGGACAAGAGGAAATGGCCTCAAGTTGCAACAGGGAAGGTTTAGGTTGGATGTTCGGAGGAAGATCTTTACTGAGCAGGTGGCCAGGCACTGGGGCAGGCTGCCCAGGGAGGTGGTGGAGTCACCATCCCTGGAGGTGTTTGAGAGTGGATATGGTGCTTGAGGCTATGGTCTAGTGATTAATGATGCCAGGATGAAGGTTGGACTGGATGATTCTGGTGGTCCTTTCCAACCACAGCGATTCATAGTGATTAGATGTTGTGCTGAGGGATTTGGTGTGGTCATGGACTTGTCAGTGTGAAACTAATGCTTGGAGTCTATGATCTTGAAGGTCTTTTCCAATCTATGCAACTCTGTGATTCAGTGAAAGTTTGAACCAAGGCACCATTTTCTCTGTAACGTGTCCCATGAAGAGCTCCTTCTCAGACCAGTTGTGCTCAAATTCAGTCCAACATGTCAGACAGCTGTTAATAGTCTCTGCTGGGACAGAGATTGACCTTGAAAAATCCCCAACAGCCTTTTTTTAGCCTTGCTGGTCCTCTTGTGGCCAAATGCTCTTGCACGACAGATCAGCCCTGCCCCGTGGGTAGAACATGTGGCTCAGTTGCACATCTGTAGGCATCCTCTGGCATCTAAGATGGGTGTCAGACCACACTGAGAAGCAGCAGCTTCCTAGAAGTGCTTCAACAAGACCTTCTTGGGTGAATATGACTCAAGAACTGCCATCTCATGTGGCAGGCTTAGAGTTTGCTGGATTTTTCGGACAGCAGAAAAAAGAAGTAATCAAACCAGTGGAAAACAGAGAGGATGCTTCAGCCAAGGTTTTAGAGGTCAAAAAGCCCTCTGGGAAGCAAACACAGCATCTGAAATGAAAAGTAACAGACCTAGAGGTAGAGATCTGTGCTGCTTCTGTCTGGTGTCTCTTTTCATCCTCACAGCAGTGTTTATCCTGTAGCAGCTGGTGTTTTGCTCATTGTGTGTGCACACGAAGTGGCAGAAGGGTATCTGTATCCTTTACAGTGTGTAAACATGGTGCAGCACAGTTACAAATGGGGAAATACAGAATCATCAACATTATTGATTGCAAAGACCTGTTCTTTGTGCAGGTACAGCATTTTCTTAGTAGCCCCAGACAGGGAGACTGGCTGGACTGACTCAAATTTTACATGAGAAGGTCATTTCTGATCGCTTTTAAAGCTAGATTTGCCAAAGTGTATGATACTGAGGATTACAAACTAATTTGTTTGGGTCTGGAGCAATGAGATAAGCTAAGGCTGCAAAAACAGCAGGCTCAGCCCCTAAGGAGCATCCTGTGTCAGTGCCTAAATACATGGATAGGAATAAATCAGTGCTGATGAGCTTTACAGAGATTCACATCTAAAAAAAGAGGTAATAGCTGTGATATAGGTATTAGGGAAGATCACTAAGAACCACATGAGCAAAACTCAAGGACCATTTCCCTGAGAATAGACTAGATGCTGGGACACAATAGAATGATACCCACAACTAGGATACATCCACATCATTAAAATCCTCCCCAGCAGAGCCTCAGTTTCTTGCCATGAAGGCCCAGGGATTGATTTAACACAGTCAGCATGTAAATGGGAAGCAAATGTCTCCTCACCACACCATCTGTTTATCCCTTCCCCATAACCCCACTGCTTACCTCTTTTGTGCTGTGTCTTCCTCTTGCTGATACCCTTCAGAAATAAATGCAAAGCTCTGCAGAGTCAACACTTGCCAGTTTCCTCAGCCACATCTTCTGAGGTTAGCAATAACATCTAATGGTCCCTTTGGGGGCAGGCAGAGCACTTTATCCTCCCTAGGTGTTTGTCACGTAGGCAGACCACTGTATTTTCCTCCAAGAGGCTCTGATATCACTATCATTAGCAACTTCACTCCTGCACAAGTAACCTTAAGGCAAGAGCACGCTTCTCTCTCTGGTGGAGGTTCACGTGGCTGATGCAGTATTTCCACCTTGTCCTAGAAAGTTTACTAGTTGATGGATAACTTCCCTCAAGGCTTTACTGGCTGTGGGTGATTTTCCTTTACTTTCTGCCCCAGGAAAGGAGATGTTCTTCACTGGTGCCAGTTTGAGTACACAGAGACAAACCCTATGAGGAGAGGCTGAGGGGAGTTGGGGGTGTTTAGCCTGGAGAAGGGGAGGCTCAGGGCAGACCTCATTGCTGTCTACAACTACCTGAAGGGAGGTTGTAGCCAAGTGGGGGTTGGTCTCTTCTGCCAGGCAAGCAGCAAGAGAACAAGGGGACACAGTCTCAAGTTGTGGCAGGGGAGGTCTAGGCTGGATATTAGGAGGAAGTTGTTGCTAGAGAGAGTGATTGGCATTGGAATGGGCTGCAAAGCTGGAGGTGGGTAGGTTCAGACTGGACCTGAGGAGAGTGGTGGGAGCCTGGAATGGGTTGCCCGGGGAGGTGGTTGAGTGCCCATGCCTGGAGGTGTTTAAGGCCAGGCTGGATGGGGCTCTGGCCAGCCTGATCTAGGGTAGGTTGTCCCTGGCCATGGCAGGGGGGTTGGAACTAGATGATCCTTGTGGTTCCTTCCAACCCTGACTGATTCTATGCCAGTGGATAGAGCCAGAGGAAAAACAAATAGTCAACAATCTTACATCTGAACAACACTTTTTCAGGTCTAAAGACTTCAGATTAAATTTCAGGCACTTTATAGTCTGGTACAGTAATATTTAAAGGAGGAAAAAAAACCCCCAAGCCATAATGATTCCAATTAATTTAAATTTCCACTTAGAGAGGAGAGAATAGTTCACTTTGGGAACAATTTGCAGTTCTTTCACTGATGTATTACTTTGTCAATGGAGAGTCTCTCTTAGACATTTATCGAGAGCATTCGGTCTTCAGGCAGAAACCCAGAAGAGGCAAAGAGGCAAAACCACAGAGAACAAAACGTGAGTTCTGCCAATCCTCTGGGCTCTTGTTCTGTGTGGCTTTGTGCTATAGCTCTGCAGGGGGACTGGGTTTGTCACAAGCAGGGCTGGCCAGAAGCCAGATGTGAAGATTTACCCATTTTTCACTGGAATAAAAGCAAGATCTTCTGAAAAAATCACTGAATTACCAGATAGTGCTTCTCACTTTCCCAACACAAACCTGAAGAGCAGGCAGGTTGTCCTGGGCTAGATTTCATTTCAGCAATTAAATGTGGTTATAGAAGGCTAATGGCATCCTGACCTGTATCAGGAATAGTGTGGCCAGCAGGACCAAGGAAGTCATTTTGCCCTTGTACTCCGTGCTGGTGAGGCCACACCTTGAGTACTGTGTTCAGTTCTGGGCCCTTCAATTTAAGAAAGATGTTGAGGTGCTGGAACGTGTCCAGAGAAGGACACCAAGACTGGTGAAGGAGCTGGAACACAGCCCTGTGAGGAGAGACTGAGGGAGCTGGGGGTGTTTAGCCTGGAGAAGAGGAGGCTCAGGGGTGACCTCATTGCTGTCTACAAGTACCTGAAGGGAGGCTGTAGCCAGGTGGGGTTGGTCTCTTCTGCCAGGCAAGCAGCAACAGAACAAGGGGACACAGCAGGAGGTATAAGCTGGATGTTAGGAGGAAGTTCTTCTCAGTAAGAGTGATTGGCACTGGAATGGGCTGTCCCTGAAGGTGGTGAAGTCACTCTCCCTGGAGGTGTTGAAGAGAAGCCTGGCTGAGGCACTTAGTGCCATGGTCTAGTTGACTGGATAGGGCTGGGTGCTAGGTTGGACTGAATGATCTTGGAGTTCTCTTCCAACCTGGTTGATTCTATGATTCTCTCAGCAATATACTGACTCTAAACCAGGCCAATCAGCAGCAGACTGGTGGGGCTGGGCAAGGTGTGTTTTGCTGCTTTCAACAGCATTGGGGAAATAAGTCTGAATCTGGTTGTTCTGCAACATGCTAAGGCAATCTGCTCTTTTTTTAAAGCAAAGAAAACAGAAAACAGTGAGGGCAGAGCAGCACAAAAGAAGCAGATTTCCATTTCAGAGCCTTGTTTAAAAACTGCAACAAATCTCCCCACTTCCAGTGGTTATTCCAAGTAGAAGCATAGATCCAACAGCTAAGCCTGCAGCAGCAGAAAACCGGTGTGCTGTTTTTCCCAGCGGTACAAAGAGAAGGAGGCATCTGTCAATACTAAATGCATGGGCAGAAAGCACTCAGGTCTGGGTCACTGGAAGAACAGAGGAGCAGTTGATCCAGGAGACTGAGCCACCCTCAAAAGATTCTCTTGTGTGGATGTCAATGCATGCAGTTGTGCACACAGAGCTTCGACGTTTCCTTTGGCAGTCTGATTCCTTAGCGTGTGCTTAGTTAAATGTGTAATCATACAACTTGAAGAATCAATGCCCATCACTCAAGCTGACTGATTTGAATGATCCTTCCTTGAAAATCAGGTGTCAGTGCTAATTTTAATCAAGATTTGACTGATCTATCCGGGAATCAGGAAGGATTTCTGATTTAGTTGGGGCAATTATTGAGGCAGGAATTATAAAATATGTAGTTATTTTTATTTCCAGACCCCCTCCCCCCCAAACTATAGACTGATTAGTTAAATTTGGGTTCTAATTCCATTGGAAAAATCTTCACAAGGATGCTTATGGGCAAGTCATTCATATAGGTGAATCAGAAGAATTGGAAAAGGTTTGACCACAAAATGGCTTTGCCTCACTTACAAATGAAAGGCAGCCTGGAGCCCTAGGGAAAGCCTGTGCGACTCACTGCGGTGGAGTAGAAATGTCAAGGTAGTCCCTGGCTCCTTTGTGGCAGTGTTGGAACTGCTTTGCCATGGAGAGGCTTCTAGATCTTCCCAGGGTGCTGGGAAAGAGGCAGATGATCTCTGACCTGATGCTGGTTCCTCTTGGCACAGAGGTTTGCAGAGGTGCAGGCAGCATCTCTTGCAGATGTACTGAGGACACAGTGTCAGTGGCATTTCTTGCCACATCGTGAGGTACTTCTCCTAAGAAACTTGAGGCACTTAAGTTTTCAGGTAGGTCAAGCCCAAAAAATCAGGGCTAAGCTGATCTGAAGCACGAGGCAGAGCAGAACACGTTGTCCAAGAGCAGTGAGGTAGAAGCAGCACAACTGCTTGCAGCTTAGCTCAATTTATATTCTTTGCCTGAGTGCAAAGGCTCCTTTGGCCACAGAGAGTCACCAATCAAAATGGCATTTGCAAACCTGACCATATTAGGTGAACCCAGGGCTTGCTCACTCTTATCTGGACAAGATATCAACAAGTACCTAAACAGCTGTGGGTACCTTTTCATCACTTTGGGAGGGGACATAATGGCCCAAGCATTTATTTTCCTCCCGCCCTTGCTTTCCCCGTCAGCAGAAGGGTGAGGTATGCCAGGACATTTAACAGAGCTATTAGCCTTCCAAGACACCTTCATGTTCCTTGAGCTTTTAATCTGGAGCTGAAATCCTGAGAACACCTATATGAGTTTTTTTAATGAGCTGTTTCAGCTTTGATAACAGACCAAACAGTGAGTTCTCTGCTATCAGACATAGATCCTAGTCTCTTGGTTGTAAATAGTTAGCAGTGATAGAGTGAATTCCAATTAACTGGAGAAACGAGAGCAGTGTTATTATCATCTTTTAGACTGGGAGAGATGGAGACATGAGGAGGCATTGTGATTAACAGAAGACCTCCCACTTGGCCAAAGGTCAGGCCAGAAGAATAATCCATTCTCCTGAATTTCAGCCTGGGCTATGATACTTTTCGGATGTGACAAATGTGACTTGGACCTCTGCCCCTCTTTTCCCTCTCTTCCCTCTCTTCCCTCTCTTCCCTCTCTTCCCTCTCTTCCCTCTCTTCCCTCTCTTCCCTCTCTTCCCTCTCTTCCCTCTCTTCCCTCTCTTCCCTCTCTTCCCTCTCTTCCCTCTCTTCCCTCTCTTCCCTCTCTTCCCTCTCTTCCCTCTCTTCCCTCTCTTCCCTCTCTTCCCTCTCTTCCCTCTCTTCCCTCTCTTCCCTCTCTTCCCTCTCTTCCCTCTCTTCCCTCTCTTCCCTCTCTTCCCTCTCTTCCCTCTCTTCCCTCTCTTCCCTCTCTTCCCTCTCTTCCCTCTCTTCCCTCTCTTCCCTCTCTTCCCTCTCTTCCCTCTCTTCCCTCTCTTCCCTCTCTTCCCTCTCTTCCCTCTCTTCCCTCTCTTCCCTCTCTTCCCTCTCTTCCCTCTCTTCCCTCTCTTCCCTTCTTCATTCCAAATGTTCTAAAGTAAATCGGGATGACTTCGTATCCATATGAAGTTGATGGGGCAAACTCTCAACCAGTCTCTTATTAATATGCATGCTTGCTCTCAAATGCAGATCAGCCTAATTGGCTGCCAGCATGCACAGATGTCTCTCTGCAAGAGTAGTTGGGTGCCATGTGAATTGATTGCAAATGCAAAATGGAACCAGATTAAAATCTGACCTACAGTAACCAATTTCTAAGTCATGGAGCAAGCAGTAACAACGTGACAAAAGTTCTGAGCTCGGGGGAATCAGTCATTGGCTGTTGTTGGATCCTTCTGGAGGGTCTTTCCCTCTCTATGGTCTGGGCTCCTCAATTCAAGAGGGTGTTGAGATACTAGAACATGTCCAGAGAGAGCAATGAAGCTGATGAGGGGCCTGGAACACCACCCTGTGAGGAGACACTGAGGGAGCTGGGAGTGTTTAGCTTGAACGTAGAGGAGGCTCAGGGCTGTCCTCATTGCTGTCTACGACTACCTGAAGGGAGGCTGTAGCCAGGTGGGGGTTGGTCTCTTCTGCCAGGCAACCAGCAACAGAATAAGGGGACACAGTCTCAAGTTGTGGTGGGGGATGTATAGGCTGGATGTTAGGAGGAAGTTCATCTCAGAGAAGTGATTTGCATTGGAATGAGCTGCCTAGGGAGGTGGTGGAGTCATCATCCCTGGAAATCTTCAATTGAGCAGCTTGGGGGACACAGATCTTTATTAAGCCATGATGAAAGGATGAACCCCCTCCTTGCACTTTAAATGACATTAACTTGCCCTTAAAAGGGCTTTTTCAGTTCTTTCCTTGAAGTGATATCACTTGTTACTTGGGTTGGAAATATTTTCATCTCTTATAAGTTGATTCTGTAATTGCTTAGGAGGAAACTGTGAATACAGTTTCTCCAAAGCAAGATTAAAATGTGCTTCGTAGCAAGCTTTTGCTTTTCGTAGAATCAACCAGGTTGGAAGAGACCTCCAAGATCATCCAGTCAAGCTTATGACCCAGCTCTGTCCAATCAACTAGGCCATGGCACTAAGTGCCTCATCCAGGTTTTTCTTGAACACCTCCAGGGACAGTGCCTCCACCACCTCCTTGGGCAGCCCATTGCAATGTCAATCACTCTCTCTGCCAACAACTTCCTTCTAACATCCCACCTAGACCTCCTCTGCCACAATTTGAGACTGTGTCCCCTTGTTCTGCTCCTGGTTGACTGGCAGAAGAGACCAACCCCCACCTAGCTACAGCCTCCCTTCAGGTAGTTGTAGACAGCAATGAGGTCCCTCCTGAGCCTTCTCTGTAAAGTCAGGAATTTACAAAAAGGCTATTATTTACCATTTCTTCCTAGCAGGCAACAGGCTAACCTACAAAAATCTTCTTTCCCTCTAAAATCCAGCATGAAAGACTGGTTAGTGAAACCAGAGATTAACTAATTGCTCAGCAGTCAGACATTTTCACTGCACAGCCAAGGACAGCGATTCCTCTCCCGCATGCAGACAGAGCAGTGGTTTAACACAAAGCAGTTCCTGGGACAGGAGGATTAAGGAGAATTTACTGGAGAGCAATTAAAACAGTTGTTAGAGCAATTTGGTTTTGAGGGAGACTTTCACATCAAAGTAAAGCTATCTGAGGAGTGTACAGAGTGGTAGAACAATGAAGCCATCATTTCAGGCCACCTATTCTGTTTCCTCAGAGTGCAGATTAATAAAGTGAGCAAAAAGGACATGGAGATTTGCAGGAGTAAATTAGGTGAGGCAGTTTAAATGCAGTTTGCATTTGGAAAGTGGTGCCCTGGCTTCAGTTTCTGTTGGCTCTGGCTTTTTGTGGCTTCAGCTCCTTTCCATTTCTGCCAGGTTTCTTGTCTCTGCCATATTCGGCTGTTACAGAGGGGTTTGAGTCTGCATTTGGGGCGAGAGATGAGGCCGAGTTGAAGGTTATTGAATAATTTCACAGTATCACAGTACCATCAGGGTTGGAAGAGACCTCACAGATCATCAAGTCCAACCCTTTACCACACAGCTCAAGGCTAGACCATGGCACCAAGTGCCACGTCCAACCTTGCCTTGAACAGCCCCAGAGACGGCGACTCCACCACCTCCCCGGGCAGCCCATTCCAGTGTCCAATGACTCTCTCAGTGAAGAACTTTCTCCTCACCTCCAGCCTAAATCTCCCCTGGCACAGCCTGAGGCTGTGTCCTCTTGTTCTGGCGCTGGCCATCTGAGAGAAGAGAGCAACCTCCTCCTGGCCACAACCACCCCTCAGTTAGTTGTAGACAGCAATAAGGTCACCCCTGAGCCTTCTCTTCTCCAGGCTAACCAATCCCAGCTCCCTCAGCCTCTCCTCGTAGGGCTGTGCTCAAGGCCTCTCCCCAGCCTCGTCGCCCTTCTCAGGACACGCTCAAGCATCTCAGCGTCCCTTTTAAACTGGGGGGCCCAGAACTGAACACAGTACTCAAGGTGTGGTCTAACCAGTGCTGAGTACAGGGGCAGAATGACCTCCCTGCTTCTGCTGACCACACCATTCCTGATGCATTTCCCCCAAACTTCTGTACAGCTAACCCACACAAATCCTTTGTACACGGTCGGTGAAACTATTTTACAGCGTGTCTATTTGCAGCTGAACTGAGCAACTTGGTAGAGGTTTTAGAGATGCTCTGGTCAGAGAGTCTTGCAGCATGAAGTGCTGCTGGTGAAGGTAATAAAATTCCTTAGCAACTCGAATGAAGAGAGCTCGAATACTCACTAGTTGGAAGTCTCAGTATCTGTGGTCCCCAAGATATGTGTATGGCAAAAGCCATGTGGTTGATGCAGGGAAGTCATTCTGCCCCTGTACTCTGCACTGGTTAGACCACACCTTGAGTACTGTGTTCAGTTCTGGGCCCCCCAGTTCAGAAGGGACATTGAGATGCTTGAGCGTGTCCAGAGAAGGGCGACGAGGCTGGGGAGAGGCCTTAAGCACAGCCCTATGAGGAGAGGCTGAGGGAGCTGGGATTGGTTAGCCTGGAGAAGAGAAGGCTCAGGGGTGACCTTATTGCTGTCTACAACTACCTGAGGGGTGGTTGTGGCCAGGAGGAGGTTGCTCTCTTCTCTCAGGTGGCCAGCACCAGAACGAGAGGACACAGCCTCAGGCTGCACCAGGGGAGATTTAGGCTGGAGGTGAGGAGAAAGTTCTTCACTGAGAGAGTCATTGGACACTGGAATGGGCTGCCTGGGGAGGTGGTGGAGTCGCCGTCCCTGGAGCTGTTCAAGGCAGGATTGGACGTGGCACTTGGTGCCATGGTGTAGCCTTGAGCTCTGTGGTAAAGGGTTGGACTTGATGATCTGTGAGGTCTCTTCCAACCCTGATGATACTGTGATACTGTGTGATTTCACGTGGAGCTGATAGTTCCATTCGATTTGGGGTGCACTGTCTGAGAAGGTTCCACGGACGCGATTGGGCTGATGTGGCGAGCTGGAGCGACAGCCGGCCAGGAACGTCTTGTTCCATCATCTGCTGGATCCTTGCAGAGTGCTGTGGAACAAAGGATCGCTTAAAGTGAACAAGGTAGTGGCCCCAGGCCAGCAGGCAGGGAGAGGTGAGCAGAGAGAGTGGCAAGTGCACCTTGTTTACCTGGATTGCCCTATTTGTCGGGTGTGGGCTGAGACTGATGGTCCTTTGGCCACGATATTGTCCAATAGGCTTCTGGCAGTCAGCCAAAACACACCAGATTAGGAAGGGTCCATAAGTCTGGTACCCCCAAACATGGGAAGAGCATAGGCCCTACACCCGGGGGGCCATGCGCTAAGCGCGTGGGCTTATGCAGCTGTGTTCTACAACCTGGGCCCTGGGCGGGCCAGACTTTGTGGCACCAGGCCTATGGTGCCCCTTTGTCCATTTGATGTGTTTACCTCTGGTTTGGGCAGGAAAACATGTCCAGGCAAGGCATAGGTAAGCCTATTTGGGCCTCTGTGGCCCTCCACTACATCAGCAGAGGTTTTTGACTGTACATCTCAGTTGCTGAGGCTCCTGCCTGTGCAGGACACCATGGCTGGAGGCTACTCTCATGCATAAGTTGCGCCAAAAAGCTGTTAATGGAAGCTGGGTCAGAGGCAGTGCTCTCTGCTGGCACTTAACTGGTGTTTGTTGCATTTGCTAGCTTCGTCTTCCCATCCTAGCTGTCTACCCTTGCCTCCTTGCCGTGTCCTAACCTGGAAGGAGGCATTACAAACTCCCCTTGGGTTTGAGAGCTGAAACTGCATCTTGTGAGCAGTGCTGCCACTGTCCTCTCTGTTTTGGAGGGGCAGTGAGCTTGCAATGATACTAGTTTTCAAGATGGGGAATAAGTCAATCTGGACAGAGAGTCCCCTCCACAGTGCATGTGTACTAAAAGGAGATCCATGAACATATTAAAAATTAATTAAAGTATCTTTAATATCTAAAATAAAGATTTAAAGCATTTTAACATGCAGGTCTTAATAGCAAATTGTTTCCTCTGTAACCTGTCTGGGATTGAAAAGAACTTGCATTTTGGAGCAAGCTTGTTTACCAAATGTTACACATGAGAGACTGAACTTGACTGCCCTTGCCATGACAATATCAGAAAAAGAGAGTCCCAGATACGGGACCCTCCTTCCTTGGAGACTTCCTCTCCTTCCCTGGAGACTTTCAAAGCCTGTCTGAATGCATTCCTCTGTGATCTGTGCTAGATTGTGTGGTCCTGCTCTGGCAGGGGTGCTGGACTCAGTGATCTCCTTGGGTCCTTTTCAACCCCTAATATCCTGTGATCTGCTCTGTTTTGACAACAGAAGGCTCCTAGAGAGGGCTATTCTTCAAATACTGAGGGATGAAGCATTCTAGACTCACTTGAGCACATCAAGAATCATAGAATCATAGAATCAACCAGGTTGGAAGAGACCTCCAAGATCATCCAGTCCAGCCTAGCACCCAGCCCTATCCAGTCAACTAGACCATGGCACTAAGTGCCTCAGCCAGGCTTTGCTTGAAGACCCCCAGGGACAGTGACTCCACCACCTCCCTGGGCAGCCCATTCCAATGCCAATCACTCTCTCTGTGAAGAACTTCCTCCTAACATCCAGCCTACACCTACCCTGGCACAACTTGAGACTGTGTCCCCTTGTTCTGTTGCTGGTTACCTGGGAGAAGAGGCCACCCCCCACCTGGCTACAATGCCCCTTCAGGTAGTTGTAGACAGTAATAAGATCACCCCTGAGCCTCCTCTTCTCCAGGCTAAACAGGCCTAGCTCCCTCAACCTCTCCTCATAGGATTTGTGCTCCAGGCCCCTCACCAGCTTTGTTGCCCTTCTCTGGACATGTTCCAGCACCTCAACATCTTTCTTGAATTGAGGGGCCCAGAACTGGACACAGCACTCAAGGTGTGGCCTGACCAGTGCTGAGTACAGGGGAAGAATAATCTCCCTTGTCCTACTGGCCACACTGTTCCTGATGCAGGCCAGGATGCCATTGGCTCTCTTGGCCACCTGGGCACACTGCTGGCTCATCTTCAGCTACTATCTATCAGTACCCCCAGGTCCCTTTCCTCCTGGCTGCTCTCCAGCCACTCAGTCCCCAGCCTATGACCTGAGAAGAGTTTGCTGGTGATAACAGACCTTAGCAGCTCATAGTGCTGACATGGGGGAGAGCAGACCAGGATATGTCTTACAACATCTGGGAGTGGGATGAGATTCACAGTGCAAATGGGTGTTTGTATGGGAGTAGTCATTGCCATCTCAGGAGGGATAATTTTCTAGCAGGTGCAGGAAGGGTCAGCTCAGTTCCCCACCAACCATTGGAGGTCTTTCCTGGGGAGCAGGGTAAGAACAAGGGGATTTTGCCTTCCCTCCTAGTGGTTCATCTCACAGCTACAGCCAAACATAAAGTCTAGGGTTTTTCACAAGTTCTCATGTGGGCCCATCAATTTGGCATGGTCTGTGCAGTTGTCCCTCATCCTCCCTCTGCAGCTTTTGGAATGATAGTGTTTATCTGGAAGGACTGGCTAGACTCAGAGGCTGGGTGGGGAATGCATCCCAGCCAAGAACTGGCTAGAAGCCAACATGCTGTGGGGAGTAAAAATAGCATCAAATGAAGGATATAATAGGCATACACAGAGAAAGCTCTACAGGAGGGCTTTTTACATGATCTGCACCAAACCCTGACATTTGCACTGCTGGAGGCAGGGGTTTGGATACTTCTTACCCACCATCATGCAGAGGATGTCTGCATCTAAGTGACATACAGAAAGCTCCTGGTATAGACACAAGAGACAAACAGGCATTTCAGGGTACAGCTTCTCTGACCTGTTTTAACATCTAGCTGCAGGTGAAATGACTCATACCCTCCTAGTCCCTTTTTCTCTCCCTCCACTGTACAAGGCTCCTGGAGGATGAGTTCAGATGCAGGCACAAGCTTTGTAAGTGAACTCTATTCTGGAAATTGGGTGGATTTTGAAGTTTGTTCTTAAAAGCAGGCAAATAGCACACTCGTCTGAGCACTGCACACACTAGGCTATCCAGCATCTCAGTCCTGGATCTGACACAGATTTGCCTCCCTCATTAGCATGAGAAGAATGGAAATTACTTTTATAGGTTGCAATCTGAGGAGTGAAAATTAACAGTGA
Organism: Pogoniulus pusillus; assembly: GCF_015220805.1. NCBI lineage: Eukaryota > Metazoa > Chordata > Aves > Piciformes > Lybiidae > Pogoniulus > Pogoniulus pusillus. The sequence continues at coordinate 6,040,775 of NC_087264.1, read as the reverse complement.
CTTTTTAAAGCATCTTCACAAAAGTTTATTTTGTGATGGCAACTTTGGTACAAATCAGTAAGTGTGGCCAGTAGGACAAGGGAAGTTATTGTCCCCCTGTACTCAGCACTGGTCAGGCCACATCTTGGGTCCTGTGTCCAGTTCTGGGCTCCTCAATTCAAGAGAGATGTTGAGGTGATGGAATGTTTCCAGAGAAGGGCGACAAAGCTGGTGAGGGGATTGGAGCACAGCCCTGTGAGGAGAGGCTGAGGGAGCTGAGGGTGTTTAGCCTGGAGAAGAGGAGGCTCAGGGATGACCTCATTGCTGTCTACAACTCCCTGAAGGGAGGCTGTAGCCAGGTGGGGTTGGTCTCTTCTCCCAGACAACCAGCAACAGAACAAGGGGACACAGTCTCAAGTTGTGGTGGGGGAGGTCTAGGCTGGATGTTAGGAGGAAGTTGTTGCCAGAGAGAGTGATTGGCATTGGAATGGGCTGCCCAAGGAGGTGGTGGAGTCGCCATCCCTGGAGGTGTTCAAGAAAGGACTGTCTGAGGCACTTAGTGCCATGGTCTAGTTGCTTGGCTAGGGCTGGGTGCTAGGTTGGCCTGGATGATCTTGGAGGTCTCTTCCAACCTGGTTGATGCTATGAAATGAAGCATTCCTTATTGTTTTCAATTCTATTTGTTTGGGTTCATTAGCATAGTTTCAAAGAAAATGAGGTCTGTGATCTCAATATCTGTCTGATATTGGCTATCTTGTCAAAAAACTTTAAAATCCATTTGCTAGCTTCAGTTTAAGTTTGCATGAAGACCTTGAACTGTTTCAGGCCAAGGTGGCTGTGGAAGACAGATCTTCTGTTTCAGAAACATAGGGTCATAGAATCAACCAGACTGGAAGAGACCTCCAAGATCATCCAGTCCAACCTAGCACCCAGCCCTATCCAATCAACTAGACCATGGCACTAAGTGCCTCATCCAGGTTTTTCTTCAACACCTCCAAGGGCGGCTACTCCACCACCTCCCTGGGCAGCCCATTCCAATGCCAATCACTCTCTCTGTGAAGAACTTCCTCCTAACATCCAGCCTGTACTTCCCCTGGCATACCTTGAGACTGTGTCCCCTTGGTCTGTTGCCAGTTGCCTGGCAGAAGAGACCAACCCCCACCTGGCTACAGAACCTGGATAGAAGGCTGCAGTGACCAACAGGCCTTGTGATGGCTGGCCATCAGTTAACTTCTACTTAACCTTTTGCCAACTCATTAGTTAATGTCACCTCCACTCCCCTTCCTTCCCCAAGTAAATACATTCAAAGGAAATACTGTCTCATGAGACACTGGATTTGTTTTGCATGGGGTAATCTTTCACAAACCCATCTGTAGAGGAAATGAAGTCCTCTGACACACTGATGAATTTAGCACTTGCCATGAGACACAGGGCTATGGCTCTTTACTCCTCAAGATACACTATTACTGTCTACAACTACCTGAAGGGACATTGTAGCCAGGTGGGTGGTGGCCTCTTCTCCCAGGCAACCAGCAATAGAACAAGGGGACACAGTCTCAAGTTGTGCCAGGGGTAGGTATAGGCTGGATGTTAGGAGGAAGCTGTTGGCAGAGAGAGTGATTGGCATTGGAATGGGCTGCCCAGGGAGGTGGTGGAGGCACCATCCCTGGAGGTGTTCAAGAAAAGACTGCATGAGGCTCTTGGTGCTGTGGTCTGGTTCACTGGATGGGGCTGGGTGCTAGGTTGGACTGGATGATCTTGGAGGTCTCTCCCAACCTGGTTGATTCAATGATTCTACTATACACACAGTTAATTCAGTTTTCTTCTGATTAACTCTTCTAGGGCTTGTTTCTGTTCCTGGGACATCTGCTTGGAGAGGCCTGTGTGTAACCTCTCTGAAAAGAATCAAGCACAACTGAAATAGCTCATCCAATTTCAGATTTCAAAATAAGCCTCTCACAATTTGCTGGAGAATGCTAGATTGCTTAAGGTTTTTCTCCTGTTCTTCTTTATAGAGAAAAATAGCATTTATTAGACATTAATAGAATTAAATCCTCATGTAAACACATTTAATCCTATTCCATTTTTGGTTAAGTGTGGAAGTGGATTTTATCCAACCACACACACAAAAATTCCTAATATGGAAACAGTTGGTAGTGAAAAGCATCTCTTAAACTGCTAGAATTCACATCTTGTTTTCTACTCCAGTTCCTTGTCTGGATAAGATGATCTTGGAGGTCTCTTCCATCCTGGTTGATTCTATAATCTAGGTGAACCTGTTTTAGCAAAGGGATTGGCATAGATGATCTCTAGAGGTCCCTTTCAACCTCGACCATTCTCTGATTCTCTGATACTTTTCTTTTACTGGTATGTATCTAATGACATCAGGTGGTTGTGACCAAGACTAGTTCCCTGTGCTAGGTGTAGTGCTCCCTTGGTTGAAGGTGGACTGAAGAGGGAACAGTCTGCGTAGTGGTGACACAGAGGTGAAATTGTTTTCTTGTGATGGCAGAGTAGTTCAGTGGGTGAATCAGGACTAAGAGTCCCATCCCCAAGGTGCCATAATCTCACAGTGTGAGCTGGGATATGAGGATCTGCTTGGTTATGCATTTCAGAGTGATAAAGAAAATAGCAAACAGATATGAACACTTCCAGGTTATGCAAGAAAGCCAAGGTGAAGTTAAGCACAGGGCTGTGCATCAGCTCTCCTTCACTCCCTTGGAAATGTGGCTCCACTAAGGTAGATCAGTCCTAAATACTTCAGCCCAAACTAACCCCTGAACTTCTGAGTCCTTGAGTGTTTTCTGTGCTAATTCAGAGTACAGCAGGCTTACTTCTTCAGAGGAGCAATTTCTGTCCCAGAGAAAGAGGAAAGGATTTATTGAAGAGCTCAGCCAGGCTCTTGTTGTATCCTACAGGATACCTGCTCCTAGGGAGGTAAATGCAGGGCTTTAGAAGTGTGCTAGAACTGGGAAGAAGGCCCACAGCTGTGAATGGTTACTGGATCCTTGGTCTCACTCAGCTGGAGATTTGCCCTACAAATCTGGTGGTGTTGGCTGCCCATCCATGTAGGAGGAACACAATTCAGCTTTCCCTGAAGCATTGGCCTTATGCTGTGGCATGGCAACAGTTGGATTCAGGCCAGCCCTGTGCCACTGGCCTTAGCAAATCATCTGGGCATGTGGATCTGGGGTAAAAAAAAATGGTGATTTCTTGGCTTTCAGAAGGGCCCACTTCAGGAGTCTGAGCTGCAGGTGATGTGGAATTAGGGAAGCCTTGCTCTTTTCTCTCCCACTTCAGGAGTCTGAGCTGCAGGTGATGTGGAATTAGGGAAGCCTTGCTCTTTTCTCTCCCACTTCAGGAGTCTGAGCTGCAGGTGATGTGGAATTAGGGAAGCCTTGCTCTTTTCTCTCCCACTTCAGGAGTCTGAGCTGCAGGTGATGTGGAATTAGGGAAGCCTTGCTCTTTTCTCTCCCACTTCAGGAGTCTGAGCTGCAGGTGATGTGGAATTAGGGAAGCCTTGCTCTTTTCTCTCCCACTTCAGGAGTCTGAGCTACAGGTGATGTGGAATTAGGGAAGCCTTGCTCTTTTCTCTCCCACTTCAGGAGTCTGAGCTGCAGGTGATACGGAATTAGGGAAGCCTTGCTCTTTTCTCTCCCACTTCAGGAGTCTGAGCTACAGGTGATGTGGAATTAGGGAAGCCTTGCTCTTTTCTCTCCCACTTCAGGAGTCTGAGCTGCAGGTGATGTGGAATTAGGGAAGCCTTGCTCTTTTCTCTCCCACTTCAGGAGTCTGAGCTGCAGGTGATGTGGAATTAGGGAAGCCTTGCTCTTTTCTCTCCCACTTCAGGAGTCTGAGCTACAGGTGATGTGGAATTAGGGAAGCCTTGGTCTTTTCTCTCCCACTTCAGGAGTCTGAGCTGCAGGTGATGTGGAATTAGGGAAGCCTTGCTCTTTTCTCTCCCACTTCAGGAGTCTGAGCTACAGGTGATGTGGAATTAGGGAAGCCTTGCTCTTTTCCTTTGTAGAAGGAAGCAACAGTCATGAGTATTTAATTTTATTCTGTTTTGGTAGACAACATCTGGTTAGAGAAGTTTTGAACTGAGAGGAGAAAAGGGAGAAATGCAAGAACAGCAGCAGACTGGATTAAAAAAAGGAGGTGAGGGTACTTTTAATTGTAATGTATTTGGAGAGGAATGAGAAAATGGGGCTGTGGTCTGTGTGGTTGCTCTGGTCTTTATAAACTGCTAGCAACATAGACGTTATCAAAGTTACTTTCTGCCTCTACCAGTCATACAATGAGTGGTGCCCTGGACATAGGAGTGCTGTAGACCCTTGCCAGGCTGCAGGCAGTTGCCTACCTTGCAGCCTCCCTGTCTGCTGCCAACAACCAGGTGCAAGCTGGTGAGTAGAGAGGAGGATGCTGAAGCTGTGAAACAGGGATATGGCTAGAGAGTAGAAAAACATTGGGTAGAGGAAGTTTTCTCCACCCCAGATGTTTTCAGAGACTCAGCCACTCTGGCCTGGCCTGTCACAGAGGTGCACAACTGGACAGGTTTACCAGTGGCGGAATCAGCCATCTTCTCAGAGACGTGGCTTGGGGACACATCCTTGCTACTGACTGCCTCCATCATTCTGCCATTTGCCAGATGCTGTGTTGCTCTCCAGGGAACAAAAAGGCAGAAAGAAAACAACACAACCCACCTCCCAAATCTTTGTTTAGAGAATGTGATTCCATTAAATGCAACTAGAATCATAGAATCAGTCAGGGTTGGAAGGGACCACAAGGATCATCTAGTTCCAAACCCTCTGCCATGGCCAGGGACACACTGCCCTACATCAGGCTGGCCACAGCCTCATCCATCCTGGCCTTAAACACCTCCAGGCATGGGGCCTCAACCACCTCCCTGGGCAACCCATTCCAGCCTCTCACCACTCTCATGCTCAACAACTTCCTCCTCATGACCAGTCTCAATCTCCCCACCTCCAGCTTTTCTCCATTCCCACTAGTCCTGTCACTCCCTGATATCCTGTAAAGTCCCTCCCTGGCTATTTTGTAGGCCCCCTTCAGACACTGGAAGACTGCAAGAAGGTCATCTGGGAACCTCCTCTTCTCCAGACTGAACAGTCCCAACTCTTTCAGTCTGTCCTCATAAGAGAGGTGCTCCAGCCCTCTGAGCATCCCTGTGGCCCTTCTCTAGACATGCTCCAGCATCTCCACATCCCTCTTGTAAAGTGGGCTCCAGAACTAGACACAGTACTCCAGGTAGGGACTCAGCAGAGCAGAGTAGAGTGGGAGAATTACCTCCCTCGACCTGCTGGCCACACTTCTCCTGATGTAGCCCAGCCTCTGGTTGGCTTTCTGGGCTGCAAGTGCACACTCCTGGCTCATGTTGAGCTTCTTGTCCACCAGCACCCCAAAGTCCCTCTCCTCAGGGCTGCTCTCCAGCCACTCACTGCTCACTCAAGGGCAACTTTTCCTGCATTTATTTGCCATTTCCAATGCTTCTCTGATGATCAAGAGAGCTGCTCCATGAGGGCAGATGCTAATGAAAAGAGCTTCTGAATGAGCATATGTGTTACTGCATCTAGGTCAGAGGAGTCAGATGAAAGTATCTATCCGTGTTTTTTTTGAACTGGGCTTCTAATAAGCATGTTAACTTCCCCAATTATAAGCAGCTGCATCTATCAGCAGCACACAAGGTTATATTTACTATGTTTAAAAGCTCTCTAATGAAGCTTTGAAGTCCAGCTCATTCCAGATTCATGCAGGGAAGGAGCTGTAGCCAGCGTGGTGCTCCTCTGATGACTTCTGAAGATGTGAGAATTGAAAACAAGCATTTCTTTGCAATTATGGACAGGTGTAAGAAGCCCTTTTGTAAAAAGTAAATAGATACTGAAATATCAAATGGATACTTCAAAACCTACATTTGGCTGCCACAGAGTTTTGTTTTTCTGTTCCAGGAGCTTTATTTTACTTCTCTTGCCAACACAATCCCTGCATAGTCCATATGCAGGAGTACTGGGGATACTGGCAGATAGTAGCTGAGGATGAAGCAGCAGTGTGCCCAGGAAAGCCGATGACATCCTGGCCTGGATCAGGAGCAGTGTGGCCAACAGGACAAGGGAGGTTATTCTGCTCCTGTGCTCAGCACTGGTCAGACCAGACTTTGAGTGCTGTGTCCAGTTCTGAGCTCCTCAACTCAAGACAGATGTTGAGATACTGGAACATGTCCAGAGAAGGGTGACAAAGCTGGTGAGGGGCCTGGAACACAGCCCTGTGAGGAGAGGCTGAGGGAGCTGGGGGCGTTTAGCATGGAGGAGGCTCAGAGGTGACCTCATTGTTGTCTGTGACTACCTGAAGGGAGGCTGTAGCCAGGTGGGGTTTGGTCTCTTCTGCCAGGCAACCAAGAGAACAAGGGGACAGAGTCTCAAGTTTTGCAAGGGGGGTCTAGACTGGATGTTAGGAGGAAGTTCATTTCAGAGAGAGTGATTGGCATTGGAATGGGCTGCCCAGGGAGGTGGTGGAATCACCATCCCTGGAGGTGTTGAAGCAAAGCCTGGCTGAGGCACTTAGTGCCATGGTCTAGTTAATTGTCTAGGGTGGGTGCTAGGTTGAACTGGATGATGTTGGAGGTCTCTTCTAACCTGGTTGATTCTATGATTCTGTGATATTTGTATTTAGCCATGTGCTGCTTTTCACTTCAGTATCATCATCCAGCAAGACGGTTTCCCTGTCCAGCCTTGATCCCACGTTCAAGAACACCAAATGAACCCAAAGGGGAAAAAGGATTTTGTGCAAGTAACGTGCATAAAATCAACAAAAGATTTTTTTTTTTACTCTCCACATCCTCCCCTAGCTTGAGACTCAGATTCCTTTTTCTACAGAGGCCTGAGTGATGCTGCAGGGTGAAATGATTGTAGCATTAAATGGTACGGTGGATATTGCTGAGCTTTATCATCACACCCCATGTTACAATGCTTCTCCATGGTGCTTTCAGTACATAATGGGTGTGTGAACTCTCCAGAAGACACTTATGTTGCTGTGTGAAGCCACACAACATGGCACACAGGTAACCTAATTGCACTCTCTAGCTGCTCCTACAAAACTAGCAATAAGCAAAGCTAAAAGGTTTTGAGCACATCTGGAGTTTCCAGTCTCTGGAAGGGTAGTACTTTGAGTTAAAGTTACAGCTTCATGTAAGTCTCCACTGACTTGCTGTTTCCTTTTGATCTGTACTAAAGATAGTGACAGAGCAGGTGTCAGTAATGGGTAAGTAGAGACCACAGTATTTGGGGTCTGCTACTTGCTTTCTTCTCTGTATGAAGTTTGTTTCCTTCCCTTGCTGTTGGGATATTTTTATTTCAGCTGCGTGAGTAATGGGTAAGTAGATACCACAGTATTTGAGGTATGCTTGCTTGCTTACTTTCTTCTCTGTATGAAGTTTGTTTCCTTCTCTTGGTGTTGAGATATTTTTATTTCCTCAAGGCTTGATCTTCATCAACAATAAAAGTGAAACCCACTTTAAACCTATACTTTTAAGAAAGTGTGTGTGTGCTTTTGTGTATATGCACATTACTGCTGAGTCTTGGGCAGCTCCATTTGAGTTCAGTATGAGATATTGAGATAGAAAGGAAGGAGAATTGGCTGTCCTCTCACTGCTGTTTGCCCATATCCCAGCAATATTTGCCACATGTGATGCCTTTGGGTGCTGATTCTGTTGTGGATTTGTCACCCATAGATCATCTTCCGGAAAATCAGCGACGTCAAGAAGGAGGAAGAGGAGCGCCTGCGCCAGAAGAACGAGGTGACATTGAGCATCCCTGTGGACCACCCCGTGCGGAAGCTCTTCCAGAAGTTCAAACAGCAAAAGGAGATGCGTAATCAAGGCTCAACCCACGTTGACCCAGAAAGGAACCAACTTCAGGTGGAAAACAGGAGCGTGCAGAATGGAGCCTCCATCACAGGCACCAGTGTGGTCACTGTGTCTCAGATCACCCCCATCCAGACATCCTTGGCTTACATGAAAACCAGCGAGGCCGTGAAGCAGAACAACAGGGACGCGATGGAGCTCAAGCCAAATGGAAACGGAGACCAGAAGTGTCTGAAAGTAAACAGCCCCATGAGGATGAAGAACGGGAACGGGAAGGGGTGGCTTCGACTGAAGAACACGATGGGCACCCACGAGGAGAAGAAAGAGGACTGGAACAACGTGACAAAGGCCGAGTCCATGGGGTTGCTCTCCGATGACCCCAAAAGCAACGGCTCGGAGAACGGTGTAAATAAGAACCCGCTGCGGAAAACAGACTCTTGTGACAGTGGAATAACAAAAAGTGACCTTCGCTTGGATAAAGCTGGTGAGGCTCGCAGCCCGCTGGAGCACAGCCCCATTCAGGCTGATGCTAGGCATCCTTTCTACCCCATTCCCGAGCAGGCCTTACAAACTACGCTGCAGGAAGTCAAGCACGAACTCAAAGAAGATATCCAGCTGCTAAGCAGCAGGATGGCTGCCCTTGAGAAACAGGTGGCAGAGATTTTAAAGCTGTTGTCTGAAAAGAACGTGCCCCAGACCGCTTCCCCTGAGCCTCATTTATCACCCCAGCACCCCCCCCAGATACCCTGCCAGGATATTTTTAGCGTTTCGAGGCCTGCATCACCCGAATCAGAAAAAGATGAAATCCACTTTTAGCATATACCTATGTGTATATATGTATACAGTATATATGCAGAGGTGTATATATACCTTTATACATATATATATGTGTGTGTGTGTATACGGTAAATATATAGACATATATATTTTCACTTGCATCCGATATGACTTGAACACACCAAGGATTTTGATATGTAAATATTGCATGTCCAGCTGGATTCTGGCCTGCCAAAGAAAACAATTATTAACATAGATATTGCTTGTATAATATGCAGTTGACTGCATGCACACTTTCCAGTTATTTATAAGCTCTATTATGTAATAAAAGAATGACTTTTGTTTAACAAAGGCAATGTACTATTTAAAGAATCAGGGTCTAACCTGCCAATATTGCCATGACAGTTTTGATCTCAGGCTGGGCAAATTGAGCTTTTATTTCCTCGCTGTCTTTTGTGCCGAGTTAAACAGTAGATTAATACGATGTGGAGGACATGTTCAGACTCCAATTAGTATCGTTTCCTGGTATCATTTTGTTACAATATGCTCTGTATTTGGTGATAAATTCCCTCACTCTTCCTAAAGGGTGGGCGCTGCTCTGTGGCCAGGGAAGGGCACCACGTCTGGTGCTGGGGTGGATCGCTGGGGTTTATTTGTGTGGGTATTGTGCATGCACAGTCTTTTAGTTCAAGTATCCTCCTGCTCTTTTAACATCCTAAGTAAGAAATAATAACGGTGATTTATGTAACAAAATGAAGCTAACAGAAACTTTCTCAGCTGCACTCCCTGAGTGTTTGGGGCTAACTTATTTCTTGAAAGCCTCCTTTTACTGATGGCATTTTTACTAATCTGTTAAAGTAACATTATGCAGATTCTCTTTGCAGCACTCGGCGATGGTGTCCGGTTCTGTCAGTGTCTTCATTAGGATGTCCTGTTTTTGCAGGGTTGAGGTTGCTCTCTCACCGTCCCTCCTCACTGCCCCAGGCAGAATGACTTTGCATGAGGTCTAAGCAAGGGAGAGAACAATCGTAGTTCAGCTCCTTCAGAGCCATGTGAGCAGGTTTGAAAACATGAATTTAAAAGGCTGCAGTGAGTTCCTCCTGCATTCTCACTTCTGAGAATGCTTATCAGTCTGCAACTGCCTTTGAGAAAGAGAGAAGATAGCAGGTCAGGGTGTAATTCCCTTTAGCCTGCGGCACCTGGATGGTAATGTTTGGGTGCAGTGGGTATGCTGGTGAGATGAAATCCTCCCTAAGGTGCTGTCCTCTGTTCTTGTGTTGGTTTTGTGGAAGTTTTCAGTGCATGGGGTGAGCATGCATCAAGAGTAGACTTGCAGTGCCCAGACGCGCAGCTGTCACTGGTCCTTCAGGTCTGTGGCAGATACTCTGACTCTTTTCTTAGCTGGCTGCCATCGTCATCTCCCAGTATTGACCCCTCAAACCCCTGATCTCCACCTCACTGGCTGGAGCATTGCCCTGCATGTGGCACAGTTGGCTTCACAGGGCTGCAGCAGGACAGGCTCTTGCACTGCATCTTGTTTGTTTTCCTGTTTGAGCTGAGGTTTGGGACTCTGCCTGAGTGTGGAAGGGGCTTCTTGTCTCTCCAGTTGCATTGACTTTGAATCCCAATACTTGTCATGCACAGCAGGAATGGCAGTCACTGCTTTAGAGCTGTTAAGCAGTGCAGCTCAAAGCCAGCCCAGTAGAGTGAAATGGCTCCCTTAGAGGAAGATTTGTCCTCCACACTTAAATGGCCTCTTGCATCAATATTCCATGGGTTCAGAAGTGCCTGAAGTAAAACATTTTTGTACAACAAAGCATCACTATCAATCAAGTAAATAAAAGATGTCTTTGTAATTAGTGGGCATCCTTACCAGACACCAATACCAGATCCATTACTTAGTATTAGAAAGCTAAACTAGATATTTTAGTGAAAAACAAAACAAAATCAACCAGCACAAACAAACAAACAAAAAAAAAAAAAAAAAAAAGACCCCAAAACCTCACCCAAAATCCCTCAAACAAACAGAAAACCCCAAACTCTAACAACCAAAGCAAACCACAAACCCCAAAACAAACCATCTTTCAAGAGAGGAACCTATATCTCAAGTTGAACATATCTTCTTGTGTGAAATCCAGACCCATGAACTCCTAGAGGTCCGTAAGAAAGCCAAAGAAGTCATTACTTCTGTTGTGTCAATTCATGAAGGCTTCTTGGAGGATGATGGTCTTCCTCATTTGCTGTTCCTTTCTGTCCTGTTTCTGGCCCTTTGCCCTTTCCTTTCTTCAGGAAATTATAGACACAAACTAGGAAGAATAAAAGGCCTTGAAGTGGGACAACTCTTTCCAAAGCCTGATGGTTAGGCTGCCAGCCCATTCCAGTGTTCCACAGCTGTAGGTGCTGCTGTCAAAACTTTCAGCTGAATTTTGCAGAGGCTCTTCTAATATAAGTACAAATCTTTAACTCCACCACCATGCTTTGGTCTGCACGGACAAACCACACTTGAAAACAGAAGGACCTTTAAGGTACTAGACCAAATCCTACCCTGGGACTGTGAAAGAATTTGAGGGGTATAGGGTTTGGGAGTTAGAAGTTTGCTGCAAGCTACTGGGGTGCATACAGGCCTTGTGGGTGCAATTTCAGTGCCAAGCTCTGAAGATTTGAATGTTCTTGCCTGACTTTGGATTGCTGGTTGAGCCAGACACACAACTGCCAAGAGCTGCCTCATCCATTGGTGAGTTCTGCAGGCTGTATCAGGGCCAGATTGTGATAAAGTTGCTTGAATGCATGAATCTGCCATGATGTGATGATGCAAAAAAGCCAGCGGGGTAATTGGGGTGCTCACTTAGAAACTTTTTGCCTTAATGGCATTCCTCTGTTTCTGCAAAGGACTTCTTTTCTTTCTCTGTGACTGATACTTTGGATAGAACTGCATGGCATGCAAAGGGATCTCTGTTTAGATTTGTCTTGCAAGTCAGGTGTATCTTTGTGCCACTTTACAATGGCAGAACATGTGAGAGAATTGATCTAACCTTGAAAATTGTTTGAGATCAGAATGTCTGTAACATGACTGGTTAAAATGTACAGTGGCTAAAAGCTATAAAGAATGTGAAATACCAAGTTCATGAAACAAATATGGTGTTTCCAGGTCCGCTTCAAGTGCTGCTTTGACCCTGGTATTTCAATGTTGTTCACTGCAAGGTCAGTGGAAGTGGCTTGTGCTGTGTGAGGCAGTAGGGCAATGGGTGTTGTGCTGCCAACTCGATAACTGCAGCCTGCAGATAGGTTGTCCCAGGTGTTGTGTGTTGGATGTGCAGCTGGACATGCCATGTGCATGATAGACTTTGATAATGATTGCTCTGCAAATTTGGCTTGTATGACCCTGAAGCACTTTACCTCCAAAATATCACGGTTGGAGCATTACTCATTGTTTCATGGAGTTGTTACTGGGGACTGGTTCAGCTTTCCAAGTTCATGAAACAAATATGGTGTTTCCAGGTCCACTTCAAGTGCTGCTTTGACCCTGGTATTTCAATGTTGTTCACTGCAAGGTCAGTGGAAGTGGCTTTTGCTGTGTGAGGCAGTAGGGCAATGGGTGTTGTGCTGCCAACTTGATAACTGCAGCCTGCAGATAGGTTGTCCCAGGTGTTGTGTGCTGGGTGTGCAGCTGGACATGCCACGTGCAAGATAGATTTTGGTGACTGTTGCTCTGCAAATTTGGCTTGTATGATTCTGAAGCACTTTGCCTCCAAAATTTCAGGGATGGAGCATTACTCATTGTGTCATGGCATTATTACTGGGGACTGGTTCAGCTTTCCCTTCCCTTTGTGGTTGTGCATGATGCCAACAAGATGCTGCCAACTGGGGCATTCCTTTTCTGTTAAAGAAGCATGAGTCGTACTCTTGTAATTCAGGCTTGACTGAAAGCAATCACCTGTAGTCATTAAGTGCAATAAAGGCACAGATGTGTCTCTTTCACCTAAGCCAGTGCTCGATCAGCTACATGCTGTGTGGAGGGAGCTCTGAGCTGCATGCTCTCCTTTCCTTTCCCTCCAGAGCCATATTCCTGTACAGATGCTCCTGCCACGTGCTGATAACAGCATTCTTAGCCACGTTCCTTGGGCTCTGTGTGTTCAAAGCATTTTACCTGCACATGAGTGGATTTTATCTTTCTGACCTTTGGAAGAGAAATCAAATGTGTAAACACTTTCCAAAGCAATTGAACTGGACTACCTTTAATAGCTTTTTTTTTTTGGTGTTAATGTTATATATAAGAGATAGAACAGCACTTCAGGATCCTATCTGAAAAAAAAAAGAATTCTTGTAGTGAAGATTCAGTTCTTCTTTCTCCATCTTTCTGTCTTTGCCAGGGGACAGGGGTTAGAGCAGAGCTGGCTCTGGAAGTGACAATCTTAAGCTTTGCCCATTTTTCTTTATGCTGTTCTGCAGAAGTAGCCTGGAGAAGAAGGAGGCTCAGGGGGGACCTCATTGCTGTCTACAACTACCTGAAGGGAGGCTGTAGCCAGGTAGGGGTTGGTCTCTTCTCCCAGGCAACAAGCAAGAGAACAAGAGGACAGAGTCTCAAGTTGTGCTGAGAGAGGTCTAGGCTGGATGTTAGGAGGAAGTTGTTGGCAGAGAGAGTGATTGGCATTGGAATGGGCTGCCCAGGGAGGTGGTGGAGGCACCGTCTCTGGAGGTGTTGAAGCAAAGCCTGGCTGAGGCACTTAGTGCCATGGTCTAGTTGACTGGCTAGGGCTGGGTGCTAGGTTGGCCTGGATAATCTTGGAGGTCTCTTCCAACCTGGTTGATTCTATGGTTCTATGAACTACAGGGACTCGATGTTGCTGGCACCAAAGTTTGGGTTCATTGCTAGGTTCAAATTCAGTCTTTATTTACCAGCACATGGAAAGCAACTCTGTTAACAGGGGTGTGAACTGAAGGTTGAATCCATTGATCATATTGGATCTGAAGGTGCATTTTGGATCCCAGAACAATTCTAGAGAACTGGCAGCTGCAGAAATCATCTTTTACTATTTGCAAGCTGTGAGCAATTGCTCTGGAAGTAACTGAGACTGTTACACAGACGTCATCATTTGATGGGTCAGAAAACAGATGCTGTGCTCATGAAATAGCTTGGAGGCTTTGGTTGGGGGTGGGGGAAGGACATCTTGAACTGCAAGGGGAAATAAAAAGGCAAAGGTCTAACACAGAATTTGGAAGTGAGGAGTTAGAGGGACATATTATAATGAATTGGCACTTTTAACTTGGATTTTGAGCATTTAGAGATCCCAAAGCTATATTTTTAGATATCAGACTTTTGGCAGACTGTTAAAGCTAACTTTTGTGGGTCTTTTTTCAAGTGAGGTGTCATAGAAGTGGTACTTGTTTTTCAAAAGAGGTGTTCAAACACCATTTTTCTACAGAAAAAGGTTTTAACAGGTTTTGTTAGTGTTGTATTTAATAGGCTGCATCTAAAAGCCTTTTTTGTAGCCAGAAGCTTCCATATTCACACATATCTTCAAGTCTCTGAGATCTAAATGCTTCATAGCCTTACTGCTACCATCCTTGTTAGAAAGGGTTTGAGACCTGCCATTCCTCTGCAGAAAGGTATCTCCCTCGTGGCAGCCTGGGCTCTGTGATTCCCCCTTCCTAACCTGCAGTGAGAGCTGGAGGCACTGAACACTGGCAGCTTGCCTTTTTCTTGGTGTTTCTAGATCTCAACATTACCTTTCAGTGAATTTATGAAAGGAAATAGAAAAGTTGACACTTTGCCTTCACATCTGCCTGTGCCACCAAAGCAACACTTTCTCATGGAGCCTACAGGGAGGAAAAAGCTTTATCCCACTAGAATTCCTTATCTGAGAATAGTTTATATGATTTTCCCTTCTTTTTTGTTTTGGTACAAATGGATGACTTGATCCCTACATGTTCTGTTGTGTTTAATATGTTACACTGCACTTCAAAGCTCAGTTAAAGCAAAGTGCTGAATGGAGCTAAAATAGAGAAGAAATCCACATTATTTCTGGCAGAAAAGCAGCCAATTTTCATACTGACATAAAGAATATTGTGCAGAGATCAGCTTTGTGATATCTAACAAAGGACAAAGCAAATAAAATCAGCTTTGCTGGAAGGATGTGTTTAGTAATACAGAAAATTGACCTTGTCTTGCACAGTGGGACAAGGAGGAGGATATTGATTTTGAATACTCAAATGATAGAGGCAATCAAAAAGGGCTTGACCAGGCCATGATAAATAAATTCAATTAATTTATTTATGTTATGCTAATTAATCTTCTGATGTAAGGAAGCATCTGGGGCAATATTCTCACAAACCTTCTTATCCATTGTCTGTAAAGCTGATAACTGTGGTTCTTCATTATTTTCTGCTTGGAGATATAAGCTTGCTTGGCCCACAGTCTCAGACTGTTGGTGTGCACCAATTCTGTATCTGGCTTTCTGCCACAGATATGTCAATTATCCTTAATTAAAAGCCCTATAAAAAGGATTTTGAATTAGGCTGGGCTCAGGCCCGCATCCCTCCACCTCCAGTGACATGACTGTATGTTTTTTGGCTCAGACTGAGCAATGGCAGAGAATATTTCTGTGTACAGAGGACACACCATATGTGTATATACCCACTCATATGGAAAGGGAACTTAGTCTCAAGTTGCACAAGGGGGGTATAGTCTTGATATTAGGAGGAAGTTCTTCACAGAGAGTGATTTTGCCATTGGGATGGGCTGAAGGGAGGTTGTATCCAGGTGGGGGTTGGTCTCTTTTGCCAGGCAACCAGCAATAGAACAAGGGGACACAGTCTTAAGTTGTGCTGGGGGAGGTCTAGGCTGGATGTTAGGAGGAAGTTGTTGGCAGAGAGAGTGATTGGCATTGGAATGGGCTGCCCAGGGAGGTGGTGGAGTCACCGTCCCTGGAGGCGTTCAAGAGAAGATGGCTGAGGCACTTAGTGCCATGGTTTAGTTGATTGTCTAGGGCTGTGTGCTAGGTTGGCCTGGATGATCTTGGAGGTCTCTTCCAACATAGTTGATTCTATTCTATTTGGCCCATTTACTACAGGTATTTTGGACAGGTGGAATAAATTGTGCTCTGTAGGTGCCAGTCTGACCATTTGCTGTAAACTGCTAGACAGTAAGTAAAATGAATCCAGCTCCCAGTCAGCTGAATCAAGCTCCCAGTTTGATCTTGTCTGTATAAAAGAGGTGCCTCTAAAAGAGAGCATTTATTTACCATCTTTCCAGCACAGAAGCACTTTCCTGTAGGTGTGACTAATAGGACAAGAAACACTGAAATATCTCAGCATGCAGGCAGGAACAAAGTGGCTGGCTCCTTAACTGCAAATGAAAGCTCTACAAAGACACTCAGATGCTCAGTTCTTGGCCTGGAGTGATCAGCACACTAATTTTTATACCCCAGGTTGTTTAGCCTAGAGAAGAGTAGGCTCAGGGGTGACCTCATTGCTGTCTACAACTCCCTGAAGGGAGGCTGTAGCCAGGTGGGGTTGGTCTCTTCTGCCAGGCAACCAGCAATAGAACAAGGGGACACAGTCTCAAGTTGTGCTGGGGGAGGTCTAGGCTGGATGTTAGGAGGAAGTTGTTGTGAGAGAGAGTGATTGGCATTGGAATGGGCTGCCCAGGGAGGTGGTGGAGTCGCCATCCCTGGAGGTGTTCAAAAAAAGCCTGGCTGAGGCACTTAGTGCCATGGTCTAGTTGATTGTCTAAGGCTGGGTGCTAGGTTGGACTGGATGATCTTGGAGGTCTCTTCCAAGCTGGTTGATTCTATGATTTCCAGCTTGCCAAAGACCTGTCAGAAGAGGAGTATATAATATCCAGCCTTTGTCACATCAGTGTATGGACACTCTATCTGAAGTTGGCCTTGCTTTGAACAGGTGGATTGGAGCAAATGATTTCCAAAAGCTCTCTTCCAGGCTGTATTGGTTTATCATTCAGTGCTCCTGTGGATTTTAATAGGAGAAATAGAGAAGAGGTAAAATTTAAACGCTCCTAGTTCTGTTCCATTATTTCCTGGCTTTCCATGTAAATACCTTACTGAGGAACATGGTGCCAGTTTTCCAAGCAATGGATATTTTTAAGAGCTGATACTCATCAAGTGGACACCAGAGAGATTTAGTATATTCTAAAACTTGGGCATATATGAAGCCAGTCAGTGGGCATCAGCTGTCATCCACACTTACTGCCAAATACTGAGAAAAATATCTTGGTGGCCATGCAGTTCTTGGAAGCAGTGGGCTAACATGGCTGTATAAGCAAAACTCATTCACTCTTTCCCAGCCCAGTAAAAGGTGATTATGGTAGCTGAAAATGCCATCAAAAAAATCAATAATGTTTGAGCTGATGTTCAGAGTCACACTGCCAGAATTGTACATCCAAGGCTATAGGAAATGTGTCAAGGGCAGTGGCAAGTAGGCTCCCATTACTGGCTGGCTCTGGATGTGCTTCTCATTGTGCTAGTTTGAAGCCAGCTAGAATGTTTTGGTGAGAAGGATTGGATCACAGGCTGTGAAAGACAAACAGTGGTGATGTCTACTTCACTCATAGGCTTGCTGAGATGTATAAGAACAAGAATCCAAACATAGATAAGGGAGTCACACTTCTGCTTGGGAGCTTTGGGATGCATTTCTCTCTCTGGCCTCTCTGCCGTCTCTCTGATCAATCCACTTTGCTTCCTAACCCCCTGGCTGAACCTCCATTCTTCCTTGGGACTGGGGTAAGGTTGAGAGGAGTGGAAGAAGGTGGAAAGGTGGTTGAGAGCCCCTTCTGGGGACTCAGGTTTCTGTATTACCTTTTACCTTGTCTATTTCTGTCTATAACTGTATATACTGTAAACACCTGCTTGTATATTCTGCTAAGCTGTAAATAGAAGCTTCATTCAAAATTCCAGAACTGGCTGAGTCTAGTCTGGGTGATTTCCAAAGTGTAGGGGGCCAGATAACACCCAAACCAGCACACCCATCCTGCTGCATTCAGTCTGCTCCTCTCATGGGCAGCGTGTGGATACCATTATTGGAATGGCCTGAATTTGTCTAAAGGATCTGAGTAATAAGGCCTGTGCACATCACTAGAGTCTGCCCCAGCCCCATTCCCAGGCTCATTCCCTGTTTTTCTAGGCACAATTCAAGGTTTATGCCTGGCTCTAAATATAGAAAAGCTATTTTTCTAGACTCTCTGACCTCCCTGTCTCAAAGGGTCACTCAAAAACAAAAGCCTTTCCAAGCTGTGGCTTAGGAGCAAGTCTCCAAATTAAACAAGAGTAACAGACCAAACCTTCTGCCATTCTCAGTGCATTATTTTATTAACCAAACCTGCAGTTTTGTTTTACTTATGGCCCTTTGGTCCAACCCTGAACATGGTAGTGTCATGTGAACATGATTGTGTTACAATCTTGAACATGGTAGTGGAATAGCAGTGATTAGAGTATTTGTGGGTTTTAATGAGCCACCTTGAGAAGGAGGACTTCAGTAAGTGTGATGGTTTGGGTGTTACCCACCCTACTTGAGAAAATCACCCAGACTAGACTCAGCCAGCCAGAAGTTAAGGAATGAAGCTGCAGATATATACACAAATCTATCCAGTGATATGCAAGTTAAAAGTAATACAGAAACAAAATACCCCTCCCAGAAATCAGAGTCCCCAGGAGGGCTCCTGACCCAAACCACCTTCCCCCTCCCTCTTTCCCTCCTTTCAAAAATAATCAGATCAACCCACCTATATCTCACATGATAAATCTGGAGATCTGAGGTGAGATGTCAAAAAAGACAAGAAGGAGATTAAAGGAAGAAAAGGTTAGGTCAGATTAGAGTTAAGGCAGAGACAGCCACTGAGACCACCAGAAAGAAGCCGCAGCCCGAAGTGAGAGGTGATCAGTGAGTGTCTTAGCTATATTTTGCCTAGTTGCATTTCTCAGCAGAAGAATGGGTGATATAGGCTACTGTTGTTTGTTTTCTTTCTTCTCACAGCTAAAGACTTAATTTCTCCCAGTAAAATGTTCCAATTAGCCTCAAACCAGCACAGTGAGACACCAGCTTCACACAGTCCAGCATCTGCCACGTATGACCATTTCCTTGGGTTTCCTCTATTCGGTTACACCTTAGGTGAACTTCACCAGTGGTAGGACTTGAACTGATGCCATGAAGTGCTGGTAAAAGTCCTCTTCACTTGTTTGGGCAGATCATAAAATGAACCATGTTGGAAAAGACCTCCAAGACAATCCAGTCCAACCTAGCACCCAGCCCTATCCAATCAACTAGACTATGGCACTAAGTGCCTCATCCAGGCTTTTCATAGATCCTGTGCCTCTGCTGCACATTTCCATGTGCATTATTCTAGGACACAGCTTTGGCTTCAGAGGTCCTGGGTTTGGCTTCAGAGGAGTTTCCTGAGTTGTCATAGAATCAACCAGGTTGGAAGAGACCTCCAAGATCATCCAGTCCAACCTAGCACCCAGCCCTATTGACTCAAACTAGACCATGGCACTAAGTGCCTCACCCAGGCTTTTCTTCAACACCTCCAGGGATGGTGACTCCACCACCTCCCTGGGCAGCCCATTCCAAAGGCAAATCATTCTCTTTCTTTTCTCTGTCACCACTTTGTTTTCCTAGAAAAAAAACCCCACCCTTTGTGCTGGTGTCTACCTCCTCCAGCTGGCAAGGCAGGAGAGGACACCTGTGGCTTGTTGTGAGCAGGTTAGGATTGGTGCAGTAGGTTGTGCTTTCTGGCTGATCATTTGGGAATCTAATTGCACCAGGGGCTGCTGCCAGGACTATTAGTCAGAGGTCACAGTTCAGTTTGTAAATTGGGTGCCTTACCTGAGCTCTCATCAAAAAAAAAGTGTTGGGTTGTTTTTTTTTTTCCTAAAGCAAAGAAGAATATTTCTGTTCTGCCTCTAATTAGTCCTCTGTTGTCCCTGAAGGATTAATTACTGATGCCTTCACTTCTATCATCAAATGCTGTTTGGCAACAGCCTATTTTTTGTATAATTAAGAGCCCTGGCAATACAAACAAGCTCAGTCAGGTGGTACTTAAAAATCACAGACATTAAATATCACCTAAACTACTACTTTAAACCTAGTTTTTGAATACCAACAACCTTACAACGAGGGGGGGGGGGGTGTACAAAAAAGCTGGGGAGGGACTTTATAGGTTATCAGGGAGTGACAGGATGAGGGGGAATGGAGCAAAGGTGGAGGTGAGTGGGTTCAAACTGGATGTGAGGAGGAAGTTCTTCCCCATAAGAGTAGTTAGAGCCTGGAATGGGTTGCCCAGGGAGGTGGCTGAGGCCCCGTCCGTGGAGGTGTTTAAGGCCAGGCTGGATTGGGCTCTGGCCAGCCTCATCTAGTGTAGGGTGTCTGTGCCCATGGCAGGGGTGTTGGAACTAGATGATCCCTGTGGTCCCTTCCAACCCTGACTGATTCTATGATTTTATTGCACTCCCTGCATGTTCAGAGCACATCACTTTAGGATCATCACTTTACCAGTGTCAATGTCCTTCTGAAATCAGCAACAGAAGAGCTTTTTTGTTCTTCAGGGTCCTCTGATGATGGAGCTCTTAGAACAGGACTGTGGGTGCAAGAATGTGACAGCACCTCATAGTTCTTCCTATTGCCCATTGATGCTCTGTAAATTCCAGAAACATTTTTTGTTTTCCTTAAAGGAAGGGCTGAGTGCCACCAATTGCATCATTCTATCAAGTGGCAAATTCAATTTACCAAGTGGAACAGGCAGTAGTAGTTAGCAATAAGGCAGGATTTGGATTTCAAACATCTGCCTGAGAATTGGGCAGGCTACCAGGCAGGCAATAAAGCTTTTATATGACAATGGTACCTTATGAGGTTGGCCATTCCTTATGAGGAGAGGCTGAAGGAGCTGGGGTTGTTTAGCCTGGAAAAGAGGAGGCTCAGGGGGGACCTCACTGCTTAAGGGAGGCTGCAGCCAGGTGGGGGTTGGCCTCTTCTGACAGGCAACCAGCAATAGAACAAGGGGACACAGTCTCAAGTTGTGGCAGGGTAGGTCTAGGCTGGATATTAGGAAGAAGTTCTTCACAGAGAGAGTGATTGGCATTGGAATGGGCTGCCCAGGGAGGTGGTGGAGTCGCCATCCCTGGAGGTGTTCAAACAAAGTCTGGCTGAGGCACTTAGTGCCATGGTCTAGTTGACTGGCTAGGGCTGGGTGCTAGGTTGGCCTGGATGATCTTGGAGGTCTCTTCCAACCTGGTTGATTCTATGAAACATGTGAGCAGGAGGATTTCTTGACACCAGTGAAGAAGCTCATTAACGTTCAAGTGCAAAGCAACTCTGCAGATGTACCTTTCAACTGTCCCATATAAATCCCTGTACTCATACAAAGGGAACTAAGGCTTCTTTCTGCAGCATGCAGAACTGGGTGATCAGCTTCTACTGAAAGCTTGCATGCAAACCAAGTTTACTCAGCTGTAAGAGTTAGCACTGTTTTACTAGCCTAGCCAAATTTCACAAGTAACCTCAATGCATTTCCCCTGCCACTGTTTTCACAGTGGTTCAGGGATGCTCCTGAAGCTGCTGCTGCAGTAATTCTCACGGGGCAGGTTTGTGCCCTTCCTTAGTTGTCAGTGATTGCTGATTATCTGCCCTTTGAGAGAACCATGGCCCTGTGAGGGACGAGGGGTGCCACAATAAACCTGCTGCCTGCAGGGATGCTGGAGATAAAGATTTGCAGTATTTTTCCCAAGGGACATCCCAGTAGTAAAAATACACTGACTGCCTACAGCTCCAATGCCTTAGCAGCAGAGCTTATGTAACAAAATCCCCGTGGTACTGCAAACCATTCCCACATCAGTTAGGACATGATATGCTTCATGAACTTTACATACCTATTTGCTGTAGTTATGCATATAGCTCTTGGCTCAGGCTTTTACGGGCAGGTGTAGTTGTGAGTATTGTGGTCATTTCTGCCTGGTGTGAAATGCAGTTTCCTTTCCTTGCTTATCTCCTTCCCTTTTCCTTCCCCCTCCCCCTTTCCCTTTCTTTCCCCCTTCCCTTTCCTTCCTTCTCCTCCCTTTCTCTTTCCTCCCCCCTTTCTCTTTCCTCTGCCCTTTCCTTTTCTTCCCCCTTTCTTTTTCTTTCTGTTTCCATTTCCTTCCCCCTTCCCTCTTGTTCCTCCTTTCCCCTTCCCTCTTGTTCCTCCTTTCCCCTTCCCCTTGTTCCTTCCTCCTTTCCTCTTCCCCTTGTTCCTTCCCCTTTCCCCCTCTCCTTCCCCTTTCCCCCTCTCCTTCCCCTTTCCCCCTCTCCTTCCTCTTTCCCCCTCTCCTTCCCCTTTCCCCCTCTCCTTCCCCTTTTCCCCTCTCCTTCCCCTTTTCCCCTCTCCTTCCCCTTTTCCCCTCTCCTTCCCCTTTTCCCCTCTCCTTCCCCTTTTCCCCTCTCCTTCCCCTTTTCCCCTCTCCTTCCCCTTTTCCCCTCTCCTTCCCCTTTTCCCCTCTCCTTCCCCTTTTCCCCTCTCCTTCCCCTTTTCCCCTCTCCTTCCCCTTTTCCCCTCTCCTTCCCCTTTCCCCTCTCCTTCCCTTTTCCCCTCTCCTTCCCCTTTCCCCCTCTCCTTCCCCTTTCCCCCTCTCCTTCCCCTTTCCCCCTCTCCTTCCCCTTTCCCCCTCTCCTTCCCCTTTCCCCCTCTCCTTCCCCTTTCCCCCTCTCCTTCCCCTTTCCCCCTCTCCTTCCCCTTTCCCCCTCTCCTTCCCCTTTCCCCCTCTCCTTCCCCTTTCCCCCTCTCCTTCCCCTTTCCCCCCCTCCTTCCCCTTTTCCCCTCTCCCTCCCCTTTCCCCCTCTCCCTCCCCTTTTCCCCTCTCCTTCCCCTTTCACTTTTCCCTCCCTGACTCTCTTACCTAGATAATTAGGCTAGCAACTTGTAGAACTGAGAGGATTGGTTAAGCAATGTTGCATCAGCAGATGGAATGAGGTAATGATCTGTTTTGCTCTTTGCTTAGAGAAGAAATAATATGCTAATAGGACTTGTAGGTAGGGCTGATTTGTTAGTGTCTTGCTTAAACACCAGCCAGTGACCAAGTGCTTCGGTCCAGTGGTCTCAGCAGATCCAAATTGTGTTCCTTGTTTTGCAGGTAACCGTTTTCAGTCTTTGAGCACCTTGTGTAAATGTTCTTCTTCATGTCAGTAGAAAGCATCCCATTAACTTCTCCAGTTCTAACCCAGTTCTCTCAGAGGGACCAGGACAGTGAGTTCCAGTGTGGGCTGAGCTTTCCCAAACCCAAGAACTGCAGGTACTAGAATTTTAATTCCAGGCCCTTGTCTAATGCAAATGGGTCCAAGATTTCATGCTCTACAAAATGCTTCCTGCCAAGTGCAGGCAGCAGTGTTGAGGATGTGTTTGAAGATTGGGACAGCCATAAAAAAATCAGCTGAACCAATCAGGGGAAGAGCACTTCTTAATTAATACACATTTGAATCCAAATTACTTATTCTTGATGTCTAAACTGTCAGTCATCTCCTTCCAAAGTAACAGAACATCTCATGCAGAAAAAGACTTTCTCATGCAGGAAAAGAACTCCTGCAAGAGAAGTTTGGACACTTCTCACAGGGATTTGATCAGGTGGAACTATTTTTTGTTTGCACTTGAGTCCTTGTTGAACTTTTGGGTGTCAGAAGAGGGTCCTCTGAGCTGGTGTCAAATTAGCATAGGTCCATTAACAGAGCTTTTGGGTTTGCATCATCTGAGGAACATGGACACACACACACACACACAAAAAGCTGTGTGAGAAGTAAACCTTAGTTCTTGGTCAGAAGGTGCTGGAGAAGTCAACACTTAGAGAAATAATCAATGGATTGAAGGTGGAAGAGGGTGGAAGATTTAGACTGGAGATGAGGAAGAAGTTGTTTGCAGTGAGGGTGGTGAGACACTGGCACAGGTTGCCCAGGGAGGTTGTGGAGCACAGAAGCACAGAATGTGATCACATTCTGTGCTCCACAACCTCCCTGGAGGTGTTCAAGGCCAGATTGGATGAAGCCTTGAGCAACCTGGGCTAGAGTGAGGTGTCCCTGCCCATGGCAGGGGAGTTTGGTCTAGATGATCTCAAAGGTCCTTTCCAACCCAAACCATTCTATGATTCTATGACTGTCTAGAATACCCCTGTACAAGCTAGATACCTACCTAAGCTGTGCTAACTCTCTCTGGGGAGAATAAAGTCAGTAGTGCTACCACAGAGAGAGATGATAACAAAGACAGGAGGTTGTGAGACTGAATCCTGCCATGCAGCCCTGATATCCAGGCACTGCTGGATCAGACATTGGTGGATGAGCCCAACTTCTCAGTCCTGCTTGTATTTCCTCCTCTCTGGCCACATCTGAAATGGAGAAGAGGGAAGGAGCATCTTGCATATGATTCTGTGATTCTATGATTTCACAAAGTGTAGCTCCCACCCCAGACTAGGCTTAGAAGGATGAACTCCTGTCTCCATGAGGGACACGGGAGTTTTGACATGGGTTTTAGGTTTCCTCCCCTGCCTCCCCCCATCCCTTGTGAGTTCCCACTTACAGCTAGTCATCTTAGAAGTAAAATCTAGGGAATATATACTGGAAGGAAAGAAGGACAAGGGCTGAATGTGATCTTGCACTGGTCTGTGTGCAGCCCTACCTCTCCAGGGGTGTCCAGTGCAGTACTGTCATAGCAACATGCTCACAGGATTCTCACAATTAGTGGCAGGGGGAGAGTTTTCCAAACAAGTTGTCATCACAGAGGACTTTGTTCCAGTCAAAACACTCTACTTTTCCCAAGATTTTATCCTCAAGCTTCCCCCCTCACCCCAAATGGCAACTGAAAACTAAACTCAGCTGGAGCTGCTAGACAACCCTGCTGAACCTGAAAAAGCCCACCCCAGCCTGCCCTTGTGGGTGCTCACATTGTCTGTGCTGAGCACAATCATGGGTGTAACTTGTCTTCTCTTTCTTTTTCTCTGCTGAAATGCAGCTGCATGGCCAATATGCTTTTTGTTCTTTCTCTCTTCCCTTGGGAGCAGGCAGCCCTGTGTTGCCAGCCCAGTGCTCACTAACTCCCTGAAGGGAGGCTGTAGCCAGGTGGGGGTTGGTCTCTACTGCCAGGCAACCAGCAACAGAAGAAGGGGACACAGTCTCAAGTTGTGGTGGGGGAGGTCTAGGCTGGATGTTAGGAAGAAGTTGTGGGCAGAGAGAGTGATTGGCATTGGAATGGGCTTTGCCCAGGGAGGTGGTGGAGTCACCGTCCCTGGAGGTTGTCTTGAAGCAAAGCCTGGATGAGGCACTTAGTGCCATGATTGTCTAGGGCTGGGTGTTAGGTTGGACTGGATGATCTTGGATGTCACTTCCAACCTAGTTGATTCTAACTTCTCTGGGGAGCCTGTTCCAGTGCTCTGGGACCCTTACAGGAAAGAAGTTCCCCTTTGTGTTGAGGTGGAACTCTTGTGCTGCAACTTACACCCATTACTCCTTGTCCTATCCCAGGGAGCAGTGAGCAGAGCCTTTCCTCCCCTCCTGAGCAACCCTCAGATGTTTATAAACATTTATTAAATCCCTTCTCAGTCTTCTCTTCTCCAGACTAAAATGTCCCATACATAGTGGTCTTTAAAGAGTTGTTTGCTTTTTTTTTTTTTTGCACCCTGAGATCCTCAGTTTTGATTTAAAACTTCAAGTTGTCCCATTTGCTGTAGAAGCATCAGCTGGTATAGTGTTTGTGCAACCCTCATGGAAAAGCTGGGTTGGTCTCTTCTGCCAGGAAACCAGCAACAGAAGTAGAGGACACAATCTCAAGTTGTGCTGGGGGAAGTCTAGGCTGGATGTTAGGAGAAAGTTGTTGGCAGAGAGAGTGATTGGCATTGGAATGGGCTGCCCAGGGAGGTGGTGGAGTCTCTGTCTCTGGAGGTGTTGAAGCAAAGCCTGGCTGAGGCACTTAGTGCCATGGTCTGG
Organism: Pogoniulus pusillus; assembly: GCF_015220805.1. Classification (NCBI taxonomy): domain Eukaryota; kingdom Metazoa; phylum Chordata; class Aves; order Piciformes; family Lybiidae; genus Pogoniulus; species Pogoniulus pusillus. The sequence goes on along the minus strand of NC_087264.1, from coordinate 6,015,202 downwards.
TTGATTGTCTAAGGCTGGGTGCTAGATTGGACTGAATGATCTTGGAGGTCACTTCCAACCTGGCTGATTCTATGAAAGCAAAGGGTTAAAAGCTCATGTTGGAAAAACTGATCTACAGAGTACCTGCAGCTTTTGAATGTCTGTGAGTCAGAGACACTGGACTTGGGGGAGGGGGGGGAAGGAAAAAAGTATTTTGTGACAACTCTTTTTTGCAAGGGAGAAATGGGGGGGGAGGGGAAGGGTTATTGCTCAGAGATTGTTTCTTTTGTTACTACTTGCTGCTCTTTGTACACTAGCCAATGCAAATGACATTCACCTTATTGATGACAGATTTTGAACAGCCCAGCTATCTTTTTTGCTGTTGTTAATATACTGAGGATTTGGGGGGGTAGGGGGGGGTGTGATTTTAAATGCCTCTACCTTTCAGGATTATTTCTACAAACCCAATTGAGAACTGTGTTTTGACAGCAGGAAGCTTCTAAAAAAAAAACTAGTGGGGGAAAAAAAATATTATAAATAAAGTTTTTCCAACTGCACAGCTGAAAAAAAAAAGGCATGAACCTCTGCTACCACATCCAAAATCTGCAGAGCAATCATGAATTACATCCAGGAAGGACAATCTTTGTACTGCAACATCACACATCAGTTCATGGAAAGTGGATGCTCCCTCAACCACACGCATGACAGCCAAACAGGAACACGTGGGAAAGCTTTGGTTGAATGTGACTCCCTTGTCACTTTTGGACATTGCCATGTGTGGTCCATTGGTGTTGGTTGCTCTGTAGAAAGCTTCTTGTTGCACTTTTCTGTTTGCTACCCATTCAACAGCAAAGGCAAATGTGGGTCACTTTAAAGCATTGGCAGACAACTGTTTCTAACCCAAAGGCTTATGGGTTTTAGCACAATGAACTGTACTTCTTCAGGGAGGAGCAACGTTGAGTTCTTGCCCCTCCCCTCCTCCCCAGGTCTTTATTTACATGTGGCTATATTTTCATTGATACAGAATAAAAAGTGCATTTTATTGACCTCATGTGTGTGTGTTGTTACTTCTCCTGAGCTCTGGCACTCATAAAGTAAAACCTCTTCTTTTCCTGGCCAAATTCTTCAGATTAATGAGCAAAACATCAGCTTATTTTTGGGATGCTTGGGGACGAGTGACACATATCAATCTATTGTTAGACTAGGGAATCACAGAATTTAGAGGCTGGAAGGGACCTCCAGAGATCATTGAGTCCAGCCTCCTGGTTAAGGCCAGGTCGGGGGTGGCCTCTTCTCCCAGGCAACCAGCAACAGAACAAGGGGACACAGTCTCAAGTTGTGCCAGGGTAGGTATAGGCTGGATATTAGGAAGAAGTTCTTCACAGAGAGAGTGATTTCCCATTGGAATGGGCTGCCCAGGGAGGTGGTGGAGGCACCGTCCCTGGGGGTCTTCAAGAAAAGCCTGGCTGAGGCACTTAGTGCCATGGTCTGGTTGATTGGATAGGGCTGGGTGCTAGGTTGGACTGGATGATCTTGGAGGTCTCTTCCAACCTGGTTGATTCTATGTAAATCTATGTAAATCTATGAATGCATCCAGGTGGGATTTGAAAGTCTCCAGAGAAGGAGACTCCACAGCCTCTCTGGGCAGCCTGTTCCAGTGCTGTGAGAAGTTTCTCCTGTAAGAAGTTTTCACTGTAAAGAAGTTTCTCCTCATGTTGAGCTGAAACCTTCTATGTTCCAGTTTGTAGCAATTACTCCTTGTCTTACAGCTGCTGAACACAGACATGAGATTGGCCCCAGCCATGTAACCCCCACCCCTCAGATATTGATACGCACTGATCAGATCCCCTCTCAGCCTTCTCTGCTCCAGATTAAATGGCCCCAGGGCTCTCAGTCTCTCTTCATAGAGGAGATGCTCACGTCCCTCAGTCATCATCATGGCTCTCTGCTGGACTCTCTCCAGCAGGTCTCTGTCTCTTTTGAACTGGGGAGCCAACAATTGACACCGTATTCCATGTGTGGTCTCACCAGGGCAGTCCAGAAGGGGAAAAGACCCTCCCTAGACCTTCTAGCCACACTTTTCTTACTGGACCCCAGAATGCCATTGGCTCTCTTGGCCACAAGGGCACATTGCTGTCCCATGCAGACCTTGATGTCCACTACACGTTTATAGTGATGCCTACAGACATTGGCCTGGGTGCCATCTAGTGATCTAAAAGCATACATAGGGATATTCTAGCCCAATAACCATGCTTGTATACAGAACAATAGGACCAAGGCTTGCCCTTCCTGCTCACTGGCCTGAAGACAATGACATAAATCAAGCTGTGTTTGGCACAGGTATCTCATCCATTAAAAAAACTTCTGTGCCCTCTAATTCCCTCTCCCAAGCAAATCAGGATGAAGGGAGGAGTGGAGAAGAAGTCCTGTTCAACATCTTCATTAATGATCTGGACCAGAGTATTGAGTCCAGCATCAGTAAGTTTGCAGATGACACCAAGCTAGGAGCAGGGGTGGATCTGTTGGAGGGTAGGAGAGCCCTGCAGACTGAGGTTGATTGGTTGGGAAGAGGCCAATGGGAGGAGATTGAACAAGGCCAAGTGCAGGGTTCTGAACTTTGGCTACAACAACCCCAAGCAGCACTACAGGCTGGGGACTGAGTGGCTGGAGAGCAGCCAGGAGGAAAGGGACCTGGGGGTGCTGATAGATAGTAAGCTGAAAATGAGCCAGCAGTGTGCCCAGGTGGCCAAGAGAGCCAATGGCATCCTGGCCTGCATCAGGAACAGTGTGGCCAGTAGGACAAGGGAGGTTATTCTTCCCCTGTACTCAGCACTGGTCAGGCCACACCTTGAGTGCTGTGTCCAGTTCTGGGCTCCTCAATTCAAGAGAGATGTTGAGGTGCTGGAACGTGATGAAGCTGGTGAGGGGCCTGGAGCACAGCCCTGTGAGGAGCGGCTGAGGGATCTGGGGGTGTGCAGCCTGGAGTAGAGGATAAAATGGTTGCTCTTTGCTGTGAAAGAAATCCACTACTGGCCTTTTCTTTTCCAACTTGCTGAGCACGTTCAGCATCCAATGAGTAAACCCTGGCACAGGAGGAAGGACAACTTAAACCCTTCATGGCAGGCACTGGCAGAGTAGGTCATGATTTCTGGCACTGAAAGCCCAGTGGCAGAGACAGGTCCTGTTGCTTGTCTTTTGTAATTGGGGTTGGCTTTTGCCAGCTAGGAAGCTGGCAGCCTCAGCCAGCAGCTTTTGCCAAGTGGGCATTTGGGACCATGTCAAGGCTGTGCCTCCCAGCCCTGGGAGCCATGCTTGAAAGGGAGCTGCCAGCAGTGATGGAGGGAAACTAAAGGATGAAGCAAGAGTGGATTTATTTGCAGCAGCTAAATTGTTACTGGCTGACAGCACTGGTTTGTGCTGTAGTGTAGCTGTGCCTGAGCAAGCTGAAAACTTCTGGCATTATCCATGAGGCTGGTCCTCACCATCATCCCAAATTCCACCCATGTCCCCCAGTAGGTTCTGGCTTGTACCTCTGCAAGAAGCAAGGACTGCAGCGAAGATGCAGGATTGGTCTCTGAGATTGCTGGGGCCCTGGTGAGGCAAAGCATTCATTTCTCTCTGCAGATTGCTTTACCTGAGCATATTACCTCTGCCTATATGAGCCCTGCAGAAAAGTCAAGTTAGTAAATATGCACATCTCAACCCCTTTACAAGTGCACCATCCCACACAGTGGGCTGAAGATTTGTTCTGCAGGGCTGCTGCTCCCACTGATTTGGGTTCTAGCTATTGTCAATGTGTGTATCTTGTCCTAATGGCATGAAGAACATCACAGCTACATCAACCAGAAACTGTCCACTAAGGCATTGAAGTGACCTTCCTGACAGAAAGGCAAAGCATGCATCTCAGAGGTGCCTTCTGGCTTTCAAGTGCTGCTGCCAGGATTAGAGCTACTCAATACCTTCTCTACCAAAGAGGAGGAAGATCTTTTGAGTATGCTTGTACTGCTCTGAAATGTGGATAAATGAGGAGGAATAGTGATTGGTCAGCAGAGCAGAGCCCAGGTGCAGCTTGCACAGACACCTAAGTACTCCTGACATGGGATGGTGCTGACTGTGACAAACCCTCAAGGGCAGGGGCCAACAGCACATCACAAGGCCCTCTGAAGAAAACGTTGCTGGAACAGAGCCCAGAGTGTGCACTGTTTGAACTGCCAGTGACTGGCAGGAAGATGGACTGACCAATTTAATACACCTCTTCCATCTCTCTACCCTGTAATTCTCTGTCATTTTCTCCAGGAAAGTAGCATACTTCCATATTAATGAGATTGCTGTGAAGCAGACTGTCATCAGCCTCTGGACAGCAGAATGCTTGTGATGGTTCACACCAGTGGAGAGCAGGAGAGACCACTGCACCTCCATGACATGGGGCACATGAATCATAGAATCACAGAATCAGTCAGGGTTGGAAGGCACCACAAGATTCATCTAGTTCCAACACCCCTGCCATGGACAGGGACACCCTAACCAAGAGCATGCTGGCCATAGCCTCATCCAGCCTGGCCTTAAACATCTCCAGGGTCTTTCTGGAGGTGGCAGAAGTCATCAAACAGTTTAATACCATGAAGTAACAGAACACAGACGAGCAGCCTAGACCTACTTGTAACTATCTCCCTGAACAGGGCTGTGCATGGCACCAAGAGAATACATTTGAGTCTCAGGTAATTTAAATGCCCCTACCCCCACCCCCCCAGATCAGGCTGGCCAGAGTCTCATCCAGCCTGGTCTCAAACACCTCCAGCCATGGGGCCTCAACCACCTCCCTGGGCAATCCATGCCAGCCTCTCACCACTCTCATGCTGAACAATTTCCTCCTCACATCCAGGCTGAATCTCCCCATCTCCAGCTTTGCTCCATTCCCCCCAGTCCTGTCACTCCCTCAGAGCCTAAAAAGTCCCTCCCCAGCTTTTTTGTAGGCCCCCTTCAGATACTGGAAGGCCACAAGAAGGTCACCTGGGAGCCTCCTCCTCTTCTACAGACTAAAGAGCCCCAACTCTTTCAGTCTGTCCTCATAGCAGAGCAGCTTCAACCCTCTGAGCATCCTCGTGGCCCTTCTCTGGACACGCTCCAGATGGTGACCCTCCAACAGGTTGCCAAGCCTATTTAATAACAATTAGCATGAGAAGAGGCTGGGTAAGGAGATACAGACTTTTTATTTTCTACATGCACCATATGTACAACATAGGCAAGAAAAGAGCTGAGATGAGAAATGCAGGGACAAGCCCAACAGATTAATCAGTCTTGATATCTACTTATTATATGTGGGCTTTAGGATGATGGTATAAATGAATCAGACAGATGCTACTTGAAGAACAGCACATTGGTGTGTGAGATCTGAGGCTGCAGAGCAAACACATTCAACTTGGGAAAACATTTTTCATGCAATTAGCTGTTTTTCTTGTATGTATACACACACATATATATGTATACATATACACATATACATCCATACACACACACACATATATATATATATATATATATATATATACACACACAGCTATATACACACGCATATATATATATACACACACATACAAGTTCACAGGATATTAGGGGTTGGAAGGAACACAAAAAGATCATTGAGTCCAACCCCCCTCGAGAGCAGGACCACACAGTCTAACATAGATCACAGAGGAACACATCCAGACAGGCCTTGAAAGGCTCCAGCAAAGGAGACTCCACAACCTTGATAGGCAGCCTGTGTCAGTGCTCTGTGACCCTTACAGGAAAGAAGTTCCCCCTTGTGCTGGGCTGGAACCTCCTGTGCTGCAGCTTACACACACACACACACACACATATACACACACACATATTTATATACACATACATATATGTATACACACACACACACATATATATATACATACATATATATATAGGTGCACACACAAACATACATATACATATATAAGTCAGACTGGATGACCTTGGAGGCTTCTTCCAACCTGGTTGATTCTATGATTCTGTGAGTCCAATTCTGGGCTCCTCAATTCAAGAGATGCTGGAACATGTCCAGAGAAGGGCAACGAAGCTGGTGAGAGGCCTGGAACATAAACCCTTTGAGGAGAGGCTGAGGGAGTTGGGGTTGTTTAGCCTGGAGAAGAGGAGAGTCAGGGCAGACCTCATTGCTGTTTACAACTATCTTAAGGGAGGCTGTCGCCAGGTGGGGGTTGGTCTCTTCTGCCAGGCAACCAGCAACAGAACAAGGGGACACAGTCTCAAGTTGTGGCAGGGGAGGTCTAGGTTGGATGTTAGGAGGAAGTTGTTGTCAGAGAGAGTGATTGGCATTGGAATGGGCTGCCCAGGGAGGTGGTGGAGTCGCTGTCCCTGGAGGTGTTGAAGCAAAGCTTGGCTGAGGCACTTAGTGCTATGGTCTAGGTGACTGGCTAGGGCTGGGTGCTAGGTTGGACTGGATGATGTTGGTGGTCTCTTCCAACCTGTTTGATTCTATGATTGTATGAATATATACATACATGTATACACACACACATGCACATACATATATACACACACATACATACATATATGTTCTAGGAACTGGTTGTAATGACTCCACCTATTCCCAGAACTAACTGTACTAACCCTATCCCTATACTGAATATGTGTGATTTTGTAGCATGAATCTTTTACCTGAACAATGTGAAGTTGTGCAAGGGCTTTGAAGGGGGACCTCCCCTTGTCACCCAATGCTGATTAAACATATTCATAACACTCTGCATGTTGTGAGGTCTCATTTTCTGTAAGTCACAACCCAAACCATTCAATAATTCGATGAACAGTCAGAAATCACATCCAGAGACTGAAAAATGGTGGTAAGATTTTGTATTTGTAGAGATGGAAAGAGGAGTAGGGAAGCAGAATTCAGTCCCTGGTGCTTCCCTTCTTCTCCAGTTTCTTATATTCAACCATTCTGATGCAACAAATTACAGGCTTCTGTTGTGAGTGTAAAAGATATTCCTTAGAACTATTTTTCCACTGAAACAGAGCAGTGAAAATTCACTTGTGCCTTGGACAGAGGAGAGTCAAAAGTTCTGAAAACATCCACAGCCTTTTATAGAAGTCTCTCTGGCTGTTGTTGTTTTCCAAACGTTCTCAGAGAGATTCTGGTTCATGCTAAGGATACCAAACTTTCTTCTCCAGCAGTTTTTCATTAGGAAAAGCCTTCAATTAATGCATATAAATGTTGCAGAAACCTGTTTAGCTTGCTGTGGGAGCATGGTCAAGGCCCCACAGATCAGTGTGATCAAAGGCAATGCCACATGGTCTCCAGGCTATTCAATGTGAATTGTGCCAGAGACCTTTATCAATCATTTCAGCTCTCAATATATCCCCTCGGGACACAAGGCACACACCTACACATCAGCATAATTAGTCAAGGACAACCCACTCCATCAGCATAAACCATGCCTTGTTTTCCTCATTAACGAGGTGTCCACTGTCTATCCTTTCTGAGATAAGGTAGCCTGCAGCTGGTGGGAACCAAGGTCAGCATCTGCCTGTTGTCCTCCTTCTTCAATTTGCATTCCCACATATAAACAGATCCTTTGAATCCCATTTGAGGTTCACCATCTGGTAAGACAAACCATATTACTTATATAAAATGCCCTCACCCTCCTTACCTACTATTTACTTTGTGAAGCAGGTCCAGAATATGCAGAGATTTCCTCCAGCCAACAGATCACCTACCTTTTAATTATTCTCCTTCCTTCCTTTGCTGTCTACAACTACCTGAGGGGTGGTTGTGGCCAGGAGGAGGTTGCTCTCTTCTCTCAGGTGGCCAGCACCAGAACGAGAGGACACAGCCTCAGGCTGCACCAGGGGAGATTTAGGCTGGAGGTGAGGAGAAAGTTCTTCCCTGAGAGAGTCATTGGACACTGGAATGGGCTGCTCGGGGAGGTGGTGGAGTCGCCGTCCCTGGAGCTGTTCAAGGCAAGGTTGGACGTGGCACTTGGTGCCATGGTCTGGCCTTGAGCTCTGTGGTAAAGGGTTGGACTTGATGATCCATGAGGTCTCTTCCAACCCTGATGATACTGTGATACTGTAAAGACCAAAACAATGCTACCTCAGTCTTTCCCAGCATCATTTTGTAATTATCTATGCAATCAGCTTTTCTTAGTGAACAATTGTGGGATTAATGTAACAGTGGTCAATCAGTGGACCAGCTGCAACACAAGCCCTTAGCCAAACTATCTGAGTCAGAGTGGACCTGAACATTGTGCAAGAGGAAAGAATGAGAATTTGCATATCAGAAGAAGCAAGGAGACAGGTCCTTTGCTACCTGATGAATAGGCCAAGGCTGTTCTTCTTATCTGATGAATATGCTAACTGTTGCTCCACGGGAAGCAGATGTGGCAGACAAGAATTTAGATTAGAAGAAGAGACGGTTTTGCATGTGATAAAATGACTATTCAATGTGTAAATATGTTAAGCCTTCTGATACCTTCTGACAAAGTATATAAGTCCTGTATGTTGCCTAATAAAATCGGAACTTAGCTTGCATGAAGCTGCCTCCCTGTCCCTTCGTCTCAGCAAACAATGAAAAGTGCTGAACAGTAGATTCTAACACATGCAGGTTTCTGCATGCCTGTAAGAGATGAAACCTGGCCCAATGTAGATTCATTTCTAACAAACTTGCAGCTTTGAAAGGTTGGGAAGCATCACTTTGAAAGCAGAGGACAGTTGTGCTAGTTTGAAACTAGAGAGAATGCTTTGGTCAGAAGAATTAGATTCCAGGCTGTGAAAAGGAAACAATGGTGATGTCTACTTCACTCATAGGCTTGCTGAGATGGATAAGAACAAGAACACAAATATAGATAAGAGAGATGTTCTCTGCCTGGGCTTTGGGCTGCATCTCTCTCTCTAACCTAAACTGCTGTCTCTGTGATTAATCCACCTGCTTCCTAACCCTGCCCTGGCCAACCCTCTACCATCAAAAAAAGGCAAGATCCTGGGTAAGGTTGAGGGAAGGTGGAAGAGTGGTTGAGAGCCCCACCTGGGACTCAGGTTTCTGGGAGGGCTGCTGTGTTTCTGTATTACCTTTTACCTTGTCTATTTCTGTATTACCTTTTGACTTGTCTATTTCTGTCTGTAACTGTATATAAAGACCTGCTTGTATGTTGTGCTAAGCTGTAAATATAAAGCTTCATTCAATTTCCAGATGCGCTGGGTCTAGTCTGGGTGATTTCCAAAGTGTGTGGGGGGCAGGGAACACCCAAACCATCACAAAAGTGTAACAGCTTCACCAAAAACAAGTGCTGCTTTCCTTCAGTAGAGTGATTTTCCTTTTCCTCCTTTCCCATTTCTTTTTTCCTTTCCTTGCCCTCCCGTTGCCCTTTCCTTTCCTCTCCTCTTTCTCCTCTCCTTTCCCCTTTCCCTTCCCCTTTCCCCTTCTCTTCTCTTTCCTCTCCTCTTTCCTTTTCCCTCCTGTCCCCTTCCCTTTCCCCTTCCCTTTCCCCTTTCTCCTCTCCTTTCTCCTTTCCCTTCCCCTTTCCTCTCCTCTTCTCTTTCCTCTCCTCTTTCCTTTTCCTTTCTTTCCCCTTCCCTTTCCCCTTTCCTTTCCCCTTTCTCCTCTCCTTTCTCCTTTCCCTTCCCCTTTCTCCTCCTCTTCTCTTTCCTCTCCTCTTTCCTTTTCCTTCCTTTCCCCTTCCCTTTCCCCTTTCCTTCCCTTCCCACTTTTGCATTTTATTTTCATTTCTCCTTTCTCTTCTCCCCCTATTTTCTCCTATTTTATTTTAACCTCTTTCTTCAACTCCATCATTAAAATGCAGATTTTTATCCTGGCTCCTTTGACCTGCAGTTTTGATGTTGGCTTTTTATTCTGCCCAGATGACTTTCTAACCATGGCAGGGAAAGAAAATCAGCAGGAGGGATCTAAGACATCAATCGTGACAGCAAATGCATGCTACTAGTCTAGCACACCCTATGTTTCCAGATGTTTCCAGGAGGTTGTAGCCAAGTGGGGGTTGGTCTCTTCTGCCAGGCAAGCAGCAACAGAACAAGGGGACACAGTCTCAAGTGGTGGCAGGGGAGGTCTAGGCTGGATGTTAGGAGGAAGTTGTTGGCAGAGAGAGTGATTGGCATTGGAATGGGCTGCCCAGGGAGGTGGTGGAGTCACCGTCCCTGGAGGTGTTGACGCAAAGCCTGACTGAGGCACTTAGTGCCATGGTCTAGTTGATTGTCTAGGGCTGGGTGCTAGATTGGACTGGATGATCTTGGAGGTCTCTTCCAACCTGCTTGGAATTCTATGATTCTATGAAACAAAGACAAGTAAATAAAACAATCAAACAAAACCCTTCAACCTAGAACTCGACAGAACTAAGCCCTCAACATACAATATTGGATAACGAACTGCATGCAGCGACAAACGCCTGAGAATCCTTTCTGTGGCTTTCTGGGGAGGGTGATGAATTATATCCAAATAATTCAAATAAAAGCAAGTCTGAAAATGGGCTGTGGTGGGTGGTTGCTTGCTTTTCATTATTTTTTTTTTACCCCCTGCTAAATGTTGCCATAAATGTTTCCCTCAGCAGATGCAGACGCACATCATTTCTTTGGGGGTTTTATAACCATGACAACCAGTTTTAAAGGAACGTTTTCAGTTTCCATCATTTAAATTAGAAGTGCAGCCAAAAAAGAGGCTTGTAAAATGAGCAGAAGCATCTACTATTTTCACATCTTCCTAAGAAGAATCCATGGCTCCGTTTCTGCCAGCTTATTCTATACAAATGTGAAGAAGAGGCTCAGGGGAGACCTCATTGCTGTCTATAACTGCCTGAAGGGAGGCTGTAGCCAGGTGGGGGTTGGTCTCTTCTGCCAGGCAACCAGCAACAGAGCAAAGGGGACACAGTCTCAAGTTGTGCCAGGGGAAGTCTAGGCTAGATGTTAGGATGAAGTTGTTGTCAGAGAGAGTGATTGGCATTGGAATGGGCTGCCCAGGGAGGTGGTGGAGTCACCATCCCTGGAGGTGTCCAAGAAACACCTGGATGAGGCACTTAGTGCCATGGTCTAGTTGATTGGAGAAGACTGGGTGCTAGGTTGGATTGGATGATGTTGGAGGTCTCTTCCAACCTGGTTGGTTCTATGATTCTATGATTTGATAGGGCTGAGTGATAGATTGGACTGGATGATCTTGGAGGTCTCTTCCAACCTGGTTGATTCTATGATTCAATGATTTGATAGGGCTGGGTGCTAGGTTGGACTGGATGATCTTGGAGGTCTCTTCTAACCTGGCTGATTGTATGATTCTATAATCCCGTGAATCTATGAAGCTAAATAGCAATTTTTCATTTAAAAATTATTTAAAAGCAAAGTTTATTCTCCTGCTAATATGCCTTCATTTTAAAGATAGTGAAATAAATTCTTTCTCATTTGAGCTCATGTTAGATTTAATGATATTGTAATTTATAATGAGTAAAGCATGTTGACACTCAATGCATATGATGACTCCTTTGAAGTTACTTCCTTTTAGAAGAGATGAATTTTGATGAGTTTTTCCAAAAGGGTTGAAAGAGTTTAGGTAAGCTAAAAATAACTCAGGGGTGAGTTTAATCTGGGTTAGACACTGTTCCTTTTATTTTACATTGAAATCTCATTAGCAGCAAGGTGCAGAGGACCTTTCAGTGCTTTCAAATCCTTTAAAAATTGATTCCAAGCTCTGACCTGGTGTCATGAAGAGAGGCCAGTACCCAAGGCCAACAGCCAGCCAGTGATAGTGTCTGGATGACCTGCTGAGCTGGGGCTTCATCCTAAAAGGCTCCTCTTTGATCCTATTTCTGTTTCTGCCTATGTCCATCTCCACCCAGGGCTTCTCAGCCCTGCTGAGCACATGCTCACCCAAAGCTCAGTACTGCTCATTAATGCTGGAGCTGCCCATTTGAACACCTGAAGGATGAGGTCAAATGGGAAAAAGATGTGTGTAGCATCCACTGAAAGAGAATAAAAGATGATACTGTCCCAAAATTCCCTTTTTTCTCTTGGCCCATGAAAGAAACTACAATAAGGCTTCCTAATACCACTAAAAAAAGAGGGCTAGGGGCTTGCTTGGATGCAATCAAAACACTGAGCAGCACCATTTTGGTTGACAGAAAACTAGACTTGACCCAACAATGTGTGCTCACAGCCCAAAAGGCAAACCATACCCTGGGCTGCATCAAAAGCAGCATGGATGGCAGGCTGAGGGAGGAGATTCTATTCTACCTCTCTGAAACTTCACTGGGCTCATCTGCTTGAAGTCAAAGGAGTATTTAAACAGAGTAGGGCTTTGTCAGCACTGATATCTTCTACATACCTCTTTTCTTTCGCAGGTTTCACATGATTAGTCCTTGGGTTGTCATTTCTAGCTCATATTTCTAACCCATAGTGAAGCAGCTTGCATAATGTCTCCATGGAGTTGCTTTTGTTTGCCATGTTTTCAAAACACTCTTTCAGCATGGCTGGGTGTTGTATCATAGAATAGAATCATAGAATCAGTCAGAGTTGGAAGGGACCACAAGGATCATCTAGTTCCAACCCCCCTGACATGGGCAGGGACATTCTACTCTCAATCAGGCTGGACACAGCCTCATCCAACCTGGTCTTAAACACCTCCACAGATGGGGCCTCCCTGGGCAACTCATTCCAGCCTCTCACCATTCTCATGCTGAACAACTTCCTCCTCTGAACCTATCCACCTCCAACTTTGCTCCATTCCCCCTAATCCTGTCACTCCTTGATAGCCTAAAAAGTCCCTCCCCAGCTTTTTTGTAGGCCACCTTGTTGCAAGGTATTAAAAAACTAGAGGAGTGTCTTCCATATTCAGAGTTTCACAGCAATGTTACTCCTGATTGCCCACCCAAACTGCTTCCCAAGCTGGATACACTTTCTGGGCAGCACAAAGCTGCTTCTCCATTAGAAACACCTCAGTGGCCCTTGTGCAGTGTTCCTTTGTGAATATCCAAACTTGTGACTTCTTCCTCCTGCTTGTAGTTGGATGTTAACTTGCATTCTGGTTTCAAGCCAAACCACACTTCTGGTACAGGGCTACAATAATTAATTCATGCTTCCATTAACTAACCACATCTTTCCAAGCTGAGCAACAAAATCCCAAATAAGTGAAGCAAAATGCTAGCTTAAAACAAGTGCGGCAGAAAATTGCAACCAAAACCCTATCATCTAGAGAAGAGCAAATCAGGAAAGTGACCTCAAGATCCTTCAAAACAAGGTAACTCATGTTGCTATCATGAAATTACCAGGGATGTGTCTCTCAAAGCACCTTGAGAAAATAAGGGGTTTTAGTGTCAAACTATATTTCTCACATCTGATCTCTCCTGATCCCACAGTTTTGAAAGCAGCAGTGAGTTAATTTCATCTGAGGATACATCTGGGGGGGTTGCATTACAGTAAGGTGAAACCCCCTCAAAGCTTCTCTCTTGATGAGAAAGATGATAAATGAATGCTCTCATTCTGTTGGCTGAGAGCAGATGGAAGGGGACAACTTTTGGGGTAACAACCCCCACCTTTGAATCATAGAATCAACCATGTTGGAAGACACCTCCAACATCATCCAGTCCAACCTAGCACATAGCCCTAGACAATCAGCTAGAGCATGGCACTAAGTGCCCCATCCAGGCTTTGCTTCAACACCTCCACGGATGGTGACTCCACCACCTCCCTGGGCAGCCCATTCCAATGCCAATCACTCTCTCTGCCAACAACTTCCTCCTAACATCCAGCCTAGACCTCCCCTGCCACAACTTGAGACAGTGTCCCAGAACTGGACACAGCACTCATGGTGTGGCCTGATCAGTGCTGAGTACAGGGGCAGAAGAACCTCCCTTGTCCACTGCCACACTCTTCCTGAACCAGGCCAGGATGCCATTGGCTCTCCTGCCCACCTGGGCACACTGCTGGCTCATCTACCAGTACCCCCAGCTCCCTCTCTGCCTGGCTGCTCTCAGCCACTCTGGACCCAGCCTGTAGTGCTGCTTGGGGTTGTTGTGGCCAAGGTGCAGAACCCTGCACTTGGCCTTGTTAAATCTCATCCCATTGGCCTCTGTCCACCCATCCAGCCTGGCCAGGTCCCTCTGCAGGCCTCTCCTACCTTCCAACAGATCAACACCTGCTCCTAGCTTGGTGTCACCTGCAAACTTACTGATGCTGGACTCAATCCCCTGGTCCAGATCATCAATAAAGATATTGAACAGGACTGGACCCAGCACTGACCCTTGGGGAACACCACTAGTGCCAGCTGCCAACTGCATGTGGCACCATTCACCACCACTCTCTGGGCCTGGCCTTCCAGCCAGTTCTTGTCCCATATCAGAGTGAATCTGTCCAAACCATGAGCTGCCAGCTTTGCCAGGAGCTTGTTGTGTCAGACAGTGTCAAAGGCTTTGCTGCAGTCCAGGTAGACTACATCCACAGCCTTCCCCACATTCACCAGGCGGGTAATCTGATCATAAAAGGAGATCAGGTTGGTGAGGCAGGACCTGCCCTTCCTAAACCCATGCTGGCTGGGCCTGATCCCTTGGCTATCCTGTAGGTGCTTTGTGATGGCACCCAAGATGACCTGTTCCATCACCTTACCTGGCACTGAGGTCAGGCTCACAGGTCTGTAGTTTTCTGGCTCCTCCTTACGACCCTTCTTGTGAATGGGTATCACATTGGTCAGCTTCCAGTCTTCAGGGACCTCTCCAGTGAGCCAGGACTGCTGATAAATGATGGAGAGTGGCTTGGGCAGCTCAGCTGCCAGCTCTCTCAGCACCCTAGGTTGGATCCCATCCCGTCCCATGGACTTGTGAGGATCCAAATGACGCAGCAGGTCCCTTACTGCTTCCTCATGGATTAGAGGGGGACTGTACTGGTCCCTGACCAGTATATGTGACCTTCCACCACAGTTAGAGGGCAATTTAAATTCCTTCACAATGTCACCTGGATATGATTTAAGGAGGGCTAAGGAAATGTAAAGAGGAGTGAATGCACAAGACGTCTGTCATTCAAAAGAGAGCTGTTAGTCTATCAGAGATAGTAATGTGCTTTCAGTTCAAATCACAATGTACAAACACCTCTACACAAAACTTCACATATGTACACTTGCACATACACACATGCATGAACATATACCCACTTGCCTGCAAATAAAGTTATTACAGAGGTGAACTGAAAAGAAAAACAGCAGAGAAAGGAGGCAAGCATTCTCCCAGAAGAAACTACAAAACCTGTCTTGAAACAACCACCATGGAGACAGCTGTTCAAAGTGCTCGTGTTTCCACCACCATTCTTTCTTCCCCAGCTAGTGCTTTCCTTCCTTCTCTGGCCTCTGCAAAATAATTAAGCTTAAAGAAATACTTCAGACTAGCAGCAGTGCAGGACTCAATTCAAGAGAGATGTTGAGATGCTGAAATGTGTCCAGAGAAGGGCGACAAAGATGGTGAGAGGCCTGAAACATAAACCCCATGAGGAGAGGCTGATGGAGCTGGGGTTGTTTAGGCTGAAGAAGAGGAGGCTCAGGGGTGACCTCATTGCTGTCTACAACAAACTGAAGGGAGGCTGTAGCCAGGTGGGGTTGGTCTCTTTTCCCAGGCAACCAGCAACAGAAGAAGTGGACACCGTCTTGAGTTGTGCTGGGGGAGGTCTAGGCTGGATGTTAGGAGGAAGTTGTTGTCAGAGAGAGTGATTGGCATTGGAATGGGCTGCCCAGGGAGGTGGTGGAGTCACCGTCCCTGGAGGTGTTGAAGCAAAGCCTGGCTGAGGCACTTAGAGCCATGGTCTAGTTGCTTGTTTAGGGCTGGGTGCTAGGTTGGCCTGGATGATCTTGAAGGTCTCTTCCAGCCTGGTTGATTCTATGATTCTGTGACTCACCCAGGATCCTGCTCCTGCATTGTTTGTGAGGAAGGATCTTTTCCACCATGAGCTATTCCGCAGTGTGAAGGGTAAATGTGAAATCTAAGACGGCAAAGCCTGTTGCAGCGCTGAGATTTGCAGCCCCATGGGAGGGAAGGCAGAGCTTATCAGAGAGCTATGTGCTGGCTGAAGGAAAAGAGAAGCATGGTCTTTTCCCTAGTTACTGGACAGAAACACAAATGCTTTTTCTCACTAATATTGCACAACTGAATATCATTTGACTCTATAAATGGTCCTACTCAAAAAGAGTCTTACAAGAATAAAGAAAATGCTGCAGATTTCTTTCAGAAAGCATTCTATCAAATCAGCTATGGCACACCCAGTAAACATCAGAGGCTTGACAGGGGCTGCACAGTATATTAGATTCTCTTTCCAGTGCTCCTATCTTAATTCTATCACAGCTCTCAGGAAATTAAATGCACTCTATATTGTTCCTTCATTTGTGATATACCTGACCTTGGTCTAGGTTCTGGTTTTTCAACCCAGGCAGTCATAAGTCTCCTTTTCTGCTGTTGCTGAATCTGAAATATCCGAATTAATGAGGTCTCTCGTTTCGTTATCACATGATCTAAGCTGCCAAAATGTTTACTTTCTCCATGAGTGATGAACAAAGGAATAAAAATGTAAATCCTCTCCGTGTTCCTTCAAACACTCCTTTACATAAAATCCACTACCCCGGCTGGTTTTTACTCCCCAGATGTACACTGCAACACGCAAAGAGTGCTCAAATTTAATCATGAGCATGAAAATAATTCCAGAGGAGATGTGCCTTAGACCCACTTTGAATGATAGAATCAGTCAGGGTTGGAAGGGACCACAAGGAGCAGCTAGTTCCAACACCCCTGACATGGGTACAGACACCCTACCCTAGATCAGGCTGCACACAGCCTCATCCAGCCTGGCCTTAAACACCTCCAGCCATGGGGCCTCAACCACCTCCCTGGGCAACCCAGTCCAGGCTCTCACCACTCTCATGCTCAACAACTTTCTCCTCACATCCAGGCTGAATCTCCCCACCTCCAGCTTTGCTCCATTCCCCCCAGTCCTGTCATTCCCTGACAGCCTAAAAAGTCCATCCCCAGCTTTTTTCTAGGTCCCCTTCAAATCCTGGAAAGCCACAAGAAGGTCACCTGGGAGCTTCCTCTTCTCCAGATTGAAGAGCCCCAAGTCTTTCAGTCTGTCCTCATAGCAGAGCTGCTGCAGCCCTCTGCTCATCCTCATGGCCCTTCTTTGGACACTCCCCAGCATCTCTACACCCCTCTTGTGATAGAGGCTCCAGAACTGGATGCAATACTCCTGGTGGGGTCTCATCAGAGCGGAGTAGAGGGGGAGAATCACCTCCCTGGCCCTGCTGGCCACACTTCTCCTGATGCAGCCCAGGCTCTGGTTGGCTTTCTGGGCTGCAAGTGCACACTGCTGGCTCATGTTGAGCTTCTTGTCCAGCAGCACCTCCAAGTCCCTCTCCTCAGGGCCTCTGAGCCTCCTCTTCTCCAGGCTGAACACCTCCTGCTCTCTCAGCCTCTCCTCACAGGGAGATGCTACAGGGCTGTGCTACAGGTCCCTCATCAGCCTTGTTGCCCCTCTCTGGACATGCTCCACCACCTCAGCATCTCTCCTGATTTGAGGGGCCCAGAACTGAACACAGGATTCAAATCCTTGGGACAGTTTGTGCTATAGCTTTGTTGTTCCATTGTTTGTTTGCTGTTGGGGTTTTTTTTTCTTCCTATCTTCAGAGTGTTAGAAAGAAAGGAAAGATGTCAAATATCAACATGATAAAAACAATAAAAATGAACTAATAGTAAGGCATCTTTGGCTTTCAGCTACAGGAACATTGTCCCATTTGAAAGAGTTTGGGATACAGAGCCAAAAATGATTTGCTATAAATAGGGCCAGCAAGAGACCTTTGTTTGCATGAGTCTGAATGGAGGATGGGCCACAGGCTCAGCTGGTGCAAGTTCAGCATGTCACAGTCAGTCTAAATATTGTGATTTACACCAGCTGAGATAAGGCTTTCTGCTTCTATTTTAATAAATCAGCTGTAGGAATAAATTTCTCCTTACTCACTTGGTGTGGTTCTGCTGAGATGTTTAACCACACTAGCACAACAACGATGTTTTTACTGCTAACCACAAATGAAACATCCTTTGTGCCACATAAAGCACATCTTTTAGCAAAGATTGATTTTAGAGGCACTAATTATGTGATATAGTATTGCAGGAACTGGAGTAATTCCCTTCTAAAATCCATTTAATTTCTTTTTAATTACTTATGTTTACCAATTCCTTTAGATTGGGAAAAAAAAAGCTCAAAACTGCAGTTAGCAAAGGAGGCTTGAAGAGGAATGATTAAGAACATCTGGCATATACATAATTATCCTAGGCAATTTATTCTGCCTTTACCATTTCACTACAGCTGTGGTAATGAGGTAGAGCTGGGTTCTATCACTTTTCTGAACATTTAGAAGGACCTTACTGCACAGATAGTTTCACTGAAATAACTGGCAATAATTAAAGTGTATAATGTCAAACCTTGGAAGAAAGGATGGCAAATTCTTTCTCTTTACTAGATAAGAGCTGCCAGCCCCAAATGTGTGGTCACTTTTGTCCATTAATAAACTCAGGAAAGTATGAGTTTATGTGAATCACAGATTCAGGGTTAAATACTGTGACTGAATCAGTCAGGGTTAAAAGGGACCACAAGGATCATCAAGTTCCAAACCCCCTGAAATGATCAGGGACACAACCCTAGATCAGGTTGGACAGAGCCTGAAAGAATACCTGAATGGAACTCATTATAGCAAACATCATGGGCAGCTTCTTTGGTTTTAGTTTAATAGGAGGATGAATCAATACTGAAATCATATTGATTCTGCTAATATTTGGAAGGAAAGAGAAGTGTGACTCTTCTGGCCACAGATCTGCTAATGGTATTCCCTCTCTGCTCTGGTAAGAGCTGGTAGAATCACAGAATCACTGAGGCTAGAAGAGACCACTGAGATCATCAAGTCCAGC
The DNA here is from genome assembly GCF_015220805.1 of Pogoniulus pusillus. Taxonomy (NCBI): domain Eukaryota; kingdom Metazoa; phylum Chordata; class Aves; order Piciformes; family Lybiidae; genus Pogoniulus; species Pogoniulus pusillus. The sequence goes on along the minus strand of NC_087264.1, from coordinate 5,996,273 downwards.
CTACAACCTGGAGTATTGCATCTAGCTCTGGAGCCCTCAACATGGGAAGGACATGGACCTGATGGAATGGGCCCAGAGGAGAAGCACAAAAATAATCAGGGGACTGGAACACCTCTCCTACTAGGACAGGCTGAGGAAGCTGGAGTTGTTCACCTTGGAGAAGAGAAGGCTCTGTAGACAACGAATAGTGGCCTTGAAGGGGGCCTATGAAAAGGCTGGAGAGGGATGATTTACAAAGGCCTGGGATAGTAAGATGAGGAGCAATGGTTTGAAATTAGAGAAGAGGGGGGGTGGCCTCTTCTCCCAGGTAACCAGCAATAGAACAAGGGGACACAGTCTCAAGTTGTGCCAGGGTAGGTATAGGCTGGATATTAGGAAGAAGTTCTTCCCAGAAAGAGTGATTTCCCATTGGAATGGGCTGCCCAGGGAGGTGGTGGAGGCACCGTCCCTGGGGGTCTTCAAGAAAAGCCTGGCTGAGGCATTTAGTGCCATGGTCTAGTTGATTGGATAGGGCTGGGTGCTAGGTTGGACTGGATGATCTTGGAGGTCTCTTCCAACCTGCTTGATTCTATGATTCCTTCATGCTCTTCTGAACTTTTTTCCTAGTATAAGAGTAGATTTAGATGGGATGTTAAGAACAAGTTCTTTGCCACGAGGGTGGTGGAACACTACAGCGTGTTGCCCAGAGCAGTAGCTGAGGCCACATCCCTGGAGAGATTCAAGATCAGGCTTGACAAGGCTCTAAGCAACTTGATCTAGTGGAGGATGCCCCTGCTCGCTGCAGGAAGAATGGATTTTGGATGTCCATTCCAACCCAAACCATCCTATGAGTCTACTCTATGACTTTTTGGATCTCTTCATTCTTACGAAGCACGGAGCAGGCACAACACAGAACTGCCAGTAGCCATCCTGTTACCAACAGCTTCTATTTCCATAGGTCAGTGAGAATCTGGAAGAAATCTCCTAAGAGCATTCCAGAGTGACATGACCAGTGTCAGGAACAACCATCATATCCAGATGACTGAAGAATGCCTGGGATCTTCTATATGAGTTCCTAAAATAGAAAAATGAGCAAAAAAAATAATTGAAGTTGCACAAGAAAAACCTTTCCATCATGTTGTTTTTCAGTCTCAGCAGTACCATTTGAAAACCAATCTAAAAATTCTGCTTCATGGATTTCCACAGGATATGGGTGCTGGTTTGAGGCTACTTGGAGTATTTTAACAAGAGAAATTAGACTTGTGGCTGTGAAAAAAAAAATAATCATAGAATGATTGAATTAACCAGGTTGGAAGAGACCTCCAAGATCATCCAGGCCAACCTAGCACCCAGCCCTAGACAAGCAACCAGACCATGGCACTAAGTGCCTCAGCCAGGCTTTGCTTCAACACCTCCAGGGACAGTGACTCCACCACCTCCCTGGGCAGCCCATCCCAATGCCAATCACTCTCTCTGACAACAACTTCCTCCTAGCATCCAGCCTAGACCTGCCCTGGCACAGCTTGAGACTGTGTCCCCTTGTTCTATTGCTGCTTGCCTAGGAAAAGAAACCAACCCCACCTGGCTACAGCCTCTCTTCAGGTAGTTGTAGACAGCAGTGAGGTCACCCCTGAGCCTCCTCTTCTGCAGGCTGCACACCCCCAGCTCCCTCAGCTTCTCCTCACAGGGCTGTGCTCCAGGCCCTTCACCAGCTTCATCACCCTTCTCTGGACACCTTCCAGTATCCATTTATTTGTGCTGTTTCTTCAAGATCTTAAGACAGGACCTTCCTTCTTCTGTCGTCTACTTACCATACACCTGTTCCTGGCTCCTACCTTGCCATTTGGAACTGATTTTATATTTTCATTCAGGGGACCAGTCAAGTCCACCACAGCACTGACCCTTAATTATCTCCTCTTGTCGTTTCCACTGTCTCTTCTTCCATCTTCCTGTTTGCTCTTTGGCGCAGTTTCGCAGTGCCTCACGTCTGTCTGCATCGCTCTTGTGAGCATGAGCGACAGCTTTATTGAAGATTCAGCTTTTCTTCTCTGCTCACTGTCTGCCAAATATCGAACTAAGTTATTTTGGAGACTACTGTTCACATCCAGGCACTGAAAACGCAGACGCTTACTCCTACTTTAACCAGACATGTTTTATAGGACGCAGTCCAAACTCGAATGGAGTTGGCCCAGCAGCTTCCCTCACAAAATAACATTAGCATTTCCTTGCAGAAACTGAGGGCTAGAAAATATAGCATAGAATCATGAAATCAACCAGGTTGGAAGAGACCTCTAAGATCATCCAGTCCAACCTAGCACCCAGCCCTAGACAATCAACCAGAACATGGCACTAAGTGCCTCAGCCAGGCTTTTCTTCAACACTTCCAGGGATGCTGACTCCACCACCTCCCTGGGCAGCCCATTCCAATGCCAATCACTCTCTCTGGCAACAACTTCCTCCTACACATGCCAGTATCTCAACATCTCTCTTGAATTGAGGAGCCCAGAACTGGACACAGCACTCAAGGTGTGGCCTGACCAGTGTTGAGTACAGGGGAAGAATAACCTCCCTTGTCCTACTGGCCACACTGTTCCTGATCCAGGCCAGGATGCCATTGGCTCTCTTAGCCACCTGGGCACACTGCTGGCTCATCTTCAGCTTAGTATCTACCAGTACCCCCAGGTCCCTTTCTTCCTGGCTGCTCTCCAGCCACTCTGTCCCCAGCCTGTAGTGCTGCTTGGGGTTGTTGTGGCCAAAGTGCAGAACCCAACACTTGGCCATGTTAAATCTCAATCTCAGGTCAGGATCCATTTCCTCCTTATAGAGTGGAAGGTATTCTTTGTATTTTATCTATGTAACCTTTGATTTAAGTCTGTTTAACTGAGATGAAACTTTTTAAGTCTTGTCTTCACATTTCTACTTACAAGATCATGCACTGATGGAAATGCATCTTAAAGCTCACTGTTTGGAAAACAGATTTTGGTTACCAGTTCTCAATCCATTCAGAGAAACAGTGTAATTTTGAGAACATGTCTCACAAGGAAGCTGAAGAACAGAAATCTCTTGGTTATTTTTACCATTTTTCTTTAGAGCAATATTTACATGGATACATCTGGCTGTGACAAAGACAGATCTCATTAAATCCATCAGATCACCCTGCTTTTTGGAACTAGTGTTGCTGTGAATAGCACAAGATGAAGTAAAAGTTAAACAAAAGTTAAGAGAAGGAAAAATTACCTAAACTAAATAACAGGCAAAGAAATTCACATATTAGCTAGTCCAAAGATTTTATTTCTGTTAAGTGCCTCTATTCTTAGTCCTCACATAGTCTATTTCATAAAATCATAGAATCAACCAGGTTGGAAGAGATCTCCAAGATCATCCAGGCCAACCTAGCACCCAGCCCTAGACAATCAACCAGACCATGACACTAAGTGCCTCAGCCAGGCTTTGCTTGAATGCCTCCAGGGATGGTGACTCCACCACTTCCCTGGGCAGCCCATTCCAATGGGAAATCACTCTCTCTGCCAACAACTTCCTCCTAACATCCAGCCTAGATCTCCCCCAGCACAACTTGAGACTGTGTCCCTTTTTTCAATTGCTTGCCTAGAAATCCTGTTTGTCTTTTTTTTTTTCTAGATCTGAGCATTTCACTATTTTCAAGGAACTATCTGCAGTAACAGTCAGATGTCTTTCCTGAGTGGTACCTGGTAATTTATTGTATAGGTAAAACCTGCCTGGGAGAAGAGACCAACTCCCACCTGGCTACAGCCTCCCTTCAGGTAGCTGTAGACAGCAATGAGGTCTGCCCTGAGCCTCTTCTTCTCCAGCCTAAACACTCCCAGGTCCCTCAGCCTCTCCTCACAGGGCTGTGCTCCAGGCCCTTCAACAGCTTTGTTGCCCTTCTCTGGACACATTCCAGTATCTCAACACCTCTCATAAATTGAGGAGCCCAGAACTGGACACAGCACTCAAGGTGTGGCCTGACCAGTGTTGAGTACAGGGCAAAAATAACCTCTCGTCCTACTGGTCACACTGTTCCTGATGCTGGCCAGGATCCAAGAAGAGTCACATGGGCTTTGTTTTATTAGTTAAACTAACAGTGTGAACTTATCAATACCAGCTTCTGTTGTGTAAAGATGGGGAACATCACCTACTAAAGTAAGATGATCTCTGAGCCATTTCAGGGGTCATGTGTGCAGGCATGCAAGGTCTGACAAACACAACACTTCTTTGAAGAGAACTCGTTTTCACTTTCTTATTGCTTTTCCATAGTATCCCTCAAGTTTTCCACTCTGAGGCAGGGGTTACTTAAACTTTTTTGGGTTTGTTTTGGTTATTGTGGGGCTTGTTTCTCTTTTCCTTTTTGGTGAAAGCCAGTTTAGAACAATGTTTAGAGCTTTGAAGCAAGAATAAAATTCAACAGACAGCATATTTTCCCTTGCTGTCTTAAAATAAGATTGGCAAGCCTTTTTGTTTTGTTTTGCTTCGTTTCACTAGAAACCATGAGCTCTGGGAGCACAGCTCTGCCTTTTACTGCTGCTGTGAAAATCCACCCAAGTATGAGGTTTGATTCAGTGGACTTTTCTAACTCTGGCTCCTGGTACTCTTGAGGGTGGCAGGTTCAGAGCCAGAAGACAGCACATCCCCAGGACATGAAGTACAGGCTGGATGCTAGGAGAAAGTTCATGCCAGAGAGAGTGGTTTGCCATTGGAATGGGCTGCCCAGGGAGGTGATGGAGTCACCGTCCCTGGAGGTGCTGAAGAAAAGCCTGGCTGAGGCACTTAGTGCCATGGTCTAGTTGATTGTCTAGGGCTGGGTGCTAGGTTGGACTGGATGATGTTGGTGGTCTCTTCCAACCTGGTTGATTCTATGATTCTACGTGATCCCTCTTACATGCAACTAGTGTGGAGCACAGGCTGTGGCCATGCGGGATGCCACATGCTGAAGCACTTGGGTTAGTTACCACTGAATAGCACTGGGCAGTACTTGACTAGGTAAACAGAAAAGCTGTATGAGATATCTGGGATGACATGCAGCCAAGGTAAAGGGGATGAAAACCATGCAAAACATGAAGAGATGAGTTTAGGAGGAGGATCCAGCAAAGAAACAGAATAGAGGAGAAAAAATGAAGAGACAAGTTTCGAACTTGGAAGAAGGGGATAAAGCAGGATCAAATGGTACTACAGGAAAAAGAGTCCAAAAAAAACCCCCAAACATACTTGGGGCAGAGCTATAAATTTTGGGCTTAGAGATGGAAGATCTAGTTGGGATTTCAAAGAAAAACAATCATAGAATGAAACAGGTTGGAAGAGACCTACAAGATATCCAGTCCAACCTAACACCCAGCCCCATCCGATCAACTAGATCATGGCACTGAGTGCCTCAGCCAGGCCTTTCTTGAACATCTCCAGGGACCATGACTCCACCACCTCCCTGGGCAGCCCATTCCAATGCCAATCACACTCTCTAGCAAGAACATCCTCCTAACATCCAGCCTATACATCACCTGACACAACTTAAGACTACATCCCCATGTTCTGTTGCTAATTGTCTGGCAGAAGAGACTGACCCCCACCTTGCTATGGCCTCCCTTCAGGTAGTTGTAGACAGCAGTATATTAAATCCATCTCACACTGCACTTGAACTTATCCCCTTTAAGGAACAGTTGATGATACTACTTTCTTTCTCCCTTTTTCATCTCAATTGATTAGTATAGACAAGGAAGTCTTTACCTGTAAATAATAAAGCAATTCTCTTTAACAGTTTCAATTTCTCTGTTGAAACAAATAATGAAGCAATTGTTTTTGCTTCGTATCTCTGCAGAAGATCAGCAGTCTGTCTGTGAAACATGGTATTCCTATGAGGAGAGGCTGAGGGAACTGGGCCTGTTTAGCCTGGAGAAGAGGAGGCTCAGGGGTGATCTTATTACTGTCTACAACTACCTGAAGGGGCGTTGTAGCCAGGTGGGGGGTGGCCTCTTCTGCCAGGCAACCAGCAATAGAACAAGGGGACACAGTCTCAAGTTGTGCCAGGGTAGGTATAGGCTGGATGTTAGGAAGAAGTTCTTCACAGAGAGAGTGATTGGCATTGGAATGGGCTGCCCATGGAGGTGGTGGAGGCACCGTCCCTGGGGGTCTTCAAGAAAAGACTGGATGAGGCACTCAGTGCCATGGTCTAGTTGATTGGACAGGGCTGGGTGATCGGTTGGCCTGGATGATCTTGGAAGTCTCTTCCAACCTGGTTGATTCTATGATTCTATGATTTTATCAATGCTTATAAATACTTAAATGGTGAGTGCCAGGAGAATGAGGGCAGTCTTTTTTCAGTGGTGTCTAGTCACAGGACAAGACATAATAGGCACAAACTTGAACATAGGAAATTCCAACTAAACATGAGGAGAGACTTCTTCACTTTGAAAGTGTCTGTAGAGCACTGAAACAAGCTTCCCAGAGAGGTGGTGGAATCTCCATCTCTAGAGTAATTCAAAACCAGCATGGGCACCATCTTGTACAACCTGCTCTAGGTGAGCCTGTTTTGACAGAGGGCTTGGACTAGATAATCTCCACAAGTCCCTTCCACCCCTATCATTTCTTGTTAGCCAGCACTGTGCACCCTCAGCAAGTTTGATGGCGACATCAAGCTGTGTGGTGCAGCAGAAATGCTGGAGGGAAGGGATTCATCCAGAGTGTGGCCAGAGAAGGACAACAAGGATGCTCAGAGGGCTGGAGCAGCTATGCTGTGTGGACAGACTGAAAGAGTTGGGATTTTTCAGTCTGGAGAAGAGGAGGCTCCCAGGTGACCTTCTTGTGGCTTTCCAGGATTTGAAGGGGACTTACAAAAAAGCTGGGGATGGACTTTTTAGGCTGTCAGGGAATGGCAGGACTAGGAAGAATGGAGCAAAGCTGGAGGTGGGGAGATTCAGCCTGGATGTGAGGAGGAAGTTCTTCAGCCTGAGAGTGGTGAGCATGACCCCGGAATGAGTTGCCCAGGGAGGTGGTTGAGGCCCCATGGCTGGAGGTGTTTAAGGCCAGGCTGGATGGGGCTGTGGGCAGCCTCCTCTAGGGTAGAGTGTCCCTGTGCATGGCTTGTGCATGGTCCTTGTGGTCCCTTCCAACCCTGACTGATTCTATGATTTTATTTTTTTCTGGAACCAGAACACTTCCTACATTCTTCCTTTGTACTGGGGAGGTACTGTTCACAAGCACCCAGACCTCAAGTACTGTTTGCAAGCACCCAAACTGCAAGTGGTGATTGTGAGCACCCGAGCTGCACGTGGTGGTGTTTGCAAGCACCCAAACTGCAAGTGGTGCTTGCAAGCACCCGAGCTGCAAGTGGTGGTGTTTGCAAGCACCCAGGCTGCAAGTGCTGCTTGCAAGCACCCGAGCTGCAAGTGGTGCTTGCAAGCACCCAAACCGCAAGTGATGGTGTTTGCAAGCACCCAAACTGCAAGTGGTGATTGCAAGCACCCAAGCTGCAAGTGGTGATTGCAAGCACCCAAGCTGCAAGTGGTGGTGTTTGCAAGCGCCCAGACTGCAAGTGCTGCTTGCAAGCGCCCAGACTGCAAGTGCTGCTTGCAAGTACCCAAATTGCAAGTGATGTTTGCAAGCACCCAAACTGCAAGTGCTGTTTGCAAGCATCCAAACTGCAAGTGGCCAGACTGATGAGAAAGGAGACCATGTGATGGACCTGGCTCAATGGAGCTCATTATGCAGCACAACACATTTCAAGCACACATCAGTCACATTAAGAGTGCCATTTTTGGAGGGCTGAGGTAAATGCAAACATGCTATTAAATTCAGCTGACTCGGTGCTGCTGAATTAAACAATAAAACCAAAGAAGCTCTTCAAGCTATTGATTTCTGCAGTGCATTGTATGCATTTACGTAAATCTAATTAAAACACTGTGCATAACCCAATTAGGAGCTATTCCCTTAGAGCAAGTTTTATATTTATCTAAGCCAGGCTGTGCCAGCTGTGAGACATAACCCTGGGTTTGCAAATAGCTGTTGTGTAACAGCTGAAGTGGTCAGATAAATCCACTGATGATTTTGTCCTTTTGGTAACTTGTGGATTAGGACCAATTTTTTTTGTGATGTCAGTTTACTGAATCAAAATTCAGTAAACTGAATTCCTCTTCTCACAGGAAATACATTGATAAGTTAGAGGTACAATAAGACAAGCAGTTGAGGGCTGAAAAGAACCTCAGTTTGTATTCTGTAGTGTTCACCACCCTGGGTTGGTCTCTGGAGATGCAGCATCTTGCTGCTGGGAATATAGGAGTCTGTCCTTCAAATGCAAGAGTTTAATGCTAGGTGCTCTGAACGACCTCATTGCAGCTTTGAGGTTGATCAGAGCATCCCTATCTAGATTTTGATGGAGGTCATATCAGTGTTCACCAGAATGCCTCTGACATGCCATAAATGCAGCTCTGTCACTTGAGTAAATGGTGACGGAAGATGCAGTAGGGAGCAGCTCTTGCCAATTTCAACTAAGGCTGTGGACAAATCCTCCTGTATCAGATCTACACTATGTTTGTGTCAGTAAGAGCCTAGGTATCATCTTGTCTAATTTTGAATGAAATAAATTATATAGAAGGTAAAAACACTAGACTCAACCTAGCCTTTCAGGAGTAGAACCAGACCTAAACCTCCCTGGTCCCTACAGAAGCACTTTGAAGAAGATGAAGCCCTCATTCAAGGCTCAGATCTATGCTCTCCACAGTTCACAACAAAGAGCTAACACAGATGAACCCTTCATAAACCTGGGAAAAGGGAGAACCTGAATAAAACTGGGTGAAGCATAGAATGGTTTGGATTGGAAGAGATCTTGAAAGCTTCCAAACTCCCTGCCACAAGCAGAGACATATTTAACAAGAAATCACAGAGTAGGAAAACACAATCAGGCATATACAGAGGCAGAGAGAGGAGAATGGGAAGGAGAAGACAGAGAGGGCGAACACTGGTGAGGGTGGTGGAGAGCCAAAGGGACTGTGAGCAAAGCTTGGATGGGACAGTATAGGGCAACAGTGGGAAGATACAAGACTTCCTCCAGTGAGTCACTTTTTTCTTTAAGGCAAGAATTGATGCGGGTAGCCTAGCCAAGTCCTCACCTGGTACTCTCTATAAATTATTATTCTTTCCCATTCTCTCCTTCCCTTATGTCAGAAGGTCACAAGGCCAGCTTAGCCAGGAATTTAGTATCTATCCCTACTCTGGAACGTGTCCAGAGAAGGGCGACAAAGCTGGTGAGGGGCCTGGAACACAAACCCTATGAGGAGAGACTGAGGGAGCTGGGGGTGTGCAGCCTGGAGAAGAGGAGGCTCAGGGGCAACCTCATTGCTGTCTACAACTACCTGAAGGGACATTGTAGCCAGATGGGAGTTGGCCTCTTCTCTCAGGCAACCAGCAATAGAACAAGGGGACACAGTCTCAAGTTGTGCCAGGGGAGGTCTAGGCTGGATGTTAGGAGGAAGTTGTTGTCAGAGAGAGTGATTGGCATTGGAATGGGCTGCCCAGGGAGGTGGTGGAGTTGCCGTCCCTGGAGATGTTGAAGCCAAGCCTGGCTGAGGCACTTAGTGCCATGGTCTGGTTGACTGGCTAGGGCTGGGTGCTAGGTTGGACTGGATGATCTTGGAGGTCTCTTCCAACATGGTTGATTCTATGATTCTAAATAGCACTTCCCAGTAGTACAGCTCCCAGCACAGGGCCTGCAGAGGCAAAGCTGCTGGCTGCAGAGCAGCAATGTCTCCTCATGTGACCTTTAAGCATAGGCTTAATACAGTGCTACAAGCGATCCCTGGGGCAAATGAGTTTGATGTGGCACCTGAGCACATGTACTACCCAACTCTGGAATTTCAAACTACATGCCACTTTCTTCCAGTTGGAGACAAATTTATGAGCTTGAGCAGGCAATGAAAGCTTCTCTCCATGCTAACGAAATGTCCATGTCCTACCGGATTAGTAGTTTTCATATCAGATTAAATATGCATTTTTGCTGATAAAGGCACAAAAGTCATTCCTAAATAGTCTTTCAGATTTTGTTAGCAAAATTCCATCTCAGTGGAGCACAGTGCCTATGGGATACGAATGGGACAGAAAAGGCACTAACACATTATGACGGACTGCTCAAATCCTCTGCTCTCCTTCAAATGGCCAGAACACAGTCAGACCACTTGCAAAAGGCTGCTGCTGGTGAAGAGAAACTCTGTGGGCACTTTCCTAGAAGTCCATGCACAGTCAGGCCAGCTCTGGTCTCTGTGGCAGTCCCTGGAGCTGTTCTGCAACTATGGTCAGATATAGGTCTCCCAGAGCCAGGGGAAATTATCTCTATCACTTAGAATCATAGAATCAACCAGGTTGGAAGAGACCTCCAAGATCATCCAGTCCAACCTAGCACCCAGCCCTAGCCAGTCAACTAGACCATGGCACTAAGTGCCTCAGCCAGGCTTTGCTTCAACACCTCCAGGAACGGTGACTCCACCACCTCCCTGGGCAGCCCATTCCAATGCCAATCACTCTCTGCCAACAACTTCTTCCTAACATCCAGCCTATACTAGGAGATACTCCATTGGTGCTTGTGAAGTGTCTGAATGAATGAAGATCCCAAATTTCTCACCACTCCAGAGAACTGCAAACATTATTATGGGATACATTATCAATCAGGCAAATCCTTCAGAAAGCTGCTTGGTGTTGCAGAATGGCTAAAGGAAAATGGACATGACTTAGAGGTGGGCAAGCAGGATGAGTATATGGAACTAAATTAAGGCTGTGCTAGGCCACACTGAAACAAAGGCCACATTGAAGAAACAAAGACATATTGAATAAACAAAGGCAGCATTTAATATAGCTAGCTAGGGAGGCACTGTCCTTGATGAGTCGGCGGACAGCTCAAGCAGAGCAGGATACAGCTAACTCTGAATAAGATAAGAAGTAGTTTGCTGCTTGCAGCTGCACGTAGCAAGTAGGTGCACCATGCAAATGGGGTATTTAGAGATTCAGCCATTTAGCTCTTTACATGTATGCATATATTATCTGTAACACATATAAGCACGCGGCTACTAAATAAAGTTGTCACTCGCTTTTGATCCACATTGGATTGTGCGGTGTCCTTGCATATTTGAGATTAGAATCATAGAATCATAGAATCATAGAATCAACCAGGTTGGAAGAGACCTCAAAGATCATCCAGTCCAACCTATCACCCAGCCCTAGCCAGTCAACTAGACCATGGCACTGAGTGCCTCATCCAGTCTTTTCTTGAAGACCCCCAGGGACGGTGCCTCCACCACCTCCCTGGGCAGCCCATTCCAATGGGAAATCACTCTCTCTGTGAAAAACTTCTTCCTAACATCCAGCCTATACCTACCCTGGCACAACTTGAGACTGTGTCCCCTTGTTCTATTGCTGGTTAACTGGGAGAAGAGGCCAACCCCCACCTGGCTACAATGTCCCTTCAGGTAGTTGTAGACAGTAATAAGATCACCCCTGAGCCTCCTCTTCTCCAGGCTAAACAGGCCCAGTTCTCTCAACCTCTCCTCATAGGATTTGTGTTCCAGGCCCCTCACCAGCTTTGTTGCCCTTCTCTGGACATGTTCCAGTACCTCAACATCTTTCTTGAATTGAGGGGCCCAGAACTGGACACAGTACTCAAGGTGTGGCCTGACCAGTGCTGAGTACAGGGGAAGAATAACCTCCCTTGTCCTGCTGGCCACACTGTTCCTGATGCAGGCCAGGATGCCATTGGCTCTCTTGGCCACCTGGGCACACTGCTGGCTCATCTTCAGCTTACTATCTATCAGTACCCCCAGGTCCCTTTCCTCCTGGCTGCTCTCCAGCCACTCAGTCCCCAGCCTATAGCGCTGCTTGGGGTTATTGTGGCCAAAGTGCAGAACCCTGCACTTGGCCTTGTTAAATCTCATCTCATTGGCCTCTGCCCACCCATCCAGCCTGTCCAGGTCCCTCTGCAGGGCTCTCCTACCTTCCAGCAGATCAACACCTGCTCCTAGCTTGGTGTCATCTGCAAACTTACTGATGCTGGACTCAATGCCCTCGTCCAGATCATCAATAAAGATATTGAACAGGACTGGGCCCAGCACTGATCCTTGGGGAACACCACTTGTGACTGGCTGCCAACTGGACGTGGCACCATTCACCACCACTCTCTGAGCTCTGCCATCCAGCCAGTTCTTGATCCAGCACAGAGTGAATCTGTCCAAACCATGAGCTGCCAGCTTGGCTAGGAGCTTCTTGTGGCAGACAGTGTCAAAGGCTTTGCTGAAGTCCAAGTAGACTACATCCACAGCCTTCCCCACATTCACCAGGCGGGTAACCTGATCATAAAAGGAGATCAGGTTGGTGAGGCAGGACCTGCCCTTCCTAAACCCATGCTGGCTGGGCCTGATCCCTTGGCTATCCTGTAGGTGCTTTGTGATGGCACCCAAGATGACCTGTTCCATGACCTTGCCTGGCACTGAGGTCAGGCTCACAGGTCTGTAGTTTTCTGGCTCCTCCTTATGACCCTTCTTGTGTATGGGAATCACATTGGCCAGCTTCCAGTCTTCAGGGACCTCTCCAGTGAGCCAGGACTGCTGATAAATGATGGAGAGTGGCTTGGCCAGCTCAGCTGCCAGCTCTCTCAGCACCCTAGGGTGGATCCCATCCGGTCCCATGGACTTGTGAGGATCCAAGTGACTTAGCAGATCCCTTACTGCTTCCTCATGGATTAGAGGGGGACTGTACTGGTCCCTGACTCCATCCACCACTTCAGGAGTCCAGCTGTCCTGGAGACAACCTGTCCCACTAGTGAAGATTGAGGCAAAGAAGGTGTTAAGCACCTCTGCCTTTTCCTCATCCTTTGTCACTCTATTCCCCTCTCTATCTAACAAGGACTGGAGGTTGTCCTTGGCCCTTCTCTTGCTATTCATATATTTAAAGAAGCACTTTTTATTTTCCTTGGCAGCTGTGGCCAGCCTGAGCTCCAAGTGGGCTTTTGCCTCTCTAATTTTTCCTCTACAAGACCTAGCAACCTCCTTGAACTTCTCCTGGGACACCTCCCCTCTTTTCCAAAGGTGATACACTCTCTTTTTAATCTTTAATTCCTTCAGCAGCTCCCTGCCCATCCAGCCTGGCTGCCTCCCTCGTCGGCTCATCTTCCGGCTCAGTGGCACTGCCTGCTCCTGAGCCTTCAGGAGTTCTTTCTTGAAGCAGGTCCAACCTTCCTGGACCCCTTTGTTTCTAAGGGCTATTTCCCAAGGAACTTTCTGAATTAGTTCCTTAAATAGGCTGAAGTCTGCCCTTCGGAAGTCCAGTGTGGAGGTTCTGTTGATGCCCCTCCTGGTTTCTCCACGTATTGAAAACTCTATAATTTCATGGTCACTGGACCCCAGGCAGCCTCCAACCACCACATCCCCTACCAGCCCCTCTCTATTTGTGAGCAGCAGGTCAAGCAGGGCTGCCCCCCTGGTAGGCTCACGTAACAGCTGGGATAGGAAGTTGTCTTCCACACATTGCAGAAACCTTCTAGACTGCTTCTTCTCTGCAGTGTTTAAGTCCCAGCAGATGTCTGGTAGGTTAAAGTCGCCCACCAGAACAAGGGCAGGTGATCTTGAGGCAGCCTCCAGTTGCTTAAAGAGTAATAAATCAACCTCTTCTTCCTGGTTGGGTGGTCTGTAACAGACTCCAACCAGGATATCAGCCTTGTTGGCCTTCGCCTTAAGTCTCACCCATAATGACTCAACTTGATCATCCCTGATTTCTACCTCCATGACATCCAGAGCATCCCTAATATACAGAGCCACTCCCCCGCCCTTTCTCCCTTGCCTGTCTCTCCTGAAGAGTCTGTAGCCATTGATTACAGCACACCAATCATGTGAGCCATCCCACCATGTTTCAGTGATGGCGACAATATCATAGTTTCCCTCCAGCACCAGAGCTTCCAGCTCCTCTTGTTTGTTACCCATACTGCGTGCATTAGTGTACATTAGCCCTTCTCCGCGAGATCTGCCTCACCGCAGCTTGGGTCATGTCTGTGCTGCTAAAGCAATCTGTCTCAAACACCAAGAGCAAGTGGAACCAGCTGGCTCACAACTATATTCTTTACACCTCACATTTTCTGTCCCAAATTTGTCTAGAAATGAGTGGGAAAAGACCACAACAAAGTTGGAGAATGGGTTATCAGCTAAGCAATGTGGACAATAAAGACCCATTGCTCAAACTGCCTCTCTGTCATTCACTCAGCAGCAAAGATACTCCCTAAAGCCTGGCAGAGGGTCAGCCAAAGCTGTTCCACTCTGAAAGCACAGAGCAGGGCTGTCATGCAGTAGTCTATGTGCAGGTAAAGCTGCTCTAAGTCTCGACTGGCAGATGTGAATCCCTGGCTATGGGTCCTCTGCCTGCAGCACTCTCTAAGTTCTCATAGAGTGAATCTCAGAGCTTGGGTTCCCCTTCTTAAATATCTCCCCACTCTTGTGTGTCATGGAGGCAGGGAATTAGTGTGGCCAAGTCAGGAATTTTAAAAACAGAATTCTTTTCCTGGAATCCTGTCCTCAAACTATATACAAAAGTAGTTTAAGGCTTATTCACAGATTGTTTGATTGGGAATTTCTTTTTTAAAAAATAAGTTTTGGATAAATTTAGAGATTCAGGAAGTCAGAAAATGGACAAATGCTAAGCTATGAACAGAGCTTTACCCCATTATCAATCAGGCTGAAGCAGAGAATTAAGGGACCAACAGGTCTTACTCACAGAGGCAAGATAGGCATTCCACAGTGATCCTGTGCTGGGTTCCTCTGCAGCAGCAGCAGCCTTCTGATGCTGCAGGCAATATCCAGTAGTATAGATCCACACAGTAGAAGCCCAGGATGAGTTTCAGAGCCTCCAAACTCAGAAATATCTTGAGCCCTTCACAGTATCACAGTATTATTAGGATTGGAAGAGACCTCACAGATCATCAAGTCCAACCCTTTACCACAGAGCTCAAGGCCAGACCATGGCACCAAGTGCCACGTCCAATCCTGCCTTGAACAGCTCCAGGGACGGCGACTCCACCACCTCCCCGGGCAGCCCATTCCAGTGTCCAATGACTCTCTCAGGGAAGAACTTTCTCCTCACCTCCAGCCTAAATCTCCCCTGGTGCAGCCTGAGGCTGTGTCCTCTCGTTCTGGTGCTGGCCACCAGAGAGAAGAGAGCAACCTCCTCCTGGCCAATGCTGCCTTTACAGCAGCAGGGGAGAGCCAAACTGTTAGCATCGTCTCAGTTTGGGTGGCAGCCAGGAAGTCAGCTGCTGATATGGCCCAAGAGTGGCCAGTCCAGATGCCACTGGCAGCTCTCTCAAAGGACCCCAGGTCTTGCTAAACCTACAAGTTTGCACAGAAGAGTGCAAAAGTGAGAAGAACCATTCAAAGGCAGGGATGGTGTAAAACTGAGAGCTGTGTAAAAAGATAGGAGCTGTCCAAAAGTGGGGAAGGTCCAGTCATGACAGAAACCTGTCCTGTTGGGCAGGAGCTCTTGCGAGGTGGGGAACTCTCAAGGCAAGAACTCAAATTGGAAACGTCTTCCCATCTTCCCTTGCTCCCCCCATCTTCCCTTGCTGCCCCCATCTTCCCTTCCCCCTCCTCCCCCATTCTTTAACATTTGATAAGTTTACCATGTTATTTTGGACCTTAATAGAGTGATTCCATTTTCCATTTCGGTCGCCTTGCTCCTCCACTTCTGTTTCATAGAATCAACCAGGTTGGAAGAGACCTCCAAGATCACCTAGCATCCAGTCAAATAGACCATGGCACTAAATACCTCAGCCAGGCTTTGTTTGAACAACTCCAGGGATGGCGACTCCACCACCTCCCTGGGCAGCCCATTCCAATGCCAATCACTCTCTCTGGCAACAACTTCCTCCTAACATCCAGCCTAGACCTCCCCCAGCACAGCTTGAGACTGTGTCCCCTTGTTCTATTGCTGCTTGCCTGGCAGAAGAGCCCAATCTCCACCTGGCCCCAGCCTCCCTTCGGGTAGTTGTAGACAGCAATCAGATCACCCCTGAGCTTCCTATTCTCCAGCCTAAACACCCCCAGCTCCCTCAGCCTCTCCTCATGGGCCTTTGTTCCAGGCCTCTCACCAGCTTTGTTGCCCTTCTCTGGACACAGTATCTCAACATCTCTCTTGAATTGAGGAGCCCAGAACTGGACACAGTCTTCAAGGTGTGGCCTGACCAGTGCTGAGAACTTGGGCAGAATAACCTCCCTTGTCCTACTGGCCACATTTCCAACTAAGGTAACTTTTAGAAAGGAAGGAAAATAGGTAGATGAATTATGGCACTTAAAGCCAGTAAAAAAAAACCCAAAAGAAATCTGAAAGGAAAATGTAATTAAGAAATAAATTGAAAAATGGAAGCACCTCTGATGCAGAGAACAGGAATGTTTATTTTAGGGGGAAACCATCATGGGCAGCTTAATTCCATTCCATTCTGTTGCTCTTAGGATTTGGATTGTTTGCTCATTTATTTCTATAAAGCATAAACCTCTTCAACTTGCATTGTCATATGCAACCAGTGCTATTTTGCAGTAATTACAAAACCCACATGTTGCCACTGATAGAAAAGTTTGCTGTTCTGAAAGCACCAGGTCATTTTATTCATAGGACATAGCTATTAACTGCTTGCTAAATACCTGGAATAGAAGAAGTTTTACCTGTTGGAATTTTTACTGCTGCTGTTAAATATAAGGATTTTAAAGAGATTGGAACATTTGGGAGAAATTCAAGGTGGGAAGAGAAAACACACAGGAGGGTGACTGTAAAAATGTTAAGGTGATATCTTAGATGTTTGGTCAACAAGAGCTGTAAATACAATTTTGCATGGAAATGTGAGTACACCAGAACAGGAAGCACTGCTGGACCTTTGAAAAGTTTGAATGCTGTAGATGGTTACCCAGGCTGAAGTGGGTAACTAATCAGTTGCAATTAAAATATTAACAGATGAAAAATGGCATTGATGGACAGAGTTCAAGTTTCCTGCAAGCTGACTTCGCGTGTTATAAAGAAGAGTCATTTCTTAAGTGAGTTTGTTCCTTTTCCAGTAGCACTGAAAGTTGATTCATTGAATCATAGAATCAATCAGGTTGGAAGAGACCTCCAAGATCATGCAGGCCAACCTAGTACCCAGCACTATCCAATCAACTAGACCATGGCACTAAGTGCCTCATGCAGTCTTTTCTTGAACACCTCCAGGGACGGTGACTCCACCACCTCCCTGGGCAGCCCATTCCAATGGAAAATCACTCTCTCTACAAGAGAAGCTGAGCGGAGCAGGAGACAAATTCAAATGGAACCAATGTCTGAAATTACAAGTTAGAATAGTTCTCAACACTAACCCTGTGCTTGTCCAGTTCTGGGCTTCTCAATTCAAGAGAGATGTTGAGGTGCTGGAACGTGTCCGGAGAAGGGCAACAAGGCTGGTGAGGGGCCTGGAACACAAACCCTATGAGGAGAGGCTGGGGGAGCTGGGGTTGTTTAGGCTGGAGAAGAGGAGCCTCAGGGCAGACCTCATCATAGAATCAAGCAGGTTGGAAGAGACCTCCAAGATCTTCCAGTCCAACCTATCCCTCAGCCCTATCCAGTTAACTGACCATATTTGCTGACCTACCCAGTCCGAAGTAAAGTGAATCATTGTTCCTCCACAGCATTTTTGACACATCAGTGTGACCTGAATTCTAATAAATTCACACAATCACAGCCTCACTCCCCCACTTTCCACTTATGTACTGCAGGGACTTCGATTTACTTGTGATGGAAATCTTTATGCTGAGATTTATATATGTTGGTTTCTCCCTCTGATATTCTCCAGCCAGGTGGTCTTGACAGGAAATAGATCTGAATGCCTGTGAAATAAATGTTAATCCAGGATATTTTCAACCCCAGAGCATGATGAAATACTTTAACCAGAAAAGATTTTCCTTGCATTTCCATTGAAAGTGAAATACTTCTTTGGTTTCTCTCTTTTTTTTTTTCCAAGCTATTATTAGATGGGAAAAATAAATAATTGACTTATTGAGGCTGTCTCATTTTGTTTTGAAAATGTCACAAGAGACAGGTTCTTACTTTAATCAGAGCAAAATGAATGAGGCTTATTGAACTATGTTTAGAAAATATTTTATATTGGCTTTGGTGTCTGTTTATCATTCAAGTAGTTCCAAATTTAAATAATTTCAAACTGCTGTTATCAAAAATTTGGAAGAGGAGGATGTTCAGAGAGGGGCAACAAAGCTGATGGGAGACAAAGAACACAAACTCTATGAGGAGAGGATGAAGGAGCTGGGGGTGTGCAGCCTGGAGAGGAGGAGGCTCAGGGTAGACCTCACTGCTGTCTACAACTCCCTGAAGGGAGGCTGTAGCCAGGTGGGGGTTGGTCTCTTCTGCCAGGCAAGCAGCAACAGAACAAGGGGACACAGTCTCAAGTTGTGGCAGAGGAGGTCTAGGTTGGATGTTAGGAGGAAATTGTTGCCAGAGAGAATGATTGGCATTGGAATGGGCTGCCTAGGGAGGTGGTGGGACCACCATCCCTGGAAATGTTGAACCAAAGCCTGGCTGAGGCACTTGGTGCCATGGTCCAGTTGATTGGATAGTGCTGTGTGCTAGGTTGGCCTGGATGATGTTGGAGGTGTCTTCCAACCTGGTTGATTTTATGATTCTGCTTCCTGTTTGCCTTTCAGTATAAGCATTTATCACAGAAAGAAAACAGTCAACCCAAAGCTACAAATATTAAACACCTGCTCTCATTTATGTGATGCTTTACTTGGAGACTATACAGTCCCACCCAGGTAACAAGTTTTTCCTGGCAATGTAGTCTAAATCAATACCAACAGACCAATTGCATTCCTCATTCAGAGTAAGTCAACTGAAGACTGCAGAAACTCGATACTTACACTCAAGGACTATCTAAAACTCCTCCAGGTATCTCATTTGTAATTTGTTGTGTCTTATCAGCTGTCACTACTCCTGCCCTCACCCTCAATTCTTGATTAACCCTGGAAGGAGCCATGGTGGAAGCTTTTGTGTAGACTCCTTCAAGAAATGTGGGAGACACGTAGAACCTTTCAGAATGATGAAACAATGCATTTAACCTCAACAACTGCTTGCAACAAATTTCCCTCTTCTCAGTAGCTGAGATCTTACTTGCTTTACTACGTGAAGGGAGGCTGTAGCCAAGGGGGGTTGGTCTCTTCTTCTAGGCATCCAGCAACAGAACAAGGGGACACAGTCTCAAGTTGAGATGCTTGAGCGTGTCCAGAGAAGGGCGACGAGGCTGGTGAGAGGCCTTGAGCACAGCCCTACGAGGAGAGGCTGAGGGAGCTGGGATTGGTTAGCCTGGAGAAGAGGCTCAGGGGTGACCTCATTGCTGTCTACAACTACCTGAGGGGTGGCTGTGGCCAGGTGGGAGTTGGTCTCTTCTCTCAGGTGGCCAGCGCCAGAACAAGAGGACACAGCCTTAGGCTGTGCCAGGGGAGATTTAGGCTGGCGGTGAGGAGAAAGTTCTTCACTGAGAGAGTCATTGGACACTGGAATGGGCTGCCCGGGGTGGTGGTGGAGTCGCCGTCCCTAGGGCACTTCAAGGCAAGGTTGGACGTGGCACTTGGTGCCATGGTCTAGCCTTGAGCTCTGTGGTAAAGGGTTGGACTTGATGATCTGTGAGGTCTCTTCCAACTCTGATGATACTATGATAAGTTGTGCCAGGAGAGGTCTAGGCTGGATGTTAGGAGGAAGTTCTTCCCAGAGAGAGTGATTGGCATTGGAATGGGCTACCCAGGGAGGCGGTGGACTCACTGTCCCTGGAGGTGTTCAAGAAAAGCCTGGCTGAGGCACTTAGTGCCATGGTCTAGTTGACTGGCTAGGGCTGGGTGCTAGGTTGGCCTGGCTGATCTTGGAGGTCTCTTCCAACCTGGTTGATTCTATGATTCTATGTCAAGACAAAAAAATCCCCAAAGCTGGATGTGTGTACCCACATTAGAACCTTTTGTGTGGCAATCTTTGGCAATGTGCTGTATGGAGCCACAACTGGGAGGCAAGACTAACAAATATGTGTGGCTGCAGTACTGAGTATTGCCATGCTTATATCTGGGATAAAGAGAGGAGGGGCAGAAAGAGGGCCAAGTTTGCATCTTTCCCCATCCCATATCAAGCAACCCAAACTAAATTTGTTATATATTGAATCTGGTGGCAAATTTGGACTAACTGTAATTCCTTTAAAAGCCAGAGAGAAAAAAGGCCCAAGATACTACATAGCAGACATAAGACATTTTAACCTCCTTGGTCTTTCCATTGCAACTAAAATCTAGAGTATTTTTATGGATTAAGATTCCAATGTGTCTAAGTAGGGAAAATAGTGTCCATGATTTTCTCTCTGGAAGGTGATGAATTGTATAGTGTATTCATAGAATCATAGAATCAACCAGGTTGGAAGAGACCTCCAAGATCATCCAGTCCAACCTATCACCCTGCCCTATCCAATCAACTTAGACCATGGCACTAAGTGCCTCATCCAGTCCTTCTGGAAGACCCCCAGGGACGGTGACTCCACCACCTCCCTGGGCAGCCCATTCCAATGCCAATCACTCTCTCTGTGAAGAACTTCTTCCTAACATCCAGCCTAGACCTACCCTGGCACAACTTGAGACTGTGTCCCCTTGTTCTATTGTTGGTTACCTGGGAGAAGAGACCAACCCCCACCTGGCTACAATGTCCCTTCAGGTAGTTGTAGACAGTAATAAGATCACCCCTGAGCCTCCTCTTCTCCAGGCTAAACAGGCCCAGCTCCCTCAACCTCTCCTCATAGGATTTGTGCTCCAGGCCCCTCACGAGCTTCGTTGCCCTTCTCTGGACATGTTCCAGCACTTCAACATCTTTCTTGAATTGAGTGGCCCAGAACTGGACACAGTACTCAAGGTGTGGCCTGACCAGTGCTGAGTACAGGGGAAGAATAAACTCCCTTGTCCTACTGGCCACACTGTTCTTGATGCAGGCCAGGATGCCATTGGCTCTCTTGGCCACCTGGGCACACTGCTGCCTCATCTTCAGCTTACTATCTATCAGTACCCCCAGGTCCCTTTCCTTCTGACTGCTCTCCAGCCACTCAGTCCCCAGCCTATAGCGTTATACCTGGGGGCATTTTTAGACTTCCCTGTCTACACAACTGCTCAGACCCATTTCCAAAGTTGTGATCCCCAAACAAAAGAACAAGACTATTATTATCATCATTAACTCTCTTCTTTAGTGAGGTAGCTTTAGAGACAAACTACTTTTCAGCACCATCTTCTCTAGCTGCTAGTGCTTGTAGCTCTCAAGTGTTTTAGAACCTTCATTTCCATAAACTCTGAACAGATATTAGTGATTTATTCCTGTAATTACTGCCCTCTTGAAGTTGTACCAAATGAAGTGTACTGTTCTGTGCTAAACATTGCATGTTAAGTCCCACTGGTCAGGACGGAGTGAAAAAAAGACACTACTGAAGTCTATTGAAGGTACATGCCAGACCTTGGCTTGGCTGTCTATCAAACAAGATGGTCTACAAGACAAAGATGAGAGGAGGAAGCACACACAATCCATCTTCTGTCAGTGCACGCAGATCATGCATGTTATTTATATAGCATTTTGAGTTGTGTCCCTTGGCCCATTGCTTTAAAATAAGAGCTGGCAAGAATTTCTAGGCACATGAAATTTTGCTGTTTCTTTGTAATTCTGAATGCAAACTGCCAGTATTTAAAGAAATTATGAATGCAATTGGTGAAGCCTTTTCCTCTTTGTTGCAGTCACAGAGTTGGGTTCTAATGCTGCCAGAGATGTGATAATGGGGAAAACTGACAGAAAGCAAAAGCTTAAGGAAAGCAACAGGGCTAATGACTGCATCCTGCCAAAACAAAACATTCTGCAAAAGCACAAATGATGGAACCATCTATTCTCATACAAAAGCATATCTGTGGAATAGTTTTTTGGGTTTTTTTTTTAATGTAAGCAGGTATGAAAGTGTGTTTACTTGCTCAGTTTGGGACTCCTGACCTCGTGGGCTTTGATGCCAACTTACTATAAACTTAATAAAGAATGAAAAGCAATAATCACCCATGCAGCGAATTGCTGGAGCAAACATAGAACCATAGAATCAGCCAGGTTGGAAGAGACCTCCAAGATCATCCAGGCCAACCTAGCACCCAGCCCTAGCCAAGCAACAAGACCATGGCACTAAGTGCCTCATCCAGCCTTTCCCGAACACCTGCAGGGACGAGGACACCACCACCTCCCTGGGCAGCCCACTCCAAAGGCAAATCACTCTCTCTGTGAAGTATTTCCTCCTAATATCTACCCTGCCCTTGGGGCCTTATTTAATCTCATCCCTTTGGTCTCTGCCCACCCATCCAGCCTGTCCAGGTCCCTCTGCAGGGCTCTCCTACCCTCCAACAGATCCACATCTGCTCCTAGCTTGGTGTCATCTGCAAACTTACTGATGCTGGACTCAATCCCCTCATCGAGATCATTAATGAAGATATTGAACAAGGCACTGAACATCTTCAGAACCAGAGCATGTCAGTGTTCTCTTTTGCCCCATCAGGCTAGCAACCCGAAAGGAAGTGAGTTCGCACCTGCCTGCCAAGTTTTTCACGGCTCTGCATGAAAATGAGGGCACAAAAGGAGAAACTGGTTTCCTGGGTCTTCACCTTAGGAAAGTGATTCTGTGTAAGCTCAGCTTTGGGCACAGCACACAGCATATTTGTATCTGAGGGCACGTACATTCCTCCGTCTTTTGCTGCACCTGGACATAAATCCAAATGTTGCTATTTTACCTGAGTTGTGTTGTGTATCTAATCAGTTACCAGTAATTACTACTCTCATTAGCACTACCCTGCATTTTCCTTTCCATTATCTTTTCCTCAGATACATTTCTGCCTGCATTAATTCAAGGAACTCTTCGGGCTGAAGCTGATCTGGGAGAGTTGTAAATCAGGCAGCACCATAAATCAGATGTCCACACTGTTATAACAGCCTCCTACAGGAGATTGGAAGAGACTTGCAATTTCATTCCACCAAAAGAAAGCTCTCTGCTTTCTCAGCAAGTTAACTTAGCCTTCCTCCTGAGAGTTGACCCCACTTAAATATGAATCTTGGAGAAAGTGGAATGAGCCAGAAAAGCACACCACGGGTTCTGAACGCAAACCAGCAAGCTGAAAACCTGAGGGGATGAACTAGCAATAGTTAATGTGCAGTTGAATACCTTTGAACTGTGCTGAAGGCAGCTTCAGAGGACTATTGCTTTTGATAAAACCACAAATTAAAATGAGAAATTGAGGCATAGGTTCACAGCTGTGTTTCATGTCCATGCTCATTTGCAAGAGGCAGACTTGAAGGTGGTTGTGGAAAGTAATTTATTTAGTAGATACACTCTGGCTTTCTACCCAGATACATCAGGAAGGGACACAGGTAGTTCATTAGGGCTCAGGATGTATGGCAGCTCTGCCACAAACATTTACATTATGACTTCTCATATCAAATTCTTGCCAAAGCTTCATATCAACACATAGAGTCAATTAGTGGAGATGGAGAGCAGGAAATGCCATCCAGAGTTCTCCCTAGCATTGATCAAACGCAACCCAGTGTCGCTCTGTGCAGTTCCCTGTCTCCGAGCAAAACTCCATTAGAATTTCAGAACTGGACATGCCCAAGAGCCACATTAGTCACTCTGTGATGCCACAGCACAGACCTCCAGCAAGCTACAAGCTAATGGCTCACAGCTGTTACACAAGCTTCACCAGAAGCCAATGTAAGGGTCTCTTGGCTGTCTCTCCAGTGACATGGGAGGGCCAAAAGTAAAATAAATAGCTAATGTACTCCATCAAATTCTGAGTGCAATGAAATCAGCTCCTCTATTTCTGCCTCCCATCTCTAGAGCTCAAGGGGTGACCTGAACAATGTTCATCATATTGATCATAGAATCAACCAGGTTGGAAGAGACCTCCAACATCATCCAGTCCAACCCAGCACCCAGTCCTAGACAATCAACAAGACCATTGCACTAGGTGCCTCAGCCAGGCTTTCTTTGATCACCTCCAGGGACAATGACTGCATCACCTCCCTGGGCAGCCCATTCCAATGCAAATCACTCTCTCAGTGATGAACTTCCTCCTAATATCCAGCCTATACTCCCCCTTGCACAACTTGAGACCCTGCTCTATCCAATCAACTAGACCATGGTACTAAGTGCCTCATCCAGTCTTTTTTTGAAGACCATCAGATATATTACAGTAGTCAGTTTAGGATATTGTACT
Organism: Pogoniulus pusillus; assembly: GCF_015220805.1. Lineage (NCBI taxonomy): Eukaryota > Metazoa > Chordata > Aves > Piciformes > Lybiidae > Pogoniulus > Pogoniulus pusillus. The sequence goes on along the minus strand of NC_087264.1, from coordinate 5,971,992 downwards.
CACCCTAAGACAAAGAAAGTAGACAGAGGTGACAAGCTACAAAATGGATGTCTCCTGCATGGTCAGCATCGCTGTGGAGATTTGAGTCTACAAAAACAACAACAGTAATGCTAATTTTATGATACTGTACACTGGTTACAGCTACAGGAGTCTGTTTCAAATGTGCAGATCTGCTTCTTGGATCAGTAACTGCAGGGCTTCTTTAAACTTAGCACAAGTCTGACCTACCTCAGGTCCTGACACTGGGTTCATTTCTCTTATTAAGGAAAAACTGGAAATGAGAACCACAGAAACAACCAGGTTGGAAAAGACCTCCTGTTGGAATGGTACAGCTATTGGAACTTGAAATACTGGAACATAAGCCATGGACGGGCAAGAGTAGAGGAGCTAAGAAGTACTGAGTTGAGATAAAATAGAAGGTTGGAATGACCTTAGAGAATGGTGTAACAAACATAAACAAATGTAAGGCTGGAGCCTGTGGTTTTCACCTATCTCTGCTGACTTAGATTGCTTAGACACAAAGTACCTGTTGCTGAGAGAATAGGATGATGTCTACATCAATTAGTACATAATTTCTAATGCAAATACATGTAACCAATTACAGTTTAATACAATTTGTAGCCTTCTGATGAAAGGTACATAATCACATGTTTGGAATGCAATGAACAGACTGGCTTGCACCAAGCGTCTCCCCATCTCTTCTGATGCCTGTGGCATAGTAGCCCATGGCACCTCCAAGATCATCCAGTCCAACCTATCCCCCAGCCCTATCCAATCAACCAGACCATGGCAGTAAGTGCCTCAGCCAGGCTTTTCTTGAAGACCCCCAGGGGCGGTGCCTCCACCACCTCCCTGGGCAGCCCATTCCAATGCCAATCACTCTCTCTGTGAAGAACTTCTTCCTAACATCCAGCCTATACCTACCCTGGCACAACTTGAGACTGTGTCCCCTTGTTCTATTGCTGGTTGCCTGGGAGAAGAGGCCACCCCCCACCTGGCTACAATGTTCCTTCAGGTAGTTGTAGACAGTAATAAGGTCACCCCTGAGCCTCCTCTTCTCCAGGCTAAACAGGCCCAGCTCCCTCAACCTCTCCTCATAGAATTTGTGCTCCAGGCCCCTCACCAGCTTTGTTGCCCTTCTCTGGACATGTTCCAGCACTTCAACATCCTTCTTGAATTGAGGGGCCCAGAACTGGACACAGCACTCAAGGTGTGGCTTGACCAGTGCTGAGTACAGGGGCAGAATAACCTCCCTTGTCCTGCTGGCCACACTGTTCCTGATGCAAGCCAGGATGCCACTGGCTCTCTTGGCCACCTGGGCACACTGCTGGCTCATCTTCAGCTTAGTATCTACCAGTACCCCCAGGTCCCTTTCCTCCTGGCTGCTCTCCAGCCACTCAGTCCCCAGCCTGTAGTGCTGCTTGGGGTTGTTGTGGCCAAAGTGCAGAACCCTGCAGTTGACTGGATAGGGCTGGGTGCTAGGTTGGACTGGATGATTTTGGAGATCTCTTCCAACCTGGTTGATTCTATGATTAAGTGCCTCATCCAGGCTTTTTCTGAACACCTCCAAGGATGGTGAATCACAGTGTCCCCCCCCTCAAAATACTCCACTTCTCTCACCATGCTTCTGTGTGCCCCAGGTGTCCCACCATTCTCATTGACACATCACACTCCTGTGATGGTTGTGGACTGGGCTACTACCTTGTTAAACTTACCTTATAATCCAATATGGTCAAAGTGTTCTGGACAGAAAATCTCTTTGCTCTGTGAGAAATGGAGACTGGAAATGACACCCAGAAACCACCTGTGAAAGGAAGTATCTTTCAGAAGGAGTGGATGGGAAATGGTGGTTTCCCTTTCTGCTTGGCAGTATCAGATTTCTTTGATTAAGTGTTTGACACAAAGGTAGATTTCTGTAATTAATATCTTGTGTCAAGCTCAGCTTGCATTGCTGAAAGAAATAATTTGAGAGTATCACTGTGATCCATCTGAACTCCTGAACTCTGCATCATTTTCAGGAAGAAAACACAAGATGATATTATTTACAGGGCAGAAAGTATGGAAAACCATCTTTATTTTTCTGAGAGCTTTCCTAGGGGACACATCAGCACAGATCCTGTTTACAAAGGAGATTTAAAAGCTAAGACATCTCTAAAGTAAAGCTACTCTCTAAAGAAAAGCTACAGACCTGCTACTCTAGGAGGGATGCCTATTATACCTGGTCCCTCTGGGTACAATCCTCTTTGTACCTACTTTGCTGCTTACCTGTCTTGGTGTTCCTATTCTGGAACTCCAAATACTGCCCAGATTTCCTTGACCTTGCCTCATGAACACAGGACTCAATCTGAGCAAAATATGCCTCATGCTCAAGACAATATTGTTGGTTCCAATATTTAGGAGTTCAAGTCCTAAAACTGTGTCCAGTTCTGGGCTCTTCAATTCAAGAGAGATGTTGAGGTGCTGGAAGATGTCCAAAGAAGGGTGACAAAACTGGTGAGGGGCCTGGAGCACAGCCCTGTGAGGAGAGGCTGAGGGAGCTGGAGGTGTGCAGCCTGCAGAAGAGGAGGCTCAGGGCTGACCTCATTGCTGTCTACAACTCCCTGAAGGGAGGCTGTAGCCAGGTGGGGGTTGGTCTCTTCTGCCAGGCAAGCAGCTACAGAACAAGGGGACACAGTCTCAAGTTGTGCCAGGGGAGGTCTAGGCTGGATGTTAGGAAGAAGTTCTTCACAGAGAGAGTGATTGGCATTGGAATGGGCTGCCCAGGGAGGTGGTGGAGGCACCGTCCCTGGAGGTGTTGAAGCAAAGCCTGGCTGAGGCACTTAGTGCCATGGTCTAGTTGACTGTCTAGGACTGGGTGCTAGGTTGGAGTGGATGATGTTGGAGGTCTCTTCCAACCTGGCTGATTCTATTCTAAGTTGCCTTAAAAGACATAAAGTAAATGTAGAACCCTGAAGAGAATAAGAAGAGGAAAGAGTAAGGACAGTGGGCACTACAGACTAAAACCTCAGGCATCGTGTCCTTTAAGAGTGAGATAAAAAATGGGGCTGAAAGCAATGGGACAGAAAAGATGCATAATAAACTAAGGAGCTCACTGATTTCCTAAACCCTTTCTTTCTGTTGGTTGCTAATGTTCAGTAGGATGAGTTCTGTCCACAGCATTCCCATTTTTACCCAGACAAAAAAGGGGTTTTCTTACTTTACAAAGAGAGATAACTGCAGACACTATATTGTTTTATGCTTCTTAGCACTTGGCACATTTGTTTCTGTCTATTTTATCTCTTTTCCACACAGTGCATCCACACCCAAACAACTCAGGAGTACAGTGAGACTTCCAGATAGTCTCTTTCCTTGACCTAGCAGAGGATGCTTGCTCCTGAATTGCATATAGGTGGATAGGGAGCATGCTTCTTTTGTCTCCTTGATCAGATTTTCTCTTGACTTCCACACAGCCCAAATTCTGCTCAAGTCCCAGTATTGATGCAGTCACAGTATCACAGTATCATCAGGGTTGGAAGAGACCTCACAGATCATCAAGTCCAACCCTTTACCACAGAGCTCAAGGCTAGACCATGGCACCAAGTGCCACGTCCAATCCTGCCTTGAACAGCTCCAGGGACGGCGACTCCACCACCTCCCCGGGCAGCCCATTCCAGTGTCCAATGACTCTCTCAGGGAAGAACTTTCTCCTCACCTCGAGCCTAAATCTCCCCTGACGCAGCCTGAGGCTGTGTCCTCTCGTTCTGGTGCTGGCCACCTGAGAGAAGAGAGCAACCTCCTCCTGGCCACAACCACCCCTCAGGTTGTTGTAGACAGCAATAAGGTCCATCTGTTCTTCAGCACTGCTTAATCTCTGAAGAGGCCAAAAGGCTCCTTGGGCATCCATAAGAAAAGGCAATATTTTCTTGGCTAAACTATCATGTTTAGGCCTACCAAACCTCATACTTTAATGTTCAGTGCAAGACACAGTCAGCAGGGCAGCTAAAACCTTCCTTATAACAGCAAACAGACAGAGGATTTGGTCTGGAATAACCACAGTGACAGGTTTTTCTTTAAAGGGGTTTAAGTCCACCTCAGGTGCCTGTGTGAGAGCACCAGAGCCACTTGGCTACTGGGGGAAGGGGTTACTGGGGGGATGAGGGTAGGTGGATCCTGCCTTTCCTGGGAAACAGATCATTCAGCAGCAATGGAATCACAGGGCAGTGGGAGAGCACCTTGGAAAGAAAGCACAAGGCAACATCTGGGGTAAGGTAGAGAGGGGTGGGAGAAGGTGGAAAGGTGCTTGAGAGCCCCTCCTGGGGACTCAGGTTTCTGGGAGGGCTGTTGTGTTTCTGTATTACCTTTTAAACTTGACTATTTCTGTCTATAACTGTATATACTGTAAATCTCTGCTTGTAGATTGTACTAAGCTGTAAATACAAAGCTTCATTCCATTTCCAGAGCCCCTGAGTGTAGTCTGGGTGATTTTCCAAAGCGGAGGGGGGGGGTGGGTAACACCTAAATCATCACAAGGAGGAAGTTCTTCAGCATGAGAGTGGTGAGAGCCTGGAATGGGCTGCCCAGGGAGGTGGTGAAGTCACCATCCCTGGAGGTGCTGAAGAAAAGACTGGATGAGGCACTTGGTGCCACAGTCTAGTTGACTGGATAGGGCTGGGTGCTAAGTTGGACTGGATGATCTTGGATCACTTGATCACTTGTCCTGAACTTGATGAAACACAGGGAAGGGAAATAGGTTGCACGATAGCTGAGCAACCTTTGGCTTCTTAGTTTGAATGACCACATATTTTGGCACTGAGCCTGGACAGACCATCCTTGCTCTGTTGCATGTCACCCATAATATTCTGCAACTTAGCCAGAGATGCTCTGCAAATACAACAAACAAAGCAATTCCTGCTCCAATGACACAAATAAGAAACACAGACACTGATTTCCACAGTACAAACTGGAAAGAGAAGTGCTGGAGGATGCTCATTGAGCTGTGCCACACAAGAGGCTGCAGATACTAGCCAGCACAGGAGAGGCTTGTAACTAGTACTATGAGAAATACCATGTTGATTAGTACCTGTGCTACAGCCCACTTCCGTACATGCAGCCATTGTAGCTCCCCTGCTGCTCTGCATGGGTTGGCTCTATGCTGCAAGGTAAATGGGTCTGAAGCACCAAGTTTCCCTTGTATGTAGAGTTTCTGTGGTTTATGCACATCCATGATCATTTTTCTAGCATTTCCAGAGGAGCAAAACCAGAGCTCCTGGAAGACTCCATAACCATTGCCTAATACAACACAGTGACAGAGTCTAGGCTCTAGCAATGGCTTTAGAAATGGTGGAGCTGGCAAGTTGAACTGGATGGTAAAACTTAAAACTGATAAGTAGCACACATAGGGAACTGGGGGCAGGACAGAGAGCACAGAATCAAATAGGTTGGAAGAGACCTCCAACATCATCCAGTCCAACCTAGCACCCAGCCCTGGCCAATCAACTAGACCATGGCATTAAGTGCCTCATCCAGGCTTTGCTTCAACACCTCCAGGGATGGTGACTCCACCACCTCCCTGGGCAGCCCATTCCAATGCAAATCACTCTCTCTGCAAAGAACTTCCTCCTAGCATCCAGCCTATAGCTCCCGTGGCACAAATGAGTCTCATCTCTTATATCTCCTACTTCATTAGACTGTTTCCCATCACAGCCTACAGCATTTCTGAAAGACCTTTGATGCACCAGAGTGTCCCTAGGCACTCAAGTAAACATTGGTTTAGATGGTCTTCCATGAATGAAGAATAATCCCAAAGGATGACAAAGCACACAGGCTATGCCATAGCACTTCCCCACTGCCACAAACTTTGGGTCATTGATGCAACAGGACATTCACTCCTACCTTCCCAAATGTGTTTGACAGCTGACAGCTGCAGGGCCATTACAACATGAATTTGTTGTTACACTCCTACCTGTCTGTCAGCCTGCGAGCAAATCCTGCTGCTCACTTTGGCAGAGCCACTATTTATATCACAGTCATCAGCCTGCTGCTGAACAGTCAAACCTGAACATCTGTAGTGCCCTGCTAGCAGTAATCAAAGCCACACACTATTCTTTGCTACTTCACTCCACCATCATAGCCCCTGCTAGGCTTCTTCTCCACTCCTGTGAGTCAAAAAAGGACAGAGTTCAGCATATGTTTCTCAGATAAGTTCTGCTTTGTGTTTGGTTCCTGCTTGCCTTTGTTCACTGCTATCTGAACTACCTAGAGAGAAATCAAATACAGCCTTTCCTAGCAACAAGTATTAGAAGAGGATTGGACTTACCACACCTGCAGTGCCTAAAAATGGAGTATTGTACTGACAGTCAGTCAGTTCAACCCAAAATTCCTAAAATTGGAGTCGAGGATTCTAGACTTCAAAGGGATCATTTTCTGCTTGAAGGTTTTGAGGCTTCAATATTCAAATTTTTAGCTCAGTTTGCTGAGAGTTAAGCTTGTTTTATGACCAAACTTGTGCTGCTCCTGTCTGTTGTCTTGAGGGTTCCCACTGGAAGGTGCTGGAGAGGGTGCAGAGAAGGGCGACGAGGCTGGAGAGAGGTCTGGCAACCATGACCTATGAGGAGTGGCTCAGGGAACTGGGGGTGTTTAGTCTGGAGAAGAGAAGGCTGAGAGGGGACCTTATTGCCCTCTACAGCTACCTAAAAGGAGGTTTGTAGTGAGGCTGGAGTTGGTCTCTTCTCCCTAATTACTAATGATAGGATAAGAGAAAATGGCCTCAAGTTGCATCAGGGGAAGTTTAGGTTGGATGTTGTGGTCAGGCACTGGAACAGGCTGCCCAGGGAGGTGGTGGTGGAGTCACCATCCCTGGAGATGTTTAAAAGGAGAGTGGATGTGGCACTTGAGGGTGTATTGGAAATTAATAATCAGATAAAAAATATTACTATTAATTTCTGTATGAATATTTTCATAATTAATATTTTAAAAACCAGGGAAATTCCCTGAGATTCTTTGGATTTTCAATCAACAGGAAGCAATTGCACAGAATTAAAGACTTTAAACAATCAGAACTTGGAAAATAGGAACACGAGAACAGGAAGAATTCTAACTATGCCTATGTAGTCTTGGCATTCACTCTAGCAGATGTACTCATGACTCTTTTGGTCCCCAAGTAAGCCTCCTGTATCAAAGATGTTTTCAAACTCGTGATGATGATCCCAGGGTAGAATACAAAATATTTCAGGCAGAGGGAAGATGCTGCTGCTAAGCCACTGGTGTTAGCTGCAACTCGTGGCTGCCTTTAACCAGCTGCAACGAGGAGAGGCAGGAAGGCTCTGTGCAGACAAAGAAAGGCAGGTGCAGAAAAGCGAAATACAGAAAGGCTAACGTAGAAGGGCAGGGTTTCTAAATCATCCTCCTTTATATGCTTCAGTTTGAAAACCCAACTGGCCAATAGGCACTGGCACCATTGCTCTGGCCAGTGAACTCAAAGCTTTGTGCCTCCTTTGATCACGCAGGCACTTTGAGGGCAGCACAAGACACCTGACTGGCCAGGAGCTGGGGGACAGGCTCTGCTCACTTGCTCCCTGGGATAGGACAAGGAGCAATGGGTGTAAGCTGCAGAAAAAGAGGTTCTGCCTCAACACAAGGGGGAACTTATTTACTGTAGAGATCAAAGAGCACAGGAACAGGCTCCCCAGGGAGTTCATGGAGTCTCCTTCTCTGGAGCCTTTCAAGGCCTGTCTGGATGTGTGCCTCTGTGATCTGTGTTAGTATTGTCCTGCTCTGGCAGGGGGACTGGACTCAATGATCTCTTTGGGTCCCATCCAATCCCTAACATCCTATGATCAAATGATCTGACATGTGGTGCTAAGTCCCCTAGCCCTCAAGGCTTGCTGGAGCCAAGCCCTTATTGTATGCTCATCTGACTCACTCCCAGACCCACAACAGGAGGAGGACAGAAAGGGTTAAACCAGCCTGGCAGGATTTGTACTCTACTGGGACAGAGGCTATGGTCTAGTGATGAAGGATGCTGGGATGAAAGTTGGACTGGATGATCCTGGTGGTCCCTTCCAACCCTAGCAATTCATAGTGAGTAGATGTTGCGCTGAGGGATTTGGTTTAGTCAAAGACTTGTCAGTGTGAAACTAATGATTGGATGCAATGATCTTGAAGGTCTTTTCTAATCTAAGAAGTTCTGTGATTCTGTGGGTTTATAGGATACCTCAGCCCACATTGCCTTTCTGTGTGCAATGACTCCATGGAACAAGTAATGAATAGTATATTTTTGTTTTTCTCCAGCAGTAGGAAAAAATAATCTATTTGAGGATTGAGAAGTTTTATATTAGGAATGATTAAACTCTTGTAAACTTTGGCCTAATTCTCCAAATGCAACTGTACCTCAGATTTTTGCTAGTTTAGGGAAGTTTAACAGCTTGCCTTTTTTTCCCCCTTAAACATTTTCTGTGTTCAGCCTTCACCAGGAGTGCTGAGGCTACAAATGCTTCTTGGCATCTGTAGATAGTAATATCTATCCCTCATTCTCTGATGGCAATGTACTTTTCAAGCTTCATATTCATAAATCTTCTAAATGCCTGGGAGATAACTAAGTACTACTGTGTACTATTGTGGTAACCTAGGGCATAAAGAGGTTAAGAAACTTTGCATGCATTACCAGCTGAGTCAGGGCTTCATATTGAACCTCAAGTCCTGATCCCTCATTTTCTCTTCCAGCTACTCACCAACCACCCCTCTCCCAGTAACCAAGCAGTTTGGTAACTACAGTAAGATTTTGGTCATTGATTCTTTTTCCTCCTTCAACAAAACCACTAATTTTGAAGATTTAGTGTACTGCTTATGCAAATGGAAAAGACATCTAAAATTCTTAGCACGAAGGAGCTGAATTTTCATTAAGCAAAAGCTATGTCTCAGAGGGGGCCAATTCCTGCACCACTCAGTTGCTGTCTTCCCTTCTAAAGATTTGCTTTGCAAGCAAATGTCTGATCCAGCAACCACCTCGCTGCCTCGCAGCCACATTTGGATACTCAGCCTAATGCCAAGTGTACATTATGTCACCAGTGAGACAGTGGGATGAGGTGAGATTTCACAGCAAGGTATAGGGAGAGAGGAGTAGAAAGGAAGGCAGTGGAGTAGGAGCACCACCGAAAGACCATATCTCCTCAGATGAAAGTGATTCTAAAGTCCCTGATGCACCATCTTTTTGCATGGCCTTTTGAGCCCTCTTGCACAAATGAGGAGACCAAGCATTGTATACAGCTTTGGCTCTGTGCCTCTGTGGGCACATAGTCAGGCTGGATATAGATGAATTTGGCCAGAGGTCTCTAAACTGAACTCATGTCTTTTCCAAAGCAATTTTTATAAAGTGACAACATCAGATCTATTTTTCATTTTGAAACAAGGAAGGTATTATAGAAAAGGTATTAATCCTGGACTAGAAGAAAAAAATTCCTAGAACCAAGTTTTAAATGCTAAAAGTTTCAGATTTTAAAACCAAGGTATGTAGAAGTTATCACCTACTGCATCTCCTGGTGTCATACTCAAGTGCTTCAGTCACTCTTCATAGAATCACAGAATCAACCAGGTTGGAAGAGACCTCCAACATCATCCAGGCCAACCTAGCACCCAGCCCTAGCCAGTCAACTAGACTATGGCACTAAGTGCCTCAGCCAGGCTTTGCTTCAACACCTCCAGGGACAGCAACTCCACCACCTCCCTGGGCAGCCCATTCCAATGCCAATCACTCTCTCTGCAAACAACTTCCTCCTAACATCCAGCCTAGACTTCCCCCACCACAACTTGAGACTGTGTCCCTTGTTATGTTGCTGGCTGCCTGACAGAAGAGGACAACCCCCACCTGGCTACAATGTCCCTTCAGGCAGTTGTAGACAGCAATGAGGTCACCCCTGAGCCTCCTCTTCTCCAGGCTGCACACCCCCAGCTCCCTCAGCCTCTTCACACAAGGCTGTGTTCCAGGCCTCTCATCAGCTTTGCCACCCTTGTTTCACCTCAAGCATTGCTCACCCTCCCACACTTCTGTCACAGTCCAATGCTGTGGCTAAAGCTAAAACATTCAAGTTTTATCTGTTGGGACAATCCAACACATGCCCCCAAAACTAGGATATATGTGATATATTACCTCAACTAAAGACTCCTCCAGAGTCCATCCCAGGCTTTCCTGAGCTGGCGGTTTGAAGACAAACCCATTTAGCATGGAGCTGCTTTACCTTGATAAGTAAATAATTACACATTCTATCCAGCAGCGAGGTAGCAGGAAAGAGGGTTCTGAGCAGTAGATAAAGTATCTTCTGTTTGAAGACTCCATAAGTTCAATATCTGCTCTGGTAAGAATGGTCCTCAGACTGCCATCTTCTGATTCTGACGTGGCAAGAGGCATGGCCATGCCACTGAGATGATCTAGTTGCCCCAACAGCATGACATGTCTACAGTTTAGTTTCTTTCTTCTAGTCCAAGCTGGCAGAAACAATGTCATTCTTCACAGCTCTTGGCAGCAGGAGCTACTTCAAGGAAATGGGGAGCTGAGTGTTGAGGAAACTTCTCTGGGTGGGAGCTGGATGTTAGGAGGAAGATCTTCACAGAGAGAATGATTTGCCATTGGAATGGGCTGCCCTGAATGGTGGTGGAGTCACTGTCCCTGGAGGTGTTGAAGAAAAGCCTGGATGAGGCACTTAGTGCCATGGTCTAGTTGACTGGCTAGGGCTGGGTGCTAGGTTGGAGTGGATGCTCTTGGAGGTTTCTTCCAACCTGGTTGATTCTGTGAGGCTCTTAAAGAGCTTAAGTTAGGCAGCATGGATCACAGAAAGAGCTTGAGTACTGGAGATACAAGCCTCTAAGTTCTTTATCTCTAGACTGTGTTCTTTGATTGCTTCATGCCCCATCCTCCTCCATAAAAGCCATATTTAAAAGGAACATTAATAATCACCCAAAGCAAACCAGTTACCCACAGCTGTTCATCACACGTGGATTCAAGTAGGTTTGTTACAGATGGGAAGACTAGAGGAAAGTAAGAGTTATTGCTATCTATCTCTAAATCCAAGCAGTAGCTGATAAAGTACTTGCCAAGCTCTACAAATTGGGAAGCCAAGCAGATACATCCCCTGGCTCCGCTTGAAGCCTTCTGACAGAAGCTGCTAAAGGAGCAGGTGCTTTGTACAAACCTTATTACCAAAGAGGTTAAAAGATGACAGCAGTGAGAAAAAGAAGCCCTTCCCTGCGGAGTGGTTGCTGGGGAAGTAGGAAGACATGCCTTGGAAAGAAGCTATTACAGGGTTGTTTTTTTCACTCAGGTGTACCCTGGGAAGTTGCATCTCCAGGGGACTCAGTCTGCAACACTGTTTTTCACATTTAACCTCACTCTTTGCTTTATAAGGGATGAACAAAAAGTGCTTCTTGCTTTGTAGCTAGGGAGACCTTCTTTCCAGTGAGTCTGTCTGACTAAAATGTTGCAGTGTTTCCTGGCCCAGGCTATAAATGCAGGATTGAAACTGAATGCTGGTGTTAAAACTCTAAGCAGATACCTGAAGACTCCCACTCAATCTGAGAGCACTTTTTGCAGAAGTTCTGGCTGACCACCACCAATATTCATAGAAACGTAGAATCAACCAGGTTGGAAGAGCCCTCCAAGATCATCCACTCCAACCTAGCACCCAGCCCTGGCCAATCAACCAGACCATGGCACTGAGTGCCTCATCCAGTCCCTTTTTGCCTGGCTGCTCTCCAGCCACTCTGTCCCCAGCCTGTAGCACTGCTTGGGATTGCTGTGCCAAAGTGCAGAACCCTGCATTTGGCCTTGTTAAATCTCAACTCATTGGCCTCTGCCCACTCATCCAGCCTGGCAAGGTCCCTCTGCAGGGCTCTCCTACCCTCCAACAGCTCCACACCTGCTCCTAGCTTGGTGTCATCTGCAAGCTTACTGATGCTGGACTCAATCCCCTCATCCAGATCATCAATAAAGATATTGAACAGGACTGGGCCCAGCATTCATCCTTGTGGAACACCACTAGTGCCAACTGCCAGCTGGATGTGGCACGATTCACCACCACTCTCTGGGCTCAGCCCTCCTGGCAGTTCTTGACCCATTTCAGAGTGAATCTGTCCAAGCCATCAGCTGCCAGCTTTGCCAGGAGCTTCTTGTGGCAGAGGGTGTCAAAGGCTTTGCTGCAGTCCAGGTAGACTACATCCACAGCATACTACAAATTATTTTCTGAAACAATCTGTCCAAGAGACAAATTGCTTGGACCTGCAGGAAAAGGCTTAGTCCATACCAATTCCTGCTAAAGGAACAAAAAGCACAAAACAGTCTATAAAAGACAGAAAATTGTGGTCAGGCAGCAGAACAACTACATAATTACAGATGCAATGAGAGAGTCAAGTTCTCAGAAAATTAAATGTAATTAAGCTAATTACCTGATTGTCTTAACAGAGCAGCAATCCAACAATGTTTTACCAAACCATTGTTGCAATACTGACAGCAGAATCTCTGCCTTACACCACCGTTAGGCACCACCTCGTACACTGTTTTCATCACCCTGGGTTGTTCCCAAGAATAAAGCATTTTGTCTGATTGGTTATTATATCCAAGCAGGTTTGTAGGTGTCGTGGAGAGCCCAGAGGCCCAAAGCAGGGTAGGGTGTCCCTGCCCATGATAGAGGGGTTGAAACTAGATGATCCAGTTAAACCAGCCTGGCAGGATTTGTACTCTACCGGGACAGAGGCTATGGTCTAGTGATGAAGGATGCTGGGATGAAGGTTGGACTGGATGATCCTGGTGGTCCCTTCCAACCCTAGCAATTCATAGTGATTAGATGTTGTGCTGAGGGATTTGGTTTAGTCAAAGACTTGTCAGTGTGAAACTAATGATTGGACTCAATGATCTTGAAGGTCTTTTCCAATCTATGAAATTCTGTGATCCTCGTGGTCCCTTCCAACTCTGACTGATTCTGTGGTTCTATAAATGCCTCAAAATTTCACACAAATCTTACCTGGAAGGACAAGGGAAGTTATTCTTCCCCTGTACTCAACACTGGTCAGGCCACACCTTGAGTACTGCATCCAGTTCTGGGCCCCTCAATTCAAGAGAGGTGCTGGAAGGTGTCCAGAGAAGGGGACAAAGCTGGTGAGGGGCCTGGAACACAAACCATATGAGGAGAAGCTCGCGGTGTTTAGCGTAGAGAAGAGGAGGCTCAGGGGTGACCTCATTGCTGCCTACAACTACCTGAAAGGAGGCTGTAGCCAGGTGGGGGGTGGCCTCTTCTCTCAGGCAACCACCAGTAGAACAAGGGGACACAGTCTCAAGTTGTGCCAGGGGAGGTCTAGGCTGGATGTTAGGAGGAAGTTGTTGCCAGAGAGTGATTGGCATTGGAATGGGCTGCCCAGGGAGGTGGTGGAGTCACTGTCCCTGGAGGTCTTCAAGAAAAGCCTGGCTGAGGTACTTAGTGCCATGGTCCGGTTGACTGGATAGGGCTGGGTGCTAGGTTGGCCTGGATGATGTTGGAGGTCTCTTCCAAGCTGGTTGATTCTATGATTCCAGATAAGGCTGGCCAGAGCCTCATCCAGCCTGGCCTTAAACACCTCCAGGAATGGGGCCTCAACCACCACTCTGGACAACCTATTCCAGGCTCTCATCACTCTCATGGCAAAGAACTTTGTCCTCACCTCCATCTGAACCTACCCACCTCCAGCTTTGCTCCCTTATCTATCTACTACAATATTAAAGTAAATCTCTTTATCAAATGCTGTAGTGTCACAGTAGTGTAGGACATTGATGTCTCACTTAATCTCTTCTGTGTTCTTTTTGTCATACACTTACATCATTATTCATCTACCAAATGTCTTAATGTTGATCATGAATGAGGTATGTTTTCTGGTGCTTGTTGATGTGAGGAGTAGCCTGTGGACTTTTCTCAGCCAGTTGCCAACCACTTGGTGTCCTGCTCTTGCAAATGGTTGCACTGGTGGCATCTTCCCCATCAATGTTTTTAGATTTCATTTAACCTTCATTAAATTCAGGAAGCCAACAATTCACAACCTTGAGACAAAACATCACCTGGCTCCTAAGAGCATACTTCAGCTATCCACGAACCTGTTCATTCTAGTGCATAAAGTGAATCCACTTAAAAACTGTGCATAACACAACTGCTCCATGATACCTGTGTTTTTCCTGTGATTGTTCTGTTCTGACAGTGTCATGGACCCAATTCTCAAGAGTTTAGGAAAGGAAGAATGAGCCCAGACTTTTGCTGAAGATACTCAGGAATTTGTTACTTCAGTGTATGCTACCAATATCAGGTTTCACATAGTGTAAAGTGCAATTCAATGAAGCATTTTAACCAACAAGGCAAAAAAAAAATATATCCTTTCAGGATCCATGGTCTTCTACAAGGACTCATACTCATCATGTTTGCCTCTGCCTGCTTTGCATATTCTCCAGAGCAATGCCTAACTTACAATGCCAGTTTATATACCATGGTTTAGGAGCAATTCAGTTTCATCCTCTGAAAGCAACTATTGCATGGAAAAATATCTCACTTTTGTTCTTTTACTACACCAGCAGAAGCATGCAGCTGTTCATTTCAGAATAATACTCTCTATTTCAAATACTTAGAACCATAGAACCAACCAGGTTGGAAGAGACCTCCAAGATCATCCAGTCCACCCAGCTCTATCCAGTCAACTAGACCACGGCACTAAGTGTCTCATCCAGGCTTTGATTGAACACCTCCAGGGATGGCAACTCCACCACCTCCCTGGGCAGCCCATTCCAATACCAATCACTCTCTCTGACAACAACTTCCTCCTAACATCCAGCATAGACCTCCCCCAAAACAACTTGAGACTGTGTCCACTTGTTCTGCTGCTGGTTGCCTGGGAGAAGAGACCAACCCCCACCTGGTCTTCACTCCCAAAGAAAGAGATGGTTTAACAGAGTGGTTTAACACAACTCCACATACCGTTGCTCTGGCCTTGTGGATGTAAGAATACTTATCAGAAATATAGAATCATAGAATCAGTCCAGGTTGGAAGAGGCCACAAGTATAATCTAGTTCCAAACCCCCCTGCCATGAGCAGGGACACATTAACCTAGGTCAGGCTGGCCACAGACTCATCCAGCTTAAACACCTCCAGGCATGGGGCCTCAACCACCTCTCTGGGCAACCCATTCCAGGGTCTCACCACTCTCATGGGGAAGAACTTCATACCCACATCCATTATGAACCTACCCACCTCCAGCTTTGCTCCCCCTAGTCCTGTCATTCCATGATAGCCCAAAAAGTCTCTCCCCAGCTTTTTTGTAGGCCCCCTTCAGATATTGACAGGCCACAATAAGGTCACCTCAGAACCTCCTGCTTCTCCTACTTCAGACTCAAAACCAAGAATGCAGCACTACTGAATAGCTTCCAATCTTGATTAAAACAGAATACATTTGAGGCAAAGCCTCTCACATGGTCAGTTAATGCAGACTGACACTAAACAAACCAGAGCCCAAGAGCTATGCAATGTCTTTATAATGCTAATTTAATTATGATCAGCTTTGTTATCTCAAAAAACTCATTGTGCAGCACTGGATAATATAACATGTAAATGTATTGTGGTTTTATTTCTCACTGTTTTAATTTATAGTCTCTTGAGATAAAAGCAGTAAAAGAGAACAACAGTTCCTAGTGCTTAGAGACACAAAGGGAAGATTTGCTGTCTAGTTTCAGGTCTGCTGCTTATCTGCTGGATAACACAGGTCATGCCTCTCTTTCTGCACCAGGATAGTCAATACTCTTCACCTAACGCAGCCCACGTGTCTGAATTATTAAGGATACATAACTGAAACTAAAATAAATGTATAGAATCATGCAATGATTTAGATTGGAAGGGACCTCAAAGATCATCCAGTTGTTCTAGGTGGACACCTCCACCTAGAAGAGGTTACTCAAGACCTCGTCCAACTGACCTTGAGCACCTCCAGGGACGGAGTATCCACAACCTCTCTGGGCAACCTGTTCCAGGGTTTCACCACCCTCAC
Source organism: Pogoniulus pusillus (assembly GCF_015220805.1). Classification (NCBI taxonomy): domain Eukaryota; kingdom Metazoa; phylum Chordata; class Aves; order Piciformes; family Lybiidae; genus Pogoniulus; species Pogoniulus pusillus. The sequence continues at coordinate 5,955,974 of NC_087264.1, read as the reverse complement.
TGTGAAGAACTTCTTCTTAACATTTCCCCTCTATTCATAGAATCAACCAGGTTGGAAGAGACCTCCAACATCATCCACTCCAACCTAGCACCCAGACTTAGACAACCAACTAGACCATGGCAATCAGTGTCTCAGCCAGTCTTTTCTTCAACACCTCCAGGGATGGTGCCTCCACCACCTCCCTGGGCAGCCCAATCCAATGCCAATCACTCTCTCTGTAAAGAACTTCCTCCTAACATCCAGCCTATACTTTCCCTGGCACAACATGAGGCTGTGTCTCCTTGTTCTATTGGTGGTTGCCTGAGAGAAGAGAGCAACCCCCACCTGGCCACAATGTCCCTTCAGGTAGTTGTAGACAGCAATGAGGTCACCCCCGAGCCTCCGCTTCTCCAGGCTAAACAATTCCAGCTCTCTCAGCCTCTCCTTATAGGATTTGTGTTCCAGGCTCCTCACCAGCTTTGTCACCCTTCTCTGGACACATTCCAGCACCTCAACATCTCATCCTGTCATTTCAAGATCTTGTAAACAGTCCCTCCTCAGCCTTTTTTTAACTGAAGACTTGATAAAAGAGATTGAGTACAAGATGTGTCTAATGTTCTATCATTAGAATGACTACCTTACCTCTACCTAGCCAGCCTCTTCTGAAGTTAATATCTATAGATGAATAAGTTTTCTTCTCCTGTATTTGCCCATTTCCTGAACTGTCTTTTTACTTCTAACACTTTCCGTTTCTGAGCACAGTTTTTAATTCCATCAGTAAATCATTGAGTCATTTCATTATTCACTTCCTTTCACATTAACGTAAATGACACATCCAAATTCCCTCCTGACACTCCCCAACTTGATATGGCACCTCTCAAAGAGATGAGTACTTCCTGCAGAAATCTTGCTTCAGCTTTTTAGATTTAGCACATTTAAGTGAGCTCAACTACTGGCTTGTGTAACAAAAAGTACAAACAATCCCTTCACAGAAGCAGAATTAGAGGCCATACAGGAGAAGAAGCTGGTGAGGGGACTGGAACACAAGTCCTATGAGGAGAGGATGACAATGCTGAGGGTGTGCAGCCTGGAGAAGAGGAGCTCAGGGCTGACCTCATTGCTGTCTACAACTACCTAAAGGGAGGCTGTAGCCAGGTGGGGTTGGTCTCTTCTGCCAGGCACCAGCAACAGAAGAAGGGGACACAGTCTCAAGCTGTGGTGGGGAAGGTATAGGCTGGATGTTAGGAGGAAGTTGTTTGCAGAGAGAGTGATTGGCATTGGAATGGGCTGCCCAGGGAGGTGGTGGAGTTGCGATCCCTGCAGGTGTTGAAGCCAAGCCTGGCTGAGGCACTTAGTGCCATGGTCTGGTTGACTGGCTAGGGCTGGATGCTAGGTTGGACTGGATGATCTTGGAGGTCTGGTTGATTCTATGATTCTATTATTATTCAGCAGGTAGTTTGTGTCAGATTCAGTGATATAAAAGCACAAATACCTGTTGACTATCACGTTTATGTCAGGACATCCATAGAGGTGAAATGTGGATGTGTGGCATCCCCAACGAGTGGCTCCCACCGGAGGAGTTAGAATCTACTTTTGAGAAGATTACTTCCTATTTCAGATTGAGGACAACTTTGCTGGTTTTCATTGTTGTTGCTACAGCTGACTGATCCTATACTCTGGTGATACATTATTCTCCATTTGCCTGCCTTCACCAAACACTGTTAAGTCTGTCAAAAGCATTGGAGTCAATTGGCACAGTCACATCATGTGTGGGAACGAGCCAAGCCTTTTGGAAATCCTATGAATTTTCATAGCATGAACAAGTTACCTACAGATCCTGGCTGAAATTTTAGTACTCTTCAAGACACTGGAAAAAAAAAAAAAGTCACTCACCACTTACCAGGTCTGAATTATTGAGGCTGAAGGTTATTGAATTCATCCAATAACAGAAAAGCAGTCTGTCACAGAGGACAATTGTGAATTCTGCAAAAGCAATTGGAACATTTAATAGACTTCTTCAATGCCCTGAATGAAGTCAGAAAGCCCTCACACAGTGAATTAAAATATCCACAATAGCCTGTTCCAAAATGGAACCTGGGATAGGGTAGAACTTGAATAAATGGCAGACTTCATACTCAGTGCCAAGACTTTAATTCCAACTTTCAGTTGTTTCAATATTGTCTAAACCTGCCTTTTTCTTTTTTTTTCTGCGTGTTGAGGTTTAGAAATGATGTTGCTGTGCTGGCAAGAACAGTTATTAGGTGCTGAAAAATTCAATCATGCAGAAGGGAGTGGGGTGGAGGGAAAAGTACAGCAGGTTATTTATTATCTCTCTATAGGAGCCCTGTATTTTGTGAAGGCAGCATCCTAAGAAAAAAATGTCATTGTAGCTGTATAGAGAAGAGGACAACAGAAAACCCAGTTAAAACCTGGCAATTCTAATAATAGCACTTTATTCAGTCTGGTTTAATACAGCTACACATCTTCAATATATACCAATCTAATTAAGAACTAGTCAATTTTAGAATAGAAATGTTAATAGAAATGCATCTTGGATGCTAATATGTGGGGTTTATGCCCCTGCCTAGGAAAGTTGATATGTTGGAAATAATAAGATTATTAGAGAGCTGCCACACTTGCAAATAGCAGGTGAGTATCTCCATGTGGCTTGGATCTTCCTAGGCAAGAGCCCCTGTGAGCATTAACCCCTCTGCCTATGTGATGCAAACTACTACAATTTATACTTCTCAAGTGGATCAGAAGGTGATTGGTCTTCAAAAAAAAAAAAACACAGTTGGGGAGGAGTTTATCCAGAAAGAGAAGCAGTTTGTAGAACAACATCTAATAGGTATCATCTCCTTCACCCCTGCACACAACCCCAACTAGCTGTTACAGACCTCTGAGCTCAATTCTGAAAGAAATAGTCAGTCATAGAATCAGCCAGGTTGGAAGAGACCTCCAAGATCATCCAGTCCAACCTATCATCCAGTCCTATCCAATCACAGAAGGTCATGGAATCAACCAGGTTGGAAGAGACCTCCAAGATCATCCAATCCAACCTATCACCCAGGAATGGCGACTCCCTCACCTCCCTGGGCACCCCAGTCATTCAAATAAAAGCCTAGATGAGGCACTTAGTGCCATGTTCCTAGTTGATTGGACAGGTCTGGGTGGTAGGTGGGTAGGTTCAGAGTAGACATGAGGAGGAAGTTTTTCAGCATGAGAGTGATGAGAGTCTGGAATGGGCTGCCCAGGGAGGTGGTTGAGATTCTGCCCTTGGAGATGTTTAAGGTGAGGCTGGATGAGTTTCTGGCCAGCCTGATCTAGAGTAGGATGTCCCTGCCCATGTCAGGGGAGTTGGAACTAGATTATCCTTGTGGTCCCTTCCAACCCTGCCCCATTCTATTATTCTAAATTACCATTATGAAGCACTTCAAGAAAGTCATTTTGATGTTTCAAGAACAAAAAAATCTCCTAAACTTCAGCTGCTATTTAATTTTGACTTCTGGTGATGGCTTGAAAAGAACATTCTAAGTTTCCTGCAGAAAGAAAATTCCATTTTCTGACCAACCACTTCAGCAGCAGCATTTCAAAGGCAATTTGGAAGAATACATTGGGTCTGTGTTCACACACTGCTATGGGGCACTGATACAGTTGTCTCTTGACCTATTAATTTCTCAGAAACCACTCATCTTCCCTCAGGGCAAGCACCAAGGAATATATCATGGAGTACAGGAGCAAGCTGCACACAGCACATCAGTGCACATTAATGCAACCTGGAGACGTCTTGGTCAATTTAAAATGGTACAGAGCCAGGTTCAGGCAAATCTAATAAACCAAAGAACAGGAAATCTTTTTTCAGAGAGCAAAGCCAAGCAAATAGAGTTAAAGGAAACCCATTTACCCACTGCAGGCTTCAGTAGGTCTCACATAAATTTGCTGAGACAGAATGGGTCACAAATGTTTTGTCCCTGTATTTGATAACTCAAATAATCCAGTCTCATACCTTCTGCTATTTGTAACTGAGAAAGCAAGGAAGAGGACTCCCTTAGGAACTGTGGTTTGTGTGTAGACACTCCCTTTCCTCTCTTATTTGAAGTGCATTTCCTTCCTAAGCAGGTCTGTCTTTTCTTGGGTGGTGGGGATGAGTGCCTTATGGGGAGGTACTGTGGAGAGTTTTTTTCCTGGAGAGACCAGCAGGTATTTCTGTGAGCTCTTTTGGCCTGCACAAGACCATCACTTCTACCTGGGCAGTGGGAATAATGGAGATCAAAGAATCATAGAATCAACCAGGTTGGAAGAGACCTCCAAGATCACCCAGTCCAACCTAGCACCCAGCCCTAGACAATCAACTAGACCATGGCACTAAGTGCCTCAGCCAGGCTTTGCTTGAACACCTCCAGGGACTGGCACGCTGGAGGATTCCCACAAACAGGTTTGTTTGAGGAATCTCTTCCCCTCCAACATGCTCAAGGGCATGTCTAAGAGTGTTTAAATGTTCTCTACTTTTCCCCCCATATGATGAATTTTACGTGCCCGTATAGCTCTTCCTTAGTTGAGGGGTTACACAGAGAGTTCCAGAGATGAGCATGGCAAAAAATCTTGAACAAATTTGCCCAGAATGAAGGAGAAAAGGCATCATGCACATGAAGAGGTTGGACTGCACAGTGTCAAGGCTTATTATCCCACTCCAGAGACCATGCATCATAAGAAAAACAGGTTGGATTCAAATTAGCTGGGACTCAAATGTATTCTCTTGGTGCCATGCACAGCCCTGTTCAGGGAGATAGTTACAAGTAGGTCTAGGCTGCTCGTCTGTGTTCTGTTACTTCATGGTATTAAACTGTTTGATGACTTCTGCCACCTCCAGAAAGACCCTGGAGATGTTTAAGGCCAGGCTGGATGAGGCTATGGCCAGCCTGCTCTAGGTTAGGGTATCTCTGTCCATGGCAGGGGTGTTGGAACTAGATGATCTTTGTGGTCCCTTCCAACCCTGACTGATTCTATGCTTCTATGTGGGCTGCAAACTGTAAAGCTTAAATGATATCTGTTGGTGAAGATAAGATAGATTGTTAACAGCCAAGACCCTGCTAATGTGACCTTCACTAAGACACATGGTATCCTTCTGTCCCTATCCTGCCTTCTTATCAAATCACCACTTCCAAGCAGCAAGGAACAAAGTCCTTCCAGCCAACATTCTGGAGATTCTTGCAATGGTGACAAAATCTGCAGATTGCCTAAGTTAGCATATTTCCTCTGCTTTCTCTCTTCCCAAGTACATCTGAGTTAAGGATAGGAAATGTTGGAGTGTGGGATAAATTTAAAGAGCCTGACAGAGATCACAAGCATGAGCCCAGGGATGATGGAAAAGAACAAATGTCCAAAAGTCTTTTTTGTGAGAGACTGCAGAAATGGCTGGACTGCACTGAATGCTGCTTTCAATAGAAAGACACAGAGAATCATAGGATCAGTCAGGGTTGGAAGGGACCACAAGGATCATCTAGTTCTAACCTCCCTGCCATGGGCAGAGTCACCCTATCCTAGAGCAGGCTGGCCACAGCCTCATCCAGCCTGATCTTAAGCACCTCCAGGGATGGGGCCTCAACCACCTCCCTGGGCAACCCATTCCACGCTCTCACCACTCTCATGCTGAGCAACTTCCTCCTCACATCCAGCAAAGTCTCCACCTTGACAGGATGTGACCAGGATATGCATCCTTCTGCAGGCCCTGCAATACGGATGGGTTCATAGAATTAACCAGGTTGGAAGAGACCTCCAACATCATCCAGTGCAACCTAGCACCCAGCCCTGTCCAGTCAACTAGACCATGGCACTAAGTGCCTCATCCAGTCTTTTCTTGAGGACCCCCAGCGATGGTGCCTCCACCACCTCCCTGGGCAGCCCATTCCAATGGGAAATCACTCTCTCTGTGAAGAACTTCTTCCTAACATCCAGCCTATACCTACCTTGCCACAACTTGAGACTGTCCCCCCTTGTTCTATTGCTGGTTGCCTGGGAGAAGAGGCCACCCCCCAACTGGCTACAATGTCCCTTCAGGTAGTTGTAGACAGTAATAAGATCACCCCTGAGTCTCCTCTTCTCCAGGCTGCACACCCCCAGCTCCCTCAGCCTCTCCTCATAGGATTTGTGCTCCAGGCCCCTCACCAGCTTTGTTGCCCTTCTCTGGACATGTTCCAGCACCTCAACATCTTTCTTGAATTGAGGAGCCCAGAACTGGACACAGTACTCAAGGTGTGATCTGACCAGTGCTGATCCTAGAAGTCCTTTCCAACCTGGTTAATTCTGTGATTCTGAAGTTCCTTTTAATTCTCACAGGCATGTCTCCTGAATATCAAGCCAAGTTACAGAAATACAGCATTGACAAGCCAGCCACAGGCAGGATTCTATTTCCTACCCTCCCTTTAATTGCAGTGTTAACTTGTCAGATACCACAGTATCGCTTCCCCATGACCTTTGCTGTTAACCAGAGACTTCAGGGCAAGTTGGATTGCTTCTCCTGCTCAGTAGCAGCTGTGGGGAGCAGCAGGTAACATAAAGCCAGGGTGAGTGACTCAGAAAAACTAGGTCTAAAATCAGCCTTCCCCTCTCCTTGTAATCAGAGAGGGCTGTATCTGTTTGGCTGCTACCATACAGGGCAGGATAGCTGAGTGAATATGAATTATGGCATCTTCACTAACTGAATATTCATTAAGTGGGCTAGCTAGTGCTAATGTGCTCCTGTTTGGGAAGGTCTCAGCGGTGTGACAGGAGGCTCTCTGGGAAGCAGTATTATTTCTTAGGGAAAAAAATATCTAGGAGAAATGAACAGTTGTCTGAAACACCAGAACATGCTATCCACACTCAGTCTGTACTGGAAGAGTTGCTTCTAGAGGATATGTGTTATCTTCCAAGTCCATTAGGTCAAAAGCTGCTCTGCTGCATTCTCTGCTAGTTCCTGTGGTGGAGGGTTGCACAGGCTTCAAATGACTATTGTTTATGAACCTATTCATGCCTGGACGTGTTATCCCCCCAAAGGGTGTTGCCCTGCCTAAACTTGGGGTAAACAAGTTAAGGGGACAAAGGGACACAATAGCCTTGGTGCCTTCCAGTCTGGGTTGCCTCCTCTAGGGTTGAAGTAAACATGTTGCATAAGCTCACACACCTAGGGTGGGGAACCCACCTGAGCCCTCTCCTTATTTGGGGGTACCGGACCCTCGGACTTCACCTTATTTGGTATGTTTTGGCCTGTTGCCAAGCCCTCATTGGACAGAATTGTGGCCCAAGGACCATCAATCACGGGGTCAGAACTCATAAAAAGGGACAATACAGTGTCCCTGCTACCTCTCTCTCTTGCCACTCTCTCCTTGCCACCCTTTACCACCCACCTGCTGCTCCTAGCCGCTTCCAGCCGCTTTTGGGGACCACTGCCGCTGCATGACTCCAGCCCACGGCACCAGCCCAGGGAAATGACCAAGGCGCTCCCAGCCAGCCGCCGCTCCAGCTGCCCCTCCCAGCCTTGACTGTGCCCGTGGAAGCTCCAGACAGCGCGCCCCAAAAACCCCTGAATTATTCAAACCCACGATATTTGGGACCATCAGAACTGACTCCAGCCAGTGAGTGACTGAGAAACCCGATTTAAGCCAGCATAAACGCTCAATAACAAGGCCAAGTGCAGGGTTCTGCACTTTGGCCACAACAACCCCAAGCAGCGCTACAGGCTGGGGACTGAGTGGCTGAGAGCAGCCAGGAGGAAAGGGACCTGGGGCACTGATAGGTAGTAGCTAAGGATGAGGCAGCAGTGTGCCCAGGTGGCCAAGAGAGCCAATGGCATCCTGGCCTGGCTCAGGAACAGTGTGGCCAGTAGGACAAGGGAGGTTATTCTGCCCCTGTACTCAGCACTGCTCAGGCCACACCTTGAGTACTGTGTCCAGTTCTGGGCCCCTCAATTCAAGAAGAATGTTGAGGTGCTGGAACATGTCCAGAGAAGGGCGACAAAGCTGGTGAGGGGCCTGGAACACAAACCCTCTGAGGAGAGGCTGATGGAGCTGGGGTTGTTTAGCCTGGAGAAGAGGAGGCTCAGGGGTGATCTTATTACTGTCTACAACTACCTGAAGGGGCACATTGTAGCCAGGTGGGGGGTGGCCTCTTCTCCCAGGCAACCAGCAATAGAATAAGGGGACACAGTCTCAAGTTGTGGCAGGGGAAGTCTAGGCTGGATGTTAGGAGGAAGTTGTTGCCAGAGAGAGTGATTGGCATTGGAATGGGCTGCCCAGGGAGCTGGTGGAGGCACCGTCCCTGGGGGTCTTCAAGCAAAGCCTGGCTGAGGCACTTAGTGCCATGGTCTGGTTGATTGTCTAGGGCTGGGTGCTAGGTTGGACTGGATGATCTTGGAGATCTCTACCAACCTGGTTGATTCTATGATTCTATGATTCTAACTTACCAGTGGCACTTTCATGCCACAGACTCTCTTCCTAAATCCTTTCAAACCTCTGCTAAATTCCCAACTTGCTGTCCATAGACATTCTGCAATATAATCTCGGAACCGCATACAAAGAACTTGTGTGGGGTAGCTGTAAATAAGTCTGGGGAGGGAGATTCCTTGTGTATACAATATTAAATTATTTAAACCCTTTTAAAATTCAGCCTCATATTTCATTCCCCCAAAACCCAAACGAACTTCTCCACGACAGTTCCATGTCTTCTTAAGTATGCAAGTACACAAACTTGCACTGCTTCAGGCCATGCAACAGGGCTGATTTAAAAGGAAATATTTTCTGTAGCCACATCGCAGTTCTGTTGGGTTTTGTGCACATTCCCGTTCTGAGGGGGTGTTCAGACCACAAAATGTAAATATTACCCAGAAAAAAAGAAGGTTCAGTTCATGAAATAAAAATATTATCCAGAAAAAAAAACACTGCTCAGGTCACACTTTGAGAACTCTGTCTAGTTCTGGGCCCCTCAACTCAAGAGAGATGTTGAGATGCTGGAAGATGTCCAGAGAAGGGCAACAAAGCTGGTGAGGGGCCTGGAGCACAAATCCTATGAGGAGAGGCTGAGGGAGCTGGGGGTGTGAAGCCTGGAGAAGAGGAGACTCAGGGGTGATCTTATTACTGTCTACAACTACCTGAAGGGACATTGTAGCCAGGTGGGGGTTGGTCTCTTCTCCCAGGCAACCAGCAAGAGAACAAAGGGACACAGTTTCAGGTTGTGCCAGGGAAGGTGTAGGCTGGATGTTAAGAGGAAGTTGTTGTCAGAGAGAGTGATTGGCATTGGAATGGACTGCCCAGGGAGGTGGTGGTGTCCTTGTCTCTGGAGGTGTTGAAGCAAAGCCTGGCTGAGGCACTTAGTGCCATGGTCTAGTTGATTGTCTAAGGCTAGGTGTTAGGTTGGCCTGGATGATCTTGGAGATCTCTTCCAACCTGGTTGATTCTATGATTCAGTGGTTCTCTGATACAATGGTGGAAACAAGGCCTGTCTTCTAATCACTTGAGAATATATCCAGCAGAAAGCCTGGCATCATTACAAGACTTTATCTTTGAAGCTTATCATTGTCTTTCTGGCATAAATTTAAACCCTGCCACAGTTCACTTAGCACTTTGGTATTCCCCAACAAGAAGATGATCAGGGGTTCATCAAGAAAGGATGAGAGAGTCAAGATTGTTTGGTTTGGAGAAGGCTCCAAGGAGACCTTATTTTCACCTTCCAACACTTATAGGGAGCCTAAAAGAAAGGGGATGGACACTTTGTTAGGGAGCACAGTGATAGGATGAGGGGGAGGAGTTTTAAACTGAAAGGTGGTAGATTTAGATTAGATTTTAGGGAGTGAGACTGCAATAGGTTGCTCAAAGAAGCTGCAGATGCCTATCCCTGGAAGTATTCAAGAACAGCCTGGATGGGGCTTTGAGCAAGATGATTTAGTGGAAGTTACTGCTGCCCATGGCAGGGGAAATGGAACTACATGATCTTTAAGGTCTCTTCCATCACAAACCATTTTGTGATTCTAAATAAGTGTTTAACCAGTTTAAGTCATTCAGATGACAGCTAAATCCTGCTTGTGCTGAATGATCATCCAGGAGCTCACAGAACATGTCCTCAGGATATGGTTCCACTCATCCTTTAGCTGCCTATCCTTGTACCCACAGCTACACAGTATATGTCACTCCTAAAAATGGTGGCACTTGAGTTGTATAGGTTATTTGTAACTTGAGAGATACCTCTGGATTGTTTGGCACAAAAGGCAGAAGAATCTGAGGCTTCTGTCTTCATTGCTCTTTGAACCAGCTTGTGCACATTTTACAGACACAGGGCAGTCTCCAAACATTTCAGTCTCAGGGTCACACAAGTCAGATCAGTAAAACATACTCAACCGGTCTGAAAACTTTCGCTCGATTATAGAGACTCTCCCAGTTCAGTCTCTGATAAAAAGCAGGCTCCTTTATAACCTTCCCTGAGTGTTATGATCATCAACGCCAGAGCTTAGCTGTTAGTCTGTGATCAGGAGCTGTTGGGGATGGGAACAGCAGGGCATGCTTCACGCCATGGGATCAACACATCTATCTGGGGCAGTCGCAACACAACCTACCAGTCCTACGTCTGGCTCATAACCATGCTACTCATCCCTTGTTCCCATAAGAGCTGAGCTCCATCTGCAAGCTTAGAAGAAGGGGAAAAGCAACAAACTTTTTTCTCCCTTCATCAAATTCAGGCTAAGTGGACAGCTTCAAGAGCCTCAGTGTTTTCTGAGTTACAGGTCCCCTCTATGTTTCACACAAAGTGGTTACTCAAAGTCAGCAGATCCATCTGAAAACCTTTGTCTTCATCACTAGGAAGTTAGATGCACAATTGTATTTCCCCAAGGATTCAAAATGAGCTCACTGGCTCAACCAGGTTGGAAGAGAGCTTCAGGATCATCCAGTCCAACCTAGCACCCAGCCCTAGCCAGTCAACCAGACCATGGCACTAAGTGCCTCAGCCAGGCTTTGCTTCAACACCTCCAAAGATGGTGACTCCACCGCCTCCCTGGGCAGCCCATTCCAATGGCAAATCAGTCTTCTAATGAAGGCTGGATAGCTCAACAGAAGACACAGGGAGGGAGTTTCTGTATCTTGGGTTACCCAAAACTAGAAGGTAATTAAGATAAACCATTTAAAAAATCATACCTGCATAATGAGTCCTGCAACTTTACCCTGAATGAGACAGGCCCACAGGTCTGGGGAAAGCATTGAAAGCAATATGGGGACACTGTTCCCTCCAGGTTGTTCACAGAGATACTAACACTGTGGAGAGAGAGAGTTTGCAAATCATCACATCCTGCTGCAGAGCAGCTGGCAGAGCACAGTGCATGGCATGAGCTGCCATCTTGGTAGCCCTTATTAAAGCCTAAATCATGTACAGAAGGGAAGGAGCAGCTTTGTGCTTCTCTGTAAGGGCTCCTGATTAATCACACTGCTGCTTTTAATGACCCTCAAATATGGCATTTAATGCCTGCAGGGGTGAGGAGCTTTGATTTTACAGTATCAAGGGCACATGAAAAATAGATTCAGATTATTAGATTTATCAATACAAACTTCTGTTTCTCATTTCTTGGAAGAAAACTGAAGGGTTTAAGGCACAGGAAAGAGACAAAACTGTCCTCGAATGTCCTCAGTACTTCTAAGTCTCATCACTGATCTTACACCCATGGCTTAGTCACAATCAGTAACTATTAAATACCCATCTATACTTGTTAGTCCCTCCCAGGCTCCATCCACAAGAACATGGAAAATGGCCAACGTGGTCCCCATCCACAAGAAGGGTCGGATGGAGGAACCTGGGAACTACAGACCCGTCAGCCTGACCTCAGTGCCAGGGAAACTGATGGAGCAGGTTCTCTTGGGGCCAATAACTGAGCACCTGAGGGATGGCAAAGAGCTCAGGTCCAGCCAGCATGGGTTTAGGAAGGGCAGATCCTGCCTTTCTAACCTGATCTCCTTCTATGATCAGGTGACCCGCTTGGTGGATGTGGGGAGGCCTGTGGATGTGCTCTATCTGGACTTCAGCAAGGCCTTTGACACTGTCCCCCACAGCAAACTGCTGGCTAAGCTGTCAGCCCATGGCTTGGATGGCAACACTCTGTGCTGGGTTAGGAACTGGCTGGAGGGCCGGACCCAGAGAGTGGTGGTGAATGGTGCCACATCCAGCTGGCGGCCAGTCACTAGTGGTGTCCCTCAGGGATCTGTGCTGGGCCCCATCCTCTTTAACATCTTCATAGATGATCTGGATGAGGGCATCGAGTCAGTCATCAGCAAGTTTGCAGATGACACTAAGCTGGGGGCAGATGTGACTGAGTTGGAGGGCAGAAGGGCTCTGCAGCGGGACCTTGACTGCCTGGACAGATGGGCAGAGTCCAATGGGATGGGGTTCAATAGCTCCAAGTGCAGGGTGCTGCACTTTGGCCACAACAACCCCATGCAGAGATACAGGCTGGGGTCGGAGTGGCTGGAGAGCAGCCAGACAGAGAGGGATCTGGGGGTGCTGATTGATACCCGCCTGAACATGAGCCAGCAGTGTGCCCAGGTGGCCAAGAGAGCCAGTGGCATCCTGGCCTGCATCAGGAATGGTGTGGTCAGCAGGAGCAGGGAGGTCATTCCGCCCCTGTACTCTGCACTGGTTAGACCACACCTTGAGTGCTGCGTTCAGTTCTGGGCCCCCCAGTTTAGGAAGGACACTGAGATGCTCGAGCGTGTCCAGAGAAGGGCGACGAGGCTGGGGAGAGGCCTCAAGCACAAGCCCTATGAGGAGAGGCTGAGGGAGCTGGGGTTGTTTAGCCTGGAGAAGAGGAGGCTCAGGGGTGACCTTATTGCTGTGTACAGCTACCTGAGGGGTGGTTGTGGCCAGGGGGAGGTTGCTCTCTTCTCTCAGGTGGCCAGCTCCAGAACAAGAGGACACAGCCTCAGGCTGCGCCAGGGGAGATTTAGGCTGGAGGTGAGGAGAAAGTTCTTCACTGAGAGAGTCATTGGACACTGGAATGGGCTGCCCGGGGAGGTGGTGGAGTCGTCGTCCCTGGGGCAGTTCAAGGCAAGGTTGGATGTGGCACTTGGTGCCATGGTCTAGCCTTGGGCACTGTGGTAAAGGGTTGGACTTGATGATCTGTGAGGTCTCTTCCAACCTTGGTGATACTGTGATAAACATTCTGAAGCAGGAAGGAGAAAGTTCAGTGCTTGTACCATTCCCTTGCCCTTTGTTTCTTCATTGCTGCCTGGGCAGATTTGTGCTGGTTCACTCTGTCTTGCTGCCTGCTAGCAACCTCAAAACAGCAAAAATCCTTAATGATTCCAATGTTTAACCTTCCACCACCTGAATAAGATACATATCTGGACATGGATCAAGAGAAGGGAATAGTTGGTCTAGCATCTCATTCACCTACAAGATCACTCAGCTAAGCCTTCAGGCAGTGCAACTGTAGTAGGATACCCAGTGAAGAGGAAGCTCAGGGGTGACCTCATTGCTGTCTACAACTACCTGAAGGGAGGTTGTAGCCAGGTGGGGATTGGTCTCTTGTGCAAGACAACCAGAAACAAAACAAGGAGACACAGACTCAAGATGTGCTGGGGAGGTCTAGGCTAGATGTTAGGAGAAAGTTCTTCCTAGAGAGAGTGATGGGCATTGGAATGGGCTACCTGGGGAGGTGGTGGAGTCGCTGTCCCTGGAGGTGTTCTCCTCCCTCAACCTGCTGGCCACACTTCTTCTGATGTAGCCCAGATGTTCAAAAAAAAGCCTGGATGAGGCACTGAATGCCATGGTCTAGTTGATTGGACAGAGCTGGGTGCTAGGTTGGCCTGGATGAGCTTGGAGGTGTCCTCCAACCTGGTTGATTCTATGATAAGATTCTACACCCTTAGAGGAAATTTTCACTCATCAGAGCCCTTTCAAGGCACATAGGAAGAGAAGGACACATGTGTAGGGCATTCCTTTTAGCAAAACAACAGCAATAAAGCTAGAGGAAATGCTTGCTGAATGCAAATTTATAGCAGCAAAAAAATCTCTGAATTTTCACTGCCTCACAGCCTACCGGTATGGCCTTACCATGTGAGATAGATCACATCTTCAGACTACAAGGTCAGAAGGAAATCCTGCTATTACCTAAGGTGACTTTCTGTATAATGCAGAACTGAGAACTTTCTGAGATGTCTCCCTGTTCCAAATACAGGCCCTTTTTGAGAAAAAGCTAACTGCATTTAGAAGATGCCAGCAACAGACAGCTGACAAAAGTGCTTCGCATTTGCTCCACTGATCGCTTGCCATCACCATGAAAAACACAGTATGTTTAGTGCCAGGTTTTGGCTTGGCTTGAATTCCCAGAGCCAGCATACAAGACAATGAAAAAGTAGGGAAAGTTTAGTAGACATGTGTGGTGGAGGGCCACATAGACCCAAATAGGGTTATTCACAGGCCTGTGCTTGCCTGGACGTGTTTTCCCACCGAAACATGCTTTTCTGCCTAACCCAGGTGAAAATATATTAAGGGGACAAAGGAGCACAATAAACCTGGCCCCTTAGAGTCTGGCCTGCCCTGGTTATGTAAGGTTGATGTGAACAGGTTGCATAAGCCCACGCACTTAACGTGTGGCACACCTGTGCTCTTCTCATATTTGGGGGTACCAGACCTATGGACTCTTCCTTATTTGGCATGTTTTGGCCTGCTGCCAGATCCTTATTGGACAGTATGAGCCAGCAGTGTGCCCAGGTGGCCAAGAGAGCCAATGGCATCCTGGCCTGCATCAGGAATGGTGTGGTCAGCAGGAGCAGGGAGATCATTCTGCCCCTGTACTCTGCACTGGTTAGACCACACCTTGAGTCCTGTGTTCAGTTCTGGGCTCCCCAGTTTAGGAGGGACATCAAAATGCTTGAGCGTGTCCAGAGAAGGGCGACGAGGCTGGGGAGAGGCCTTGAGCACAGCCCTACGAGGAGAGGCTGAGGGAGCTGGGATTGGTTAGCCTGGAGAAGAGGAGGCTCAGGGGTGACCTTATTGCTGTCTACAACTACCTGAGGGGTGGTTGTGGCCAGGAGGAGGTTGCTCTCTTCTCTCAGGTGGCCAGCACCAGAACAAGAGGACACAGCCTCAAGCTGTGCCAGGGGAGATTTAGGCTGGAGGTGAGGAGAAAGTTCTTCACTGAGAGAGTCATTGGGCACTGGAATGGGCTGCCCGGGGAGGTGGTGGAGTCGCCGTCCCTGGAGCTGTTCAAGGCAGGATTGGACGTGGCACTTGGTGTCATGGTCTAGCCTTGAGCTCTGTGGTAAAGGGTTGGACTTGATGACCTGTGAGGTCTCTTCCAATCCTAATGATACTGTGATACTGTGTATAGTAGCCAAAGGACCATCAATCTCATCCCACATCTTATAAATAGGGCAATTCAGGTATACAAAGTGCTCCTGCCACCTTCTCCTCTTACCTCTCCCAGCCCCTTCATCACCTGGGGCCACTACCTTTATCCACTGTGTATGACTCTTTGTCCCATGGTACTTTGCACCGATCCAGTGGGTGATCAACAAAGGCATTCCCGGCCGCCACCACTCCAGCTCGCCGCACCAGCCTCCAGGTGAGGGGCCTGGAGCACAAATCCTATGAGGAGAGGTTGAGGAGGCTGGGCCTGTTTAGCCTGGAGAAGAGGAGGCTCAGAGGTGATCTTATTACTGTCTACAACTACCTGAAGGGGCATTGTAGCCAGGTGGGGGGTGGCCTCTTCTCCCAGGCAACCAGCAATAGAACAAGGGCACACAGTCTCAAGTTGTGCCGGGGTAGGTATAGGCTGGATGTTAGGAAGAAGTTCTTCACAGAGAGAGTGATTGGCATTGGAATGGGCTGCCCAGGGAGGTGGTGGAGTCACCGTCCCTGGGGGTCTTCAAGAAAAGCCTGGCTGAGGCACTTAGTGCCATGGTCTGGTTGATTGGTTAGGGCTGGGTGCTAGGTTGGACTGGATGCTCTTGGAGGTCTCTTCCAACCTGGTTGATTCTATGATTCTAAATTATTTAAAACCTTGCAAATCGGCCTCATACCTCACCTCAAACGCAGACTCAAACCCCTCCATAACAAGATGTACATATCATAGTTGCCTTTATGAACATTTATAGCATGAGGAAAAGTTCTTTCTTTGGGCTCCTAACCCATTTTTCCCAAAGACCACAAGTCCTAACCTTTCATAATGAATACAGCAAGAAGGAACAGTGTGGCCAATAGGACAAGGGAGGTTATTCTACCCCTGTACTCAGCACTGCTCAGGTCACACCTTGAGTCCTGTGTCCAGTTCTGGGCTCCTCAATTCAAGAGAGATTTTGAGGTGCTGGAACATGTCCAGAGAAGGGCAATGAAGCTGGTGAAGGGCCTGAAACACAAACCCTATGAGAAGACGCTAAGAGAGCTGGGGTTGTTTAGGCTGGAGAAGGTTTAGGGGTGACCTCATTGCTGCCTACAACTACCTGGTGGGAGGTTGTAGCCAGGTGGGGTTGGTCTCTTCTCCCAGACAATCAGCAACAGAACAAGGGGACACAGTCTCAAGTTGTGGTGGGGGAAGTACAGGCTGGATGCTAGGAGGAAGTTTTTGCCAGAGAGAGTGATTGGCATTGGAATGGGCTGCCCAGGGAGGTGGTGGAGTCACCAACCCTGGAGGTGTCCAAGAAAAGCCTGGTTGAGGCACTTAGTGCCATGGCCTAGATGACTGGCTAGGGCTGGGTGCTAGGTTGGACTGGATGATCTTGGAGGTCTCTTCCTATCTGGTTGATTCTATTTAGGTCTGTCCACTGTAGTAAAGATTCCCTTTAAAGACCAGGTTCAAGAGGTTACGGCAGAATTCTGGGCTTCAAATACCTTGACCTACCTATTAGAATGATAACCTCAGTGTAGGTTCAATAAGAGCTAAGAGTGCTTTGGTTTCAATGAATCCCTGGGTTTTGTTGTGCTTTTCTAAAGCTAAACCTAAGCATTTTGTTAATCTGTATATATATATGTACACAAAAGTTGGTGTGTGTGTATATATATACACACACACACATATATGTAAAACCACCTTTTTTTTAAGATATGAATATTAAATACATAGATTTCTGATATTTTTCTCCCACCTCTCAAACAGTATTAGCAACACAAATTGCAATGAACCCAAAGTGCCAGTTTTGGACTGTCTCAGAGGATATTTAGGACTGCCACTGTAGTAAAGATTCCCTTTACAGGCCAAGTTCAAAGAGGTTGTTGTAGAATTCTGGGCTTCAAGTAGCCAGACCTACTTATTAGAATGATAACCTCATTGTAGGTTCAATAAGAGCTAAGAGTGTTTTGGTTTCAATGAGTCCTTGAGGTTTATTGCACTTTTCTAAAGCTAAAACTAGGCATTTTAGGCATTTTTTAATCTGTATATGTATATCATAGAATCATAGAATCAACCAGGTTGGAAGAGACCTCCAAGATCATCCAGGCCAACCCATCCCCCAGCCCTAGCCAATCAACTAGACCACGGCATTCAGTGCCTCAGCCAGGCTTTTCTTGAACACCCCCAGGGACGGTGCCTCCACCACCTCCCTGGGCAGCCCATTCCAATGTCAATCACTCTCTCTGGCAACAACTTCCTCCTAACATCCAGCCTAGACCTCCTCCAGCACAATTTGAGACTGTGTCCTCTTGTTCTATTGCTGCTTGCCTGGCAGAGGAGACCAACCCCCACCTGGCTACAACCTCCCTTCCGGCAGTTGTAGACAGCAGTGAGGTCTGAGCATCCTCTTCTGCAGGCTGCACACCTCCAGCTCCCTCAGCCTCTCCTCACAGGGCTGTGCTCCAGGCCCCTCACCAGCTTTGTCACCCTTCTCTGGACATGTTCCACCACCTCAACATCTCTCCTGAATTGAGTGGCCCAGAACTGGACACAGTACATATACACACACACACACATATATATATAAACCCAACTTTTTTCTTTTTAGATATATTAAATATATAGATTTCTGATATTTTTCTCTCACCTCCCAAGCAGTGTTAGCAACACAAATTGCAGTGAACCCAAAGTGCCAGTTTTGGACTGTCTTGGAGAATGGAGTAGGTGCAAGTATTTGCCTTTGTTAAAACGTGACAGATCAAATGCTGTCACAGGAGACCTCATGCTGGATTCTGCTGGCAGAGACTCTGCTGAAGTGAACTTAAAATGTCACTCTGCTACTAAGATACATAACAAATGGCAGAATGATTTTTGTTGAGCTCAGGTCAAAGATCCCAGATGCCTCATGGAAAATTCTGAAACATGCCTGGAGATGATTTTGCTGACATACACTTTGCTACGTTTTTCTATATATTTTAAGCTTAATCCTGTGCACTCTTTGCCACTGATAGCCTACATATTAATGCAATATTCTGGGTGATGCATCCTAATACTTGGATGAAGAGAGGGTAGCAAGGTGGGGGTCAGTCTCTTCTCCCAGGCAAGCAGCAACAGAACAAGGGGGCACAGTCTCAAGTTGTGCCGGGGAAGATCTAGGCTGGGTGTTAGGAGGAAGTTGTCAGAGAGAGTGATTGGCATTGGAATGGGCTGCCCAGGGAGGTGGTGGAGTCGCCGTCCGTGGAGGAGTTGAAGCAAAGCCTGGCTGAGGCACTTAGTGCCGTGGTCTAATTGACTGTCTAGGGCTAGGTGCTAGGTTGGACTGGATGATCTTGGACATCTCTTCCAACCTGGTTGATTCTATAAATCTATGTTCCTGTTTGCTTAGGTAGTTCAAGCACTACTGAGATTTTGCATCTGCTTTGTGCCATACTCTCATGGAGCTCAGACTTTCAGTCATCAGAAAAAGATCTGAGATTCATTTCATTGCTGGACACCCATACAGGTCATCCCTATGGCCTGTATCCACACAGAGTCTTTTTAGAAAAGCATCCAGGGAGTAGGTTTTCCCAAATTTTGAGGCAACCACTACTTGCTGGCCACTTGGCCCTCAAATGTATGCTATGAAAGCACAAATATCTCTCAGAAGTCCTGTGAGTCATAGAATCAACCAGGTTGGAAGAGACCTCCAAGATCATCCAGTCCAACCTAGCACCCAGCCCTATCCAATCAACCAGACCATGGCACTAAGTGCCTCAGCCAGGCTTTTCTTGAAGACCCCCAGGGACGGTGACTCCACCACCTCCCTGAGCAGCCCATTCCAATGCCAATCACTCTCTCTGTGAAGAACTTCTTCCTAACATCCAGCCTAGACCTACCCTGGCACAACTTGAGACTGTGTTCCCTTGTTCTATTGCTGGTTACCTGGCAGAAGAGGCCACCCCACACCTGGCTACAATGTCCCTTCAGGTAGTTGTAGACAGTAATAAGATCACCCCTGAGCCTCCTCTTCTCCAGGCTAAACAGGCCCAACTCCCTCAACCTCTCCTCACAGGGCTGTGCTCCAGGCCCCTCACCAGCTTTGTCACCCTTCTCTGGACAGGTTCCAGCACCTCAACATCTTTCTTGAATTGAGTCCAGCCCTCATGCACCATACACCTGAACTGCACACAAAAATCATCACCATCACATGAGCTGTGACTGGGTCTGGGTTTCCAAAAGAGTGCCTGAGCTGCACAGAGATCACAAAATGTTTCTATCAAGAACCCTCAGCTCATCAGCTCCTCATGGAACTCCTTCACCCAGCTATTTTTCCTTGTTGCTTCTTGAGACACTGATGAATTACTACCTTCTCTACACCATGCTGCTTCCCTGGGAGGTACAGGGAATTTAATCCATCATGTTATCCCCAAGGTTCAGAGTTTACTGAGGCTACTTTGATAATGAAAGGCAGTTGCTAACAACAGTTGCTTGTTTGCAGATTACAGATGTCCAGACCTTGCTCTTAGGGAAGCAGAGAGATTAGATTACCAAATCTGAAAAAGAAAGCTGGTTGTCATGGCCTGGGCTGAGAACCTTCATACATGGCACTACCCTGAGGTGTGCTCCATGGCTGGGCAGAGAGACCTCTGAAGACAGCATTAGCATTTAAACTCTCTACTGTTACCTATCCCTAAATTTCAGGGCAATCAGCACATTTTCCTGCAAAGCCAAAGCAACACACAGATCACAGGCTGCATTTAGGAAGAAAGCAATGTCAAAGTGGCATTTTACAAGCTGCATTTAGGAAGAAAGCAATGTCAAAGTGGCATTTTACAAGCTACTGATGAAAGAAAAAGAAGAGTCTCCTCATGCTGCTGGTCAATGACGCAGGAAAAGCATTGGCTTTATCAACTAATGCATGGGCAATGAGTGCTTCTAGACAGAGCCATTCATCACAATTTTGTATTTGGGACTGGAGGGCTTTATTGCCTGACTGGCATATGCATAAGCAGCTGGACTGCACGTTAATAAAGGAGATTAAACTAACAAATATGATTCATTCACAGCATCAGCACCAGTCATAGAATCATAGAATCAACCAGGTTGGAAAAGACCTCCAAGATCATCCAGGCCAACCTATCCCCCAGCCCTAGTCAGTCAACCAGACCATGGCACTAAGTGCCTCAGCCAGGCTTTTCTTCAACACTTCCAGGGACAGTGCCTCCAACACCTCCCTGGGCAGCCCATTCCAATGCCAATCACTCTCTCTGACAACAACTTCCTCCTAACATCCAGCCTAGACCTCCCCCAGCACAATTTGAGACTGTGTCCCCTTGTTCTATTGCTGGTTGCCTGGAAGAAGAGACCAACCCCACCTGGCTACAGCCTCCCTTCAGGGAGTTGTAGGCAGCAATGAGGTCACCCCTGAGCCTCCTCTTCTCCAGCCTAAACACCCCCAGCTCCCTCAGCCTCTTCTCACAGGGCTGTGCTCCAGGCCCCTCACCAGCTTCATTGCCCTTCTCTGGACATGTTCCAGCACCTCAACATCTCTCTTGAATTGAGGAGCCCAGAACTGGACACAGTACTCAAGGTGTGGCCTGACCAGTGCTGAGTACAGGGGAAGATGCTAATGGTTATAAGAACAACTTCAGATACTGGAGCAATAAGTGATAGCAGTTCTTAGCTATGCAGAGTAAAAGGTGAAATGAGATGGACTTACAGTGCCTACTAGATCTGCTCCTCATGTCAATCCAGCTTTTTCCAGGTGAAAATTTGCAAGATTAAGCTCCTAAAAGTTAGTAAATCTATTCATAAAAGAGTTTAAAGCCTGAGTTATTCAGGAGCAGCCTGAAGCCTTTTCTTCCAGTCAGGTAACTTCTGCATGTCATAGTGTTGTTAAAATACCTGTTTCTGAGAGAACTGTTCTGGCTCAGAGGCTGGCATGTGAGGAGCAAGGCAGGGACTTTTTAGGCTATCAGGTAGCGACAGGATTAGGGGGGATGGAGCAAAGCTGGAGATGGGTAGGTTCAGACTGGAAATGAGGAGGAAGTTCTTCCCCATGATAGTGATGACAGCCTGGAATGGGTTGCCCAGGGAGGTGCTTGAGGCCCCATGGCTGGAGGTGTTTAAGGCCAGGCTGGATGGGGCTGTCACCAGCCTGCTCTAGGGTAGGGTGTCCCTGGGCATGGCAGGGGGGTTGGAACTGGATGATCCTTGTGGTCCCTTCCAACCTTGACTGATTCTATGATTGTAATTATTGGGAAAAATTCTCTGGTCCATCTTAGGCAGTATCTGGGAACGGAGTATTATAAACAGCCTGATCTGGATTTAAATTATGGCTTTCTTGACAGCTCTCTTCTAGTGAAGGGAAGTGCAAACCCTTCGGGCAGGGTGCTAGGTTGGACTGGATGATCTTGGAGGTCTCTTCCAACCTGATTTATTCTATGATTCTATCTCACTGAGCATGTGAGATCTCTCAAGTGATTACAGACTCTGAGAAGGACACACAGGATTTGACCTTCCATCCTGTTCTCTGGTGTTCTGCTGGATCCACGGCAACAGCCCACATCAATTCAAGAGAGATGTTGAGATACTGGAACATGTCCAGAGAAGGGCAACAAAGCTGGTGAGGGGCCTGGAGCACAAACCCTATGAGGAGAGGCTGAGGGAGCTGGGGGTGTTTAAGCTGGAAATGAGGAGGCTCAGGGGTGACCTCATTGCTGTCTACAGCTACCTGAAGGGAGGCTGTAGCCAGGTCGGGGTTGGTCTCTTCTACCAGGCAAGCAGCAAGAGAAGAAGGGGACACAGTCTCAAGTTGTGGTGGGAGAGATCTAGGGAGGTGGTGGAGTCGCTGTCCCTGGAGATGTTGAAGCAAAGCCTGGATGGGGCACTTAGTGCCATGATCTAGTTGACTGGATAGGGTTGGGTGTTAGGTTGGACTGGATGATCATGGAGGTCTCTTCCAACCTGGTTGATTCTATGATTCAAGCTAGCAACCAAGACTGTAAAGTTCTTTCTTCTTCTTGGCCTGTGGGCTTCATCTGTGATGGAGAAAGTGTGGTAAAACATGGATGTCAAATGAAATAAAAAACCATCAGGAATGACACTCTATGCAGAGGCTGGGTAGATAAGCTGACTTTTGGCTGATTTAAGTGGATTTGACTTAAAACAGACATTTATGAAGATTGTAGCTAGGGACAGAGCTGACTTCTTGGACTGTGTTTGATCTCTCCACATGGTAGGAAGGAATTTGAGTGCATACTGAGGCTTTTCCTTCAGATAAATCTAATGATGCCTGACTGATGCATACAAGGGGTCTGAGCCACCAGTTTAATGCCAGGAAAGGGTCTGGATCTGTGCCTGTCAACATGGACACAGTACACCCAGTGACATTCACTGCTCAACATAACTATAGGAACCGGACAAGACCTGGGAACACAACTGAGGAGAGGAGTCAAATGAAAATGTGGGAAGTGATAAAGCTTGCATAAGATCCTTCCTTCACCAAAGCCAGTGTTAGATAGATAACAGAGGCATGCCTTAGCATTAAATGTCTGGTGTGGATAAAGTTTGCAGTCTGGCTGGGAAAAGGCATCTTTTCCCATCCACTCAAAACCCACATCACAGTTCAGTCTCCATTTTCATTTGCTTAGCCCTGTTCACCATTGCCAGCTCCCTTTTTGTCCATCTGAATAGGAATATCTTTTTTTTAAAGGTAGAAATGACAATCTCAGACAGAATCTTTCTTTCTCAATACTGGTGCTCCTTCTTCAAAAACAGCTCATTTAAAACTTTCTTACTCCAGGTAATGTAGGCAAAAATATAGAGGCAAGACCTCAGAGGAAATTCAAGTTATAAAAAGGAATGCATGCATCAGGAAAATCAATTTGAAGAAGTCTTTCATGGGCAAAGCTTCTTACACAGGAAGCAGCTAGCAAAGTTACTTCATTTTATTTATCCCAAGGGGAGATTTGTCTTATGGGGTGTTTGATCTAGACAGAAGGTGGCTGCATGGAAAGGCAGAACTGGGAATTCCTGATTCCACTACTGCACAAACACTAATAAAAGGCTAAACCAAATATTGAGCAGGGATTAAAAAAGCTATTCAGAATCATAGAATCAACCAGGTTGGAAGAGACCTCCAAGATCATCCAGTCCAACCTAGCACCCAGCCTAGTACCCAGACAATCAACTAGACCATGGCACTAAGTGCCTCAGTCAGGCTTTTCTTCAACACCCCCAGGGATGGCAATTCCACCACCTCCCTGGGCAGCCCATTCCAATGCCAATCTTTCTCTCTCTCTCTAGAACTTCTAACATACATCCATTATGACCTAAGGAAATTTTGGGAACTCCCAAGTAATCCCATCACACTCTAGCAGAAAATTAGGGCTCAATAGGTTTTTTTTTCCCTACTTGAGCAAAGAAAACTGACCATGACTAAATGCATGAAGGATGCTCAGCTGGACTCTGGCAAGCTAAGGGCCTGGTACTGTTCTGCCAGCTCATACTGAAGAGTTAGTCTTGGCTCTTCTCTCATCTCAAATTGCTTTGAGGATCGAAGTGCCAAACTCTTTCCCTCTTAGAGGAAACGTTCTGTTACTTAAGCTTTGTGGAAGAGAGACAGGCAGGCAGATCCACAGGGCTGGTTAGTGCATCCACATGCAAAGCAGTACATATGCAGTCCAGTGCCTGCTAAGTGTTTCATGGCCAGTTAGACAGCAGAAGAGCTGCAGTTCACCACTTTCTGCAGGGTGAACAGATGATCACAGTGTTGTGTCTTGGTGAGGATGCTGAGTTATCCATTTTGGTTACAGTTGTCTAAGGGGAATCTGGGCAGCCAAAGCAAGACCTACTTTGTATGTAGATAGAGAGTGTGACTTAAAAGGATCATGTCTGGGTAGCCTCTAAGTATAGGGTAAACTATGTTCTTCACATAGAATCATAGAATCAACCAGGCTGGAAGAGACCTCCAAGATCATCCAGTCCAACCTAGCACCCAGCCCTGTCCAATCAACTAGATCATGATATTAAGTGACTCATTCAGGCTTTTCTTCAATATCTCCAGGGATGGCAACTCCACCACTTCCCTGGGCAGCCAATTTCAATGCCAATAATAGAATAGAATCATAGAATAGGTTAGCTTGGAAGGGACCTTAGAGATCATCTACTCCAATCTCCCTATCATAGGAAGAATGACACATTGGATGCTCTTCCTTCACTGCATTCAGTCACACATTCTGGTTCAGATGGGCTTTCTGCAGACCTGTATTAAACATCCCTCCAGGTCCCCATTATTGCTTTTATTGTTACAATCACTATTGAAGTTCTATGTCTGCAGAGCCAGCAGATTTTTTTTTTAACAAAACAACAAAAAAACAGAAAACTGTTGGCAGTGCAGTTCCCTCACCTTAGAGAGTGCTTGGAATTGCTGTGGCCAAAGCTTAGAATCCTGCATTTGGCCTTGTTCAATCTCATCCCATTGGCCTCTGCCCACCCTTCCAGCCTGCCAAGATCCTTCATCATGGCTCTCCTACTCTCCAACAGATCCACATCATGATCAAATGACTTCAAAAGCACCAAAGACAAAAAGCCTAGCAGGTTTTGAGCCAACAGATCTCAGAGGCATATCTCAAGAAAAGTTCCATTTTATGGCTACCTTGCAGCAGAGAGCTTATTACTGAGGTTGATCAAAATATTTTCAGCAGAAATAAAAAGACTGAAGCTTTCTTGGTGGGTTTGGTTTTCTGATTCTGTTTTACTTTTACTTAAAAAGCAGGGAAAAGTTCTGCTTTTATTGAAAAACAATCAACTTGCTAGAGAAAATGTAAAACCAGAGCACTTAGTTTCTGGAAAGTTCTGATTTCAGACAGAAAAATTACAGAAGAAAAGTGACTGGCAGGATGCCACCTGATTTTCTCCTCCTCTCTGGGCTGAGTTTCCTGTGGCAAGAACAAAGACAGGGTTCAGAAGTGCTCAGCAAGGTGCTTTAGGACTAGAAAAGGGGGTCAGGAAACCTCTGGAAAGAATGGATGTTGAACTAGAATGCCCACACTGTGCTTCAGCAGTGTTTCTAACCAGACCAGGAGGAGGAAGCAGGAGTGTGTTTGCTTTTCTTTTTTGGACAGGAGAAATAAATAGACTGAAAATTGACAGTTTCTGCTTCTCTTGGCTGAAAAGTTCAAAATCTTCCATAGGGAAGCCTTCCACCGCCTCGCTGATCCCCAACCACAGTGGTTTGACCAGGTTTTCTGGGAACCAGCATACTGGTGCAGTGTTTCTTTTTAAGGAAAAAGAGGAGACTGTAGTCTGTCATATCTGAGGGAACTGGGTTAGAGACAAGACAGATGACAAGGGTGGTTGGGCATGGTGTTGGCAGGGTGTCGAGGGGAGCTAGGAGGGGGTGGGAACCATCTGCCTGGAGAAGGAGGTTGCTGAGATGGAGGTAAAAGGGGTGGCAGAAGGAGAAGAAGTTTGCACTATGTTTCAGGAGTACTTTTTGGTTTAAGTTTGAGAGTAGGGTAAGTGTGGACCCATTTGTAATCCACTTAGGGGACACAGTCTCAAGTTGTGGTGGGGGAGGTCAAGGCTGGATGTCAGGAGGAAGTTGTTGGCAGAGAGAGTGATTGGCATTGGAATGGGCTGCCCAGGGAGGTGGTGGAGTCACCGTCCCTGGAGGTGTTGAAGCAAAGTCTGGATGGGGCCCTTAGTGCCATGGTCTAGTTGATTGGACAGGGCTGTGTGCTAGGTTGGCCTGGATGATCTTGGAGGTCTCTTCCAACCTACTGGATTCTATGATTCCATATTGGGAGGTTATAGTGATGCTCAGTACGAGCTTATTTCCACTGAACAAAAGGTGGATGAACTCACCCTTGGGAAGCTAACATTTGCCTTTTCTCATAAGGCTATGGCAACACTGAATCAACCTGCAGGAAAGTAAATTCCAGCTACCATAAAAAAAAAAAAAAAGAAGAAAAGAAGCTTGAAGTGGATGATTCATGCTCCTTCTGGATATACATTCCAGAGAGTCTAATAAAGGGAATTTGAATGGCAACCAAAGATTCCTTCCTGAGTCATCCTTTTCCTGCATGCACCATCCATCCCAGTACAAGCAGCTTCCTTTTCCTGCATGCACCATCCATCCCAGTACAAGCAGCTTCCTTTTCCTGCATGCACCATTCATCCCAGTACAAGCAGCTTCCTTTTCCTGCATGCACCATCCATCCCAGTACAAGCAGCTTCCTTTCCCTGCATGAACCATCCATCCCAGTACAAGCAGCTTCCTTTTCCTGCATGCACCATCCATCCCAGTACAAGCAGCTTCCTTTTCCTGCATGCACCATCCATCCCAGTACAAGCAGCTTCCTTTTCCTGCATGCACCATCCATCCCAGTACAAGCAGCTTCCTTTTCCTGCATGCACCATCCATCCCAGTACAAGCAGCTTCCTTTTCCTGCATGCACCATCCATCCCAGTACAAGCAGCTTCCTTTTCCTGCATGCACCATCCATCCCAGTACAAGCAGCTTCCTTTCCCTGCATGAACCATTCATCCCAGTACAAGCAGCTTTCTTTTCCTGCATGCACCATCCATCCCAGTACAAGCAGCTTCAGAGATAAAAACCTCAGTTGTGCCTGTGTCTATAACTCTCAATGGGAAGGCCAGTGAAAACCAGAACTTTACAGAGTAATGGTATGCTCATGAGAAAAAGACTTACATTCCTTGTCCACACCAGTCTAGGTAAGTGTAAAGCAAGGACTTTTCAGCCAGGCAGAACTCAGAGAACACCAGATGTAACATGAGCTTGAAGAAAGCAGAGCTATAGACCATGTGGGAACAAGAGAAGGGTGAGAAGGAAACCAAATTCACAGAACTGATATGGAAAATGTTTGGGTTTTTTTTCCCATTACTGTTCAAAATACTCCACTGGCTGCTGGTGCTGTTGTAGGAAACTGAGGAATCACTGCGAAACAACACAATTCTGTTGATGCAGACACTGAGCTCTGTCAAAAATGGCAACTGTTGGTCAGAAGCTTAACAGTATTCTGACATCATAGAATCAACCAAGTTGGAAGAGACCTCAAGATCATCCAGTCCAACCTAGCACCCAGCCCTAGAAAATCAACTAAACCATGGCACTAAGTGCCACATCCAGTCTTGCCTTGAACACCTCCAGGGGCGACAACTCTACCACCTCCCTGGGCAGCCCATTCCAATGCAAATAACTCTCTTTGTGAAGAACTTCCTCCTAACATCCAGCCTAGACCTCCCCCACCACAACTTAAGACTGTGTCCCTTTGTTCTATTGCTGCTTGCCTGGGAGAAGAGAATGACTCCCACCTGGCTACAGCTTCTTTTCAACCACCACCTCTCCTGTGGGGACAGACTGAAAGAATTGGGGAGGTTCAGTCTGGAGAAGAAGCAGCTCCCAGGTGACTTTCTTGTGGCCTTTCACTATCTGAAGGGGGCCTACAAAAAAGCTGGGAAGGGACTTTTGAGGCTCTCAGGGAGTGACAGGACTGGGGGGAATGGAGCAGAGCTGAAGGTGGGTAGGTTCAAACTGGACATTGTTCAGCATGAGAGTGGTAAGAGGCTGGAATGGGTTGCCCAGGGAGGTGGTTGAGGCCCCACCCCATGGCTGGAGGTGTTTAAGGCCAGGCTGGCAGAGGCTGTGGCCAGCCTGATGTAGGGTAGGGTGTCCCTAGGCATGGCAGGGGAGTTGGAACTGTCTGATCCTTGTGGTCCCTTCCAACCCTGACAGATTCTATGATCATTGAGTCCGACTCAACTTGATGTCAGCAATGGTGGCTGCAAGGGCAGGCCACTTGGCACTTGAAACAGCAGCAGCTGCTGGAGCAAGGCAGGGAGAGCCAATACATAGGTGACTTCAAGGGAAGGGAAATGAGTAATTGGGCACTACTTGTAGCACCCAAAGAGACCTGGCAGGCTGCAAACCTGATGGTCCTTGTGGTCCCTTCTAGCCCTGACTGATTCTCTGAAGTCCCAGGAGACATGAGGGCACATCTGTGAGTGACAGGAGTGCCCTAGAAATGGAAAGGTATCCAGGTAAAAAAACTGACCCACACTTACAGAAATGAACACTTCCCCTCACATAAAGGGAACCAATTAAACAACAAAAGATGATATTTGTCAGGCAATTTGTTCTCAATAATTAATTCAACTAACTCAAAATTATTCCATTATTCAGTTTTCCCATGCCCTACTAATCTGAAACTCTTCCCTCCACCTCCCAACAAACCTTGTGCAAAAAAGGCAGAGGAATGATTAATTTTTTAGCATGAGACTCCCTGACCTTGTACTCCACTAAGCAGAGTGTTTCCATAGTTTCCATGCCATGGATGACTTCACTTGTGTACCAAACAAACTCTTTGTATTACTAGACTTGCATGGAAAAATAAAACTGGAATTGTTGCTGTTTAAAGATAATATAAAACTCAAAGCAAAACTTTAAAACCCAAACATTCACATTATCTGCAGACAGCCAAACCCTGCTGTCTTTATAGGGCTGTACAGGAGCAGGGAGGTCATTCTGCCCCTGTACTCTGCACTGGTTAGACCACACCTTGAGTACTGTGTTCAGTTCTGGGCCCCCCAGTTTAGGAGGGACATTGAGATGCTTGAGCGTGTCCAGAGAAGGGCAACGAGGCTGGGGAGAGGCCTTGAGCACAGCCCTACGAGGAGAGGCTGAGGGAGATGGGATTGGTTAGCCTGGAGAAGAGGAGGCTCAGGGGTGACCTTATTGCTGTCTACAACTACCTGAGGGGTGGTTGTGGCCAGGAGGAGGTTGCTCTCTTCTCTCAGGTGGCCAGCACCAGAACAAGAGGACACAGCCTCAGGCTGCGCCAGCGGAAATTTAGGCTGGAGGTGAGGAGAAAGTTCTTCACTGAGAGAGTCATTGGACACTGGAATGGGCTGCCCGGGGAGGTGGTGGAGTCGCCGTCCCTGGAGCTGTTCAAGGCAGGATTGGACGTGGCACTTGGTGCCATGGTCTAGCCTTGAGCTCTGTGGTAAAGGGTTGGACTTGATGATCTGTGAGGTCTCTTCCAACCCTGATGATACTGTGATACTGTTTTTTGTGAACTTGTAGGGCTTTTCATCAAATGAACAGACTCTGTAACCATCCTGAGCAGAAACACTCCAGAATAAAGCCTGGATGCATTGCAATCAATGGGATTTGGGCCATTGATTTCAAAGGATCATAAAGCTTCATAGCAACTTGTTAGAATTTCATTTCAGACCTTTAATTAAAGGCTTGCCACCAGAGGTTCTGTTGCTCGGGGCATACATTAAAGGTTTTCACTCACCTAAGGATTTACAACCTGGTTTGCTGTTATCTTTTTCTGCTGCAGCAAAGACAAATCTCTCTTGATAATGCCAGGAAAGTATCACAATATCATCAGGGTTGGAAGAGACCTCACAGATCATCAAGTCCAACCCTTTACCACAGAGCTCAAGGCCAGACCATGGCACCAAGTGCCACGTCCAACCTTGCCTTGAACAGCCCCAGGGACGGCGACTCCACCACCTCCCCGGGCAGCTCATTCCAGTGTCCAATGACTCTCTCAGTGAAGAACTTTCTCCTCACCTCCAGCCTAAATCTCCCCTGGCGCAGCCTGAGGCTGTCCTCTCTCATTCTGGTGCTGGCCACCTGAGAGAAGAGAGCAACCTCCTCCTGGCCACAACCACCCTTCAGGTAGACAGCAATGAGGTCACTCCTGAGCCTCCTCTTCTCCAGGCTAACCAATCCCAGCTCCCTCAGCCTCTCCTTGTAGGGCTTGTGCTCAAGGCAGCTCAGCAAAGTCTTGTATCCCATCCCACTGAGACTCATCAGATAGCTGGGACAAACCAACAGAAGAGCAGAGCAAAAGAAAGGGTAGCAGCAGTGTAGGTTTGCTCAGGTGAGGCGATGCGTGCAGCCAGGGTGCCTGCTGTGCTGGGCTTTGCTTTGATGCAAGGGAAGCCTGACCTGCCATGCTCTGGTAAGCTGCCTTTGCCAGCATCAGCTGGCAGTGCCCCAGAAGTGTGGCAGGAGGATTACAGAAAGGCTTTGGGAGGAGAAGCTTTTTTTCTTTCAACTAAGCATAAATGAGAGAAGCTGGCAAAAGGAATAAAAAATTCACTCCAGCGGCTGCTAGAAATTATCCATGCAGCTTCCTGGAAAGGTTTTCTGGGTTTTTTTTGTTTCCTTAGGAGGCAGTTTTCTAATTTGGTTTGAGTGAGTTAGTTGGGATTTAATTTGTTAATTTATGTGGGGTTCTTTGTTTTTGCTTTGTTTTGGTTTTGGGATTTTTTTCTAAGTCACACGAAGGATTTGTCTGAGAAAAAATTAGAAGCACAGAATGCACTGGGTTGGAAGGGACCTTTAAAGGTCATCTCATTCAACCTCTCTGCAGTAACCAAACTGGACCAGGTTGCTCACATCCCCATCAAACCTGACTTAATATTGATTTTTTGGGGGTACTGGTAGAGAGTAGCTGAACATGAGGCAGCAGTGTGCCCAGGTGGCCAAGAGAGCCAATGGCATCCTCACCAGGATCAGGAACAGTGTGGCCAGTAGGGCAAGGGAGGTTATTCTGCCCCTGTACTCAACACTGGTCAGGACACACCTTGAGTCCCATGTCCAGTTCTGGGCTCCTCAATTCAAGAGAGATGTTGAGATATTGGAACATGTCCAGAGAAGGGCAATGAAGCTGGTGAGGGGCCTGGAACACAGCCCTCTGAGAAGAAGCTGAGGGAGCTGGGGGCATTTAGACTGTAGAAGAGGAGGCTCAAGGCAGACCTCATTGCTGCCTACCTGAAGGGAGGCTGTAACTAGGTGAGGGTTGGTCTCTTATGCCAGGCAACGAGCAACAGAACAAGGAGACATTGTCAAGTTGTGGTGGGGGAGGTCTAGGCTGGATGTTAGGAGGAAGTTTTTGCCAGACAGAGTGACTGGCACTGGAATGGACTGCCCAGGGAGGTGGTGGAGTTGCTGTCCCTGGAGGTGTTCAAAAAGGACTGGATGTGGCACTTAGTGTCGTGGTCTAGTTGATTGTCTAGGTCTGGATGTTAGGTTGAACTGGATGCTCTTGGAGGTCTCTTCCCACCTAGTTGATTCTATATAAACAAAACAGTTCCTTCTGAATGCCACACTCCACACTTAAAGAGTTAGAGTTTTCTCTCCTACATTAGCTGAAGGAGAATACTCCATTGTGAAATGCAGGTAAACCCTAACATAGAATGAAAAAAATTACTGTATGATCAGTTTCACACATCCAGACATGTTCTTCCCACATCTCTGTGTGTAAAACACATGAATGATCTTAAGTAACCTCTAAGACAGCACCTAGGAGCACTGAGCACATACAGACTTCCAAGTTTGAGAGTTTCAAGGAATAGGGTGGATCCTTTTATTGAAGATAAGAGGAGAACAGATTGTGTCACTCTTACTTAGCATACTGGGAGCTCATATGAAAGAAAAATCATTCTGCAGTCTGCAAAGTCACCTCTGAGCTAGACGAAAATGCCACTGAAACTGGTGGAGCTGATAAAAAAAGGGAAGAAATTCTACACTAGAACAGTTCCTCAGGCAATGTAAAACATCTTCATTCCATTGATTTCAGAAAGGCAGCATCAATTTAATCAGACAAGAAGACTTGGTGCAGGGAATAACGCTGCAAGACCCAGGTAAATGCTTAGTTGGAAGAAGTCAAGAACTTGCTCTTGCTGTGACTGGGAAAGAATTAGTGTGACTGCTGCCTTCTTCCAACCCTGCTCATCTGTATGGACAAGCAGTAGTTAAATATCTGCCCTTCTTGAGAAATGGCAAGCAGTAGTTAAATATCTGCCCTCCTTGAGAAATCAGTGCTTTCTCTACTAATTCATAGGAAAAAGCCACTGCAACATAGGCTTTTGTTTTGGAAGAAAAAAAAAATCCAACATGAAATGATCTGTAAAGAGATAAATGTACAACACAAAATTTCCCCACTAGCAAATTGCAAAACTTTGTTACCATAGAATCATAGAATCAACCAGGTTGGAAGTAACCTCCAACATCATCCAGTCCAAACCAGCACCCAGCCCTGGCCAATCAACTAGACCAGCACCCAGCCCTGGCCAATCAACTAGACCACGGCACTAAGTGCCTCAGCCAGGCTTTTTTTGAATATGTGGGCTACATCAGGAGAAGTGTGGTCAGCAGGTGGAGGAAGGTGATTTTCCCCCTCTACTCTGCTCCAGACCCCACCTGGAGTACTGCACCCAGTTCTAGAACAACCGTTACAAGAAGGATGTGGAGATGATGGAGCGTGCCCAGAGAAGGGCCAGGAGGATGCGCAGAGGGCTGCAGCAGCTCTGTTATGAGGACAGATTAAGGGATTTGGGGCTGTTCAGTCTAGAGAAGAAGAGGCTCCCAGGTGACCTTATTTTGACCTTCCAGTATCTGAAGGGGGCCTACAAAAAAAGCTGGAGAGGGCCTTTTGAGGCCATCAGGGAATGACAGAACTAGGGGGAATGGAGCAAAGCTGGAGTTGGGTAGGTTCAGACTGGTTGTGAGGAGGAAGTTGTTGAGCATGAGAGTGGTGAGAGCCTGGAATGGGTTGCCCAGGGAGGTGGTTGAGGCCCCATGGCTGGAGGTGTTTAAAGCCAGGCTGGATGAGGCTGTGTCCAGCCTGATTGAGCATATGGTGTCCCTGCCTATGGCAGGGGAGTTGGAACTGGATGATCCTTGTGGTCCCTTCCAACTCTGATTCTATGATCTCCAGGGACAGCAACTCCACCACCAGTTTTAATGTGAAAAAAGTTACACTGGTGAAAATAAAGCTGCAGCATGAGTGTGTGCATGTTTGTATGTGTGCTCCTAACTTTGTTGAGGTTTTAGATGCTACATACCACAGTGGAGAAATGATTCATATCAGTGATGGTAACTCAATTCTACATCAGTACAGAGTCATCAGTCTTCTGGTACCCTTAAAAAAAAAAAAGAGCCTGAATAATGTTCTATTGATGTTCTTTAGAGCTTCTCCTTTCTGATGTTATGTATTATTGCTGCAGCTTCTTCCAAAATTGTAAGGATTTTTATTGTTTACAAAGTGAATTATGCTTTCATATCTTTTGCCTTACTGTTTTCCCCATTGCTTAGCAACGAGTCTCCACAAAGAAAAAAACCCAGAGCACTCTTTCTTTCATGTCGTACATCACCAACATCTCTGGTACAACAATGACCTCAAAGAGTTTAACACCCAGGATGTATTTGGTCCATTATGTTAGTTCTGTAGAGTCTACATACATTAATAGCTAAATCTTGCCTTTCTGTGTCTGTGACTATTCTGATCCTAGGCTTAAAACTTTATAAACATTAGCTTCCACATTCAACACTTTAAAAACTGCTACCTCATTGCTGTCTACAACTCTCTGAAGGGAGGCTGTAGCCAGGTGGGGGTTGGTTCTCTTCTGCCAGGCAACCATCAATAGAACAAGGAGACACAGTCTCAAGTTGGGGGGGGGGGGGGGGAGGTCTAGGCTGGATGTTAGAAGGAAGTTGTTGTCAGAGAGAGTGATTGGCATTGGAATGGGCTGCCCAGGGAGGTGGTGGACTTGCCATCCATGGAGGTGTTGAAGCATAGTCTGACTGAGGCACTTAGTGCCATGGTCTAGTTGATTGTCTAGGGCTGGGTGCTATGTTGGACTGGATGATCTTGAAGGTCTCTTTCAACCTCACTGATTCTATGAAATATAGAAGAGTTAAACTATGCCAATGTTTGAACTTCAAATACAGCTGAAGCTTGTAAGTGTTCATAGCCAAAGTAATTCTATGACTCTCATTTCCAGTTTTTCCTTAATAAGAGAAATGAACCCAGTGTCAGGTCCTGAGGTAAGTCAGACTTGTGCTAAGTTTAAAGAAGCCCTGCAGTTACTGATCCAAGAAGCAGATCTGCACAACATTGGAAGCAGACTCCTGCAGCTGTAACCAGTGTACAGCATCACAAAATTAGCATTACTGTTGTTGTTGTTGTAGACTCAAATCTCCACAGTGATATCCACCGTGCAAGAGACATCCATTTGCAGCTTGTCAGCTCTGTCTCCTTTCTTTGTCTGAGGATGAGTACAATATCCTAAACTGACTACTGTAATATGCCTGATGGAAGACAAATAGGTATCAAACACTTCTATGTAGATATTCCATGCTCCCCAAAGTAATCTGAATGGGAAACAACAGGCTAGGTGATGATGATGTACAATAAGTATGGGGAGCAAGCATAGCAAGCATGACAATAACCTGAAAATAAGTTATTACAGAGTCTCTAAAAAACACAAAGAGTCAAACTGAAACATCATGTTGGTGCCAGCTCTAAATCACCAAGGGAAAAGCACTGCATGACCTAATATTATAGTCTATATATAATTTTAATGAACATTAAACTGCTATACTCTATGAAATTCATTCCCAAATGGGAAAGTTAAATAGGTTTACAGACTCATATTGGTTTTAGAGTGCTCTGAGTCAGATGACTTCCAACAGAAGCTAGTGCAGCTCAATCAATCTTTAATACATACACAGCAAGTACCTATTGTGCACACACAGGCCAGAGCATCTATGCACCTATAGCCTAGTGAGTTTGCTAGTAACAGTAGCCTGCTGCAATAGTTTGCCTTAGTGGAGGACTTCTGCTATTTCAATGACAAAGATCTTAAAAGTTTTCATGCTGAAACCCCCTGCCCCTACTGCACTCAGTGCTTGGTGTCTATGTGCAGCATTGCTTTGGTGTATCACTGTGAACTAGGTAAAATCCCAAGTGGAATTCTCCTGTTGTGGAAAAATGAAGATATCTCATAAAAAAAAAAAACTATAACCATGTCCAAAGAAGAAGTCTTGAAATGTAGTATACATTACCGAGGAGCCCACATTTCCAGTATATGAGCATCTTTGATTTAGGCTTTGAGTGACAGCTCAAATACCTCCTAAATTAGCAGCCTCTGATAGGCTGCATTTGAATGGGTTTTGGGAGTAAATGGATAGGGCTGGGTCTTTAAGGCTGAAAGAAACACTACTCCAGGCCGTCCACTACACAGCAGCATTTAAGAAGCAATGTGGAAATCAATACCCTTATTTGCAAAGCAATCACAGCTAAGGGAAGTATACCTGAAGGCTATGGGCAAGGCAATACGGGAAGACGAATTATTCCCCAAGGGGAGGCTGCATCCCATGCCTATTACCCTTACACAGAGTTGATTACTTTCAATATTGTGCGAGGATGCTGGCAAAGAGTGCCTGAATGGCTGTTATTAGTGCTGGTTCACAAGAAATCTAAAGTAATTTTTTAAGTATTGCAGGTTGAAAGAAGACATTAAAGTGCAGCAATCTGTACACAAAGATTGACTTCAAAAACACGTGTAAGTTTCTAGCTGCAACTCCCCCTGGAATTGATTCACCTGATAAATGACTCGGGTTTTGTTGCCTCCAATAATGCTGCCCACTTTTGCTCACTCCTTTGTGTAAGTGCAATGAGCCTGTATTGATTCCTTACAGACAAACTGATCAGCCATTGGATTGCTACCAGGTTAGGGTCATGCCTAGTCCTTTTTTCTTCAGCCAAAGTGGTTTTTATGTTCTTTAATGTTTCTTTAGCACAGTAAACAAACCTTGAGTTATTACAGGGTAAGCCTTTCTATCCTGAAAGATTAAAAGATACTTTGCAGAGGAACAAGCACAGAAAATATTCTGCACTCAATAGACATGTAAAGCACTCAAGAATCACTCTCATGTTGAAATGCAGAGTCCTCAGGACATGTCAAGCTCAGCACACATAACACCCCTAATGTCTAACAAGGAAAGGAAGAATTTCCATCAAACAACTTGCTCTGAAGGAACATACTGAGACAAATCTGAAACCATATTGAGACAGCGTAATGTAGTGTGTCAGTAGCAAGATGTCATAGAATCAACCAGGTTGAAAGAGACTTCCAACATCATCCAATCCAACCTAGCACTCAGTCTTCTCCAATCAACTAGACCATGGCACTAAGCGCCTCATCCAGGTGTTTCTTGAACACCTCCAGGGATGGTGACTCCACCTCCCTGGGCAGTCCATTCCAATGCCAATCACTCTCTCTGACAACAACTTCCTCCTAACATCCAGCCTAGACCTCCCCCAGCACAACTTGAGACTGTGTCCCCTTGTTCTATTGCCAATTGCCTGGTAGAAGAGACCAACCCCACCTGGCTACAAACTCCCTTCAGCAGGTAGTTGTAGACAGCAATGAGGTCACCCCTGAGCCTCCTCTTATCCAGCCTAAGCACCCCCAGCTCTCTCAGCCTCTCCTCATAAGGTTTGTGTTCCAGGCCCCTCACCAGCTTCATTGCCCTTCTCTGGACACGTTCCAGAATCTCAACATCTCTCTTGAATTGAGTAGCTCAGAACTGGACACAGCACTCAAGGTGTGGCCTGAGCAGTGCTGAGTACAGGGGCAGAATAACCTCCCTTGTCCTACTGGCCACACTGTTCCTGATGCAGGCCAGGATGCCATTGGCTCTCTTGGTCACCTGGGCACACTGCTGCCTCATGTTCAGCTACTCTCTACCAATACCCCCAGGTCTCTTTCTTCCTGGTTGCTCTCCAGCCACTCTGTCCCCAGCCTGTAGCACTGCTTTGGGGTTGTTGTGGCCAAAGAGCAGAATCCTGCAATTGGCCTTGTTAAATCTCATCCCATTGGCCTCTGCTCACCCATACAGCCTGGCTAGTCCTACCATGCCCAACATTACACCACTGCAGGAGTCAAGGCAGACTGCATGGGTTAAGAAAAACTGAGC
The DNA here is from genome assembly GCF_015220805.1 of Pogoniulus pusillus. NCBI lineage: Eukaryota > Metazoa > Chordata > Aves > Piciformes > Lybiidae > Pogoniulus > Pogoniulus pusillus. The sequence goes on along the minus strand of NC_087264.1, from coordinate 5,918,868 downwards.
ATGTGTAGCAATAGAAAAAGTACTGCTAACCTGAAGAGCTACCACTAGATTTTGAGAGACTAGAAAGGGGATGGACAAACCTAGGAAACGTATTAAAAAAGCATCCTGTCCTAGCAGTACTTTGGATAGTTTGCATTTTAGCTCAACTTCAGGAAAGGAAGAAGGAAATCCATAGTTAGTGTCCTGATTTCTTGTTGCTGATTCTAGACCATTGTAAGTACTACAGCTGAGTGAGTCAGGAAAAAAAAAAAAAAGAGTAATTTGACATTGTTGACCCATTTCCATTTTAAAAAATAAAAACACTTCTACAACAGTCATTCTCAACTTCTGTTAGGGTGAGTGCTGCTCATGAATTATTTATTGTTGGGTACATACAGTGCACTGATTTGCCACCACATCCAGGAGGTGATGCGGAGGTTCACAGGTCAGCTACGAAACGGAAAGTCAGTCAAATGTTTTTCGCTAACTCCTCACTGAGTCATCCAAAGGAGAGTCTCCAATACTTTACTGCTTCCATTAAAAGTTTTTTGACCTAAAAATGTGATTTATCAGCAAATGTAGAGGAGTAATTTAAAATATTGTAGAATCTACAAGAGCAGTTATAGCCAGGTGGGGGAGATCCCACTGCTGTCTACAACTACTTGGAGGGAGGTTGTAGCCAGGTGGGAGTTGGGCTCTTCTGCCAGGCAAGCAGCAATAGAAAAAGGGGACACAGTCTCAAGTTGTGGTGGGGAAGGTCTAGGCTGGATGTAAGAGGAAGTTCTTGCCAGAGAGAGTGATTGGCATTAGAATGAGCTGCCCAGGGAGGTGGTGGAGTCACAGTCCCTGGAGATGTTCAAGAAAAGCCTGGCGGAGGCACTTAGTGCCATGGTCTATCTGTTTAGATAGGCTGGGGTCACAGGTTGGACCGAATGATCTTGGAGGTCTTTTCCAACCTAGTTGATTCTATGATTCTATAGAAGACTCGATAAGGCACTTAATGCCAAAGTCTAGTTGATTTGCTGGGGCTGGGTGATAGGTTGGACTAAGTGATCTTGGAGTCTTCTTCTAACTTGGTTGATTCTATGATTCTAGGATAAAGTCTTTTCTAAACTGGTTCATTCTATGATTCTATGACATACTTTCCAAAATGTACCTTTGCATGGGTTTCTGTTCTGCATGTCACTGGTGGTCCTTCTCTAGCAATTTTTTAAACACATTTTGGAAACTAAAATGCATGTTAAAAAAATTCTGTATTTGATTTCCCACTATTTGTATTCAAAATACAGTATCACACAGTATCATCAGGGTTGGAAGAGGCCTCATAGATCATCAAGTCCAACCCTGCACCACAGAGCTCAAGGCTAGACCATGGCACCAAGTGCCACGTCCAACCTTGCCTTGAACAGCTCCAGGGACGGCGACTCCACCACCTCCCCGGGCAGCCCATTCCAGTGTCCAATGACTCTCTCAGTGAAGAACTTTCTCCTCACCTCCAGCCTAAATCTCCCCTGGCACAGCCTGAGGCTGTGTCCTTTCATTCTGGTGCTGGCCACCTGAGAGAAGAGAGCAACCTCCTCCTGGCCACAACCTCCCCTCAGGTAGTTGTAGACAGCAATAAGGCTACCCCTGAGCCTCCTCTTCTCCAGGCTAACCAATCCCAGCTCCCTCAGCCTCTCCTTGTAGGGCTGTGCTCAAGGCCTCTCCCCAGCCTCGTCGCCCTTCTCTGGACATGCTCAAGCATCTCAATGTCCCTCCTAAACTGGGGGCCCAGAACTGAACACAATACCTGAGTAATCTCTCAACAATACTAATGTGTGTATATATATATATACACACGTAGTATAAATATATATTCATATATAGAATCATAGAATCCTCAGGTTGGAAGAGACCTCCAAGATCATCCAGTCCAAACTAGCACCCAGCCCTATCCAGTCAGAAATATAATTATATAAATATATATGTTTATATATAAATATATTTTTATACAAATACATATTTATATATAATATATATTATTTATATTTATAAAATAGAAATCTCACAAGGCTCTGTGCATTATAACCTCTGAAAGGCACAGCCATCAATTTCAACACTTATTTGCTCCATTACCTCTTTGTCATGCTGCCACCACAATCATAAAATGTGATTGATGTACCTTCATCCACAGTGTTTTTTTAGACAGGTTTATTGGCTCAACTACAAATGCCCCCAACTCAAAGGCTATGTTCCTTTTACAGAGGAATATTTTATCAGCACACATTGCAGTTCCATTTCTAAAGGGCTTTAGAAATAGCCTTCAGACAAAGCTCCTACAGCAGCGGATGTGCTAAGTGTTGCGTCTCAAAGTTGTTTCATACTTACCACCTCTAAGAATCTATCATGCAGGCATTTATTTATTTATTTATTTATTTATCCCAGCTCTGCCAAAAAGTCAGGAGTAATCTTTCACAAACCATGTTGTTTATTTTACTGTTGGCAAGACAATAGATCAAGTGCCCAGTTTTTATTGCACATGTAAATGTAACCGTGCCAGATCATTTGCGGATTCAAAGCAGAGCAACAAATAATTATGATGATAAAATAATGTTGGGAAAAGAATTTATCAGTCCTGATTTATTGCTCAAATTATCAGCAGGCAATTTGAATTTGGACTAAAGGAATAGTGAACTAGCCTTTATGCTGATATTTATGCTCTGATTTTATTGCCTTTCATGCGAAAGGCAAAGCTTCCACAAAGAACTAAGTTTGACCTTAGGTTCTAAAACCATGGTGCTCACCTTGCACAGAAAATGATTGCCTGAAAACTGAAAAAAATATCAAGGTTGATTTTGGGCCATTTTTTTTTCCTGAGACAATCAGGAGTTGATGATCAAAGGGTTGGAGCTCCTCTCCTGTGAAGTCAGGTCGAAAGATACCTCCAAGATCATCCAGTCCAACCTAGCACCCAGCCCTAGCCAGTCAACTAGACCATGGCACTAAGTGCCTCAGCCAGGCTTGGCTTCAACACCTCCAAGGACGGTGACTCCACCACCTCCCTGGGCAGCCCATTCCAATGCCAATCACTCTCTGACAACAACTTCCTCCTAACATCCAGCCTAGACCTCCTCCACCACAACTTGAGACTGTGTCCCCTTGTTCTCTTGCTGCTTGCCTGGCAGAAGAGACCAACCCTCACCTGGCTACAACCTCACTTCAGGTAGTTGTAGGCAGCAATGAGGTCACCTCTGAGCCTCCTCTTCTGCAGGCTGCACACCCCCAGCTCCCTCAGCCTCTCCTCACAGGGCTACATTCCAGGCCCCTCACCAGCTTCGTTGCTCTTCTCTGGACACCTTCCAGTCTCTCAACATCCCTCTTGAATTGAGGAGCCCAGAACTTGGGCTGATCAGCCTGAAGTGCAGAAGGCTCTAGGGAGACCTTATAGATACATTTCATTATTTGAAGAGGACCTACAAGAAGGCTGGGGAGAGACTGATTAGAAGTTGTGGTAGAATGATCATCCCAGTACTGAAAGATAAGATCTGTATTCACCTTGTCCAGAAGGAGTAAAATTACAGTGCACACTAAAAATTACTTTGGGAAAAAACAGGAGCTATGAAAATCCTGACATTAATTCTCTAATTTTAAGCGTCCTTTTCCTATGTAACTTTATGTTAATTTGGTGTTTACAGACTGTGTAAGATTCATAAGGAGATGAGACAAGGAGAGATGAGAAAGACTTTAAGATACAAAGGATGAGAGAGAATGGCCCACGCTGCCATCATTGAAGAAGTTTAAAGTTAGACAGGGGTGAGGTAGGCTATGTCTTGGCCTCGGGTTTTTTAGAATCATAGAATCAGGCAGGGTTGGAAGAGACCACAAGGATCAGCCAGTTCCAACTCCCCTGACATGCCCAGGGACACCCTACCCTAGAGCAGGCTGGACACAGCCTCATCCAGCCTGGCCTTAACCACCTCCAGCCATGGGGCCTCAACCACCTCCCTGGGCAACCCATTCCAGCCTCTCACCACTCTCATGCTCAACAACTCCCTCCTCACTGCCAGCCTGAACCTACCCAACTCCAGCTTTGCTCCATTCCCCCTAGTCCTGTCATTCCCTGACAGCCTCAAAAGTCCCTCCCCAGTTGTTTTGTAGGCTCCCTTCAGATACTGGAAGGCCACAAGAAAGTCACCTGGGAGCCTCCTCTTCTGCAGCCTGCACAGCCCCAACTCTTTCAGTCTGTGCTCACAGCAGAGCTGCTGCAGACCTCTGAGCATCCCTGTGGCCCTTCTCTGGACACACTCCAACATCTCCACATCCCTCTTGTAATAGGGACTCCAGAACTGGATGCAGTACTCCAGGTGGAGTCTCCCCAGAGCAGAGTAGAGGGGGAGAATCACCTCCCTCGACCTGCTGGCCACACTTCTGCTGCAGCCCAGGATCTGGTTGGCTTTCTGGGCTGCAAGTGCACACTGCTGGCTGCTGTTGAGCTTCTCATCCACCAGCACACCCAGGTCCCTCTGCTCAGGGCTGCTCTCCAGACACTCACAACCCATCCTGGATTTGTGCTTTGCATTGCCTTGACCCAGCTGCAGGACCTTGCACTTGGTCATGTTGAACCTCATGAAGTTGGCTTGTGCCCACCTCTCCAGCCTGTCCAGGTCCCTCTAGAAGGCATCTCTTCTCTCCAGTCTGTCTGTTGCACCACACAGCTTGATGTCATCAGCAGACTCTCTGAGGGTGCACTCAATACCTCTGCCCATATCACTGACAGATGTCAACCAAGACTGGTCCCAGGACTGATCCCTGAAGGACTCCACTTGGGCATGAACCCAATGACAGGCACTCTTTAGGTGCAGCATCAAACCAGTTCTTTATCCATCCAGTGCTGCACTAGATGGATGAAGAACTTATGCAAGAGAAAAGCAACCTTATCTGCTGATGAAAATTTTAGAGGGTTGAGCACAAGTTAAATCTTGCTTTTGTACTTTCAGTGACCATTGAGTACTACCAAAAGGATCAGAAGAGGCCAGAGGAGAATTAAGCACTAATTACCAAGTTGCAGAACATATTGATCACATCCCAGTGTCTCAAGTTAATGCTGAGCAGAAGCACGTGGGCAGAAGCATATCTTTCATTAAAAACACTGCACCAAAGTGAAGCTTGATCTATTATTCAGTGAGTGTTCTTTTGATGCAAGTGGTCATTTTACATCAAACTTTTCTATTTCTCTTTTTTTCTTAATAATGCCATGTCTACTGAGGAGGTTGGAGGAACTAAATGTCCCTGGGCAGCATAAAGTCAGCTGCAGTGAGAAAGAAGGGAAAGGTAGAGTGGTTGTGGCCAGGAGGAGGTTGCTCTCTTCTCTCAGGTGGCCAGCACCAGAACGAGAGGACACAGCCTCAGGCTGCGCCAGGGGAAATTTAGGCTGGAGGTGAGGAGAAAGTTCTTCACTGAGAGAGTCATTGGACACTGGAATGGGCTGCCCGGGGAGGTGGTGGAGTCGCCGTCCCTGGAGCTGTTCAAGGCAGGACTGGACGTGGCACTTGGTGCCATGGTCTAGCCTTGAGCTCTGTGGTAAAGGGTTGGACTTGATGATCCATGAGGTCTCTTCCAACCCTGATGATACTGTGATACTGTGAATCTGTTTACAACACTATAGAAGAAGAGGAGTGGAGCCTTTTGCACTTGCTGTGGTTGCAGACATAGAAAAGGGCTTTGTTGAGATTTATTTTTTGGATGAGACCACGAGGAAGTTATTTATGCTTCTGGCCACACTGGAAGGCCATTTTTGCTGACAATAGAGGCCTCACAGGTCTGTCTGCCTGCACCTTTATGCAAGTAGAAGAGAAAAGCTGCAGGAAGTAAACAGAGCCAGAGACTCTCGCAGAGCAGAGCCTGAGCAGGGAGAGCCGACAAGACAAATCAATAAAGAGTTTGCAGGTGCCTGTAAGACAAAGGCTGCTGCAGAAGAAGTCTCTGTTGGAAAGGAAAGGCATATGGCACAAAGTTCTGTATTAAAAAGAAATAGTATGGTAATAGTGCAAGCTGGAAACCTGTGCTTTGAAAGGAAAAGGCAAAGAGCTTTCAGCATGCTGGCCGTTATGGCGGAGTGGGATGAGAAGCGAAGCAGCTTTAAGTGCAAGAATAACTCCCTGCCTATGAAAGGGAGAAATCATAGAATGGTTTAGGTTGGAAGTGATCTCAAAGCTCATCCAGTTCCAAATCTCCAACATAGGCAGGGACACCTCCCACTAGAACAGGTTGGTCAAGGCCTCACCCAACCTTGCCTTGAACACTTCCAGGGAGAGAACAGCCACAACCTTCCTGGGCAACCTGTGCCAGTGTCTCATCACCCTCACTGTAAAGAGCTTCTTCCTAACATCTAGTTCAAATCTCCCCTCTGCCAGTTTAAACTCATTACCCCACATCCTGTCATTGCAAGACCTTGCAAATAGTCCCTCCCCAGCCCTCCTGTAGCACCCATTCAGATACTGGAAGGACACTATAAGGTCTCCTTGAAGTCTGCTCTTCTCCAGGCTGAAGAGGCCCAACTCTCTCCAGCCTGTCCTCATAGCAGAGCTGCTGCAGCCCTCTGAGCATCTTTGTGGCCCTCCTCTGGACTCTCTCCAACAACTCCATGTCCTTCTTGTGTTGGGGGCTCCAGAATTACACACAATACTCCAGATGGGGTCTAATAAGAGCAGAGTAAAGCTAGAGAATCATCTCTCTTGCCCTGTTGGCCACAATTCTCTTGCTGCAGCCCAGAACATGGTTGTTGTCTGGGTGGCACTCACACTGCTGGCTCATATTGAGCTTTTCACAGGATCACAGGATGTTAGGAGTTGGAAGGGATCCAGGGAGATTATCAAGTCCACCCCCCCTGCCAGAGCAGGACCACACAACCTAGCCAAATCACAGAGGAATGCATCGAGACAGGCCTTGAAAGTCTCCAGAGAAGCAGACTCCACAGCCTCTCTGGGGAGCCTGTGCCAGAGCTCTGGGACCCTTAGAATAAGGGGGAACTTCCTTGTGTTGAGATGGAACCTCTTGTGCTGCAATTTACACCCATTGCTCCTTGTCCTATCCCAGGGAGCAGTGAGCAGAGCCTGTCCCCCTGCTCCTGGCCAGCCCTCAGGTGTTTATAAACATTTATCAAATCTCCTTTCAGTCTTCTCCAGACTAAACAGCCTCAGGTCCCTCAGCCTCTCCTCATAAGCCATGCCCTCCAGTCCCCTCATCATCCTTGTAGCCCTACACTGGACACTCTCCAGCAGATCCCTGTCCCTCTTCAACTGGGGAGCCAACCCCCAGGTCCTTTTCCTCAGGGCTGCTCTCAGCCATTCACCACCCAATCTGGATTTGCACTTGGGATTGAGCGCACCCAGGTGCAGAACCTTACACTTGGTGTTGTTGAATGTCATGAGGTTGGCCTGGGCCCACCTCTCCAGGTCCCTCTGGATGGCATCTCTGCTCCCTAGCACATTGACTGCACCACACAGCTTGGTGTCATCTGCAGACTTGCTGAGGATGCACTTGATTCCTCTATCCATGGCATCAGAGACAGATACTTGTGAGGAAAGTCATGAAAACAGGAGACAAAAGAGAACAAAGCAAAACTGCCTGCCAGTCAGAGATGATGGACTGGCAGGAAAGAGTGTGTGTGTGCACACACATGGGTGGGGGGGGGCTAGGTGGACATAAAGCATGACAGGAATTTCTACAGAGAAATAATTTTGGAGAATTAATTTGTGTATCTCAAGCAGTACCATCACCTGTACCAAAACTGAGGAGTTTCAGGTTCTTCCTTTAGAGAGACCAAGTACAGCACTGTCCTAGGACAGCCCAGGCAGCAGTATGAGACTCATAGCCACTAATCAGGAAAACAGCCTCTCTTTGCATTCCAGAGTCACCACCAGCAGAGATCAAAGATAAATTAGGTACTGAAGCACCATCTCCCAAAGCCAGTGGGGAACAACACAGGGATTTCATCTAGCTTTGGATCAGGCATTTACAAAGAACAGAGCATACTGGGATATTGAGAAGTGGGACAAAAGATTCAGCTCTGCTAGTTCAAGGACAGGCACTGAGGCAGAAAAAAACATGTTTAATGTCTCTGGAGCTGTTGAAGAAAAGCCTAGATGAGGCACTTAGTGCCAAGGTCTAAGTGCTAGGTTGCACCGGACGATGTTGGAGGTCTCTTCCAACCTGCTTGATTCTATGGCTCTATGACCTCTAAGGATGGTGACTCCACCACCTCCCTGGGCAGCCCATTCCAAAGCCAATCACTCTCTCTGCCAACAACTTCCTCCTAACATCCAGCCTAGACCTCCCCTGTTTGGAACTGGCTGGAAAATGGGGAGCACAAGCCCTGGAAGTGTGTACAATCAAGCCTCGAATGTGAGGTCCAAGTATTGAAGCACAGTAAAACCACAGCACTGTGTGTGAAGAAGCTCAGAGGAATTTGTCCTTGAGCCTTCTGATAAACAGCTTCTGTGGGTCTGTGCTCAAAGCAGGAGGGAATTGGGAGGAATATGCAAATTCCAATACTTAGGTGCACTAACAATGCTTTTGCAGTAACTGCAAGTAGGGAAGATTATGCATATTCAAATATTTAGATGCGCCAAATGATAAGGAAAATACCACACAGTGTGCTGTATGTGTTTCATACTTCTCACCCTAACTGAAAAGTATGTGCTTGGTAACTTGGAATCTCATGCTCTCAATAAAGAATTGGAGCTTGGATTGCTTAGCTCAAACCAAGCGGTCCCCAGTTCCCGTCCCCTTCCGCACTCCCCCACCACAATTTGAGACTGTGTCCCCTTGATCTGTTGCTAGTTGCCTGGCAGAAGAGACCAACCCACACCTGGCTACAGCCTCCCTTCAGGTATCACGGTATCACAGTATCACCAAGGTTGGAAGAGACCTCACAGATCATCAAGTCCAACCCTTTACCACAGAGCTCAAGGCTAGACCATGGCACCAAGTGCCACGTCCAATCTTGCCTTGAACAGCTCCAGGGACAGCGACTCCACCACCTCCCTGGGCAGCCCATTCCAGTGTCCAATGACTCTCTCAGTGAAGAACTTTCTCCTCACCTCCAGCCTAAATTTCCCCTGGCGCAGCCTGAGGCTGTGTCCTCTCGTTCTGGTGCTGGCCACCTAAGAGAAGAGAGCAACCTCTTCCTGGCCACAACCACTCCTCAGTATAAAGCTGATGAATCACAATGGCAAAAAGAGCTGGAGGAGGACTTTTTAGGCTATCAGGTAGTGACAGGACTAGAGGCAATGGAGCAAAGCTGGAGCTGGGTAGGTTCAGACTGGCCATAAGAAGGAAGTTGCTGAGCACGAGAGTGGTGAGAGCCTGGAATGGGTTGCTGTCACTGGCAGCCGTGTACAGAATGTACATCTTCTTCCCAATAAAGCGGCTCCCACCACACACTCAGGGCAGAAGGAGGGGGAAAGGAGAGCAAACTGACCTTGTTGTGAGTTCATAGAATCATCATAGAATCAACCAGGTTGGAAGACACCTCCAAGATCATCCAGGCCAACCTATCCCCCAGCCCTATCCAGTCAACTAGACCATAGCACTAAGTGCCTCATCCAGGCTTTGCTTGAAGACCTCCAGGGACAGTGCCTCCACCACCTCCCTGGGCAGCCCATTCCAATGCCAATCACTCTCTCTGGGAAGAACTTCCTCCTAACATCCAGCCTAGACCTACCCCGGCACAACTTGAGACTGCGTCTTACAGAATTGAATAATTATCTTCCAGTCCCCAGAAGATCTTTTAACCCTGTAGTATCAACCTGGGACACTCAGGGAGGTGGTTGAGGCCCCATGGCTGGAGCTGTTTAAGGCCAGGCTGGATGAGGCTGTGGGCAGTCTGCTCTAGGGTAGGGTGTCCCTGCACATGTCAGGGGTGTTGGTACTAGATGACTCTTGTGGTCCCTTCCAACCCTGACTGATTCTATGATTCTAGATACATAAGCAAGTTGATACACAGGCCTTGCTGATCTTATTCCACTTAATCTGATAATGTCTTAGTGTAGCATTGACAAGCCAGTGCCTAGTAATTATTTAGAAGCTGCCTCATGGTCATGTTTTGTAGCTTATTGTTGTCACCTACAGTTGAAAAGGGGCCAATATTAAAATACCTCATCTCAAACCTCTTTTCCTATTATGTGTTGTGATATAAAAAGAACTAGGAAAATATTTCACTGCATATTTATGCCTTTCAAATTCTCAGATTACTGAGGAACAGGAATGGAGGAAGGAAATGGCATCCTCATTGTGCTGGTTCCTTTTATCATTCAGATGTTCAGATCAGACAGTGAGATGCATACCTCTTTCTTTAATAAATGGTTGCTCATTGTGTTCTACCCCATTACATAGTGTCTGCTTTAGAAGACTGGCACTTTGTACATGTCATAACTGGGGGCAAGGCTGCAGATACAGTTTAGTGCATGACTGGAACAAAGAAGCACAACGAGATTCAAGGAGTGGAAAGCTGACTGTAGAATATATTAAGGCAAAGAGAAAGAAGCAAGATTTGAGATGTGGTTAAGCACAGACCAGCGTAAGTTATGCCAGGTGTTACCCTCTTTCATTTGAAGTCTTCCAATCAAGACAGAGTATCTTTTACAAAAATATCTTTTTCTTGAATCTCCAGCAGAGAAAAAAAGTGAAGATAAATATTTCATAGAGAGCCCAAGCTGCATTTTGAAAAGCCTCAGAAGTATCCTAACATTCCAACAGCCACAGCTCTAGCGTTTTGAGCCCAGAATCCAGCACGACAAAGGTGTGATGCCAGGATCTGCAGTGAGCAAAAAAAGGCTGTTCACAAACTAAGGTTCAGATTGCTTAGTTACACATTGCAGCAGAATTCACAATAGGCTGGAGAAGTGTTACTTAAAAGTCAACCACTGCTGAAGTCAAAAGGATGTCTATCAAAAGGCCACATACTTGAACACAGGTCTATATCTTGGGACTGCAGGAAACAACACTAGGGAAATCAAAGTTCATGTTCTGCACTTCATAGCTGATATGTCCACCCTGATTTCTGCCTTCTGTACAATGACACAATTCAAGAGAGATGTTGAGGTGCTGGAATGTGTCCAAGAGAAAGGCGATGAAGCTGGTGAGGAGCCTGGAACACAAACCCTATGAGGAGAGGCTGAGGGAGCTGGGGGTGTGCAGCCTGCAGAAGAGGAGGCTCAGGGCAGACCTCATTGCTGTCTACGACTACCTGAAGAGAGGTTGTAGCCAGGTGGGGTTGGTCTCTTCTGCCAGGCAAGCAGCAATAGAACAAGAGGACACAGTCTCAAGTTGTGCTGGGGGAAGTATAGGCTGGATGTTAGGAAGAAGTTCTTCCGAGAGAGAGTGATTGGCATTGGAATGGGCTGCCCAGGGAGGTGGTGGAGTCATCATCCCTGGAGATGTTCAAGTAAAGCCTGGCTGAGGCACTGAGTGCCATGGTCTAGTTGATTGGACAGGGCTGGGTGCTAGGTTGGACTGGATGATCTTGGACATGTCTTCCAACCTGGCTGATTCTATGATTCCATGTTTCACCAGCTCGGAGACCAGAGTGTGGTGCAGGACAGTGTCATAGGCTTTGCTCTACTCCAGGTAAATGACATCAGTTGCTTGCCCCTCATCTGTTAGTGTTGTGACCTGTTCATATAAAAGAGAAGTGACCAATGTTCTAACTTGACCAATATGCCATTTTTGTCTCATTGAAATATCTCCTCATTGACAAAACACCAAGAGCAAAAAGCTCACTAACACTTGCTATATCTCCTTACTAATTCCTTAAGTTATGTGTAAAATTTCTTTTTATCCTGCAGTTTTCCCAGCTCAGAACTGCTTTGATGTTTCTCCCCCCTCTTTGTAGGGTTTCTCCCCAGACCTCATTGCTCTCCAGCCAGAGCTTATTTCCTCTTAGTGCTTTTTATCCTCATTTGTGGTGGTTTCTGGCATTATATCAAGTAACCTGACCAACACTGTCAATAATTTATTCTGACTCCTTTTTCCCATGAATGATATAGGTTTCAAGAAATTTCTTATTTTAAATAATCAACAACATCCTTGTTCTTGGAATAGAAGGAATATTAAAGATGAAAACAGCTCTGGCAGCATTGTGGTTGTCAGTAACCTAAGTGTTGCTGCTCTTTGGTCTCCAGCCACAGCAGTGGTAGTGGTCATCCCACACACATACCTCAGCACAACCAAAAGAGCAATTTCCCATTCTCTGTGTGATCCCAGGAGATGAATAGCTCTGTTTTACAGATACTTTTCCCCTGGAGATGTACTAGCCATGACAAGAACTGACACCAAGCACTGTACTAGACCATCATCCTGATTTTGAAAGCCAAACTGTCACCTTGCTTTTGATTCTGACTCCTGTTACAAATCTCAAAGTTAACAGCAAATTCCCCCATTGCAAAGCAGAATACAGAGTGACTTTCTCACTCTGAAATGCATAGGTAAAACTGCTGCATGGCCAACGTTTTTATACTTCAATCTTGCTTTAAAACATTCTTTTTGCCAGAAATAAGCCATTACCATTCAGTTCTCCAAGGATTTCAAGCTGATAATCAGCATATTTAGCACCTGCACAGCTTTTGTTGCTGCAGCAACCCCTTTTTTTCTCATTCCTCATCCCATACTTACTTTAATCACAAGTTTTACTAATTAGTACAGGCTTCTCTCTCAGTTGGATATCAAAATCTTTTTACCATAACTCAAAACTTCCATTCCTTTTAACTCCAGCAGCACAGTAGGGTACAGGTCCAAGAAGTATTTGTAGCACTGACCAAGATTCAAATCTGGAAAGCCAAGTGACTGCAGCATATGGAGGAAAGAAAGGAAGAAAGATGTTCCTTTGCCTATGAGGAGAGGCTGAAGTAGCTGAGATTGTTTAGCCTGGAGAAGAGGAGGCTCAGGGCAGACCTCATTGCTGTCTACAACTAGCTGAAGGGAGGTTGCAGCCAGATGGGGTTTAGTCTCTTCTGCCAGGCAACCAGCAATAGAACAAGGGGACACAGTCTCAAGTTGTGGTGGGGGAAGTATAGGCTGGATGTTAGGAGGAAGTTCTTCCCAGAGAGAGTGATTGGCATTGGAATGGGCTGCTCAGGGAGGTGGTGGAGGCACTGTCCCTGGAGGAGGTTCAAGAAGAGACTGGCTGAGGCACTTAGTGCCATGGTCTAGTTGACTGGTTAGGGCTGGATGCTAGGTTGGACTGGATGATCTTGGAGGTCTCTTCCAACCTGGTTGATTCTATGATTCTATGTTTGAGGTTTCCAGGAGGATTCATAGATGTTTTAATACCAATGCAGGTGAAGTGGAATGGAGAAGGCTTGAACAAAAAACCCTGAAGAATTTATCTTTTTAATCAAGAAATAAAGGCATTATTTCTTATTTCCTATTATTTCCTTGTTAGCTTGACCTACTTCTATGTACTTTTCCCACTGGGCCGGAAGTAAAAGATAGTGAAAGAAGAGCCTTATTCACTCATTGGATGCAGCCTGTGAACATCAATCCCCAGTCAGAAACAACTTCTGTGAGGATCCAAAGGTAAGGGCTGACTTACAAAAACCTACATGAAATAATATTAGCATACTTGAGAAATTGCTTCACTGCCCAAGCAGAGCAGAGCTGGATGGATTGGCCCTGTGAAAATCAGCATATTCCTGGCAAGAGCTCCCAAACAGTCCCATGTTGTGAACCTTCCATCCCTGGTGGCAGCAATGAGTTCCTGCACTAAGTTTAACTGCCTGCAGCAAGCACTCAAAACTGACACCTGATGTTTCTCTGGAGAAGCAAAAGATGTGAGAAGTTTTTGCAGTAACACAAATATGTCTGTTAGCTTTCTAACACAGGACAGCAGACACTGCTCCTTCTGTTTTATAACCTTAGACAGTAGCTAAGATTTTTCCAAGGCTGTGTACAATTTTGGATGCCTTTGTTTGGAAGACTTCTTCAAGAAATGCAATCTTAAGTAAAAAAGTAGTAAGAGCTCTTTCATAAGGAAGCAACAGCATCCATCTCAATCACCTGGGAAGGATCCAAGAACACAAACCCTATGAGGAGAGGCTGAGGGAGCTGGAGGTGTTTAGCCTGAAGAAGAGAAGGCTCAGAGGTGACCTCATTGTTGTCTACAACTCTCTGAAGGGAAGTTATAGCCAGGTGAGGGTTGGTTTCTTCTCCCAGGCAACCAGCAAGAGAACAAGGGGACACATTCTCAAGTTGTGCCAGGGAAGGTCTAGGCTGGATGTTAGGAGGAAGTTGTTGGCAGAGAGAGTGATTTGGTTTGGAATGGGCTGCCCAGGTTGGTGCTGGAGTCACTGTCTGTGGAGGTGTTCAAGAAAAGCCTGAGGCACCTGTTGCCATGGTCTAATTGATTGTCTAGGGCTGGGTGCTAGGTTGGACTGGATGATGTTGGAGGTCTCTTCCAACCTGGTTGATTCTATGATTCTATGATGAAGCCAGGGCACTCAATTTGCATTTTAAATGGTACCAATAGATAGCCAAAACTGGGGATATGGATCCATGTCTCGACTGGCCACATTGTAAGAACATAATTTAATCTTTCTGTCATTTTAAAGGGTTAATTTTCTAGGAAGAATATCAATTTATCTGATTGAAAAAGGCAGTTACTTCACAATAGTTTACAAATGTTTAATGGTGAATATCTTCAGTTAGCCTAAACTACTCCAGACATAGCCATAACTACAAGGAGGAGTCACTTGAATATTAATTGAGTACTTCATATGATAGGTTACCAAGTTAAACATCCCATGTGTTTCTTAAAAGTATTTTCAGAGGTGCATAGTCTAAAAGAGTACAATTTACTTAATGAGATGTAAATTACACTAATGGAATTCACCAGGAGAAAAAGGTTATAAAGTCTTGAGCAGTTATTCAGAGGCCTAGGGTGACACTAGGATACAAGGCTCCAAAGCCTCCACCATAGTGAGTAAAGAGAAATAGGTTCCTGTAGAGAGCAAGAGTCAGGCCAGAAAGTTAATGCAAAAGTTCTGATTCAGCTATGGAGGATCATAGAAATGGCTGGAGGGCCTGGCCCAGAGAGTGGTGGTGAATGGTGCCACATCCAGTTGGCAGCTGGCACTAGTGGTGTGCCCCAGGGATCAGTGCTGGGCACAGTCCTGTTCAATATCTTTATTGATGATCTGGACAAAGGGATTGAGTCCAGCATCAGTAAGTTTGCAGATGACACCAAGTTAGGAGCAGGTGTAGATCTGTTGGAGGGTAGGAGAGCCCTGCAGAGGGACCTGGACAGGCTGGATGGGTGGGAAGAGGCCAATGGGATGAGATTGAACAAGGCCAAGTGTTGGGTTCTACACTTTGGCCACAACAACCCCAAGCAGCACTACAGGCTGGGGACAGAGTGGCTGGAGAGCAGCCAGGAAGAAAGGGACCTGAGGGTACTGATAGATAGTAGCTGAACATGAGGCAGCAGTGTGCCCAGGTGGGCGGCAGAGCCAATGGCATCCTGGCCTGGCTCAGGAACAGCGTGGCCAGTAGGACAAGGGAGGTTATTCTTCCCCTGTACTCAACATTGGTCAGGCCACAGCTTGAGTACTGTGTCCAGTTCTGGGCTCCTCAATTCAAGAGAGATGTTGAGGTGCTGGAACATGTCCAGAGAAGGGAGGTCTAGGCTGCATGTTAGGAGGAAGTTGTTGTCAGAGAGAGTGATTTGCATTGGAATGGGCGGGCTGCCCAGAGAGGTGTTCCAGAGAAGCCTGGCTGAGGCACCTAGTGCCATGGTCTAGTTGATTGTCTAGGGCTGGGTGCTAGGTTGGACTGGATGATCCTGGACGTCTCTTCCAACCTGGTTGATTCTATGATTCTATTCTGTATCTGTCACTATCGTCTCTGACTGAAGCCTGAAGAGGCTGCCTTTCCAGGAAGAGAATAGCTTTTGTGATTTCTCTCAACCCTCCTTAGCTACTCATGTTTTAGGATCTTCACTATTATTTCAAAGCTTGGTAGGGAAAGAGGCTTTGTGATGAACTAGATGAAACCCATCAATATACTCATATCCCATATAACTGCAGTGAGCAAAGAAATTGAAGATGTCACTTCCCATATTTCATAAGTCCACCATGAGCCTCATGAGATCCAGTAATGGAGCTCCTAGTAAAACAAAAGGCAGTCTAGAGCCAGATTTGTTTCTTGAACCTATTTAAATAAACCATAAAGTAAGCCCATTACACCTAGTCAATAACAGGATTAACAGAGGCAAAGCAGAGAATAGGAAGCACAATGCTGAAGCCAAAGCCTTCTCCTACATTCTGAGCTATTTTAAGATAGTGAAAGAGGTTTTTGTTATTATTTTCTCTTCTTTATAACCATTAGAGGCATTTCAGAAGTGAGTAGGGAATTGCTGTAACGATTGAAATGTTTGATAAGCTGTCCTATGATGAGACAGGAACCTCCTGGACTGTGGCTGGTTGGTTGAGTAGCCCTTGCAGCAAGTATCTGGATAGTTATGTTCCCTTATGTCCCCCCTCTATGACCCTCTTGAACTCAGGAGCCCAGAACTAGACACAGTACTTTGCCTTGGTGAGGCCACATGTGGTGTAGAGGGGCAGGAGAACTTCTCTTGACCTGTTAGCCACAGCCCTTCCAATACACCCCATAATGACACTGCCCCTCCTGGCAATGAGAGCACATTGCTGGCTCATGGTCAACCTCCCATCCACCAGGACCCCCAGATCCTTTTCCTCTCCACTGCCTTCCAACAGGTCAGTCCCCAACCTAGACTGATACCTGAGGTTGTTCTTTCCCAGGTGCAAGACTCTACACTTGTCCTTGTTAAATTTCATTGTTTGCTCCAGCCCAACCCTCCAGCCTGTCCAAGCTTGGCTAAATGGCAGCACAGCCACTCCACCCAGTTTGCTGTCATCAGCAAACTTGCTGACAGTTCACTCTGTGCCCTCATCCAGGTCACTGATGAATATATATTGCCACTTAGTGCCATGGTCTAGTTGAGTGGATAGGGCTGGATGCTAGGTTGCCCTGGATGATCTTGGAGATCTCTTCCAACCTGGTTGATTCTATGATATTGAACAGAACTGGTCCCAGTACAGACTCCTGTGGGACCCCACTAGTCACAGGCCTCCAACTAGACTTCATCCATTTGATCACAACTCTCTGGCTTCTCTCCCTTGGCCAGTTCCCAATCCACCTCACTACTTGATCATCCAGACCACACTGCCTCAGTTTAGCCAGAAGGATGTTGTGAGGGACAGTGTCAAACACTTTACTGAAATCAAGACAAACCACATCCACTGCTCTACCATCATCAATCCATCTGGTTGTGTCTCCATAAGAGGCTATCAGGTTGGTCAAACATGACTTCCCCTTGATAAAACCATGTTGACTGCTCCTAATGACCCCACTGTCCTTGATATGCGTAAGGACAGCATCAAGGACAAATTTCTGTTACCTTTCTGGGGATGGAGGTGAGGCTGACCAATCTACAGTTACCTGGGTCCTCATTCTTACTCTTTTTGAAGATTGGAATGATGTTAGCCATCCTCCAGTCCCCAGGCACCTCTCCTGTCCACCATGACTTACTGAAGACGGTAGAGAGTGGCCTGGCAGTGACCTGTGCCAGCTCCCTCAGCACCCATGGGTGCATGCCATCAGGACCCATGGACTTAAGATGTCCAGATTAGTCAACTGTTCCTTAAACCAGTCCTCATCAACCAGAGAAGAGTCCTTTGTCACCCTTTCCTCTGGTCTCTCAAGTGTCAGGGCCTCCTGAGGACAGACTCCAGCAGTATAGACAAAGAAGGCATTTTGGAACTCTACCTTCTCTGTGTTCTCTGTCACCCAGGCACCCACCTCATTCAGCAGAGGGCCTACATTGCCTCTAACATTAGCTTCTCCTGCAATGTATTTGAAGAAGCCCTGTTTGTTATCCTTGACCTCCCTTGCAAGGTTGAGTTCAACAAGGCCTTAACCTTCCTAGTTGTTTCCCTACACCCTCTGACAACAGCCCTATACTCCTCCCAGGTGGCTATCCCCTCCTTCCATGATCTGTAGACTCTCTTTTTCCACTTAGGTTTGTTTAGCAGTTCCTTACTTAACCATGCAGGTCTCCTGGCTCTCTTTCTCAATTTCCCACTTGCTGGGATGCACTGATATTCAGCTTAGAAGAAGAGATCCTTAAGTATTAACCACCTATCATGGGCCCCTCTTCCTTCTACTACCCCCAGCAATAGAACAAGGGGATACAGTCTCAAGTTGTGCCAGGGTAGGTATAGGCTGGATATTAGGAAGAAGTTCTTCACAGAGAGAGTGATTGGCATTGGAATGGGCTGCCCAGGGAGGTGGTGGAGGCACCGTCCCTGGGGGTCTTCAAGAAAAGACTGGATGAGGCACTTAGTGCCATGGTCTAGTTGATTGGATAGGGCTGGGTGCTAGGTTGGCCTGGATGATCTTGGAGGTCTCTTTCAACCTGGTTGATTCTATGATTCTATCTCATGAGACTTCACCCAACAGTTGCTTGAAAATACCAAAGTTGGCCCTCCTGAAATCCAGGGTTGTAGTCCTGCTTGATATCCTGTCTTGAACTCTACCATCTCATAATCACTAAGGCCAAGGCTGTCCTCAACTTCCACTGCTTCAACCAAACCCTCCTTGTTGGTGAGGATAAGATCCAGCAGTGATTCCCTCCTAGCTGGCTCCTCCACCATTTGCATCAAGGAGCTATTATCAATGCACTGGAGGAACTTCCTGGACTGTGGTTGGCTGAGTAGTCCTTGCAGCAAATATCTGGAGAGTTAAAACCCCTCATGAGAACCAAGGTGTGTGATTGTGAGGCTGCTATTAGCTGCCTGTAGAAGGCCTCATCACCTTTCTGATCCTGATCAAGTGGCCTGCAATAGACACCCACAACTGTATCACCCATACTAGCTTGTCCCTTAATTCACACCCACAACCTATCGACTTGCCCCTCACCCTCCCCTGGACATAACTCAAGACATTCTAGTTGCTCCCTCACGTAAAGAGCAGCTCTGACAAACCTGGTGGCCTTCTATGAACAGGTCACAACATTAATAGATGAGAGATGAGCAACTGATGTCATTTACCTAGACTTAAACTTGGCATTCTCAAATCCAGTACAAATGCAAATGTAGATCTTCTGTTATTACAGTAGTTTGCTCAAACAGCCCACAGCATTCCTTGTCTCACAATGCCAGACCTGGTTCCTAAAAATGAGGAGCTTAAACAGCTTAGCATTTGAAGGGAGTTGTCATAATCCTGAAATCATTTAGAATATAATAAATGGAATCAACCAGGTTGAAAGAGACCTCCAAGATCATCCAATCCAACCTAGCACCCAGCCCTAGCCAGTCAACTAGATCATGGCACTAAGTGCCTCAGCCAGGCTTTACTTGAACACCTGCAGGGATGCCGACTCCACCACCTCCCTGGGCAGCCCATTCCAATGCCAATCACTCTCTCTGACAACAACTTCCTCCTAACATCCAGCCTGAACCTCCCCCAGCACAACTTGAGGCTGTGTCCCCTTGTTCTCTTGCTATTTGCCTGGCAGAAGAGACCAATCTCCACCTTGCTACAGCCTCCCTTCAGGCAGTTGTAGACAGCAAACAAACAGATTTCTTTTGATTCTAGTTTGTGTTTTTGGCTTTTTGGTATGCTTAATTTGTTTGTTTGCTGGGAGTTTATTTGGTGAGGTTTTTTTTTTTTAGTTAACAACACATCAGCATTCTGTTGGGTTTGATGTTTATGATTCCTTTGGTAGCTTTAGCAGGTTTCATAGAATCAGCCAGGTTGGAAGAGACCTCCAAGATCATCCAGTCCAAACTAGCACCCAGCCCTGCGCACTCAACTAGACCATGGCACTAAGTGCCTCAGCCAGGCTTTGCTTGAACACTTCCAGGGACAGTGACTCCACCATGTCCCTGGGCAGCCCATTCCAATGTCGCTGCAGCAAGGTTTGCGTACAGATGAGTAACAAGACTTACACTGCTTTTCATCTGCTTTGGGTTTTTTGTTGCTGTGTGTGGGTTTGTTTTTACTTTTTTTTTTAATTAAGTGAAACAATCTAATTGGCAACATAGAGAAGCTTTCTGACATTCTTGGTGCCAAAGGACATGACCTTGTCAACTGTCTGCTTAGTAAGATCTAATTATTTCTGCAGTGTATGAGCTTGTTTCTCAAACTGATAGCCCTTTTAGGAAAGCCCAAAGTGGTTACAGAGAACTGTGCTCACATCAGCTACACTTGTAATTATCATCACAAGAATTTGTCTAAACTAACAGAAGCCTCAACTCCAATGTGAAAGAAACAAACTTAACAGCAGATGAGATGCCACATCATTGTTAGAGGCATCTTCAAACCCCCCTTCACCTTCACATACACATGTTAACTATGTGTCATGCAGAGAATCTGACAAGTGTGGAGTAACTCTTTGGTTAAGATTTAAGGCCATGTCCATAAGTTTGTGTCACAGTATCAAAGTATTAAAATATTAAAGTATTAGAATCATAGAATCAACCAGGTTGGAAGAGACCTCTCAAGATCATCCAGTCCAACCTAGCACCCAGCCCTAACCAATCAACCAGACCATGGCACTAAGTGCCTCAGCCAGTCTTTTCTTGAAGACCCCCAGGGACAGTGCCTCCACCACCTCCCTGGGCAGCCCATTCCAATGCCAATCACTCTCTCTGTGAAGAACTTCTTCCTAATATCCAGCCTATACCTACCCTGGCACAACTTGAGACTGTGTCCCCTTGTTCTATTGCTGGTTGCCTGGGAGAAGAGGCCACCCCCCACCTGGCTACAATGCCCCTTCAGGTAGTTGTAGACAGTAATGAGGTCACCCCTGAGCCTCCTCTTCTCCAGGCTAAACAGGCCCAGCTCCCTCAACCTCTCCTCATAGGATTTGTGCTCCAGGCCCCTCACCAGCTTCATTGCCCTTCTCTGGACATGTTCCAGCACCTCAACATCCTTCTTGAATTGAGGGGCCCAGAACTGGACACAGTACTCAAGGTGTGGCCTGACCAGTGCTGAGTACAGGGGAAGAATAACCTCCCTTGTCCTACTGGCCACACTGTTCCTGATGCAGGCCAGGATGCCATTGGCTCTCTTGGCCACCTGGGCACACTGCTGCCTCATCTTCAGCTACTACCTACCAGTACCTCCAGGTCCCTTTCCTCCTGGCTGCTCTCCAGCCACTCAGTCCCCAGCCTATAGTGCTGCTTGCGGTTCTTGTGGCCAAAGTGCAGCACCCTGCACTTGGAGCTGTTGAACCCCATCCCATTGGACTCTGCCCATCTGTCCAGGCGGTCAAGGTCCCACTGCAGAGCCCTTCTGCCCTCCAACCCAGCCACATCTGCTCCCAGCTTGGTGTCATCTGCAAACTTGCTGATGACTGACTCCATGCCCTCATCCAGATCATCTATGAAGATGTCAAAGAGGATGGGGCCCAGCACTGATCCCTGAGGGACACCATTAGTGACAGCTGCCAGCTGGATGTGGCACCATTCACCACCTCTCTCTGGGTCCGGCCCTCCAGCCAGTTCCTAACCCAGCACAGAGTGTTGCCATGCAAGCCATGGGCTGACAGCTTAGCCAGCAGTGTGCTGTGGGGGACAGTGTCAAAGGCCTTGCTGAAGTCCAGATAGAGCACATCCACAGGCCTCCCCACATCCACCAAGCGGGTACCTGATCATAGAAGGAGATCAGGTTGGAGAGGCAGGATGTGCCCTTCCTAAATCCATGTTGGCTGGACCTGAGCCCTTTGCCATCCCTCAGGTGCGCTCTTATCACCCCCAAGATAACCTGCTCCATCAGTTTCCCTGGCACTGAGGTCAGGCTGACAGGTCTGTAGTTCCCAGGTTCCTCCATCCGACCCTTCTTGTGGATGGGGACCACGCTGGCCAATTTCCAGTCTCCTGTGACCTCTCCAGTGAGCCAGGACTGCTGGAAAATGGTGGAGAGCAGCTTGGCCAGCTCAGCTGCCAGCTCTCTCAGCACCCTGGGATGGATCCCATCTGGTCTCATGGACTTGTGGGTGTCCAGATGGCTCAGCAGGTCCTGAACTAATTCTTCATGAATTTCCAGGGCAGCACACTGCTCCCCAACCCCATCCCCCAGTTCAAGAGGCCACTTGCCTCCTCCTCCCTCCTTACTGTTGAAAACCGAGGCGAAGAAGGCATTCAGGACCTCAGCCTTTTCTTCATCATTTTTTTGTCAGCTGTACGTCACAAAGGATGAACAGGAAAAAATCTAAGACATGCACACAAACAACAATACTATGGAGACATAGAATCAACCAGGTTGGAAGAGACCTCCAAGATCAGCCAGGCCAACCTAGCACCCAGCCCTATCCAGTCAACCAGACCATGGCACAAAGTGCCTCAGCCAGGCTTTTCTTGAACACCTCCAGGGATGGTGCCTCCACCACTCCCTGGGCAGCCCATTCCAAAGGCAAATCACTCTACCTGTGGAGGAAGTCAAGGAACATTTACAGCACTTGCATAGCATGTTTGGCAAAGCTGGCAAGGACAGTGGAGTGTTGCTATCCACACACAGTTAAAGAAACCATGGAAAATGCAGCAGAGCAGAGGAGACAAAATGCAACCTATGTGGCACCCAAAATGTACTCTACATGGGACCCAGAAAGAACCACATGAAATGCTTTCAGCTGTTGTCCTTGAGTCCTGGATACCCCAAAATTCCTCTCCCTGCACGGTTTGAATGGGAGAGGAAAGGTGTGTAAAACCTGCCCTGCAGGCATGAAAGGGGGCAGCAAAGCACCCTTCTGGCACGAGGGGTGCCGTGTGCAGATGCCCACACTAGAAATGGGCTGGTGATTGGCTGTGGTCTTCATGTCTAGGAAGTGGTAACTCCACTCTTGGTCGAGAAAAGCTATAAATATTGGGGTGCTGCCCACCTTGGGGTGCCTGCCTTAGAGTTCTCCCCCACCTGGACAGGTCCTGCAGAAAGAGTCCCCTGGCACTGAGAAGGACAAGCTCCTGAGGGACTGGACCTTCTTTGGATGGCTTCCCACCATAAGCAGCCCTTTGTGCAAGCTCAATAGGCCTAAGGAGCCTCAGATGTCCTTTGAAAGAGAGCTGACAAGCATCTGGACTGTCCTTTCTCTCAGACAGCCTAACTCACCTGTGAGCAAACTTTCTGCTCAGCCCAGGGGAAATTTAGGCTCGAGGTGAGGAGAAAGTTCTTCACTGAGAGAGTCATTGGACACTGGAATGGGCTGCCTGGGGAGGTGGTGGAGTTGTCGTCCCTGGGGCACTTCAAGGCAAGGTTGGACGTGGCACTTGGTGCCATGGTCTAGCCTTGAGCTCTGTGGTAAAGGGTTGGACTTGATGATCTGTGAGGTCTCTTCCAACCCTGATGATACTGTGATACTGTGACAAGCATCTGGACTGTCCTTTCTCTCAGACAGCCTAACTAACTCACCTGTGAGCAAACTTTCTGCTCAGCTCGATTAATAATGGGGAATGCTATGCTTATAGCTTAGCCTTTTCCATTTGCTGACTTTTAAACCAGTCACATTTATCTGTGGTATCCCTGTAAGATCTTCTCAATCAAACTGAGTCTGCTAATTAAATTAATTTCTGTACATAGTTTTGGGAGTGGGGTTTCAGGAAAATAAAACAGTTCTATTTTTAGATATATTCCTGACTCAGCCACGTTAATTCCCTGCCTCTACAACACCTGTCCAGGTTTTAAAAGAGAAGATTTGTAAAGCAGAAGTGCATTTGCAACAGGAACAAGGAGTATCTTTTCATCTGAAGAAATACAAGTTTACAAAAGGCTATTTCTGGCTTGCATCACTACCTTTTTATTGGTAATACTTAAAAGCTGTAAAATGTGGAGAATTTTGCTAATGTCAGAAATTGCACAAGGGTAAAAAAAGATTTGGTCCTCATCAAGCTCACAGTGCCACAACAGTTTAGTCAAGAGATTTCCCATAAGCAGAAAAGAAAACAGCTCTGAGTCCCAAAATGCATCACACCACCTGGAAATCTACCAAGATGTTGACCAGAAAGCCAAAAAAACAGGTGTAAACTGTCCTAGGAATTCAGCTGTTGTATTTCAAACAGAAGGAAGTGTAAAGTTAGGTGTCTGAGAACAGAAAGAAGAGGTTTTGTTGTTTTCAGTGACAACCTTCAGCAAAACATTTCCTTAAGGTAGACTTTAGTTGGTCTGAGAGCCACTACTGAAGTTCCACGTCGGTGTAATACTTCATGCATGCTTCACTTTGAAATCATTTGGAGGATGAACTGTCCTTGAGTTACATTTGCTTTCTATTGGTAACCAAGATAGATACCTTTAGTCTATACAGCACCAGGCACAAAGAGGTTTCTAGAAGGACTAAATCCAACTAAGGACTAAGAAACACAATGTCAACAGAGCACCTGTGCACAGGTGGAATCATCCTTCCTAGAGGTTTGTTTGAAGAGATATCTGCAGAAAATGGTTTGAGCAGCCCTGACAGCATTAGTTTCAATCCATTGCATGTGAAGTTGGTGTTAAACTGCTGTTGCCACCTTGCTCATTGTTTCCCAAGGCTCATGCTAGCAATTTTGCAGCCTGTACTTAACATTCCTTTGCTGGACTAGAGATCAGAAGACCTCCCTCTCAAGCAGAACCAATCCTACTGCTGGACTAGAGATCAGAAGACCTCCCTCTCAAACAGAACCAATCCTACTGCTGGACTAGAGATCAGAAGACCTCCCTCTCAAAAAGAACCAATCGTACTGCTGGACTAGAGATCAGAAGACTTCCCTCTCAAACAGAACCAATCCTACTGCTAGACTAGAGATCAGAAGACTTCCCTCTCAAACAGAACCAATCCTACTGCTGGACTAGAGATCAGAAGACCTCCCTCTAAAACAGAACCAATACTACTGCTGGACTAGAGATCAGAAGACTTCCCTCTCAAACAGAACCAATCCTACTGCTAGACTAGAGATCAGAAGACCTCCCTCTAAAACAGAACCAATCCTACTGCTGGACTAGAGATCAGAAGACTTCGCTCTAAAGCAGAACCAATCCTACTGCTGGGCTAGAGATCAGAAGACTTCCCTCTAAAACAGAACCAATCCTCCTGCTGGACTAGAGATCAGAAGACTTCCCTCTCAAACAGAACCAATTTCCCTGTCCCTGGGGGTCTTCAAGAAAAGCCTGGCTGAGGCACTTAGTGCCATGGTCTAGTTGATTGGTTAGGGCTGGGTGTTAGGTTGGGCTGGATGATGTTGGAGGTCTCTTCCAACCTGGTTGATTCTATGATTGTACCGGGTCTAGCGGGAAGAGGTGAGGCAGGAGAGGTGACAGGGATAAGGTGATCTTCATGTGAGATGAGACCAGGGCACTTCAGCTGCTCAGCTTGAGGGAACTCCTCCTTCATTGCCTTTTAACACTAATTCAGGGACATTCTATGAGCATGCAGACTTTCTGGCTAACCAAGATAGCAGTCAAATGCAAACATTCACTTCAGAGAGCCTAAGTGACAGAGCTGCTAACTGGCAGTTCTTGCAATGCCAACAGGAGTTCAGCTACTGCTATAACAAGGATAGCATTGCTGACAGATCCCACACACAGGGGATACTGAAATCTTGACCCCTGTGAAGTCGGTGGGTGTCTGTCATTAAGTTAAGTGGGGACGTGACTCCATCAGAAGGTGCTAACGTTTCCTTTTTTAGCACACACACACATATGCACCCCTTCCCTCAAAAATACTCAAGTCTCAACAAAAATCATCCTTTTCTGGATCAGTCAACACAAAGTATCAGGAGCAAGAAGAGTCCTTTAGCAACCTGCTTTCAATGTAGGGCTTACAGAAATAGGGCAGCCCAGCCTCTTCAGATGGCAGCACATGTATCTCCAAAGCTTGCTGAAGGGCTGTTAAAGGTGGCCACAGAAAACTCCTAAAGCAGCTACAGCTTCCTCTGCCAGATGTGGCAGGTAACGTCCATACAGCCAAGGCAGGGCTCCAGCATGCTGAGCAGATTTCACACCCATGTCATCTTTCAGGAAAAAGCTCTGTCTCAGGCACTGTTTATCCAGAGATCTTGTTTGTGGTCTATCATCAGGGGTGACCTCATTGCTGGCTACAACTACCTGAAGGGAGGCTGTAGCCAGGTGGGAGTTGGTCTCTTCTCCCAGGCAAGCAGCAACAGAACAAGAGGACAGAGTCTCAAGTTGTGGTGGGGGAAGTATAGGCTGGATGTTAGGAGGAAGTTCTTCCCAGAGAGAGTGATTGGCATTGGAATGGGCTGCCTAGGGAGGTGGTGGAGTTGCCATGCCTGGAGGTGTTGAAGCAAAGCTTGGCTGAGGCACTTGGTACAATGCTCTGGTTGACTGGATAGGGCTGAGTGCTAGATTGGACTGGATGACCTTGGAGGTCTCTTCCAACCTGGTTAATTTTATGATCATTGCTGGTAGCATCACTGTCCCTGTTTCTCAAAGCATACAGATCAACCCAAGTGATGGTAATCACACACAATTGCCGAAGGGCAGAGAGAACATATAATGCTAGACCATGGGTCCACAAGACATGAAGAGAGTGTCTAGAATACTTGGGAGTTTGGTTTGCAGCCAGCCAGGTCTCTTTGGGTGCATCAAGTAGTGCCCAATTACTTATCTCCCTTCCATTGAAGTCACCTATGTATTGGCCCTTTCTGCCAGGATTCTGGCTTGCACCAGCAGCTGCTGCTGTTTCAAATAACAAGTGGCCTGCCCTTGGCACCACTGTTGCTGACATTGAGTTGAGTTGGACTCGATGATCAGAAAATCATGGAATCAGTCAGGGGCAGAAGGGATCACAAGGATCACCTAGTTCCACCCTCCTGCCATGGGCAGGGATACCCTACCCTAGGCAGGCTGGCCACAGCCTCATCCAGCCTGGCCTCAAACACCCCCAGGAATGAGGCCTCAACCACCTCCCTGGCAACCCATTCCAGGCTCTCACCACTCTCATGCTCAACAACTTCCTCCTCACATCCAGGCTGAATCTCCCCACCTCCAGCTTTGTTCCATTCCCCCCAGTCCTGTCACTCCCTGAGAGCCTCAAAAGCTTTTTTGTAGGCCCCCTTCAGATACTGGAAGGCCATAAGAAGGTCACCTGAGAGCCTTCTCTTCTCCAGACAGAACAGTCCCAACTCTTTTAGTCTGCCCTCATAGCAGAGCTGCTCCAGATCTCTGAGCATCCTCATGGCCCTTCTCTAGACACACTCCAGCATCTCCACATCCTTCTTGTAATGTGGGCTCCAGAACTGGATGCAGTACTCCAGGTGGGGTCTCAGCAGAGCAGAGTAGAGGGGGAGAATCACCTCCCTGGCTCTGCTGGCCACACTTCTCCTGCTGCAGCCCAGGTTCTGGTTGGCTTTCTGGGCTGCAAGCGCACACTGTGTGGCTCCTGTTTTGCTTCTCATCCACCAGCAGCCCCAAGTCCCTCTCCTCAGGGCTGCTCTCCATCCAGTCACTGCCCTGCCTTGATTTGTGCTTGGGATCTCCTTGGGTCCCTTCCAACCCCTAATATCCTGTGACATTCCTGAGAGGTCCTCTAGGCAGGATGACAACGTAGCAAAGCAAAGCTGAAGCACCTTCATTTTCCATTGTTGCCTGTTCCACTACTGTTAACAGGAACTAGTTAAATAAGACACAAAAGGACTTGCCATCACAGCAGAGAAACTTGGGCAAAATTCTGCTTGTACTTGCATGGGCTGTTCTCTGGTCTTTGTGCTTTTAATCTAAATCTTGCATAAAAACAACATGCAGGAGGAATGCCTGCTGCTCAGGCTGTGCTGCAATCAGCAGTTCTGAAGTATCTGAAATCAGTGGGGGTAAAAAAAGAAAAGCCATTTTTATTTCTGTCATTCCCATGCTGAGGGATGCCAGAAAGGCCATTTCAGAAGTGTAGTGGAGGTCAAAATGGTCTATAAATATTAGAAATATCTCTGAACCCAGTACCCTAAAGCTGAGCTGGAGACAGCAGCCCTTTAAAACTACTTTTCAGACGTATGAACTATTGTTTACACCACAGGAAACTGCTCCAAAAAAAGCCTAGCATTTTTGCTTCACAGATTCCAGGAGGAGTCTTTATTATTGCTGCAGTGGCTGCTGTTTTGTGAACCCTGTAGAGAAGTGGCTTAAATATTACACAATTCCAACAGAAAGGCAATGGGTGAGCTGAAGAGCCTGTTGTGGACTCAGATCTGATCTTGAGCAGCTTTCTGATAAAACACTAAATCCTCAGTTTTCAAAAGGTAATTTAATCCCAGATCCTCTCCTACCAAGGCAATGTAACAGGTGAATTGATTTTCTACTCCCCATCCCTAAAGGGGACATGTTTGTAGATTAATGTATCCATCCATCTACAACTACCTGAAGGGAGGCTGTAGCCAGATGGGGTTGGTCTCTTCTGCCAGGCAAGCAGCAAGAGAACAAGGGGACACAGTCTCAAGTTGTGCTGGGGGAGGTCTAGGCTGGATGTTAGGAGGAAGTTGTTGTCAGAGAGAGTGATTGGCATTGGAATGGGCTGCCCAGGGAGGTGGTGGAGTCACTGTCCCTGGAGGTGTTGAAGCAAAGCCTGGCTGAGGCACTTAATGCCATGGTCTGGTTGACTGGCTAGGGCTGGGTGCTAGGTTGGACTGGATGATCTTGGAGGTCTCTTCCAACCTCACTGATTCTACGATTCAGGTAAGTGTAGAAGAGATAAAGTCTTGGATATCTTTACTTATACAGACAAGCTCACTGACACACACTGTCCTGAAATGCTTGTGCTGTTTGTACAGTAAGAATCTGTCCACCTGAGAAATCACTTTAAGCAGGGCACTGCTCTCCCCTCGGTGGGAATACACATATTACAGCAAACAGCTCTTTTGCTAGAGCTATTAGTATCATCTCCTTCTCATGCTGCAAGCAGGATTCATCACTGTTCTATGTGTCACTGTACTGCATATTCCAAAATTATTCCAACCTTTTCAGCCAGGCCCAGCTAAACTTTTCCCAAGATTTGGATTGATCTCAAACCCAGTCACAATCTGGAAAGACAGAGCTAGTGAAGGAAACAGGTGAATTTTGATCTCTCCGGTTATAGAAATTGGAGGGGAAGAATTAGGCACAGGCTGATAGAGAAGTGTTTAAGAGCAGCCACTATGGAAGATCTAGAATGGCTTTAGGCAGTGAGAAGCAAGTAACAGAAGAAAAGAATTGTCCAGAAGTCTTTGTTTCCTAATCTTGTGTGCTGGTAACTGGGCAAAGATGACAAACCAATATGAAACACAAGACAACCTAGCAGAGAATAGAAACAAAAAATCCAAACAGCTAGTACCAAAGTATTATGGCCTAAACAAATGTCACCAGGTCTGCAGACTGGCAGCACACAGTCAGTAGCACTGCACAACACAAGGGCATGAATCGCTCAACTCCCATATTGGCAGGCAGTACACTGCCCAAGTTCCTGGCAGCTACCTGACAACACTGGAGACATTGACACCAGGAGAGGTGAATACTGCTCTCTATAATATTTCCAAGTACATATCAATGAGAGTCCTATGATGCCTGCTTCCAAACTGCTATGGGAACATCAGAATTACTTATGGAATCATGTGTTTGCTTGAATACGAGCTGTCGATTCGGATGCCAACGAGAGGCATCCATGGAGGATGTGATGTTGGCACCAGTACATTACTGTTTAACCACAGCCCACCAGAGACACCTCACAGCAGACACAAAGATGCATGAGCTCAATTCATGAACAGTTTTATTTCTGCCTCCTACATCAGCTTTTGCATGGCTTCTGTCTCCATATCTGATGATTGCCTATTTTGTGGTGGGAGGGTGGTAGTGATGGTGTCATAAAACTGCTAGTTCTCATCAACATTGGCAACAGCCTCAGGTTTGGAAACTCTCCTGTCATTAGGAGATGAACCCTTCATGAAGTATTGTAGTGCTTGCTTACTGCATGCACAATCCTCCAATGCAATGTAAAAGTGCCTTCACTCTTCCATATCCTAACATCTTCCAAAGCAATGCATTCAGGAAAAGCAGACTAGCATTACTGAGCATACACCTGGCTTCATTTGGGCTAAAGAAGCTTCTGGTCCAGATTGTATCAGTCAAAACTGATTTGAGATAGATACAAGTGCTTCATGCTGACCTTCTCAATCAGCTTTAGTTTTTCAGAGAAGGAATGAATGAGAGGAAGATCAGAGAAGTCTGAGTGCTTTCAGGTGAGCTTTGTATATGCAAAGGTCTCTTGAGCTGTCATTTAGAATCATAGAATCAAGCAGACTGGAAGAGACCTCCAAGCTCATCCAGGCCAATCTAGCACCCAGCCCTAGCCAGTCAACGAGACCATGGCACTAAGTGCCTCAGCCAGGCTTGGCTTCAACACCTCCAGGGATGGTGCCTCCACCACCTCCCTGGGCAGCCCATTCCAATGCCAATCACTCTCTCTGGCAACAGCTTCCTCCTAACATCCAGCCTAGACCTCCCCTGGCACAACTTGAGAGTCCTTCCGTTACTAGAAGGATATTTTTATCTTGACAATTTCTGTAACACATCATAGCTCCAAAAAATAACATTGGTACAGCTAGGGGAGCTGGAAAAAGCAAACAGGACAGAGACAAGAAGATCTTAGGATGCCTCCAGTCTTCATATCCAAGACCAGAAAAAAAATCTTTGTTGAGAATTTTTGCCTGACTCGGAGAGATTTTTTCCTAGTAACTTGAGTACTCCCAGGAATAATTACATGGAGGGAGCGAAAAGATATTGAACTTCCGTAAGCATTCCCCACCATATTCCTGCATGAAAAAAGAATGGTATTTCTGCTAACAACCATTAAAAATCCATCTGAATACACTGAAAGATCACTTCTAGGTATTTCACAGTATCATCAGGGTTGGAAGAGACCTCATAGATCATCAAGTCCAACCCTTTACCACAGAGCTCAAGGCTAGACCATGGCACCAAGTGCCACGTCCAGTCCTGCCTTGAACAGCTCCAGGGACGGCGACTCCACCACCTCCCCGGGCAGCCCATTCCAGTGTCCAATGACTCTCTCAGTGAAGAACTTTCTCCTCACCTCCAGCCTAAATCTCCCCTGGCACAGCCTGAGGCTGTGTCCTCTTGTTCTGGTGCTGGCCACCTGAGAGAAGAGAGCAACCTCCCCCTGGCCACAACCACCCCTCAGGTAGTTGTAGACAGCAATAAGGTCACCCCTGAGCCTCCTCTTCTCCAGGCTAACCAATCCCAGCTCCCTCAGCCTCTCCTCGTAGGGCTGTGCTCAAGGCCTCTCCCCAGCCTCGCTGCCCTTCTCTGGACACGCTCAAGCATCTCAATGTCCCTCCTAAACTGGGGGGCCCAGAACTGAACACAGTACTCAAGGTGAGGTCTAACCAGTGCAGAGTACAGCTGCCAGGCAATTTGGCAACCTTTGCCTGCATGCTGAAGAGCAGGTTGCAGTTACTTTCTCAGTTCTCAGAAGTCTCACTGGACAACTAATTCAATTGGCATCTTTGCTGTCATACAATTAATGTCCGCAAGATGAAAATCTGAAGAGATCTTGCCTGTATATATACACTAAGATAATCTTTCCCAAGGTGGTAGCCAAGTCATCAATTTCTGCTGAGTGCATGGCACATGACATCTGGCATCTCATGGCTACATCTAGGAAGCATAGCTTTTAATAGAGATCCAGGAGGCATAAAGAGATCCATTTATGCACAGAGTCAAAACTCTTTACTCTCATACTTCAAGCCTAGTGGCATTGTAAAATTGGCTGAAACATAAATCTAAAGTCTCTTAAAAAAGATGGAATTATGTTCTCACTATGGGGAAATGAGAGACTAATGGACAGCAAAACAGTGTCCAAATATCAGAGCTCACATTGGCAGATGAGGAAAAGCCTGATTACCTTACCAAAGAAGAAAGAGTTTATGGGTTGGCTCTGAGCTGCTGCACAAAGCAGCAAGGACAAAACTGCCCAGCACCCTACACAGCACCCTACACTACACTCCCTGAAAAAGACCTGAGAGCAAGAAGGTAGCTGAAACTTTGTTCTTTGCTTCCTGTTTTCACTTGTAGCAGAGGAAAAATTCCCCACTTTTAGGAAGTATCATAATAGATTTTATATGAGAAAAACACTCAGAAAATAACCTGGCTGTTGTATCTTCTCCCATTATTGAGAACCCAGACTGCCCATTTCTCTCTCTTTGTCCTGTGCTTTTCTCCAAGGCAAGATGTATCCAGAGAGGGGTGATGAAGCTACTAGAGAGGCCTGGAACACAAATCCTATGAGGAGAGGCTGAGGGAGCTGGGAGTGTGCAGCCTGCAGAAGAGGAGGCTCAGGGCAGACCTCATTGCTGTCTACAACTCCCTGAAGGGAGGCTGTAGCCAGGTGGGGTTGGTCTCTTCTGCCAGGCAAGCAGCAACAGAACAAGGGGACACAGTCTCAAGTTGTGGTGGGGGAGGTATAGGCTGGATGTTAGGAGGAAGTTGTTGCCAGAGAGTGATTGGCATTGGAATGGGCTGCCCAGGGAGGTGGTGGAGTTACAGTCCCTGGAGGTGTTGAAGCAAAGCCTGGCTGAGGCACTTAGTGCCATGGTCTGGTTGACTGGATAGGGTTGGGTGCTAGGTTGGACTGGATGATCTTGGAGGTCTCTTCCAACCTGGTTGATTCTATGACTCTAGTGGAGAGTCACTGATTTTTCAGATACATGCTAATTTTCATCTCAAATTGTGCTAAATTATCAATTAAAGTGACATGCTGAATGGTCTTCAACACTCCGCCCTCATGCAGTTCAGTATTTCACAGGGCTGCAGATTTCAGCTACTGTGTGTGGTGTGGGCAGTGGGAAGCATCTTTTGTCTGCAGCTGGCTTTTCTACACCAGAGACAAATAATTACAAAGAGGAAAAGGGTTTGAAGATAACTAAATTGAGATCATCATATGGTGAAAAAAGACAGGAGGAAGTGTCTGAAGGATGTAAAGCTTGATTCTCCATCATGCCAGGCTTGGAGAATATTTTTGCTCTGCACATACACCCTATTTAGTGCAATGAACACATGGTAGATGCTGAGTTATCTGGAGATTGTGCATCTATGCTATCTGCAAAAATTGCCTGGAGATTTTCAGATAGAAGAGAAAAATACTCTCACAGAGGGACCAAGAGTGTTGTGCATTATGGCTTTGACAGGCAATGGGCAGCTTCCTCAGGAGCTCCAGCTACCTGGAAACCCTCCCACAGACACGGCCAGCCCAGCCATCCCACCTACCAAGTAAACTGGTGAGGTCAAGGCACCCAAACACCTGAGAGTTTCTGAAACCATTTGTTTCTGAAGGAAGCCAGAAGGTTTGAGGGGTGAGATGGATCTTTGTCTTTTCTTAATCTGACTGTTTCATTGGAGAAAAAAGAACTCTATTTCTTACCAAGCACTGAAACCACCCCAAAACTAAGTTTTTTCCAAAGTTTCTTAAATTATTTGGTCACTTAATTCCCACAGCAATCTCAAGGGATTTCAAGAGCTCAGCTGATGCATGCAAATATTCACAATCAAGCCTGTGTGTCTGTATCACCAGAAATGTTAAGCGCCATTCACTCAGCACAAGAATCTGTAGCCAGCATAATTTATCCCAAAAGCAACTAGCAGAGAGCAGCTTATCCACTGTTCATAGAGTCATAGAATCAACCAGGTTGGAAGAGACCTCCAAGATCATCCAGGCCAACCTAGCACCCAGCCCTAGACAGTCAACTAGACCATGGCACTAAGTGCCTCATCCAGTCTTTTCTTCAACATATCATATCATAGAATCAACCAGGTTGGAAGAGACCTCCAACATCATCCAGGCCAACCTAGCACCCAGCCCTAACCAATCAACTAGACCATGGCACTAAGTGCCTCATCCAGTCTTTTCTTGAAGACCCCCAGGGACGGTGCCTCCACCACCTCCCTGGGCAGCCCATTCCAATGCCAATCACTCTCTCTGTGAAGAACTTCTTCCTAATATCCAGCCTATACCTACCCCGGCACAACTTGAGACTGTGTCACCTTGTTCTATTGCTGGTTGATCATCTCCAGGACTGGTGACTCCACCACCTCCCTGGGCAGCCCATGTTAGTTGCTAGCCTCCTTTAAGCAAGGTAATCCTTAGAGGGATAAGAACAGAGCTTTCAGGATTTGGATTTAAGTGGACAAACTTTAAATACACCAAAAAACAACAAAAACCCATACATCTCTCTGGATTCCTTTCTGATAAATGAAGAAATTGAAATTTCTAAGGTTCAACACATTTGGCTGATATTTGATAGTGGTCAGGGCACGAAATGAATCATCTCTTTAACACAACCATTTCTCTCCATCAACTTTAAAGACAGTCTTGGCAACAAGTCAGCTCAGCTGCTTGCAGTGCAGATGTCCCCTAGCTAAAGTTGGTGAATCTCAGCTCCTTGTGTCATCCCAACCCTAGATGTTTCTCCACAGTACTGCAGGTGAAAACTGTGCTAATAAAGATGGGAGAGCATTTGCCACACTTGCAGTGTGCAGACAAAGGAAGGTTTCAGTCAACTGTATGTAGTTGTAATTTCTAGTAAGAATGCAGTGAAAAAGGCAATCACTTGGCTGGAAGCTTATTTCTTTGTGATGCTTAGGAGTTGTGGTTTTGCAGACAAGATAAAGGATAAGGTGTACTTTTATTCAGCTTCAGCACTGTTGGCTGCTTATTCTCTCAGACACAGCTTTTAGAACCCTATGATTTAAGTCCTTTAGGGTGGCAAAATCCCTGCATGCACCAAAGGAAACCCCACACAAGTGAGACGCTGCTATAGTATGCAGAAGTGACACAGCAAACCCCATAAAAAGGGCAGCTGCCTGCTGCCAAATCAAGTGAGGATGTGAGAGACAGTTGAGGATGAAATCCTCATCCAGTCAAATGCATCACTTGGTCTAAAACAGGAGTGCTCAGACTGGACACGCAAGCCTTAAAGCACAGCTGTTATGCATGGCCAATACTGCTCTCAAAACACTTTATTTTGTAGAAGGAATTCCTGACAGTCCCACACATTCTACTCAAGTTTCAGTCTCCTAACTCTTCTTCCTCATTCATAGAATCACAGAATTAACCAGGCTGGAAAAGACTTTTGAGATCATCAAGCCCTGCCTATCACTTAACACCTTCTAATCAATTAGACCATGGTACTAAGTGCCACATCCAGTCTCCTTTTAAACACCTGCAAGGTCAGTGACTCCACCACCTCCCTGGGCAGTCCATTCCAATGCCAATCACTCTCTTTGTCAAGAATTTCTTCCTAACATTCAGCCTAAACTTACACTGGCACAGATTGAGACTGTGCTCCCTCATTTTGTCATTGGTTGCCTGACAGAAGAGACTGAGCCACCTGGCTATAACCTCCTTTTAGGTAGCTGTAGAAAACAATGAGGGTTTCCCCTGAGCCTCCTCTTCTCTGCCTTGTCTTACCCCTTAACTCTTGCAGTGTCATTTAAGGTCAACAGGTCTCAAGAGATTGATACCAAAAGAAAGAAAGTCTCCACACACAGGAAAGAATAAGAGAAGTCTTCATTTATAATCAGAAAAATGTCTTACCCAGCTCCAAGGCAGTAAACCCAAAGTTTTCTGGTCCATGTTCTAACTTCAGGTAATTTGAACTGGCTGCACAGTGGTTGCTTTCAGATTTTTGTTAAGTAGACTTTGTTCCTTAACATTACATTTTCAATGCAAAATACAAAAGTTGAAAAACTGCAAGGATTCCCCCAGCAACAGCTTCATTGAAAGGAAGTGATACGCTTATAAGGCTACTGATATAACCTCGGAGGGAGCTGTACATCAAAGACAGTTGAAACTCCCAACTCACTGCCAAATTGAAACGAAACTCAGCAAGCCATATAATGACAGAAGGACAAGGACAATCAACTCCAGAGTAGTTCCTTAGCCTCCAAAAGAGTGAAAGCCTCCAAAAGATACATCTATGGAGAAGAAAGAAAACCCCAAAGGCTGTTCATCCATTAAATAAACATAAAACCTGAAGCTTTCCATTTTCATCATGGCCCAAAGATAAAGCACATATCAGGTTGTTGGGAGTGGGATTGGTGAAGGACATCAACAGAAGCTTTGATGCTTCAGATGTTGCCTAAGAAATGTCAACTCTGAAATGCAGTCCATGCCCATCAAAATAAATAAAGTGTAATTTAAAGCCATCAGAAAAAAGACATTCACTGCCTGTTGTAGTTTAAGCACCACAGGCACGGGTCTCTAGCTCTGAGAACCTTGAGCACCAAGATCCCAGAAAGATACCGATGTGCCAATTTGTCCAAAGCATTCACTTTTACACAAATGTTTTCCAAAACAGATGTTGGAGAGTAGGAGAGCCCTGCAGAGGGATCTTGACAGACTGGAAGGGAGAGCAGAGGCCAATGGGATGAGATTGAACAAGGCCAAATGCAGGCTTCTGCACTTTGGCCACAACAACCCCAAGCAGCGCTACAGGCTGGGGACAGAGTGGCTGGAGAGCAGCCAGGAAGAAAGGGACTTGGAGGTGCTGGTAGAGAGTAGCTGAAGATGAGCCAGCAGTGTGCCCAGGTGGCCAAGAGAATCAATATCATCCTGGCCTGGATCAGGAACAGTGTGGCCAATAGGACAAGGGAGGTTATTCTGCCCCTGTACTCAGCACTGGTCAGACCACAGCTTGAGTGCTGTGTCC
Organism: Pogoniulus pusillus; assembly: GCF_015220805.1. Classification (NCBI taxonomy): domain Eukaryota; kingdom Metazoa; phylum Chordata; class Aves; order Piciformes; family Lybiidae; genus Pogoniulus; species Pogoniulus pusillus. The sequence goes on along the minus strand of NC_087264.1, from coordinate 5,882,158 downwards.
AGTTCTGGGCCCCTCAATTCAAGAGAGATGTTGAGGTGCTGGAACATGTCCAGAGAAGGGCAATGAAGCTGGTGAGGGGCCAAGAACAGAGCCCTTTGAGGAGAGGATGAGGGACCTGGGGGTGTGCAGACTGGAGAAGAGGAGGCTCAGGGGTGACCTCATTGCTGTCTACAACTACCTGAAGGGACAATGTAGCCAATTGGGGGTTGGTCTCTTCTCCCAGACAACGAGCAACTGAATAAGAGGACACAGTCTCAAGTTATGCCAAAGGAGGTGTAGGCTGGATGTTAGGAGGAAGTTGTTGGCAGAGAGAGTGATTGGCGTTGGAATGGGCTGCCCAGGGAGGTGGTGGAGTCACTGTCCCTGGAAGTGTTCAAGGGAAGACTGGCTGAGGCATTTACTGCCATGGTCTAGTTGACTGGCTAGGACTGGGTGCTAGATTGGACTGGATGATCTTGTACATCTCTTCCAACCTTGTTGATTCTACGACTAGAAGAAAAATACCACTTTGAACTGACATTTCCTATCCTCACTAGATTACTACAGAAGAGGTGGGGTAAGAATACAACAGCAATAGCAACATTATCAGCAGAAGAAATATAGACATAAGTATCAGCAGCACTGACACTCAAGACCCTGCCCAGGAGCACACAGAGTCAATTTTTTTAAATAATATATTACCCATCCAGAGTCCCAAATGTTCTCAACAACTTACATGCATCAATCCTTTGTCTGGATTATTATTTTATGTTATATAAAACCAAAGTTACTATTGGATCTTGGGACCTGCATTCTAATCGCTATAAATAAATCATGAATGATTGGCTCAATGTATTTTTCCATGGCAACTCCTGCGTCACTGCTACACTTTTTGTTTTTGAAAGGGAACCCTGCTCTTTGAAAAAGAGGCAAAGTCTCACACTCAGAATCATAGAATCAACCAGGTTGGAAGAGACATCCAAGATCATCCAGTCCAAACTAGCACCCAGCCCTAGACAGTCAACCAGACCATGGCACTAAGTGCCTCAGCCAGGCTTTGCTTCAACACCTCCAGGGATGGTACCTCCACCACCTCCCTGGGCAGCCCATTCCAATGCCAATCACTCTCTCTGCCATCAACTTCCTCCTAACATCCAGCCTAGACCTACCCTGGCACAACTTGAGACTGTGTCCCCTTATTCTATTGCTGCTTGCCTGGCAGAAGAGACCAACCCCCACCTGGCTACAGCCTCCCTTCAGGGAGTTGTAGACAGCAATGAGGTCCCCCCTGAGCCTCCTCTTCTCCAGGCTAAACACCCCCAGCTCCCTTAGCCTCTCCTCATAGGGTTTGTGTTCCAAGCCCCTCACCAGCTTTGTCACCCTTCTCTGGACATGTTCCAGTATCGCAACATCTCTCTTGAATTGAGGAGCCCAGAGCTGGATACAGCACTCAAAGTGTGGTCTGACCAGTGCTGAGTACAGGGGAAGAATAACCTCCCTTGTCCTACTGGCCACACTGTTCCTGATGCAGGCCAGGACACCACTGGCTCTCTTGCCCACCTGGGCACACTGCTGGCTCATCTTCAGCCTACTATCTATCAGTACCCCCAGGTCCCTTTCCTCCTGGCTGCTTTCCAGCCACTCAGTCCCCAGCCTGTAGCAATGCTTGGGGTTGTTGTGGCCAAAGTTCAGGATGGATCTCAGATGAATTTACAGTTTCTGTTGGAATGGGACACACATTAGCAATGAAACGGAATAGTTTTCAACTAACTGGGAATGACTTAGGTGCCAAATGCCCTCCACCAGAACAGAGAGCTGCATGGTAGATTTCCATACAAAATTGCACTAGTTTGTGGCAAAATGGAATGTTGTAGTGAGAGAAATTAGATCACAGGCTGTGAAAAAGAAACAATGCTGATGTCTACTTCATTCATTGGCTTGCTGAGATGTATAAAAACAAGGACAAAACCACAGTGTCCTTGTCTGGCAGGGTGTGTGTCTCCATCTGCCTGGGCTGCTGCTTCTGTGTAGCTAATCCTCCTGTTTTCTAACCCCCCTTGCCATTCCTCTCAGCTCACCTTGCACTCAAGGCAAACTCTGGGATAAGGTAGAGGGGCAGAAAGAAGGTGGAGGAGTCTCCTCCTAGGGACTCTAATTTCTGGGAGGACTTGTGGGAATGCAAAGTGAAGGATGCGGGAATGGAGCGAAGTAGGATAACAACAGGTGGATGCTGACCTTGGTTCCCACCAGCTGCAGGCTACCTTATCTCAGAAAGGATAGACAGTGGACACCTTGAAATGAGGAAAATAAGGCATGGATTATGCAGATGGAGTGGGTTGTCCTTGACTAATTATGCTAATGTGTAGGTGTGTGCCTTGCGGCCCTGAGGGGTATATTGAGAGCCAAAATGATAAACAATCTGTGGCATAACTCACATTGAATCATCTGGAGTCCACGTGGCCTTGCCTTTGATCACACTGATCTGTGGGGCTTTGACCAGGTTCCCACGGCAAGCTAAACAGGGTTGTGCAACAAGGACTCTATTTCTGCATTACTTTTAACTGGTCTATTTCTGTCTGTAGCTGTAGATATTGTAAATACCTGCTTGTACATCGTGCTAAGCTGTAAATATAAAGCTTCATGCCTTAATTTCCAGCTCAGCTCAGTCTAGTCTGGGTCATTTCATAAAGGGGGAGGGGGGGGGAAAGGGAGGGCAGGTAACACCCAAATCATTACAGAAATAAAAGGCTTCTTGATTCTTCACAGTATCACAGTATCATGAGGGTTGGAAAAGACCTCACAGATCATCAAGTCCAACCCTTTACCACAGAGCTCAAGGCCAGACCATGGCACCAAGTGCTACGTCCAATCCTGCCTTGAACAGCTCCAGGGATGGCGACTCCACCACCTCCCCGGGCAGCCCATTCCAGTGTCCAATGACTCTCTCAGTGAAGAACTTTCTCCTCACCTCCAGCCTAAATCTCCCCTGGCACAGCCTGAGGCTGTGTCCTCTTGTTCTGGTGCTGGCCACCTGAGAGAAGAGAGCAACCTCCTCCTGGCCACAACCACCCCTCAGGTAGTTGTAGACAGCAATAAGGTCACCCCTGAGCCTCCTCTTCTCCAGGCTAACCAATCCCAGCTCCCTCAGCCTCTCCTCATAGGGCTTGTGCTCAAGGCCTCTCCCCAGCCTCGTCGCCCTTCTCTGGACACGCTCAAGCATCTCAATGTCCCTTCTAAACTGGGGGGCCCAGAACTGAACACAGTACTCAAGGTGTGGTCTAACCAATGCAGAGTACAGGGGCAGAATGACCTCCCTGCTCCTGCTGACCACACCATTCCTGATGCAGGCCAGGATGCCACTGGCCCTCTTCCTGCACACATCCTCTACAACTTTCTCAAAGATGCAGTATCACCTTCCATCTCACATCTGAAGTGTAAGAAACCTGCCTCCTGTGGTCATCAGCAGGAAGGGGCAAAAAATTGCTTTCCTGAGTGTGCAGGGTTAACCCTGCAGGGGGAATGACCTTGAACCTGACCCTAGGTGGTCTTGACCTCACCCCAGGAGTGGGTCTGAACACTACCAGGTGATGGTTAGCCCACTCCCCATTCCTGTCCAAAGATCCATAAATACAGGGGGACTTCCTGTTGTTCTCTCTCTCTGCACTCCCTGCCTTCTGCTTCCCAGCATCACCATCCTGATCCTCTTTGTTTTACCACGTGGCCATCACCCACGAGGCAGACAAAGCCATCGCCATCACCATCAAAATGGGGTTGTATTTACACATTTTGTAGGTTTTTTCCCCCTTCCCTATACCTTTGTAGCTTCCCTACCTCAGATACCTTTTTAATTTATTGTTAAACTTTCCTTTTTTAACTTCCAAATGGAGCAGGATTTCTTTATTTGGGTGTGCTTAACTTTTCCTCTCTCTACATCTAATTCCTTTCTTTTGGGAAAGGAGGGAGAAGAGGGAAGGGCATTCTATCAGTTGTTATTTGGCTCTATCAAATATATTTGAGTCCCTGGGAATTTAAATTAGAACTGAGACACTGAGGTCTATGATCTGGTCTGGTGTCCTGGTAAGGCATAAATCTTGGAGGTCTTTTGCAGCCTAGTTGATTCTAGATTGGGCAGATGCACATACTGATATCCTAGGGCATGAATAAGTGCTTACATTAAACAGAATCCAGAGAAACTGATTTTGAAAACTAATTGGCAAGTGTCTCTCAGTCAAGAAGCTCAAGCTTTTCCTATTTCATGGTCTTCACACCACTTGCCTCTAAACAAACTTTTTTACACCAGTTATTTGTTCTGCATTTTCTAAGCAATGTTTATTTATGACACTCTGACTCAGGTTAGGGTGGATCCCTCCCCCATTAGAATAAACACAGATTTTTGGAAGGTCAGGGAAAAATGAAATTGTATTTTTTATAGTTTAAATATAACAGTATCCAGAGAATAAACTGCTACAGGATTATAATAACCTTAACAAAGATGGGGAAGGGGTCAAGCAGTGGCAAAGCAGCAAAAGCAGCAGCAGGCAAAACAGTGGTGGGGGAACCTAGCAGCAGGCACAGAAGAAGTAGTAGGGGGAAAGTACAAGCTATGCTTCCAGATGTAAAGCTCTTGATACTCCAATGAGACTGTATTAACTTATCCATTGTTGCCAATATATGACCTGTCCCTAGAATGTTCACCTGTCCACTCAGAGCTTCTACTTCCAAATCCCTGTTTTCCAAATAGTTTTATGTCTGAGATAGAAATTAGCTCAAACATCCACACATTCCACTGCCCACATCACACAGTTTCATTTCTATTTATGCAGCAGTGTTCATGTTTACACACAGTAAAGGGAGGGGAGATGATGCACTCTTATTAAGCAGCCATCCTGCAATGAAATGTACAGTGATGTGCAAAGAGGCTGTCTTATGTGACTGGCTGAGGCACTTAGTGTCATGGTCTAATTGATTGGCTAGGGCTGGGTGATAGGTTGGACTGGAGATCTTGGAGGTCTCACAACCTGGCTGATTCTACAATTTCCAGTTCAGAGTGAGCATCAAGAGAGCAGAGTGAATCATCCATGCTGGGTAAAAAAAAAAATCTGCCTAAACTTTTTCCTAGGAAGAAGCTCCACAAACACCTCTTACTGTCTGCTTTCCAGAGAAAATGTTGAGCTGCTTTTGAGTGTTTTAGTCAAAACTTTCATTTTAAAAAATGCCACTTTTTAATGCTGACCTTTGTCCTTTCCATGCACATCAGTTTTCATCAACTGTTTCCAAAAGGGGAAGAACAAACACAGATACATACCTCTGAAAACTGCACTGGACAGCATGTTCCATTTGTTATCATAATTTCAGGAAAAACTGAAACACTGAAATCTCTCAACTGCTCAGTTTAGACTAAGTTCCAAATAACCACCCAGTTCCAGAGGATGGGTAAATGTGAGACCTTGCATGGATTATGTAAGGTCTCTTAATAATTACAAATGATTGTTAACAGCAACAAAGCTATCTGAATAATAACAATCTGGCTCATGTTAATTATTACAGCTCTCCTGCTAAGGTACCTTACTGTCTCAGAGCTCCTAGACATAAGGCCAAGTGAGAATGGCTCGTACTTCATCATACCAAATCAGAATCACTTTAATTATTCTCCAGTGGGACTCCAAAGATTTCAAGTCAGCATGGCATGAGCCATATGTTTCTTTCTGTTTGGGCAATGCTGCTAATTAGCAAAGTTGGGGAAATTCTATTTCAAAGTGATAAAGCACAAACCTCAGCATATGTTTACCTGAGAAGAAGTAATTTTAATTGCAGTAAGTACACTTACTGCTGTATTAAGAAGGACACTTCAAGGTTAAAGTATGAAACAACTTGGTTGCATCCTCAATTGCTGCAAGTCAATGTAGCTTCACAACGCAGCTATGCTGAGGGAGATCGCTCCAGGCTGCAGCTGGTTGTGTTGCTCATCATTAAGTGCTTATGACACGTGAAAACCTCAGGGTCTACCAGACTCCTTCTCATGGGACAGCCTAAAGAAAGGCTTTGCAAGAGGAAGTGTGCCACCTTTCAAGGCCTGAAAATATGTGCATTCTTTGACCTGGAGATTCCCTTCTTCTGAAGGCAAAAGAAAATGTTTTATCAGGCAGAGGATTCCTATCACAAGCACTAGTGAAAGAGTTATTTCCTAAAGCAAACTTTAGAACAAAATTCATTGCCAGTCAGGCAAATACAGATGGCTGCAAAAGGAATAAACATGTAGATACTAAGATGTCCAACTCCATACTTTTTCAAACAGTGGTGAACCTTCCCAGATACTTTCATCTTTGATTAGTCCAGCCTCAATCAACAAAGAGACAAATCTGTTCAAGACAAGCTATGCCTGGATTTTTCCAGCCAGCTGCATTCTGCACAAACTCCTTTATACATTCAACTTTGAGGTTGCCTTTAGAAAACACCCAAGAGAACAGACAAACCTCATTAAAGATGTGAAGCTGAATACAAAGACTACGAATCAGAATCAGCAACACAATATTCATTCATGCTACTGTGCAAAACAAGAGTAGGCAGAAAAGCACACTAGCAGATGGAGAAACCTGACACTCTCTTGCCTGGTTTATTGTCTTAATTTCAGCCTCATGCCTCAGCTATCATGAAAGTATTTGAAATTCCATCCCCTCAGTTGTACTCAAGAACAAAACTTCGAACAGACTAAATGAGGGAGGCAAAAAGGAAGCTTTGCTAAAAGTGATGTCATTTCAACATCAGAAACAAAGGGGTACTGATGATTACAGCCATCACTTATTCGAGTGACCTCCTTAATTTCTTATCTTTGCAGTCAGTTCCCCTGTGAATGCATCCAAATATCTACAGCTTCCCACACAGCTGCCATTTTTCTGCCTTAAGCTCCCTCAGATTCTGGCTGAGCAATTATCCACAGGGAGATATCTTTCTCAAGGCTTTTCCAGGTAGGTATCTTGTGCCCCACATATTCCCCAGAATTCAGCTGCAAGTGTTCAACTTTTCACAAGCCTCACTTAAATTAGTTGAAGAGGAGGAAAAAGTGCTTTTAGAGGAAGAAAAAAAGAAAATCCTTCATTTTTATCAAGGTGGTAACTGCAGGTTAGAATGTAATTTTAAGGAAAAGTTTGCATCTGCATTTAGAGCTTAGTAGGTCTAAATTCTGTAGTTCTGAACATTGCATTAACCTAATTAATAACTTAGGGTAAGAGTATACTGGAATGATGTGTGAGTATCATTCTGGGGTACCCCAAATTCCTTTCTTGTCCCTCCACTCTGCAGGTATAACAATTTAACTTGAATACCAGATCCAGGAATTTAACGGGAAGAGAAATAAACCACAAAGATGCTTACAGCTACCACTAGTACCTACTCACAAGCAGGTTTCTATATGTTACCACACTTAAAATTACAGATGACTTCTGTAGGAGATATTTTCCTCACTGTAAAAACAGCCAAAAATGCAAACAACTCACACAAATATCAGCAAGATTTGGAGCCAGATTTTTCCTTGGTGATAGGACAAGAATAAAATGGACACAGCTGTAGCTAAAATCGGAGACTGGGGGCATAAATTGCGACCTCCATCATCCTCTCTCTTACTTTCTAAAAAAGTCTTTTAAAACAAAAAGGAGGAAAAAAACCCAAGAAAATTAAAAACAAAACAAACAAACAAACAAAAAAAAAAAACCCAAACAAAAAAAAACCAAACAAAAAAACAGAACTTCAAACCTCTGAAATCAGTTGCCAAGACAGAGTCTCCATACTCAGGGATATTAATATTCAGAATTGGATTCGCTAGAGTCCTTTAAAGCCTAAACAACAAATAATCCTATGATATATTTCTTGAAGCACCTACAAGTTCCTAGAATGATTAAAGTCTGGTCCAAGATTGCTTTGAAATCCATCTCACACATCTTAAATAGTGTTTGGCACAATTAGATAATGAAAACAGCAAAACAGACTATAGCATTCGGAGAGGACACCTACTCTTTCAGACACCTTTGGAGAAAACATTGTTACATGTTGTTATGAATTATGCAAATGTTCATTTTGATGTCCAGGCCAAGATTTTTAATAACTACAGACATAGTTTATTAACACTAAATCTTGCCAAAAAACTTATTCACAAGGTTTGAAACACACAGTTTGGATACTTATACACACAGGGAACAGGCAAAATAAGAACACTTGAAGCAGTAAGTAGAAAACGCAAACATTATACTGGAAGGAGAAGGAGCAGGGGAATATGTCTGGACAAACCAGAATCCTTAGACTCAGTGGCTCCAGGTTCTTTGTCCTCTTTGTCACAATTGCTTCTCCCCACTTCAGAAGGGGGAAGAGCAAAAAAACATGTCTGGGCAAGTCAGGACATGTACAAACCTATTTTTGCCTATTCAGACCTACCGTGACACAAGTATATTGACTGATGCCAAAATTGAAGCACTACTAATGCAACCACATTGTGGCAAACACCAAAAATAACACCCCCAAACAAACAAAACCCCAAACTCAAAAAAAAACCAAACCCAAGCAGCCACCTCAAGTGAAGAAAATCAAAATCATGAAGAAAAACAAAATCACAGGATCACAGGATATTAGGGGTTGGAAGTGACTCAAGGAGATCATCAAGCCCAACCCTCCTGCCAGAGCAGGACAATGCTATCTAACACAGGTCACAGAGGAACACATCCAGACAGGCCTTGAAAGGCTCCTGAGAAATAGACCCTACAACCTCTCTGGGAAGCCTGTTCCAGTGCTCTGGGAGCCTTACAGTAAAGAAGTTCCTCCTTGTGTTGAGGTGGAACCTTTTTGCTGCAATTTATACCCTTTGCTCCTTGTATCCCAGGGAGCAGTGAGCAGAGCCTGTCCCTCCTCTCGGGCAGTCTTCAGATACTTATAAACATTTATCAAATCCCCTCTAAGTCTTCTTTTCTCCAGACCAAAAAGCCTCAGGTCCCTCTCCTCCTAAGGCATGCCCTCCAGTCCCCTCATCATCCTCACAGCCCCATATCACAAAGGAAACAAGAAAAAGAGTCAATATGATTTAGAGAAACACCAAAATATAACTGTACCTTACTGTTGGAGATCTGGTGTAAATCTTCAGCACAGCATAAAGATGTTGCAGCAAGAAGGCATAATCATTTTTTCCAGGTCCTTGTTGCCCACTCCAGATAAATAAAGAAAACTGATGAATTCTTGTTCTTTTGTCTCACAGACTCCTCCAGCAAGAAGGTGACAAATGCAGAGACATGGTGGGACAGCTCACAATGAGTGGAAAGTGGTCTTGGGTGGTTAGGTCCTTTTCAGGAAAGGCAGATCAACAAGGGAAGGTGATGGAATTGCTGTGTATGTGAGAGAGCCACCAGAACATAGTGAGTTCTGTCCAAGGAAGGAAGTGAAGCAAGCTGAGACTTTGTGGGTGTTAATTAAGGGGCAGGCTAGCATGGGTGGTGTTGTTGTGGGTGTGTGATCACACCTGATCACGATGAAGGACGTTGATGAGGCCTTCAACAGGCAGCTGATAGCAGTCTCTCAATTACAGGTCCTGGTTCTCATGGGTGGGGTTTAACTACCCAGATATTTGCTGGAAGTTCTCAGCCAGCTACGGTCCAGGAGGTTCTTTCAGTTCATTGATGCAAACGATGGCTGAGTCAACTAGGAGAGGAGCACTGCTGGATCTTTTGCTCACTAATAAGGAGGGTCTGGTTGAAGTCATGAAGGATGAGGGTAGCCTTGGCTGCAGCAAACATGAGATGACAGAGTTCAGGATCTTGTACAGAAGGAACAGTATATCAAGCAGGATCACAACCTGGAACTTCAGCAGAGCCAACTCTGCTCTTTCCAAGCAATTGCTAGGGGAGATCCCATGGGACAGGGAACTAGAAGATAAAGGGGTTCAAGATACTTGGTTAACATTCAAAGACCACTTTTCCATGCTCAATATCAGACCATCCCAACAGGTAGGAAATGAAGAAAGAGAGTCTATGGTCAATATTCACATGTAGTAACACTCCCAGTATCTTTATAAGCCTTGCTTGACGTCATTGCTGTCTGCAACTACCTGAAAGGAGGCTGTAGCCAGATGAGGGTTGGTCTCTTCTCCCTGGCAAGCAGCAACAGAACAAGGGGACACAGTCTCAAGTTGTGGTGGGGGAGGTCTAGACTGGATGTTAGGAGGAAGTTGTTGGCAGAGAGAATGATTGGCATTGGAATGGGCTGCCCAGGGAGGTGATGGAGTCACTGTCCCTGTGTGGCCGTTTGAGCTGATCCTCTAGCTCAGACATAGGGGAGAGATGAACATTCCAGGGATAGGCCACATAAATGGCAACAATAGATAAATTAATATAATTTAATTGAAGCATCAAGAACTTAATGTCTAGAGGCACAGCTTGTTCTCCCCTTCTCCCGCTGGCTTCTGCTGCTGCAGCTTTGCCTATCTTCCCCGGCTGCTGTTTTGGCTACTGCTGCTTCTGCTGCTTCGCCGCCGCTTGACCCCCTCCCCACCTCCCTTAAGGTTATTGTATTTTTTTTTCCCCCTTCCTTCCTTCTCTAGTTATTATTTCTCTTTACATTGTTATACTTATATTATAAGAAAATACAATTTCATCTTTCCCTGACTTTCAAAAAGTAGGGGGGTCTGTGTTGTGAATTTTCTTTCTTGGGGGAGGGATCAGCCCAAACCCGGGACACCCTGGAGGTGTTCAAGGGAAGACTGCATGAGGCACTTAGTGCCATGGTCTAGTTGATTGTCTAGGGCTGGGTGCTAGGTTGAACTGGATGATCTTGGAGGTGTCTTCCAACCTGCTTGATTCTATGATTTCCACACATATCTTTTTATTAGACACAGTCATCCTAGGCTCTCTAAATATTTGTTTTGAGAAAAAAAAACTAACACAAAGAACACCACCAACCAAACAACAGGTTCTACTGAGCCGTTATTAGTTGCAGCCTTACACTCATGCTAACCTCCCTGCCTTCACCATGACCCTACTGCAACAACAGTCAATTATATATGCCCACCAATACCCTCATTCTAGGGAAATTGAATCTTTTAAATTCAACTCTTTGCTTCACCTCTGCAGCTTAATACACAAGGTCAAACCTAACAGTTATATGATTTCTGTTCCCAAAAGTCTATCTCCTTTACTACTTTTCCTTCACACCTGCCATTTCCAAGATTACCTCATACCAGTTGTTTCTTTTCATAGTATCATAGAATCAGTCAGGGTTGGAAGGGAACACAAGGATCATCTAGTTCCAACACCCCTGACATGGGCACAGACACCCTACCCTACATCAGGCTGGCCTTAAACACCAGGGCCTCAACCATCTCTCTAGGCAACCCATTCCAGGCTCTCACCACTCTTACTGTGAACAACTTCGTCCTCACAGCCAGTCTGAACCTACCCATCTCCAGCTTTGCTCCATTCCCCCTAGTCCTGTCACTCCCTGATAGCCTAAAAAGTCCCTCCCCAGTTTTTTGTGTAACATCCATTTGAATTCTATTATCTCCAGATTATAAAAATCCTCCATTTTCCTATCAAATTATAACCTGATGGACCAAGATTGTAGTTCTCTCCATTCTTTAATGCTTCAAAATTACCATGCTTCTAAGTATCTTGTTTAAAAAGAGTGTATTCCAGAATAAGTGAATAAGGTCTCTTCCAACCTGGTTGATTCTATGATTCTATCTTTTAAACATCTCCAGGGATGAGGATTCAACCACCTCTCTGGGGACCCTATTCCAGTGTTTGAGAACTCTTGCAGTGAAGTTTCTTCTAATATTCTAACCAAATCTCACCTGGTGCAACTTGAGGCAATTTCCTCTTCTGTTGTTACAAGGCAGAAGAGACAACCCCCAGTGTGGCTCTAAACTCCTTTCAGGGCATTGCAGAAAGTAAGAAGGTCTTCCCTCAGCCTCCTTTCTTTCCAGACTAAACAATCCTCTTTCCCTCATCTGCTCCTCATTAAACATCTTCTTCAGATCATTCATCATTTGTGATCCTCTGATCTGTGGCTGATGTCACCCAGAGCTGTTCAATCTGAGAATCCTCTGGCATCCTCATTTTGAGCAGCGCACATCTATTGTGCAATTCCAGCTGAGTCTTCTGTCGGATGGCAGAACAAGTATTCAGATGTAAGAAGAGTTGGGTTGGGATCTGTGTCATGAAAGAATAGCAGGTTGGTGTGGTGCTCTGCATCTGAAATTTCTGGGGGTATTTATCATCAATCAGTAAAGTGGCTGCTGAGCCATAGCTATTGGATTTGGCTAGGCTCTGTGAGTCCTTTTAACAGGAGCAAACAAGTCATTGAGAACCCTCCAGCTGACCTGTGCTTGTCCTGCCAAGGTCTCATCAACTATGGATGTTTTTTTTTCCTGTTAATATAGTCCAAAGGCTGCAGTGAAAACTCTTTTGTGTACTAACTGGAGATTGAGTAAGAGCAGAAACATAGAGTGATCCTTTTTGTTGCTAGAGAGTAAGAAGGTCTTCCCTCAGCCTCCATTTTTCCAGACTAAGCAATCCTGTTTCCCTCATCTCCTCCTCATAACACATCTTCTCCAGATCATTCATCAGCTTCCTTGCCCTTCTGTGGACAAACTCCAGCACCTCAATGTCCTTCTTATAGGGAGGCTCCAAAATTGAACACAGCGTTCAAGGTGTGGCCTGGGGCCTCACCAGTGCCAAATACAGGGTGGCAATCCCTTTTTTAGTCTCACATACCTAAACAAGATGTTTTCAGCAAGGAAGTTTATATTCCATTTCTGGAAAATCACAATGCAGTTAGTATCAGGATAAGAGTCTGACAAAACAGCACAGGTTCACTCTTAGCCTCCATAAACAAGACAGTTGAAAACCAACTTCAACATCTTACAGCAATGAAAAAAAGAGTAGATACATTTTTCTATAGAAATAGAAAATTTGAAGAGCTTTAATACTTTTGCCATTTATATTCACTCTGCAATGCATCTACATCACTCACCACCCACACATGCTTTGAAGACTGAAAGTAGATAGTAAGTCTAGCAGAACTTCATGGTAGGAGTTGTACAGGTTTTTTTTCTACCAACCCTTAAAAGTAGGCTTGTAAAAATGTAACTTCAAAAGCCTGTTTAAATCTCAAGGATGATGAAATTTGTGACTGACTAGTTGTCTCCCAAGGCTTAAACCAGTGAGTTTGTCATTTTAAGTAATTCTTAACTGAAGATTGGATTATATGTATTGTTTTTAAGTTAATGTTTTACTTTACCTTAGGTAAGCATTTAAATTGGGAAGCATTATTGACTTTATGATGCTGTCTTGGATACCCCAAAATTCCTCTCCCTCTGTGGTTTGAATGGGGGTGAAAAACCTGTTTCCCCATCCCTACCTTGCAGGTGTGAAGAAGGGGAGCAAAGTGTCCTTCTGGCACAAGGGGTGCCCCGTGCAGTGCTCGCGCTGCGATCAGGCTGGGATTGGCTGTGGTCTTCGCACCTAGGAAGTGGTAAATCATCTCGTTGTCTAGGAAGGATATAAAAATTGGGGGACTTCCTGCCTTGGGGTGCCCATCTTAGAGATCTCCCCTGCCTGGATAGTTCCTGCAGAGAGTCCCCTGGCGCTGCGAAGGACAAGCTCCTGAGGGACCTTCCAGTCCCTTCTTAGGACAGCTCCCCACCTAAAGCACCCTTTGTGCAAGCTTCATAGGCCTAAGGAGCCTCGGATGTCTTTTGAAAGAGAGCTGACAAGTGTGGGAATGCAGCGTGCAGAAGAGCTGTGGGAATGGAATGAAGAAGGATAGTAACAAGCGGATGCTGACCTTGGTTTCCCACCAGCTGCAGGCTACCTCCCCTGTACTCAGCACTGGTCAGGCCACACTTTGAGTGCTGTGTCCAGTTCTGGGCTTCTCAATTCAAGAGAGATGTTGAGGTGCTGGAATGTGTCCAGAGAAGGGCAACAAGGCTGGCGAGGGGCCTGGAACACAAACCCTATAAGGAGAGGCTGAGAGAACTGGGGGTGTTTAAGCTGGAGAAGAGGAGGCTCAGGGGTGACCTCATTGCTGTCTACAACTGCCTGAAGGGAGGCTGTAGCCAGGTGGGGATTGCTCTCTTCTGCCAGGCAAGCAGTAACCAAATAACGGGATACAGACTCAAGCTGTGGTGGGGAGGTATAGGCTGGATGTTAGGAAGAAGTTCTTCACAGAGAGAGTGATTTGCCATTGGAATGGGCTGCCCAGGGAGGTGGTGGAGGCACTGTGCCTGGAAGTGTTCAAGAAAAGCCTGGCTGAGGCACTTAGTGCCATGGTCTACATGACTGAATAGGGCTGGGTGCTAGGTTGGACTGGATGATGTTGGAGGTCTCTTCCAACCTGGTTGATTCTATGATTCTATACCTTATCTCAGAAGGGATAGATAACAGACACCTCATTAATGAGAAAAACAAGGTGTGGTTTATGCTGATGCAGTGGGTTGTCCTCAACTAATTATGCTAATGTGTAGGCATGTGCTCTACTGACTGGGTGTATATTTGGGCTGTAACACAGTGAATTGTCTCTGGCATAATTCACATGGAATCATCTGGAGTCCTGCATGGCAAGGCCTTGATCATCACTGGTCTGAAGACCTTGTGAGCTACGGTTCCCATGGCAAGCAGGCATACAAGCAGCACAGTCTGCACCAGACAAGCATCTGAACCACCCTTTCTCTCAGACAGCCTAACTCACCTGTGAGTAGTAACTTTCTGCTCAGCCTGATTGACACTGGGAAAGCTGTGTTATAGCTTAGCCTTTTCCATTTCCTGACTTCTAAAATAGCCCAATTCATCTATAGCATCCTTTGTAAGATATTCTCAATGAAACTGGCTCTGCTAATTAAACTAAATTAATTTCTGTATATAGTTTTGGGGGCAGAGTTTCAGGAAAACAAAAATAAATCTACTTTTATATATATTCCTGACTCGGCCACGTTAATTCACTGCCTTCACAACAGATGTAAGAGGTCAGAATTGGTGACTGGTAATTCTCCTTCCTGGCCCTGCAGATTTACAAACTGACTGCTGAACTGCAGCATGGAAATAGGATGGGAAAAATAGGTTTTCTTAGACCTTGTTGAAAGACTCAGATAAAGCAAATTGACCTTTCAGCCTAGTCTGGCTTTCAACCACCTGGGTGATGTTTCATAGAAGTTCACTTCAATATGCATATGATAACTGCAAGGCCTCTGCCTCACCCAAAACACAGCTTTCAAAAAAAAATCCAAACTGATGTTTCACCTTCAAATGATAGAGAACAGAACAATCTGCTTTGGCTCATTTCCACATGGGTAGAAAGTAGCCATATGAGGAATTAATCTCACAAATTATCATTATCATAATTTAGTGCCATGGTCTAGATGACTGGAGAGGGCTGGGTGATAGGTTAGTCTGGATGATCCTGGAGGTCTCTTCCAACCTGGTTGAGTCTGTGATTCTGTGATTATACATCTAAGGAAAAAGATACCAAAACAAAATAATGCTGCAGGGACTTTGTTTTGATTTATCTGAAATGTGAAATAAGATGAGAACTTGCTCTTTTTGTAAATGGACTAGTACACTAACACCAAATACAAAAACTATGGCAGAAGGCTGGAACTGGATGATCCTTGAGGTCCCTTCCAATCTAAATCACATCTTGAGTACCGTGTCCAGTTCTGGGCTCCTCAATTCAATAGAGATGTTGAGGTACTGCAACGTGTCCCAGAGAAGGGCAATGAAGCTGGAGAGGGGCCTGGAACACAAACCATATGAGGAGAGGCTGAGGGAGCTGGGGGTTATTTATCCTGGAGAAGAGGAGGTTCAGGGATGACCTCATCACTGTCTGCAACTCCCTGAAGGGAGGCTGTAGCCAGGTGGGGTTGGTCACTTCTGCCAGGTAACCAGGGACAGAACAAGGGGACACAGTCTCAAGTTGTGGTGGGGGAGGTCTGTGCTGGATGTTAGGAGGAAGTTCTTCCCAGAGAGAGTGATTGACATTGGAATGGGCTGCCCAGGGAGGT
Organism: Pogoniulus pusillus; assembly: GCF_015220805.1. NCBI lineage: Eukaryota > Metazoa > Chordata > Aves > Piciformes > Lybiidae > Pogoniulus > Pogoniulus pusillus. The sequence goes on along the minus strand of NC_087264.1, from coordinate 5,866,152 downwards.
GGTGGAGTCTCTGTCCCTGGAGGTGTTGAAGCAAAGCCTGGCTGAGGCACTTAGTGCCATGGTCTGGTTGACTGGATAGTGTTGGGTGCTAGATTGGCCTGGATGATCTTGGAGGTCTCTTCCAACCTGGTTGTTTCTATGATTTCTATAAACCATTCTATGATTCTGTGGCTAAAAAAGCTTGAGTCCTAACTAAATTGTCTCTACATGTATAACCCTGAGCAGCCAAATATTCAGGATGGGCACTTTTGCTGGAAAACCTGAGCCCATGAAGCTGGAGTCAGAGCTTTTAGAGTTTAACTCAGTAACCATCTATGCAATATTTTAACTTTTCTATTGCATATTTCCTTCTCAGTGCAACATGACAAGAAGTTTTTATTCTGGACTTGCACAGAATTAAGCAAGGCAGGCAGCTCCCCTGCGAAGTGGTCCAAGATGATAAATTCACCCATATTAATGGTGAGTTGAAATGCCACAAACTGAGCAAAGCTCTTTAACTTGAAAGAGCTCTGCAACAATATCTGCCCAGCCCCCCAGCCCATGACTTTGTTGTGGAAACTGGTCAGTGTGAGAGGCTGTCAGTGTTGGTGTGGGTAATGGGCTGCCCGGGGAGGTGGTGGAGTCGCTGTCCCTGGGGCTGTTCAAGGCAGGATTGGATGTGGCACTTGGTGCCATGGTCTGGCCTTGAGCTCTGTGGTAAAGGGTTGGACTTGATGATCTGTGAGGTCTCTTCCAACCTTGGTGATACTGTGATACTGTGATAGCAGCCTTTTCCCAGGCTGACTCTAGTGGTAGGCCTCATAGGCCAAAAAAGTGCTCTAAGTATCATGAGATTCATAGAATCAGTCAGGGTTGGAAGGGACCACAAGGATCAGCCAGGTCCAACCCCCCTGCCATGGCCAGGGACACTCTACCCTAGATCAGGCTGGCCACAGCCTCATCCAGCCTGGCCTGAAACACCTCCAGCCATGGGGCCTCAATCACCTCCCTGGGCAGCCCATTCCAGCCTCTCACCACTCTTATGCTCAGGAACTTCCTCCTCACATCCAGCCTGACTCTCCCCACCTCCAGATTTGGTCCATTCCCACTAGTCCTGTCACTCCCTGAGAGCCTCAAAAGTCCCTCCCCAGCTTTTTTGGAGGCTCTCCATAGCCTTCCCAGGGGAGGCACCTAGGAGGGTGTGCCGAACAACTCACGACAGATAGTCTGAGGACTTAGTTTTTAGGACACAGATGGACACTTGTGACAGCATCTCATGAGCACAGGCAGCAGGCATACAGACACTTGCTTGTGTTACACCTTACTGCTGTTTCCCCAGAGCCTTTAGAAGCATGGCATACTGCAGGAAGCAGATCTGAACTGTTTCTAGCACAATGCCTTCCCTTAGCATCAAGGGTACAGATACTCAGTACATTCAGTACACTCTGGTCTCTTCCATTCAGACATGATCTTGAGCCATATACAGGTAGAGGTGACTGCTGAAAGGGGCTTCACTGTCATGCTTCCCTTCAACCACTGCGTCACAAAGCCTCCTTCTAGCAGTGCCCCTGCAGGGAATTTAGCTCAGATTTAGCCAGTGGCTGGAGTCTGAGATTCTGTTTTTAGTTCTTGGCTTTTGTTTGTATTGGGATTTTCATTTCAATGTGCATATACACATACACAAAAATACTGCCAGGCTATTGTCATAATAATCTTGTGGGGAATAATGCTTTAGAAACTGAAGGTATTCTTTCTGCACTCCCACATGCTCTGCTTTTAAAAGACAAAGGAAGAAAGGAGCACACAAAATACCAGCCACATTCTCTATTGGAGAAAGATAATACAGGAGAAGTTGCAGACTAAAATGACTGGCTACAAATTGTTGAGAAGTTTATCATTAAAAAACCTTGTACTGGCCCTTCACATGGTTGAATAAACCCATTTTCATAGAATCATAGAATCAACCAGGTTGGAAGAGACCTCCAAGGTCATCCAGGCCAACCTAGTACCCAGCCCTAGACAATCAGCTAGACCACAGCATGAAGTGCTTTATCCAGGCTTTTCTTGAACCTCCCTGGCAACTCCACCACCTCCCTGGGCAGCCCATTCCAATGCCAATCATTCTTTCTGACAACAACTTCCTCCTAACATTTAACCTACACCTCCTTTGGCATAACTTGAGACTGTGTCATCTTATTCAGTTGCTGGTTGTCTGGGAGAAGAGACCAACCCCACCTGGCTACAACCTCCCTTCAGGCAGTTGTAGACAGCAATGAGGTCACCCCTGAGCCTTCTCTTCTCCAGTTTAAACACCCCCAGCTCTCTCAGCTCATATGGTTTGTGTTCAAGGCCCCTCACCAGCTTTGTTGCCCTTCTCTGGACACCTTCCAGCATCTCATCATCTCTCTTGAACTGAGACACAGTACTCAAAGTGTGGCCTGACCAGTGTTGAGTACAGGGGCAGAGTAACCTCCCTTGTCCTGCTGGCCACACTGTTCTTGACACAGGCCATGTGAGTTTCTGTCCTGAAAGCCTCCATTTAACATAATAATTCCCAATGGAAGACACTTTATAGCAGTGATACTGCAAGAGGAAAGCCTGCACACCCCACTAAAATCCTAACAGGTATTAAAAGTTGTGAAGTTTACCTGCTACAGAATTAGAAGGACAAAGACAAGGTCATTCACTGTGTGCAAGTAAAAGAACAAGGCTCCAAAATCCCCGAGCAAACAGGGGCAAAAAATAATCTCCTTGGCAAAGTTTTGCAGTATTTGAGCATAAGGAGAAAGTCAGAAGCAATATTATTGACTAACCAAGATGACATTTGGTGACCAAAGTATTTAATTCTCAGTTTCTGCTAGATGAAAGGACACCATGTCCATCTCCAAGTGATTGCTTGGCACAGTTAACCAGACAGAATATCAGAATGTTCTTCCCCAGTGAGTTGAGAATGAATGAACCACCCTAGAACTTTCTCCTTTGCCTGTTGTTCTTCATCTTGCTTGACTAATAGAACTGCAGCACCAGCTGAGATCAAATTCTGCTGATCAGCCATTCCCATCTTCCCTCAGCCTTTCTAGAGAGGATTTGGGTGCAGAGAGGATACCTAGAAGGATATGTGTGATGGAAGCTACCAGCAGTGCTTCCTGCAGCTGGCTTAAACCACAGCATCCACATAAGAGGGACAGGTAAGGTGGAAGGAAAACTTCTTCCTTGGGAAAAGCACCAGCACAGCATAATGCATCAAGCTGGTAGCTCATCCATCCCCCAGCAACTGCTCTCCTTTGCCTGTTGTTCTTCATCTTGCTTGACTAATAGAACTGCAGCACCAGCTGAGATCAAATTCTGCTGATCAGCCATTCCCATCTCCCCTCAGCCTTTCCAGGGAGGATTTGGGTGCAGAGAGGATACCTAGAAGGATATGTGTGATGGAAGCTACCACCAGTGCTTCCTGCAGCTGGCTCAAGCCACGGCATCCACATAAGAGGGACAGGAAAACTTCTTCCTTGGGAAAAGCACATGCACAGCATAATGCATCAAGCTGGTAGCTCATCCATCCCCCAGCAACTGTTCAAATCAGACCAGGTCTTCTGACCTTGAATTAAAAGATGCTACATAGCAAACACCTCCAGAGAGGTAACACAGATCACCTAGTATCTAATTATTATGGGCTGTCTTTGTTGACATAATCAAGGTCCAAAGACTAAAGTGATTAAATATTTATATCTGTTTCCTGAGAAAGCTCCAGCAGGGTGACAATTCCTGCCCAGCTACCTGTGTTTTGTTGGCAAAGGTGCAGCAGTCCTTTGTAATTTTCAGTTGCAGATAATACACTACACCCCAGTGGATATTTCTCAGTAAGCTGCTCAATTTATTCTCCAACCCCCTGTTTTTGTTGGCAAGCTACCTACAAGCAGAGTACATGTGAGGGTTTGGGGGTTTTTTCCATTTTACTCAAAGCAGGTTTGGGCAGAGGCCAATGGGATGAGATTGAACAAGGCCAAGTGCAGGGTTCTGCACTTTGGCCACAACAACCCCAAGCAGCACTACAGGCTGGGGACAGAGTGGCTGGAGAGCAGCCAGGAGGAAAGGGACCTGGGGGTACTGATAGATAGTAAGCTGAAGATGAGCCAGCAGTGTGCCCAGGTGGCCAAGAGAGCCAATGGCATCCTGGCCTGGCTCAGGAACAGTGTGGCCAATAGGACAAGGGAGGTTATTCTGCCCCTGTACTCAGCACTGGTCAGACCACATCTTGAGTACTGTGTCCAGTTCTGGGCCCCTCAATTCAAGAGAGATGTTGAGGTGCTGGAACATGTCTAGAGAAGGGCAACAAAGCTGGTGAGGGGCCTGGAGCACAAATCCTATGAGGAGAGGCTGAGGGAGCTGGGCCTGTTTAGCCTGGAGAAGAGGAGGCTCAGGGGTGATCTTATTACTGTCTACAACTACCTGAAGGGGCATTGTAGCCAGGTGGGGGGTGGCCTCTTCTGCCAGGCAACCAGCAATAGAACAAGGGGACACAGTGTCAAGTTGTGCCAGGGTAGGTATAGGCTGGATGTTAGGAAGAAGTTCTTCACAGAGAGAGTGATTTCCCATTGGAATGGGCTGCCCAGGGAGGTGGTGGAGGCACCGTCCCTGGGGGTCTTCAAGAAAAGCCTGGCTGAGGCACTCAGTGCCATGGTCTGGTTGATTGGTTAGGGCTGGGTGCTAGGTTGGACTGGATGATGTTGGAGGTCTCTTCCAACCTGGTTGATTCTATGATTCTCTGAACAATTTTTGATCTGCAGATTGCTGCCCATATTTCAAGTTCAAAATCTGGTCTGCATCACTTGCTGACAGGGAGATTTCAGCTGTAGGACTCAAAACGCAACTCTCAAGAGCAGCTTTATTAGATGCATATTGAAGAGGTGCTATTCATTTAAGAAATTATAGCAGCTTTAGAAAATCCTGGCATAAAAGTCCTCAGGTTTACTCCACACCCTCAGTTATCCAGAGAAGGGCCACGAGGATAAGCAGAGGGCTGAAGCACCTCTGCTGTGAGGACAGACAGAAAGATTTGGGGCTGTGCAGTCTGCAGAAGAGGAGGCTCCCAGGTGACCTTCTTGTGGCCTTCCAGGATCTGAAGGGAGCCTACAAAAATGCTGGGGAGGGACTTTTTAGGCTCTCAGGTAGGAACAGGACTAGGGGGAATAGAGCAATGCTGGAGGTGGGGAGATTCAGAGTGGACATGAGGAGGAAGTTCTTCAGGGTGAGAGTGGTGAGAGGCTGGACTGAGTTGCCCAGGGAGGTGGTTGAGGCCCCATGGCTGGAGGTGTTTAAGGCCAGGCTGGATGAGGCTGTGGCCTGCCTGATGTAGGGTAGAGTGTCCCTGCCCATGGCAGGAGAGTTGGAACTAGATGATCCTTGTGGTCCCTTCCAACCCTGACTGGTTCTATGATTTTATCATTAACTTCTGTGGGAGAATTCATTCCAGTTCTCATTTTTTTATTCATTAGCTTTCTGCTTCACCTAAAATCTCCCAATGTTTTAAATTAACAAAACTGAAAATCTCTGCTAATTTTCCTTTGAGTTATGAATTGAAGCCTCCTTGCTTTATTCTTTTTTTCTTAAAATAACCTCTTCTCTGCACTGAGCAGCCTCCCTTCAGGCCATGTCCCCCAGAAGAAACTTCTTTGCCTGTAAAAATGCAGTCCTTCACTGTGCTCTTCTAATTGCCTTAATTCATCCTTTGTGCTGACCCATGCTTTAGAAAGGGACAGCATCATTCATGGACACAGTACCTTGAGTACTGTGTCCAGTTCTGGGCCCCTCAATTCAAGAGAGGTGTTGAGGTGCTGGAAGGTGTCCAGAGATGGGCGCCAAAGCTGGTGAGGGGCCTGGAGCACAGCCCTGTGAGAAGAGGCTGAGGGAGCTGGGGGTGTGCAGCCTGCAGAAGAGGAGGCTCAGGGCAGACCTCATTGCTGTCTACAACTACCTGAAGGGAGGCTGTAGCCAGGTGGGGTTTGGTCTCTTCTGCCAGGCAACCAGCAACAGAACAAGGGGACACAGTCTCAAGTTGTGCCGGGGTAGGTCTAGGCTGGATGTTAGGAGGAAGTTGTTGGCAGAGAGAGTGATTGGCATTGGAATGGGCTGCCCAGGGAGGTGGTGGAGGCACCATCCCTGGAGGTGTTCAAGGAGAGACTGGATGAGGTACTTAGTGCCATGGTCTAGTTGACTGTCTAGGACTGGGTGCTAGGTTGGACTGGATGACCTTGGAGGTCTCTTCCAACCTGCTTGATTCTATGATTCTGTGATTAATTGCCTGGCTCCATCTGCCTGTGGATGACTCAGAAGGTGGGGGAGAGGACAGGTACACAAGAGCCAGCCATGTCCCCGTTGGTCATCCATCCTTGATGGACTGCAGTCTCTGGGCTGTCAGGCTCAGCACCTTCAAGGAAAATTTAATTTACACCTACACATTTCCCCACTCTCTTTCTTTAAATATTCTTTTTAATGCTTCCCCCCCAATGACTCACCAACACCTGGGAGCAAGTTATGCTTTTTGTTCATCTCAGACTAAATCTTTTCTTCCCCTTAGCAACTGAACAGCATGCCTTCAAGGCTTAAAAGAAACAAGAATGAGTGTGCAAGTGTGTGCTCACTTCCTTGGAGTGATGAAAGGCTAATAACAGAAATTAAATGCTAATTTCTCAAGATTAATATAGGCAAGTAAAAGGCTTTGGTGTTGTTTCCATGAGAGGCTATTTCCAAAGCTTTCTTCCTTTTGCTGCTCACCTGCAGTTTCCATCCTTTCCCTCCTTGCTGGGTTACAACAGATCACATTTCTAACTAGTGCTCATTAGCCAAGCTGTAGACACTGCTTCTCTGGTCAGTCCCTTTGCCAACTGCTTGCTGCCTCTCTGTAGTTCTAGGAGGAAAACAGAGTCCTTCCTCCCAGTAACACTTTGAGGTCTGTCTCCAGTGGGTTTATTGGCATCCTAAAGGGGAATAAATTACAGAAAACAGCAAAATGTTGCAGTCCTTCTCCTTTACCTGCCAGGAAGACTCAAAGCCCCAAAGGCATTCATTCCTGAAATTTGCATTATTTTGTTGTGCCTGCTACTGGACACTGACTTCTACAATTTATGCCACAGTTAACCATGCTCGGGACACTCCAGTCCAACACATCTCATAAGGTGCCCCTTAGAGCATGGCATTGCAAATACCTCCATAAATGGAGAGTCTGAGAGATATTTATACACACTTTTCTAAAATAAGTTTCCTCATATAAAAGATTTAGAATCATAGAATCAGTCAGGGTTGGGAGGGACCACAAAGATCATTTAGTTCCAACCCCCCTGCCATGCCCAGGGACACCCTACCCTAGAGCAGGTTGCCCACAGCCTCATCCAGCCTGGCCTTAAACACCTCCTGGGATGGGGCCTCAACTACCTCCCTGGGCAGCCCATTCCAGCCTCTCACCACTCTCATGCTCAACAATTTCCTCTTCACCTCCCTTCACCTCCAGCCTGACTCTCCCCATCTCCAGCTTTGCTCCATCCCCCCCAGTCCTCTCACTCTCCTAACAGCCTCAAAAGTCACTCCCCAGCTTTTTTGTAGCCCGCTTCTGTGATGGTTTGGGTGTTGCCTGCCCCCCCACACTTTAGAAATCACCCAGACTAGGCTCAGCCAGCTCTGAGAATATATATGAAGCTACTTATTTACAGCTAGCACAATATACAAGCAGATATTTACAATATATACAGTTATAGACAGAAATATACAAGGTAAAAGGTAACACAACTCCCCTCCCAGAAACCTGAGTCCCCAGGAGGGGCTCTCAACCACCCCTCACCTTCCCCCTGCCCCTCTCAACCTTACCCCAGTCCTAAAGAAGAATAGAGGTTCAGCCAAGAGGTTATGAAGCAAAAGTGGGTTAGGCCAAATGGAAAGTGAGGCTAGGGAGTAAGATGTTGCTCAGCCAGCAGCCCAAAGCAGAGTGAGACAAAATGGTGAGAGTGTTATCTAATGTTTTCATTTCTTCTTCAGCAAGACTCTGAGGGGAGTAGACATCACCATTGTTTTCCTTTCACAGCCTATGATCTAGTTTTTCTTACCAAAACATTCTACCCTGCTTCAAACTAGCACAGTTCCAGATCCTGGAAGGCCACAAGAAGGTCATTTGGGAGCCTCCTCTTCTGCAGACTCAACAGCCCCAACTCTTTCACAGAGCTGCTGCAGCCCTCTGAGCATCCTTGTAATGGAGGCTCCAGAACTGGATGCAGTACTCCAGGAACTTAATCAGAGAAAGAAAACCAGAATTGCCCCTATTTAGGAACCAGAATAAGTTAAGGGGGAAAAAAAGGAAGTTAGCATATCTACATGCATATATTAATTGAAGATAACAAGAATAATTATACTCTTAGGAAAGGCAAAGACAGGTCCTCAGAATATCAAGGGGCCTATAAAAATTCTGGTGAAAGACACCAAAACCTAGATAAAAAGGGCTGCAATTATTCCTCACCACCCACCTCTGCTGAGTGTGGGAAGGGACAAGAATCACAGCAAGAGAAAGTAAAAGTCGCAGATGGGCTTTAGGAACAGCACTGAAAACACTCTGTAAGGTCTCTTCAATAGAGAACAGCTGAACTGGAAGGATCTGGGAACAGGATTTACTCAGTGGACCTAGATGAAACTGAGGAGCATCTCACACTTCTGTCTCAGAGGTGGGAAATGAATAGACAGCTTTTGGAAAATCATTGGAAAGAGTTAGGGTGCTCCAAAGCTGGAATGGGTTTCTAGAAGGTTGTTATGTTTGCTTTTCACCTCTTTCAAGATCAGGATGTAAAAACAGAGAGAAACTCCCACATTGCCCATCTTGTTAAAAAGCAGAAAACCTTTCCCCTGCAATGTCTCTGCAGCAGATATCGTTTGAGCTAGACATCAGAGCAGGCAAATTTCATTTACAGTGAGAGGATTGCATGCAAACAACTTCTGCCTCAAGCATAAATGCAGGAAGCTAAGTAGACTAGATGATAAGCAGCAAAGAAAGAATGGGTTTACTGAGATGATACCCTATACATGCCTTATCTATATTGATTGTCCAGTAACTGCAGCTAGCTCCACAGGGACAGTGAAGAAGCTGACATCATTAAGAAAGGAGAAAGATGAGACTTATAAAAAGGTATCTTTTGAGTATCAGGTAGAAAAAATTTCCAGCAGTAATTTTAAACTCCACTGGATGCCTACACTGAGTTTAACCCTTGAAAAACATACACTGGCATAAAAGTAGAACCCTCTTATTTGATTAAAACAGGGCACAGCTTCCCAAAATAGTTCACAGAGCAAGAAGAGGTGTCACAGCTCGGTTTGACAGTCTCAGAGAGCCCTGTTGTTGCAGAACACACAATATGCTACAGCAGTTTTAAAGCATGGTGCCTTGAGCAGTTTATGCTCTTGCTAAAATACACCTCAACTCTTACATACTTCCACCTTAGCCTACATCAAACCTTGTTTCCTCAAAATGTTGGAGAGAGTGTAAATCCAAAGTGAAGCCTTCTAGCTCTAGCAACAAAAAGGATCACTCTATGTTTCTGCTCTTACTCAATCTCCAGTTAGTACACAAAAGAGTTTTCACTGCAGCCTTTGGACTATATTAACAGAAAAAAAAACCATCCATAGTTGATGAGACCTTGGCAGGACAAGCACAGGTCAGCTGGAGGGTTCTCAATGACTTGTTTGCTCCTGTTAAAAAGACTCACAGAGCCTAGCCAAATCCAATAGCTATGGCTCAGCAGCCACTTTACTGATTGATGATAAATACCCCCAGAAATTTCAGATGCAGAGCACCACACCAACCTGCTATTCTTTCATGACACAGATCCCAACCCAACTCTTCTTACATCTGAATACTTGTTCTGCCATCCGACAGAAGACTCAGCTGGAATTGCACAATAGATGTGCGCTGCTCAAAATGAGGATGCCAGAGGATTCTCAGATTGAACAGCTCTGGGTGACATCAGCCACAGATCAGAGGATCACAAATGATGAATGATCTGAAGAAGATGTTTAATGAGGAGCAGATGAGGGAAAGAGGATTGTTTAGTCTGGAAAAAAGTCTGAGGGAAGACCTTCTTACTTTCTGCAATGCCCTGAAAGGAGTTTAGAGCCACACTGGGGGTTGTCTCTTCTCCCTTGTAACAACAGGAGAGGAAATTGCCTCAAGTTGCACCAGGTGAGATTTGGTTAGAATATTAGAAGAAACTTCACTGCAAGAGTTCTCAAACACTGGAATAGGGTGCCCAGAGAGGTAGTTGAATCCTCATCCCTGAAGGTGTTTCAAAGATGCAGAGAGCTGGTGCTAAGGGACACATTTTACTACCAGGCTTGGTAATTCATTAATGATTGGATTCAATTATCACAGCATCACAGGATATTAGGAGTTGGAAGGGACCCAAGGAGATCATCGAGTCCAACCCCCCTGCCAAAGCAGAACCACACAATCTAGCACAGATCACAGAGGAACACATCCAGACAGGCCTTGAAAGTCTCCAGAGAAGGACCCAAGGAGAACATCGAGCTCAATCTCCCTGCCAGAGCAGGACCACACAATCTAGCACAGGTCCCACAGGAACACATCCAGACAGGCCTTGAAAGTCTCCAGAGAAGGAGACTCCACAACCTCTCTGAGAAGCCTGTTGCAGTACTCTTACATTAAGTGACCTTTCCATTAAAGAAGTTCCTCTCTGTGTTGAGGTGCAACCTCTTGTACCGCAACTTGCACCCAGATACTTTCAAGCAGCTGAACAACCACGGATGTGTCCAACCAGTCAAACAACACTCAGGAAAATAGATTCTTCATTCTATATTCAATCTCCTTGGTTGTCTCAGGACCTATTTCAAAACAAAGGGCAGAAAATGAACCTGATGTCTGATTGCTCAGAGACTGTAAAAACCATGAGAGCTCTGGAAAAGCTTGGGTTGTTGGTGGTGTTTTTTCCCCCAATTTACTGAATTCCTTTGCTTTAGATAGTAACTCAGAATCTTTTCTGGCAGCAATTATACAGCATAACATACAGATGAGATGTGGCACACGTTCCACCATATGGGCTAGAAAAAAGCAGATGTCTACAGAGTATCTTCAACTAAAAATATTGTGTCTTATCTGACTAAGAGAATGGTAAATATTTTAAAAGATAGTCAGAATATTTAATTGCACTCTAGGAAATACTAGAATTCACATGTAAAATAAGCTGACAATTAGATAAGACACCTTGAAAATGTATTTTCGAGCCCTTTTCTGTGATTGCATTAGAATAAAGATACAGTCAAACTGTAAAATTTAGTGCAGAGATCTTCTGGACAATCATAGAATCAACCAGGTTGGAAGAGACCTCCAAGATCATCCAATCCAACCTAGCACACACCCCTGGCCAATCAACTAGACCATGGCACTATGTGCCTCAGCCAGGCTTTTCCTGAACACCTCCAGGCATGGCAACTCCACCACCTCCCTGGGCAGCCCATTCCAATGCCAATCACTCTCTCTGACAACAACTTCCTCCTAACATCCAGCCTATAATTCCCCCAGCACAATTTGAGATGGTGTCCCCTTTTTCAGCCCCTCCTCACAGGGCTGTGCTCCAGGCCCCTCACCAGCTTTGTTGCCCTTCTCTGAACACATTCCAATACCTCAACATCTCTCTTGAATTGAGGAGCCCAGAATTGGACAGCCCTCTCTGTGATAATAAAGATATAGTCCATGTGTCCAGAGATCTTCTGGATGATCTTCCAGTAAGAACAGAGCCAAAGGGAAATTTTAACTACTTCCAGGGCAGGTTTTGGTTGTCTTCTGGAAGATAATAAGAAAAACCTGATGACCCAGAAGAGATCTCCCCAGTGTCTGCAAGTGTGTGAGCTAAAATCAGTTTCCCTTGGAACGCAGCTGCAGAATAGAATCATAGAATCAGCCAAGTTGGAAGAGACCTCCAAGATCATCAATATTTGAGATTCCAAGACTTAAGGCACGTCACTCATACGCTAATTTAACAGACAGAATAGATCTGTCATGAAGGGTACCAGAGCGAGTCACAACAGAAACTAAAAATCACTTTCTACATGAAGATGCCTCCCAGAAACTGACTTTTGCCACCTCAGTGCCTGGGCAGAGAAGGCTCAGTATACCTTACACAACTCTAAGTTTCTTTCCCATGCCAATTGGCACTTGTGCAAACAAGAAAATAAGGAATCTTAGTCAGTATTTGCTCATCTGATTTGCATGTGACTATCAACGTTTGTGGATGAAGGCAAAGAAATTTGTAGGCTTCCAATGAGTAAAAACAATTGTAAATATTTATGTTATTTCAGCATCTAAGCTGGTTGAGAGGGACACTAAGATGCAACTCAATATTCAGCACTAACTGAACACAACACCCACAGATCCCTACGCTTCATTTGTAAAGGTTTCAACTAGAGATTAAATAAGCTTGTTCCAGGTGTCTCATGATGAGACAGAATCATAGAATCAAGCAGGTTGGAAGAGACCTCCAACATCATCCAGTCCAACCTAGCACCCAGCCCTAGCCAGTCAACCAGACCATGGCACTAAGTGCCTCAGCCAGGCTTTTTTTCAACACCTCCACAGACAGCGACTCCACCACCTCCCTGGGCAGCCCATTCCAGTGCCAATCACTCTCTCTGACAACAACTTCCTCCTAACATCCAGCATAGAACTCCCCCACCACAACTTGAGACTGTGTCCCCTTGTTCTGCTTCTGCTTGCCTGGCAGAAGAGACAAATTCCGCCTGGCTACAACCTCCCTTCAGGTAGCTGTAGACAGCAATGAGGTCACCTCTGAGCCTCCTCTTCTCCAGGCTGCACATCCTCAGCTCCCTCAGCCTCTCCTCATAGGCCTTGTATTCCAGGCCTCTCACTGGCTTTGTCACCCTAAATACCATACCTAGGTAGATATGGATGCTGTAGAGCTGGAGTTGTATGACCCTTGACATGTTCTGGAGAGAGGAGATGAGGCTCCACTTGGTTTCTGCACCAGCTCCCTTTCTCTCCAGTGAACCACTCAGGCAAGCATACTTATACATTTTAATCTGAGCTTTTTCAGTTTACTCTAATGATGTTCTTAGCATTTGTCACTTTTTTGGCTCAGAAGCACCAACTCTACTTCTCTCATCTGTGTTTTATTTCTCTGCACAGCTGGGCACAGGAAAGCAGAAAAGTGGCTTCGAGATCCTGCTGTATTTCCAGATGTGACTTCTGATGCTTGGCTCTGTATCCTGCAGCTGTGACAGTCACTGCTGTTCCTCCTGCAGCCCTGATGAATTGGAGCACACTGGTACCAATACCAGCCACACCTGACTCTGAGTTTCTGGCTGCAGCAAGGTCATTCTTAGCACTTAGTATATAGAATCAGTTATCTGCCAACCTCTCTCCTCCATCCCAAACTCACGTGACTGTGGTTCAGAAGTTGCTCAGGGAAAAGCATTTTGCAGAAGCATCTTTCACAGCAATTATTGTGTGGTTAAACATATGGCTCCTTCACCAATGGAAGGAGCTGCAACTCCAGCCCTAAGAGGAGAGGCTGAGGGAGCTGGGGGTGTGCAGCCTGCAGAAAAGGAGGCTCAGGGCTGACCTCATTGCTGTCTACAACTCCCTGAAGGGAGGCTGTAGCAAGGTGGGAGTTGGTCTCTTCTGCCAGGCAATCAGCAACAGAACAAGGGGACACAGTCTCAAGTTGTTCTGTGGGAGGTCTAGGCTGGATGTTAGGAGGAAGTTGTTGTCAGAGAGAGTGATTGGCATTGGAATGGGCTGCCCAGGGAGGTGGTGGAGTCCCTGGAGGTGTTGAAGCAAAGCCTGGCTGAGGCAGTTAGTCCTATGGTCTAATTGATTGTCTAGGTCTGGATGCTAGGTTGGACTGGATGATCTTGGAGGTCTCTTCCAACCTGGTTGATTCTATGTTTCATGGCATTACTTTAGCCAAATGTCTTTGCCCATGTGGATCTCCCTACTGAACATCTCACTATTGAGTATCTTGTAGTCAGATCAGATAGACCCAGGCCAAGAAGAATACTTCCAGTTTCATTTCACATTTCTTCGAAGTAGGCCACTCATAAGGGAGTCCCAACTATGAGCTTGATCTTTTTGAGATGAGTTTTAAACAGGTCAGATTGCTGCTGCTTCAGAATGTCATGAAATTACTCTGCAAAATTAAAAACAACCATATTGGCTGAAATAATTTAACAGCTCATGATTGGAGTTTAATTTATGATGTCATAAAAATGCAGCAGCAGCACAAAGTATCCAATTAGTAGTACAGGTTCAGCACAGTAAAAATACAGACTGTAGCATGAAGGTTACTCTCTCATTAGAAGAGATTCCTGCAACAGCTTGTTCTTTCTGTCCATACAACAGAATTCCCTGGTTTGTTTGATTATGGAAACAGGGTAAAAATTATCTTTGCCTTTTGGTTAAGCTGGTGCTCACATCTTGAAATCTTAAAGGTCCATCTGGTTGAGCTTTAACAGGGGACTTTGTGAATAGAATAATTTGCTTCCCCTCTTCCTCATTCTCAGACACAAGCATTTACCCCACTGGGCAAATATCCAGCTTAGAAGGAATCAAACCACACTTTTCTTCCTGAATTTTATGGGAAAGCTTGCAGATTGCCACCAGAAATGAGGCCCAGGAAAGCCATTTTAGTCCCAATCACTTTCTCCTCCATTACATGATAATAGAGCTGATGAACATCCACATTTTTCTCCACCAAAATATAAAGAAATAGACACTTCAGCATTTAGAAATGACCCCACAGTCTCATCTTAAAATTCATAGCAAGCTGGCAAGGCTGTCCAGAGACTGATCAAAACAAGGCTTTCCAACAGGTTGTAACTTGACAGAACAACAACAAAAAAAGCACTTGGAGAACAAAAGTGTAAGGCAGAAATGATAGGAAACTAAAAGAAATCATAGAATCAATCAGGTTGGAAGAGACTTCCAAGATCATCCAGGCCAACCTAACACCTAGCCCTAGACAATCAACTACACCATGGCACTAAGTGCCTCAGCCAGGCTTTGCTTCAACACCTCCCTGGGCAGCCCATTCCAATGCCAATCACTCTCTCTGACAACAACTTCCTCCTAACATCCAGCCTAGACCCCACCACAACTTGAGACTGTGTCCCCTTGTTCTGTCCCTGGTTGTCTGGTAGAAGAGACCACCCCCACTTGGCTACAGACTCCCTTCAGGTAGTTGTAGACAGCAATGAGCTCTGCCCTGAGCCTCCTTTTCTCCAGGCTAAACACCCCAGCTCCCTCAGCCTCTCCTTACAGGGTTTGTGTTCCAGGCCCCTCACCAGCTTTGTTGCCCTTCTCTGGACACCTTCCGATATCTCAACATCTCTCTTGAATTGAGGAGCCCAGAACTGGACACAGTATTCAAAGTGTGGCCTGACCAGTGCTGAGTACAGGGGCAGAATAACCTCCCTTGTCTTGCTGGCCACACTGTTCCTGATACAGGTCAAGCTGCTATTGGCTCTCTTGGCCACCTGGGCACACTGCTGGCTCATCTTCAGCTACTCCCTATCAGTACCCCCAGGTCCCTTTTCTCCTGGCTGCTTTCCAGCCACTCAGTCCCCAGCCTGTAGTGCTGCTTGGGGTTGTTTTAGCCAAAGTGTAGAACCCTGCACTTGGCCTTGTTCAGTCTCCTCCCATTGGCCTCTGCTCACCCATCCAGCCTGTCCAGGTCCCTCTGCAGAGGTCTCCTACCCTCCAACAGCTCCACACCTGCTCCTAGCTTGGTGTCATCTGCAAATTTACTGATGCTGGACACAATCCTCTCTTCCAGATCATCAATAAAGATATTGATCAGAACTAGGCCCAGCACTGATCCTTGTGGAACACCACTAGTGCCAGCTGCCAACTGGATGTGGCACCATTCACCACCACTCTCTGGGCCCAGCCTTCCAGCCACTTCTTGACCCATATCAGAGTGAATCTGTCCGAGCCACAAGCTTCCAGCTTTATACATAACACATCAATCTCTGAAATACCAAAACTCTTAGGAATATTAAGTAGGAAAATTAAGTCAGTGTGATTTCATGAATGAGTCTGTGTGCTAGTTTGAAGCTAGCTAGAATATTTTGGCAGGAATTAGACTATAGGCTGTGAAAGGGAAACAATGGTGATATCTACTGCACTCATAGGCTTGCTGAGATGTATAAACCCAAGAAGCCAAGCACAGATAACAGAATCTCTCTCTGGTTTTGGGGCTAAACTTCTCTCTCTAACCTGCCATCTGTGTGACTAATCCTTCTGCTTCCTAACCCCCCATGACTGAACCTTCAAACTACCTTGAACATATAGCAAAGTCTGGGGTAAGGTAGAGGGGTGGGGAGAAGGTGGAAGGGTGGTTGGGAGCGCCTCCTGTGGAATCTGGTTTCTGAGAGAGCTGTTGTGTTTCTGTATTACCTTTTTAACTTGTCTGTTTCTGTATATATTGTAAATATCTGCTTGTATATTGTGTTGACCTGTAAATAATGCAGCTTCATTCCATTTCCAGATCAACTGAGCCTAGTCTGTGTGACTTTCACAAATTGGGGGGGCAGGTAACACCCAAACGATCACAGCCTGTTTGCACTTTGGCCACAACAACCCCAAGCAGAGCTGTATGCTGGGAACAGAGTGGTTGGAGAGCAGCCAGGCAGAGAGGCACCTGGGGGTACTGATAGGTAGTAGGATGAACATGAGCCAGCAGTGTGCCCAGGTGGCCTGGATCAGAAGCAGTGTGGCCAGTAGGACAAGAGACGTTACTCTGCCCCTGTACTCAGCACTGGTCAGGCTATCCCTTGAGTGCTGTGTCCAGTTCTGGGGAAGTTGTTGCCAGAGAGAGTGATTGGCATTGGAATGGGCTGCCCAGGGAGGTGGTGGAGTCACCATCCCTGGAGATGTTCAAGAAAAGACTGGCTGAGGCATTTAGTGCCATGGTCTAGTTGTCTGGCTAGGGCTGGGTGATGGGTTGGACTGGATGACCTTGGAGGTCTTTTCCAACCTGGTTGATTCTATGAAATCATTTCTGACTTGGAAAGGCTTTGATACTAAAACATTGCTATTCCAGAGGAGGTTTTTCAGCTACTGAGGTTATGGCTGGACCACTCTGTGCCTCAAACACACTGGCTTGGCTCCACTCTGCGTATCACCACATTCCAGAAGTACCTCAGACTTATTTCTGTGCTGTGTGATGCCATAAGCCATGTCATTCTGCCCAGCAAAAGAGGGAATTTAATCCATTTCGATTTCCACTGCACATCACTGAGTCATTACTGCTCTACTACGTTTTCAGGGCAGTAAATTAGTACAGTTCAAAGTCATTATATGTAATGTCCACAGAAAGAAGTCTGCTGCCTATGGAATCCCTGATTGCATTGAAAAAATCTCCGAAGGTAACTGAATGAAAGACCAGTTTAGAATGAAAACAGACCACATTTCTTGAAGCATTAAAGTTGTTTGCTTAGCCTTGCCTCTGAGTTTTCAGTAGCTTTTCCATATTTATGATGGAAGAAGGTTGTATAATGCACTGTGCAGCTCAGATCCTCTGCTGTTAGAGAACCACAAGATCATAGGATCATAGATTGTTAGGGGTTGGAAGGGACCCAAGAGATCATCAAGTCCAACCCCCCTGCCAGAGCAGGACAATGCTATCTAACACAGGTCACAGAGGAACACATCCAGACAGGCCTTGAAAGTCCTCAGAGAAGGAGACTCCACAACCTCTCTGGGGAGCCTGTTCCAGTGCTCTGTGACCCTTACAGTAAAGAATTTCCCCCTTGTGTTGAGGCAGAACCTCTTGTGCTGCAACTTACACCCACTGCTCCTTGTCCTATCCCAGGGAGCAAGTGAAAAAAGCCTGTCTCCCCTCTCCTGCCCAACTCTCAGATACCGTGCTGGTGCAGTTCATTATTCCTCCCCAGATGCAGGACTCTGAACTTGTCCTTGTTGCACTTCATCTGGTTCCTCTGTGCCCAGCTCTACAGTCTGTCCAGGTCTCTCTGGATGGCAGCACAGCCTTCAGCTGTATCAGCCAAGCCTCCCAGCTTGGTGTCATCAGCAAACCTGCTGAGCAGACACTCTGTGCCCTCATCAATGTCATTGATGAAGACGTTGAACAGGACTGGCCCCAGCACTGATCCCTGGGGGACACCAATAGTCACAGCTCTCCAGCTCTGACTAGTGGTGACCACAGAAGTATGAGGCTGGAAGGCACTTCTGGAGATCATCTCATTTAATGCTAAAGCAGGCTTATCAAGCAGGTTGCTCTGTTCAGATAATATTTCAGCAAGTCCCTACACCCATATTAAACCAATACAATTAAAATTGCTCTACAGCAATTAAGAGATCTTAGGACAGGATTCTTAATGATTGCTATTTCCACTTGAGATTCAGCCATGCAAGGTTCCATTACTGAGCCCTGAAATCCCCCCTGACCTGCCATGATATTTCTCTTCACTTTCACAAGATCTGCTCTGAGCCTCATGTACAGAGGTACATCAGAACCAAGCTCTCTCATCAATGCCAGGTGCCTTTGTCACTTCTTACCACACAAAGAAAAAGTGAGTTTGGAGCATCAGTGATGCTGGCCTTGCCCAGCTGCAAGAAGATAAGCTTTAGTGCCTATACATTCTCAGTTAGGAGAAATAAAAATAACATCATAGAATCAACCACGTTGGAAGAGACCTCCAAGTTCATCCAGTCCAACCTAGCACACAGCCCTAGACAATCAACTAGACCATGGCACCAAGTGCCTCATTCAATCTCTTCTTGAACACTTCCAGGGATGGCAACTCCACCACCTCCCTGGGCAGCCCATTCCAATGCAAATCACTCTCTCTGCCAACAACTTCCTCCTAACATCCAGCCTACACCTTCCCCAACACAACTTGAGAGTGTGTCCCCTTGTTCTATTGCTGCTTGCCTGGCAGAAGAGACCAACCCCAGGAGACTTATTCTGCTACAAACTGTGCTCATACCTTTCTGTTTTTCCTGAAACTCTCAGCTCCTCTTTGTGAGGTAAAATGAGAGGCTCATATTGACGTCCTACACCCATAGGAACTTCTGAACTTGAAAGAAAATGAAGAAGCTTGCATTAACTCTCTTGGAAATGATTAGGCAGACCTTGAACAAATTGCTAATACTCTTTAAGAAACTCTTTACCATTGGTCAGGAGCCAAACACTCTCAGTCAGAAGTATCTCTACCTAGACCACTTCTCCACTAAATGGGAAGTGATATACACCATTGGCTTTTGTTTCAATTATTTGGCAAACTGAAACCTTCCCTTAATATCCACTTCCTCAGGAAGTCTCTAACAGAACTGCAACACTGAACTTGAATTAAAAATACAGAGTGACTGAAAATAATAGGACTGAAGGACAGACTGTAATGTGCTTGGCAAAGAAGGTCCTGTGCTGTTATGCTGATCCATGTAACCAACACAGCATTTATGTGCTGGCCATCAGTGAACTGAGAAATTGTCACAGTTCTGTCTGCCACAAGCAATTTGACCTTTTGTAATCACAGATCCAGTTTCTATTGACAACATGCTGAGTCATAGAATTACACTAAAAACCTACTCCCACGTTTGAGGTACATTAGGTCTTCTCTGAGCTGGTAGCCAGCTTCTCTTTGCTGCACAGATAGGAGCCATTGTCAAATGTACGAGGGTAGGCGAGCTCTGCAGAGGGACCTGGACAGGCTGGATGGGTGGGCAGAGGCCAATGGGATGAGATTGAACAAGGCCAAGTGCAGGGTTCTACACTTTGGCCACAACAACCCCAAGCAGTGCTACAGGCTGGGGACAGAGTGGCTGGAGAGCAGCCAGGAAGAAAGGGATCTGGGGGCACTGGTAGATAGCAGCTGAAGAAGAGCCAGCAGTGTGCCCAGGTAGCCAAGAGAGCCAATGGCATCCTGGCCTGCATCAGGAACAGTGTGGCCAGTAGGACAAAGGAGATTATTCTTCCCCTGTACTCAGCACTGGTCAGGCCACACCTTGAGTGCTGTGTCCAGTTCTGGACCTCTCGATTCAAGAGAGATGTTGAGATATTGGAACGTGTCCAGAGAAGGGTGACAAAGCTGGTGAGGGGCCTGGAACACAAACCCTATGAAGAGAGGTTGAGGGAGCTGGGGGTGTTTAGCCTGGAGAAGAGGAGGCTCAGGGGTGACCTCATTACTGTCTACAACTACCTGAAGGGAGGCTGTAGCCAAGTGAGGGTTGGTCTCTTCTGCCAGGCAACCAGCAACAGAACAAGGGGACACAGTCTCAAGTTGTGGTGGGGGAGGTCAATGCTGGATGTTAGGAGGAAGTTGTTGTCAGAGAGAGTGATTGGCATTGGAATGGGCTGCCCAGGGAGGTGGTGGAGTTGCTGTGCCTGGAGGTGTTG
Organism: Pogoniulus pusillus; assembly: GCF_015220805.1. Lineage (NCBI taxonomy): Eukaryota > Metazoa > Chordata > Aves > Piciformes > Lybiidae > Pogoniulus > Pogoniulus pusillus. The sequence continues at coordinate 5,845,753 of NC_087264.1, read as the reverse complement.
AAGCAAAGCCTGGCTGAGGCACTTAGTGCCATGGTCTAGTTGATTGTCTAGGGCTGGGTGCCAGGTTGGACTGGATGATGTTGGAGGGCTCTTCCAACCTAGTTGATTCTATGAAATATAGAAGAGTTAAATTATGGTAATGTTTGAACTTCAAATACAGCTGAAGCTTGTGGATATTCATAGCCAAAATAATGGCTAGCATGGTCCAGCATTTGTGGATGTACAATTGCTGGTGCAAGGCACTTACATGCAGTCACTTTCTGAAGGCTGCAAATCCTGAATTACTGATGCCAGTTCTCCATGCCTGAAGCAGTGCAGATGTAGGTACTAAGAGTTTTGCCACTGGGCTAAAGAGAAAAAAGAGGCTTTGATCCTGTTACCATCAAGCAATCCTCCTTCAGGTGAGAATGTTACTTCAAAATTCCTGATGAGAATCAGGCAAGAAAAGTTTGGCATGCTTCCCCATTCCCAAATCACTGGGCCTCTTAGGCAAAGTGTTTGAAGTCTTGCCCTTTGAATCCATCTGCTGTGCAAAAGATGTGTTAGACCATCACAGTGCCAATTATCCAGGGCATTGTTATTGACTGTATCCTGCAAAGTGGTGTAAAAGTGGTCCCAGTACAGTACAAGCTAGACCCACAGGCAGGAGAGAAGAGCTGAGGAAGTCTGCTTTTTCATTCTGATTTTTCCATGGTCATCCAGTTTTTTCCTGCAGTTCTCATTAAAGATTTTGATACCTTTTTTTTCCCCTTCTGCTGCAATCATTGCATCTCAATACACACAAGTTTGTACTTTTCTGTGCCTCTAGACAGTAGATTAGTGCAGCCTGGCTGCCAAACATGATTAATAACTCTGTGAGGGCCTTTGTACTATATGCACTACTTGTCAAAAATGGCAGAAATCAGAAGTTAGGAGACTGCACTGCAATGACAGCTATTTCAGAACCAGATGACTGGGGGGAGTTTGTGATTAAAGAACAAACCCAATTACACGAAGACAACTCAGTGACATAAGCTCTTCTGTAGTTCCTCCCTTCCTAGGGCACATCACCCCTCCTTCATTAAAGTGTTGCTTGGCATTCCTGAGATTAATTTCAAGGCTCTAAAATAAACACTTCCAAAAATAGCAAGAGGAAATGGTAATCTTGCAAACTGGAGTTGGCTAGCTTATTTTCCAGAAACCAGAAGCCCTGTATGCTTGAATCCCTTATTGCTCTGCACAGCAAGTCACAAGAAGATAAATGACTTTCTGTATCAGCAAAGAGCAAACATGCTGCTGTTCTGGTGCAGAGGCTCAGGCTCAAGCTTCAATGTATGTATGTGAAAAGCAAGCCAACAACACAGGGCTGGGGAGGCCTGGAATAAACTCCAACACACAAGACAATCTCTAGTCTAACCAATCTCATTTCTGCTTGATGAACAAAGAGGTTGGCTGTTGCAAGCCTAATCTGTTCCTCAGAGCTGAATAGAATAAATCAGGTTTTTCCTCCAAGATCATCCAGTCCAACCTATATATATATACACACATGTTCCTGTCGTCATCATCGACTTTAACTTCCAAGAAATCTTTTAGCTTGGTCCACAAACAGCAGCTATGCAGGTCACTAACATTTACATGTTCCCATTCTCTACCATTTCTGATCATTTAAACTCTGCCTTTCCCTGTAATTACAAGCCTACCACCACCTGTTACCCCCACTGTGAGTTCATTACCTCTAATGTGAGGAGTCAGCTTGCCAGTCACTCTATCCTCCAGAATATCAAGCAACAAGGCAGAAATCAACTAAACAAACATGAATGGGGAAAAATCATAGAGTCATGGAATCAAGCAGGTTGGAAGAGATCTCCAACATCATCCAGTCCAATCTAGCATACAGCCCTAAGCAATCAACTAGACCAAGACATCAAGTGCCTCAGCCAGGCTTTGCTTCAACACTTCCAGGGACAGTGACTCCACCACCTCCCTGGGCAGCCCATTCCAATGCCAATCACTCTCTCTGCAAACAACTTCCTCCTAACATCCAGCCTACACCTCCCCCAACACAACCTGAGACTGTGTCCCCTTCTTCTCTTGCTGCTTGCCTGGCAGAAGAGACCAACCCCCACTTGGCTACAGCCTCTCTTCAGGGAGTTGTATACAGCAGTGAGGTCTGCCCTGAGCCTCCTCTTCTGCAGGCTGCACACCCCCAGATCCCTCAGCCTCTACTCACAGGGCTGTGCTCCAGGCCCCTCACCAGCTTCTTTGCCCTTCTCTGGACACCTTCCAACATCTCAATATCTCTCTTGAATTGTGGAGCCCAGAATTGGTCATGGGACTCAAGGTGTGGCCTGAGCAGTGCTGAATACAGGGGAAGAACAACCTGGCATCACTCCCTGTGTGATGTGCATTTTCCTGACTCCCATAGCCAGTTGCAAGCAGCCACTCTCCAGCACACAATGACTTAAAACAGAATAATAGAAGAAAAAAGTTAGGGGGAAAAAAAAAGGGCAAGGGCTGCTCAGACTCCTCCAGTATTTAATTATCAAATTGTCATGTTTCTGCCTCAAATACATAGTAGAGCTCATATAAGCTGGAGTGATATTTGAATAAGCATTAGATTCTCTGGGATGAGGGCTGGAATTCTTGTCTAAAGTCTAAATATCTGTACAGCTAATTCTTCACCATATTTTGAGGCAGTAAAGAGGATGTGATCTGTTAATGGAGCATCTCCATCTACTGTTGGAGAGTGGAAAGGGAGCACATGTCTCCCACAGGGATGCAAGCTACAGAAGCAGTCTGCTGTCCAGCAGGACTAACAGGAGCCCTGTCAAAAGGGCGAAGAAGCAAATGAGACTTAAGGGGAAACTTTGTTTACGAGCTTTGCAGTGGCCTTCCCTAGAGCTTGATTCAAGTCTCTATTAGGAAGATAAGTTTCTAGATGTCATCATTTTTAATAATCAACATTTTAGAGAATAAGCTTGCATGTAAGCAAAGAAAAAACATTACTTTCCACATCTTGTAAATAGTCTCAAGTAATTACCTAAGGAAATTTGAAGCCTTGAAGGGGAATAGCTGATGGTGACACTTGAGACTTTAGATCATAGAATCATAGCATCAACGAGGTTGGAAGAGACCTCCAAGATCATCCAGTCCAACCTAGCACCCAGCCCTAGCCAGTCAACCACACCATGGCACTAAGTGCCTCAGCCAGGCTTTGCTTCAACACCTCCAGGGACGGTGACTCCACCACCTCCCTGGGCAGCCCATTCCAATGCCAATCACTCTCTCTGTGAAGAACTTCCTCCTAACATCCAGCCTGCACTTCCCCCAGCACAACTTGAGGCTGTGTCCCCTTGTTCTATTGCTGCTTGTCTGGGAGAGGAGACCAAGTCTCACTGCTGCTGCTGAAGACATGAAACCTGCAACAGCCAAAAATTTTAGCCATTTAAAATAAAAATACTTAGCAAGTTTCAGACATTTCTATAATTGAAAAAAAATAGAAATCTCCTATTAGTTCAGTTTCAATGAGATACCAAAATGTATCTAAATAAAGATAATGAATTTTAACCTTTTTATGGTTCTGAAGTTTACTAAATTTATTAGAATCATAGAATGGTTTAGGTTGGAAGTGACCTCAAGGATCATCCATAGAATCATAGAATTGACCAGGTTGGAAGAGACCTCCAAGGTCATCCAATCCAATCTCTCACCCAGCCCTGTCCAATCAACAAGACCATGGCACTAAGTTCCAAAGGTGCCTCACCCAGTCTTTTCTTTAACACCTCCAGGGACGGCAACTCCAGTTCCACCCCCCTGCCATTGGTAGGGACACCTCGCACTAGAACAGGTTGCTCAAGGCATCATTCTGTCCTTGAACACCTCCAGGGAGGGAGCAGCCACAACCTCCCTGGACAGCCTGTGCCAGTGTCTCAGCACCCACACTGTAAAGAGTTCTTTCCTCATATCTAGTTTGAATCTCTCCTCTGCCAGTTTAAACCCATTACCTCTTGTACCTCTTGTCCTGTTATTACAAGACCTTGTCAATAGTCACTCCCCAGCCCTCCTGTAGGTCCCCTTCAGATACTGGAAGGCCACTATAAGGTCTCCTTGAAGTCTGCTCTTCTTCAGACTGAAGAGCCCCAACTCTTGTAGCCTGTCCTCAGAGCAGAGCTTCTGCAGCCCTCTGAGCATCCTTGTGGCCTCCTCTAGACTCACTCTAACAGTTCCATGTCCTTCTCGTGTTGTGGGCTCCAGAACTGCACACAGTACTCCAGGTGGGGTCTGACAAGGGCAGAGTAAAGGGGGAGAATCCCCTCCCTTGCCCTGCTGGCCATACTGCTCTTGCTGCAGCCCAGGACATAGTTGGCTGTCTGGGCTGCACTCACACTGCTGGCTCTTCTTGAGCTTTTCATCAACCCATCATACTTCTTCATCTCCTAACTAACAAGGAGAACATCATAAATGGTCAGACTAAGTACGACACAGCAAAGCATGGATTAAGCAAGGGGAAACCACAAAATTGATATTAAGATATTAAGAAGTCTGCCTGTCAGAGAAGATATGGAATGATTCCAGACTCAAAACTTCAACACTGCTTTCTAATTACAGATTATTCCTCATCATAGCAGCATGATGAAAACAATCTTGATAAAGTTACCTATTCATCAGTCGCTGTCATTTCCCCATCATAATAATCCTGCTTCTTACACAGAATGAGAGAGCTTAAGATCTGTCACTGGTACAGAAATGAACAACTTCAGAAACTGAGGGATGTATTCTGAGAAAGCAAAGTAGTTGACACTTTTCTATGGCCCTCTTTTTCTGGGCATGTGAAGTAGAAGTGGGCTCAAAAATGAATGAGAAGAGACTACTCCCATCACACACAAGTTAAGTGCCCACTTTAAGCAATGTCTAAGGCAGAAACAAGTACTTGCACAGTTGAAAAGCCTTATTGAGTTCATGCTTTTAATGCTGATGGGTGGCTGAAAGTATACCCAGAAGAAGCCATATTTTTGGAAAACACCATTTCCATCTCTGAAGTGATCCACTGTGATACTGTGGCTGCAATAGTATGGTCTGTGTCCATGACCACAGCTTGCTAAGAAATCAGAAGAAACCAAAAAAGATTTTTATTGTATAGACAGTACTTGACTTGTTCAAAATCCATGTTTGGAGATCTGTATATGAAAGTGTTAACATTTTCTTTCTCCTCTGCCTTATCCTACACTCCCATCTTAAAAAGACAGAAGGAAAGGGAAAGAAAGAGATCAGAGGATTACGGGATGTTAGGGATTGGAAGGTACCCAAGGAGATCATAAAATTCAACACCCCTGCCAGTGCAGGACCGCAGGGGAAGGGGGAGAGGGAAGGGGGAGAGGGAAGGGGGAGAGGGAAGGGGGAGAGGGAAGGGGGAGAGGGAAGGGGGAGAGGGAAGGGGGAGAGGGAAGGGGGAGAGGGAAGGGGGAGAGGGAAGGGGGAGAGGGAAGGGGGAGAGGGAAGGGGGAGAGGGAAGGGGGAGAGGGAAGGGGGAGAGGGAAGGGGGAGAGGGAAGGGGGAGAGGGAAGGGGGAGAGGGAAGGGGGAATAAGAGTGAGGAAAAAGGAAGGGAAGAGGGAGAGGGAAAGGGAAAAGGAAAGAGAGGGGAAAAAAAGGAAAGAAAACCTATATAGACATAGTTATCCAATCCCAGAAGATGACAGACAGATGGGCCAAATTCTTTACTCATTGCTACTATTACTCAAGGTTGGAGTGTTTAACTAAAACCCTCCAGGTGGTCAAGGAATTTGGTTGTTCACTCCTGTACTCTAACCACAGAACAAGTGGGAATTACTTCCATGTGTATAATAAGGAAATAATTACTTTTCAGGTACACCAGAACGCATCGCACCACAGTTTGTCTCTAGGGTAAGAAGAACAGGGACTATCTACTGAAAGCCTGCTTTGGTCTCTCTCTTGAAGTCAAGGTTTCAGTGGAGAGAGATGAACCCTTGTGATGGTCCATGTGTCATGACATTATAAGTCCAGATATCATAGGAAGTCCTTCCTCATCACAGTCCCTTCACCTCTCCTGGTTCGTCCCTGCAATCAATACCTCTCTATCTTAGAAATCCTTCTTGTTGCAAGATGTTTCTCTTGGTCTGGATGAAGAGCCCTAGCTTCAGTCACACATAGATTCCTCTTCTTCAGAATGCTTCACCTCCTCCAGGTCCAAATTCCTGTCCTCATACCAAGGATCACCCTCAGACTCCTCCAGTCAATAGGACACCTCTGTTGCACATTGCATCATACACTAAGCAGGAATGTTCCACGGCAGACTCCTCATACGTTTCTGTTACTCTTCTAAGAGAACACAACAGGAAGCCTCATGGTCCTAGGTGGTGATCACCTAGAGAGTGAACAGGCCCACTTCTGCTCCTCAGGGAACACAAGAGAGATGCCTTCATATGTCTCTCAGGTATCACACTTTAAACAGAATCTCTCCTTAACGACATTACTAGATCTCCTCGTAGTAGAGAGGATTTGCATGAAAGGAAAGACACAGCATCAGAAAGCTGGTTAAGGCTTTGCTTCCTCCAAAGCTCACACAGCTACAGTCCCAGGGAAATTAATTTGTAAAATTAAACACACGAATAGACGCTTGCAGAATTTAAGCCTAAGAGACAGCAAGTACTCACATCACCCAGGAGAAGCACATCCAGCAAAGTATAGCCAACTTCTGAGTCAACATAGGTGTCAGTAAACTTACCAATTCCACACAAGCATGTTTACAAGACCATATCCATTTACTGCTGGAAGGGTATTAAAGGAACAAAATGGAATTGGCAACTGTGTCCAGTTCTGGGCTCTGTAATTAAAGAGAGATGTTGAGGTGCTGGAAGGTGTCCAGAGAAGGGTAACAAAGCTGGTGAGGGGTCTGGAACACAAACCTTGTGAAGAGAGGCTGAGGGAGCTGAGGGTGTTTAAGCTGGAGAAGAGGAGGCTCAGGGCAAACCTCATGGCTATCTACAACTCCCTGAAGGGACATTGTAGCCAGGTGGGGGTTGGTCTCTTCTGCCAGGCAAGCAGCAACAGAGCAAGGGGACACAGTCTCAAGTTGTGCTGGGGTAAGTATAGACTGGATGTTAGGAGGAAGTTCTTCATAGAGAGAGTGATTTCTCATTGGAATGGGCTGCCCAGGGAGGTGGTGGAGTCACCATCCCTGGAGATGTTGAAGGAAAGCCTGTATGAGGTACTTAGTGGTCTAGTTGGTCTAGCTGAGTGGCTAGGGCTCGGTGCTAGGTTGGACTGGATGATGTTGGAGGTCTCTTCCAACCTGCTTGATTCTACAATAAGGCCACTTCTACAGAAGATTCACGTATGAAAATAATGGCCAAAATGGAGCCCATTTTTTTATGCAGAGAATGCTTTTAGCAATGAGAGAGAATTGGATCCAAACCAGAGTCTTTTCTAGCATCTTGTTGCTACCAACAGCCAGGTGCCAGCTGGTTCCACAGATGACACAACAGGGCTCAAGCCATAGAACAACCTACTTACAGAAAAAAAAACTAAACACAAAACACCTATTTGATATATAAGCAAGTTCTGTCCTATTCTATTATATTGTTGTCCTGGCAGACTAACAGGCATATTAGATGTCCTGGCTTGCCTCATCCTTCTGCTGATGGGGGAAGAACAAAGGTTTGGGCTTTTGTGTCCCCTCCCAAAGTGATAAACAGGTACCCACGGGTGTTTAGGTACCTGTTGGTGTTTTGCCCAAATATGGGTGAGTAAGCCCTGGGTTCACCTAATATGGTCAGTTTTGCAGATGCCATTTTGCTTGGTGACTCTCTGTGGCCAAAGGAGTCATTACACTTGGACAAGTAATATAAACTGAGCTAAGTTGCAGGCACTTCTGCCTCACTGCTCTTGGACAGTGTGTTCTGCTCTGCCTCATGCTTCAGACCAACATAGCCCTGATGTTTTGGGCTTGAACTACCTGGAAACTCAAGTGCCTCAAGTCTCCCAGGAGAAGGCATTTAAGTGCCTCACAATGTGGCAAGAAGTGCCACTGACACTGTGCTCTCTGCACATCTGCAAGAGATGCTGCCTGCACCTCTGCTAACCTCCATGCCAAGAGGAAACAGGATCAGGTCAGAGATCATTTGCCTCTTTCCCAGCACCCTGGGAAGATCTGGAAGCCTCTCAACAGCTGAGCAGTTCCAACACTGCCACAAAGGAGCCAGGGACAATCTTGACATTTCTACTCCGCCACAGTGAGTAGCACAGGCTTTCCCTAGGGCTCCGGGCTACATATTTGTAAGTGAGGCAAAGCCATTTTGTGGCTAAACTTTTCCAATGTTCTGATTCTCCTAAGTGAATTAATTCCCATAAGCATTCTTGTGAAGATTTTCCTGACTGAATTAGGACCCAAATGTAAATAATTTGCATATATTGGGTGGTGCTTTCCAGAAATAAAGTTAGCTGCATATTTTATAATTCCTGCCTTGTTAATTGCCCCAACTAAATCAATTTTTGTCCAGTCCACTGTAATTCTGGTAGTCTCTACCAATGATTATAGTCATAGAATCAACCAGGTTGGAAGAGACCTCCAAGATCATCCAGTCCAACCTAGCACCCAGCCCTAGACCCAGCTAGACCATGGCACTAAGTGCTTCATCCAAGCTTTTCTTGAACACCTCCATGGATGGCAACTCCACCACCTCCCTGGGCAGCCCATTCCAATGGCAAATCATAGAATCAGTCAGGGGTGGAAGGAACCACAAGTATCATCCAGTTCCAACCCCCCTCATACCAGAGGTGGTCCAGCCCTCTCATCATCCCGGTGCCCCTTCTTTGGACATAGCCAAGCACATCCACATCCTTCTAGTAATGGAGACTCCAGAATTGGATGCGGTGGCTCCAGAACTGCATGCAGTGTCACTCTCTTTGTGAAGAACTTCCTCCATGAGTCAGTAGAAAACTAAGAAATTATCTTGTCTGCATTCAGAGGTATGTGGAGCTTGATATATTAGGTGTAGTGTGTAATAGAAGCAGTGTTCTCCATAACTACAGTGTTGGGTCAAACACGATTTCTCTGTAGGTAATGAAAGCCTTGAAAACCAAGAGGTACAGCAGCACAGCAAGATTGTTTTTCTAAATTACCAGAAAGAGAAAGCTTTAGATTGTTATGGATTCTGGAGAGCAATTCACCTTTAGGAAGCTCTGTCGGGCACATTAAAATTCACAAACCACATAACCTGTGGCATTACCAACATTAATATTTATTGCTGCAAGAGCAGTAGCAATGCTCATATTTAATAGAGTGATAGCGACCACTGTAACCTCTAAGAATTTCCTCCTATCATAGAATCATAGAATCAGCCAGGTTGGAAGAGACCTCCAACATCATCCAGTCCAACCTAGCACCCAGCCCTGACCAATCAACCAGACCATGGCACTAAGTGCCTCATCCAGTCTTTTCTTGAAGACCCCCAGGGACAGTGACTCCACCACCTCCCTGGGCAGCCCATTCCAATGGGAAATCACTTTCTCTGTGAAGAACTTCTTCCTAACATCCAGGCTATACCTACCCTGGCACAACTTGAGACTGTGTCCCCTTGTTCTATTGCTGGTTGCCTGGGAGAAGAGGCCACCCCCCACCTGGCTACAATGCCCCTTCAGGTAGTTGTAGACAGTAATAAGATCACCCCTGAGCCTCCTCTTCTCCAGGCTATGTTAATGAGAGCTGGGGCTTTTCTTCACCACGTAGAGTTAAGATCAACACAGATCTTACCATTATAGAATCACAGAATCAGTCAGGGTTGGACTGTGAAACAAGGATCATCTAGGTCCAACAACCCTGCCATGAGCAGGGACACCATACCCTAGAGCAGGCTGCCCACAGCCTCATCCAGCCTGGCCTTAAACACCTCCAGCCATGGAGCCTCAACCACCTCCCTGGGCAACCCATTCCAGCCTCTCACCACTCTCATGCTCAATAACTTCTTCCTCACATCCAGTCTGAATCTCTCCACCTCCAACTTTGCTCCATTCCCCCTAGTCCTGTCACTACCTGAGATCCTCAAGAGTCCCTTTCCAGCTATTTTGTAGGCCCCCTTCAGATCCTGGAAGGCCACAAGAAAGTCACCTGGGAGCCTCCTCTTCTACAGACTGCACAGCCCCAACTCTTTCAGTCTGTCCTCATAGCAGAGCTGCTGCAGCCCTCTGAACATCCTTGTGGCCCTTCTCTGGACACACTCCAGCACCTCCACATTATTTTCAAGAGGAAAGCACTTTATGAGTCAAAAATGGGGGAGTGAAAGTTAGAATAAGACCTAGACAGGTCTCTAATTGTGTTGATATTAAGTATTCTAATATTAATCTCTCGAAACTGAACTTTAAACCAGAGACAGATAATGGCTTGGCATGAGCTCCCATCAACTTCATTACTTTCTGATTTCAAGTGGCATTTAACAGCATTTAGGAGAGCAAGTTTACAATGCTCAGCAGCTCAGGTTCAGAATATTTGGGTTGCTTAGTGTTTTTTCACAAACGTATCAACACCACCACATTTTTCACTCAATTGATGAATGTTCTTTTTTCTTCCCTAATCAGATCACCTTCCTTTTTTTTTTCAAAGAATATTGTTCCTCTGCAGTGAAAGGACCACTCCAGCAATCTTTTTTTGGTCTCCTTTATGCACTTGTCTTTCTTTTCCAAGACTATAAATCATCTCCAGTAAGAGTTTTAGGAGCTTGTAGGTACTCTTCAACAAAACTATGATCAGTCAAACTGGTAGTACTTGGAGGTCTCAAAACAAAATTCCAAAGGCAAAAGAACTTCTGCATTTGAAGACATGGTGGCATCAACCCAAGATTATCAAATGTTCCTTAAATCCATTTAGGATGATATCACTTAAAATCAGCTGTGGAACCGACTCACTCCGCTTTCAAACCTGCCCTCAGAACCACACTATTTTTGCATTTCACCTATTGAGGAATCTTAATGTCTACTTCACCTCTGGTTTTGCCCTGAAGGAGGCTCTTTCCATGACCAAACCACAGCTCAGATGCGCAGTTGAACCTTCATTTTCAGCCACCAGCATGTACCAGTGGCCTGTTAGGGACTCATGTTCAGATGACCCCGTATTTCATAGCAGGCTCCCCTTCATAAACTACATCCATCCAAACCTGCCTCTACAGTGTGGAGATCTCTGACGACTCTTCACTGCATAACACTGCATTGCAGTGTCTAAATATAGCACTCATCTTTTTCCTCAGCTACTGACATCCAGGAGTCAGTTTCACATCTCTAAATAAAATCAATTCTGTAAGGTCCCTGAGAGCATCTCCCCACTGGGAGGTTGGCCACTGCCCTGCCAACATGCTATTACACAGAGCCTTGATGTCCCTTCCCTTACTGCAGCCAGCTCCTGCAGCCTCCACCTCTGAACCAGTGCAGGGATGATATATTCATCTTCACAAAACAATGCATATTATTAATGTAGATTTTTTAAGGCATGTACTTGTATCTACAGATAGAACTGAAATATCATGAGTATTCACATACTAGCAAATGTACAGAGAGGGAGTTGCTTTTAGCGCTCTCCTCCCTCATTTCCTCTCTAGACTCTGCTCAGTGTTTTGGGATTTGCATTCACTAATTGAAATGTTTTGCAAAGTAGAAACACCTCCCAGATGGTTTTATTAGCCCCGATTATGCTGTACCAACAAATACAACTGACCATGTGTGACGGTTTGGGTGTTACCCACCCACACACACCTAAGAAAATCACCCAGAATAGACTCAGCGGAGCTGGAAACTAGAATGAAGCTTTCTGGTTACAGCTTAGCACAATATACAAGCAGGTGTTTACAACATCAACAGTTATAGACAGAAATAGACAAGGTAAAAAGGTAATACAGAAACACAACGGCCCTCCCAGAAACCTGACTTCCCAGGAGGGGCTCCCAACCACCCTCCCACCTCCCTTTCATCCTTCTACCTTATCCCAGACTTTGCCTTATGTGCAAGGTGAGTTTGGAGAATCACCCAGGGGGGATTTAGGGAGCAGAAGGATTAGTTTACATAGGTAAGAGTTTAGAGAGAGGAGGGAGGCAGACAAAGCCAGAGAGCAACTCTGTTACCTTTGTTTGTGTTCTTGTTTTTAATCCATCTCAGCAAACCTATGAGTGAAGTAGACATCACCATTGTTTCCTTTTCACAGCCTACAATCTAATTCTTCTCACTAGCACACTCTCTGACCCTGCTGACAACTCCATGCTCACAAACTCCTGGATGGTAGGTTTGATGAGTTCACTGCACTGGTGCAAAGATGTTCTCACTGACTTTTGTCTCTTTTACACTGTAACCCCATTAGTATCACTGAATGTCCCCTAGGACTCATACTGTAGGGTGTGCATTAATCTTATCCACCGTTTTCATGACTTAGAAATCCTTGATTATGTCTCCTTCAGCCTTGAGTTAAAGGGGAAGAATAACCTCCCTCATCCTACTAGCCACACTGTTCCTGATGCAGGCCAGGATGCCATTGGCTCTCTTGCCCACCTGGGCACACTGCTGCCTCATCTTCAGCTACTCTCTACCAGTACCCCCAGCTCCCTCTCTGCCTGACTGCTCTCAGCCACTCTGTCCCCAGCCTGTAGTGCTGCTTGGGGTTGTTGTGGCCAAAGTGTAGAACCCTGCTCTTGGCCTTGTTCAGTCTCATCCCATTGGCCTCTGCCCATCCAGTCTGTCTAGGTCCCTCTGCAGGACTCTCCTACCTTCCCACAGCTCCTCACCTGCTCCTCGCTTGGTGTCATCTGCAAACTTACTGATTCTGGATTCAATTCCCCTGTCCAGATCATCAGTAAAAATATTGAACAGGACTGGGCCCAGCACTGATTTATGTATTTGTGTATATATGCTTGTATATTGTGCTACGCTGTAAATATAGCTTCATTCCTTAACTTCCAGCCATCTGAGCCTAGTCTGGGTAATTTTCTGAAGGGGGGAGGTGAGTAACTCTCGTGCCATCACTGTCTGTTCCTAGAAAATTAAGAATAGAGGTGGGTTTGGTATTTTCTGTACCTAAAATTGTTTCAGTGGAGATTTACAAAAGACAGTCCTCCTTTGGTCACATCTCCAGGAGTAAATAATTGACTATGCTTTTCTTCCTCCAACAAGAGCGGCTTAGTTCTTGATGAAGATGTAACAATAGTTTGAGAAACTGGAATGTTAGATGGGACCCCATCAGCTCCAGATTTTTCACTGCCTCTTGCTGTCTCTTCAGTGGTAAGCTTTCTTGTCCTCTCTATGCTACACATTCTTTCACTCCTGCAGACACATCTTTTTCAACACTTTCCACTTGAAATTCTATTTCAGGATCTACTCCAGCACTTTTCACATCCCTTTTCACTCATCAAAGTTCTACTAGCATATCTTCCAACTTAACTGCAACATAAGCAGCAACCTTCTCATCCCTATCTTGTAAACCATTCACACCTAAGACTTTTTTATCAACTTCCTTGCTTATCTTCTCCTAACATTTTCATTTTCCTGATAAGCTTTTTGGCCTTAATTACTACCTCCTGACTTTCAATTTCCATGCTCTCCTTTAGAAGACAAACACTGATTTTCTTTTTTCCACACCTGCATTAATTTCAGCTGAAGAACATTTAAATTCTACTCCTGTATTGTCTAACTCAGTACTGAGTTTTCAGATGTGGAAATCTTGGATTGGATGACTCTGGGGGTCCTTTCCAACCATAGCAATTCATAGTGATTAGATGTTGTGCTGAGGGATTTGGTTTAGTCAAGGACTTGTCAGTGTGAAACTCATGATTGGACTCCATGGTCTTGAAGGTCTTTTCCAATCTAAGAGATTCTGTGATTCTGTGCAATCTCTATATCCAGTGATTTGACTTTGTGCTCTTGAAGAGCAAGAACACACATAGGTAGATTTTTTGTTACGCTGGTTTTGGGGTGGTTGTTTATTGGGGGTTTTTGGTCAGTATTTGAAGGACTGTTGTCAACAATTCTGCTGAAGACAGTAAATTCTAAAGTATGCAGTTTTGTCCTTCACCACCACCTTTAACTCTACCTGTGCATACAACTCTGTCTAGTTTTGCGGATAAATACCTCCTCCCTTCTCCAGCAAAGGGAAAATGAGAACTGTTCAGAGTCTCCTAATTCTGGAATCCCTCCTTTTTAAATTGTGATTTTGTTGACTACATAGGGAAGGTATTTTCAGGAATAGCAATTTCAATTTGTATTTTGGCAGAGCGAATGCTTACCTGATGCTTTTCCGGGATTCTCCCAGCATAAAGCTCTCTTTTGCTGTCTACTTTCCTCTTTGAGGATGTCATAGAATCATAGAATCAACCAGGTTGGAAGAGACCTCCAAGATCATCCAGTCCAATCTAGCACCCAGCCCTAGACAATCATGGCACTAAGTGCCTCAGCCAGGCTTTGCTTCACACCTCCAAGGATGGCGACTCCACCGCCTCTCCCTGTTCAGCCCATTCCGATGTCAATCACTCTCTCTGACAACAACTTCCTCCTAACATCCAGCCTACACTTCCCCCAACACAACTTGAGACTGTGTCCCCTTATTCTCTTGCTGCTTGCCTGAAAGAAGAGCCCAACCCTCACCTGGCTTCAACCTCCCTTCAGGTAGTTGTAGGCAGCAATGAGGTCAGCCTTGAGCCTCCTCTTCTCCAGGCTAAACAACTCCAGCTCCCTCAGCCTCTCCTTACAGGGCTGTGCTCCAGGTCCCTCACCACCTTCATCACCCTTCTCTGGACACCTTCCAGCATCTCAACATCTCTCTTGAATTGAGGGGCTCAGAACTGGACACAGCACTCAAGGTGTGGCCTGACCAGTGTTGAGCACAGGGGAAGAATAACCCACCTCATGTCCAGCCCTAATATAGGTGTTCTGAATTCTAGCATTTGAAAACATCCCTGGTGTTCCTTGATCTCAACTTCTTCAGCTTTTATCTCATGTCTCCTTTTAATTTTATTTCTTTCTCTTCAGTGTTGTCAACAGCTCTCTCTTCTGCAGGATCTAACATATCAAATTTGTTTTGATGCTGGAACTCACACAGAAATGTCAGCAGTTTCTGGTATCATTTTTAGCTAGTCCAGCTTTGTTTCTCATTTTGGAGAGACATCAAACTCTGGTCCTTTTCCTTTTGTTTTTTGTTGTTTTTTTTTTTTTTGGGGGGGGGGGGGTGTTGTGTTTTGTTTTGGTTGTTATTTATTTGTTCATTTGTTGTTGTTGTTAGCAGAGAGATTCCAAACTTTGGCTCCTGAAATTTGGGAAAGTTGAAGACCTTCCTGTTTCTTCTTTCTTCCATCCACCCAATATGATTCTTTGACAGCTATTTGAGGGTTACTCAATTCAAATGAAGCTTCTCCTTTGAGCAATGCAATACTTGGGTTTCTAAGTGTATCTTTATCAGCAGAACTTGATACTTCTTTTCTTTAGGAAGTTTCAGATTCCACATTAGAACCGATGTCACTTTCTGACAGCTTTCCCTTACAGCAAGAAATTCTAAATTTTGGGTTACAGGTTTCATGTATTTTAACTGTATTTAGAATCATAGAATCAACCAGGTTGGAAGAGACCTCCAAGATCATCCAGGCCAACCTAGCACCCAGCCCTATCCAGTCAACTAGACCATGGCACCAAGTGCCTCATCCAGGCTTTGCTTCAACACCTCCAGGGACGGTGCCTCCACCACCTCCCTGTACATTCAGTACCATCCACAGATATTTCAGGATGTGATGTTTTTTTTCCTGGCTTCAGATGTTTTTGCCCTGAAGAACCACTCTCATTTAAAAAGTCAAAATCTGCCCACCTGCTTGCATATTGTGCTAAGCTGTAAATACAAAGCTTCATTCAATTTCCAGCTCAGCTGAGTCTAGTTTGGGTGATTTTCTCAAGGTGGGGGGGCAGGTAACACCCAAACCATCACATAGGCTTTGACTCCATTGAAATGAAGTGATGGTGGCTGAGGCCACGTGAGATCAGCTATTGCCATAAAAAGAACAACTTAGCTTGGGATAAATCCTCTCTGACATGAATAGTGCAAGGAGCTGCAGCAGGCACTGACCCTCCACCTTCACTCACTGGAGCTCTTAGAAGATTCCCAAAGGAAGATGCCCCTCACTGTTCAGACTGACTCCATTACGTTACCCTCCTGTCCACATGGTCTACTCAATACTGGTCAGGCCACATCTTGAGTACTGTGTCCAGTTCTGGGCTCCTCAATTCAAGAGAGATGTTAGAAGTGTTGGAACATGTCCAAAGAAGGGTGACAAAGCTGGTGAGGGGCCTGGAGCACAGCCCTGTGAGGAGAGGCTGAGAGAGCTGGGGGTGTGCAGCCTGCAGAAGAGGAGGCTCAGGGCAGAGCTCATTGCTGTCTGCAACTACCTGAAGGGAGGCTGTAGCCAGGTGGGGTTGGTCTCTTCTTCCAGGCAAGCAGCAATAGAACAAGGGGACACAGTCTCAAGTTGTGTTGGGGGAGGAGTAGGCTGGATGTTAGGAGGAAGTTGTTGTCAGAGAGAGTGATTGGCATTGGAATGGGCTGCCCAGGGAGGCGGAGGAGTCACTGTTCCTGGAGGTGTTGAAGCAAAGCCTGGCTGAGGCACTTAGTGCCATGGTCTAGTTGACTGGCTAGGGCTGGGGGATAGGTTGGCCTGGATGATCTTGGAGGTCTCTTCCAACTTGGTTGATTCTATGATACTATGGTGTCTGCTGCTTGTTTTGCTTTCCTTTCCAGTGTGTCAGATGTTCTATGTAGTGCTTCTTTCACAGACCTGTATGGATCCTGGTGCTGCATCATCTGTTATAACTATGTGAATTCCTCTATCTTCTCCTTTGTCTGTTTATTTCTGTTTCTGTGGTGTTTGTTTTGCTGGGCTTTCTTTCAGATCACCTGTTTCTAAACTGGGCTTTGATATCTGTGTTGTTCTAGCTGGCACTTCTGGTGCAGTAAACTTTGATGTCAATTCCTCATCTTTGTTTTTTAATGCTTATTTCAACTCCAGGGTGGTTTTTTTTCATGACTTGGAACAACATTTTTCATTCCTTTCAAGTCTCCTGTTAAAATTTCAGAATGCCACTTGGACTGCTGTGGCATTTACTTTTCAGTTCAGTACTTGAAGGCTAATTACAACACTGATCCCTGGTGGCTGGCACTAATTTTGCGACTGGAAAAGAAAGAAGAAAGAATTACCTGGTGGGATTCTTGGGTTGCTTCACACCTGCTTCTATTGCTTTACTCTAGTATCTTCTCTGATGATCTGGACCAGGGAATTGAGTCTAGCATCAGTAAGTTTGCAGATGACACCAAGCAAGGAGAAGGTGTTGATATGTTGGAGGGTAGGAGAGCCCTGCAGAGGGACCTGGCCAGGCTGGATGGGTGGGCAGAGGCCAATGAGATGAGATTTAACAATGTAATATAAAGGAAGGGTCTGTCTCCAAGAATCATAGAATCAACCAGCTTGGAAGAGACCTCCGAGCTCATCCAGTCCATCCTAGCACCCAACCCTAGCCAACCAACTAGACCATGGCATTAAGTGCCTCATCCAGTCTTTTTTTGAAGACCTCCAGGCATGGCAACTCCACCACCTCCCTGTGCAGCCCATTCCAATGGCAAATCACTCTCTCCCAACACCAATCACTCTCAAATTTCTCTCAAATCTCTCAACTATTACCACTCAAAGTAGTAATTTTAAGACCAAAATTAATAATATAATTGTCATTGCTGGCTTTTGACATGGTAAATAATTGCCATGTGCAGGTCAGCAGTTTTCATAGGTCCCTTCACATGCTTAATTTTATGCACATATCTGATTTTATATGAGGATGTGCATTGCTAAAGAATGTGCTTCAAGTGATTTGATGAAGCTTTGGAACAGACAAGAAAATAATGAAGTCTGTGTTCCAACTGACTTGATGAAGCTTTGGGACAGGAAGAGAGTGATGTCTGTGCTTCAAGTGACTTGAAGCTTTGGAACAGACAGGAAGAGTGATGTCTGTGCTTCAAGTGACTTGAAGCTTTGGAACAGACAGGAAGAGAGTGATGTCTGTGCTTCAAGTGACTTGATGAAGCTTTGGAACAGACAGGAAGAGAGTGATGTCTGTGCTTCAAGTGACTTGATGCTTTGGAACAGACAGGAAGAGAGTGATGTCTGTGCTTCAAGTGACTTGATGAAGCTTTGGAACAGACAGGAAGAGAGTGATGTCTGTGCTTCAAGTGACTTGATGAAGCTTTGGAACAGACAGGAAAAGAGTGATGTCTGTGTTTCAAGTGACTTGATGAAGCTTTGGAATAGAGAAGAAAAGAGTGAAGTCAGTTGTCATGTAGCCAAGAGTAAGCTCTACCTCATGAGCTACACACTGAAAGATAAGTCCTTTGACACTTCTGTGCTCAGTAACTGCACTGTGTGACATAAAGATGACAAGTAGATAAATATTATAAAGATATAGAACATTATGAGAACCTCTGTCCTGCATAAGGAAGAGGAGTGAGGAGGAAAAAACAATGTAGGTGAAGTTTGGTGAGAGATTATTTCAAGCAATTGTAAACCATTAAGAATGGAGCATGACCACTCTGAGTGCACAGCCTGTGACAAGCACTGCAGGAAGTTCTCAGTCTGTGTGCTCAGAATGATGCAGTGACAGCTAATGCTCAAGTGTATAAAACTATCATTCACTAAAGGGAAAAAAAAAAGAAAGGAACTGCTGGGAGGAATCAATTCCACACACTCTTTGGTGAACAGAGCCCCCAGGATCACAGAGTTTCTTAGATTGGAAAAGACCTTCAAGCTCATCGAGTCCAATCATTAGTTCCACACTGACAAGTCCTCAACTAAACCAAATCCCTCAGCACAACATCTAATCACTGTGAATGGCTATGGGTGGAAAACACCACCAGGATCAGCCAGTCCAACCTTCATCCCAGCATCTTTCATCACTAGACCATAGCCTCAAGCACCACATCCACTCTCCTTTTAAACACCTAAGCAGAGTGGATGGAAATGAGAAAACAAAAGTATCAATCTCTGCTTAGTTCCTGCAAGTCATGGTGGCATTTATTTGTCATTCTTGGAGAATGGAATGCAAAGGGGTCTGCTGTTTCAGTCAGTTTAGCCCTCAGCAATGCAAGCCAGCAAACAGCCTCATCTTCCAGCCAGCCAAGAACTTGCAATTTCAATGGACTTGCATAGAATGTTCCTCACTGAACTGCTTTTTGAAGATAGACAAGGATATAATGTTTTCAAGCTTAAGCCAATTTTTCTGGCTGAGGCAAGCACCAGGAGTAGTGTTAAAAGCCAAAATATGTTTTGAGCTTTTTTTCAGAGTGCCTGATATTCAGAATGATGGTGTCTTTGGAGAGAGCCACAGATGATTCCCAGGTTTTACTGGGAAATTTGGTTAAAAGCAGGTGTTTGCTTGACTTAGAACGACTCCTGAGGATTTGTTCATCTGGGATCCAGCTTCACCTCTTCCTTTCCTTTAAGAAGTTGTACTCTGAATCTCATTGCTTCTGACAGTGTACAATCTGCTTCAGACTTCTTGTACTGGTGACTAGATGAGGCACTTAGTGCCATGGTCTAGTTGATTGGCTAGGGCTGGGTGTTAGGTTGGAGTGAATGATCTTGGAGGTCTCTTCCAACCTGGTTGATTCTGTGATTCTGTGCTGTGCCACAGAGAATTAAGTACATTAAGAATTGTTCTTTCCTCTTCTAAATGCAGAACCCCATAGGAAATGTTGGGGTTTACTCTTCTTAGTATCCAAATCTTACAGTCTGTTCTCCTATTTACAAATAGCAGCTTCATCCATCTCTGCTGCAGGCTCTAAGGATTCAGATTGCTATGAAAGTTCAGGTTGCAGTTTGCAGTGACTTATCTGAACTTGAGGTCTGAAATGAAGAAAGAAGCAACCTGGTTTTGCTGCACCATTTGCCCTAATGAGATTAGCAGTTGGAGAGCAAATTAGCAAAGCCAAGTAGTTTGTCATAAGCAGGTATGTGCTAAGCAAGTATGCAGACTGAACAGGACACTGAAAAATCAATGCTTTCTGATTAGTTACTTAGCTAATGCAGAGGACTTCCAGTTGGTCAGAAGAATATTTCATTTATCTATCTGTCATGAGATTATTATGGAGCAAAGCTGGAGGTAGGGAGATTCAGATTGGATGTGAGGAGGAAGTTGTTGAGCATGAGAGTGGTGAGAGGCTGGAATGGGTTGCCCAGGGAGGTGGTTGAGGCCCCATGGCTGGAGGTGTTTAAGGCCAGGCTGGATGAGGCTGTGGCCAGCCTGATCTAGGGTAGGATGTCCCTGGGCATAGCAGGGGAGTTGGAACTAGCTAATCCTTGTGGTCCCTTCCAACTCCGACTGATTCTATGATTCTATTGTCAAACAACCTAACTCCCCTCCCCCCCCCAAAAAAAAACAAAACCAAAAAAAACCCCACAAACTCCCAGCCTATCCAGAAACAATGAAAGAATGTTTTTGAGCAAGATTAGAAACCCAAATATTCCCTTAATGTGGAAGATGAGCATAGACAGAAAGACTGGAGAGATAAATTCTGAAGTTCTTGAAATATAGATTTACAATAAAAATAAATATCTATTTGAATCTTATTCCCTGTGCAGAACAAGGAACTTTTTCTTATGTCTTTGTCAGAGAAATTGCTTCTTCATTGTGTCCATACTGTCTGGTCGTGTCAGGACTTCTTACACTAGCAAAGCCTGCCTTACTGTGTGACTCCCTCTCCTGTAGTGAATGAAATGCATGCAGTGACACAAGACAAATTGCCTGGTATTGAAGTGAACATGGACAAATACTATCAGACCTTAACAAATCAGAAAAATAGAGCTCCAGCCCCAGCACAGTTATGCCATGTCTGTGCCTGACCATGGCCCTGCTGATCTTCTACCCGTATCCCCTCACAGGCTGATGCCCTTTCCTTAGCCCATCATTTCTGTTCCACCAAGGTGTCCAATACCCAGGCTGAGGCTGTCCTATTCCCTGTCTGGGGTGGTGGCATGAGTCTTGGCTGCAATACAGGATCACAGGATGTCAGGTTGGAAAGGACCCAAAGAAATCGAGTCCAACCTCTCTGCCAGCGCAGGACCATACAATCTAGCTCAGGTCACAGAGGAATGCATCCAGATGGCCTTTGAAAGTCTTCAGAGAAGGAGACTCTCTGGGGAGCCTGTTCCAGTGTTCTGGGACCCTTACAGTAAAGAAGTTCCCCCTTGTGTTGAGGTAGAACTTCTTGTGCTGCAACTTACGCCCAATGCTCCTTGTCCTATCCTAGGGAGCAGGTGAGAAGAGCCTGTCCCTTGGCTCCTGACACCCAGCCCTCAGATGTAATTACAGACATTTACAGAATCACAGAATTTCTTAGATTGGAAAAGACCTTCAAGCTCATCAAGTCCAATCATTAATTTCACACTGACAAGTCCTTGACTAAACCAAATCCCTCAGCACAACATCTAATCACTATGAATCGCTATGGTTGAAAAGGACCACCAGGATCAGCCAGTCCAACCTTCACCACAGCATCTTTAATCACCAGACCATAGCCTCAAGTGCCACATCCACTCTTTTTTTAGAGATATACTCTGTGTCCTGTCATCCCAGGGAGCCTCCAACCCTCACTGTGCCCTGACAACTGCAACATTAAACTGTAATTTAGTTTAAATGGCCAGAAGCGTGCATGAGGCTGTGGCCAACCTGATCTAGGGTAGTGTGTCCCTGCCCATGGCAGGGGGGTTAGAACTGGATGATCCATGTGGTCCCTTCTAACCCTTACTGATTCTATGATTGTAAGTGTTGTTCAGTTCTGAAACCATGCATGTGTTTCTATTCCCCACAATGAAGGCTAAACTGAAAGTTTCCACACAATCATTTACATTGGTTTGGGGGTTTTTAGTCCTTTTTTACAAGGGTAACTACACAGAACTGCCTCAAGCTCCCTCTGCCCCATCGAGAATTAAAAATGATTTATCAGTTACTAAAGCTTGGCCATAAATATGCTCATTTCAGACCACCTTTACTTTGACAACAAATGTAGTGTAACCTTAGAAAACCTGTATTTGTCCCACCACATCTTGTCCTTTGCACAATATTCTCTACAGAAATCTGTCACAAAGGACCTGTCCTACAATCTGCAAGTTACACTTCTGCAAAAGTCAGCAGAGCAAATGATAACAAAAAACTTGGCAGCTGCTTGATTTATAAATAACATTGCTGCCAAGTGCTTCCCTGCTGCATAAAGCAGGTTGGCACTTCTCACTTCAGGTCCTTCTGCTTTGCCCCTGTGATGGTTTCGGTGTTAGTCACCCCCTACTCTTGTGAAAATCACCCAGACCAGACTCATCCAAGCTGGAAATCATAGAATCACAGAATCAAGCAGGTTGGAAGAGACCTCCAAGATCATCCAGCCCAATCTAGCACCCAGCCCTACACAGTCAACTAGACTATGGCATTAAGTGCCTCAGCCAGGCTCTGCTTCAACACCTCCAGGGACAGTGACTCCACCACCTCCCTGGGCAGCCCATTCCAATGCCAATCACTCTCTCTGCCAATAACTTCCTCCTAACATCCAGCCTAGACCTCCCCCAACACAACTTGAGACTGTGTCTCCCCTTGTTCTATTGCTGCTTGCCTGGCAGAAGAGACCAACCCCACCTGCCTACAGCCTCCCTTCAGGTAACTGTAGACAGCAATGAGGTCAGCCCTGAGCCTCCTCTTCTGCAGGCTGCACACCCCCAGCTCCCTCAGCCTCTCCTCACAGGGCTGTGCTCCAGGCCCCTCACCAGTTTTGCTGCCCTTCTCTGGACACATTCCAATATCTCAACATCTCTCTTGAATTGAGGAGCCCAGAACTGGACACAGTACTCAAGGTGTGGCCTGAGCAGTGCTGAGTACAAGGGCAGAATAACCTCCCTTGTCCTGCTGGCCACTCTGTTCCTGATCCAGGCCAGGATGCCATTGGCTCTGCTGCCCACCTGGGCACACTGCTGCCTCATCTTCAGCTACTCTCTACCAGTACCCCCAGGTCCTTTTCTTCCTGGCTGCTCTCCAGCCACTCTGTCCCCAGCCTGTAGCACTGCTTGGGGTTGTTGTGGCCAAATCAAAATGAAGCTTAATGTTTAGAGCTTAGCACAATATACAAGCAGATATTTACAATCTTTACAGCTATAGACAGACATAGACAAGTTAAAAAGTAATACAGAAACACAACACCCATCCCAGAAACCAGAGTACCCAGGAGGGGTTCCCAGTCACCCTTCCACTTCCTTTCCATCTCTCTACCTTATCCCAGACTTTGACTTACGTTTAAGGTGAATTTGCAGAATCATCTTGGGGGGTTAGGAAGCAGAAGAATTACTTAACAGACAGCAGGTTAGGGAGAGAAGAGAGGCAGCCAGAGCCAGAGAGAACAACTCTGTAATCTATATAAATATTCTTGTTTTTATCCATCTCAGCAAGCCTTTGAGTGCAGCAGACATCATGGTTTCCTTTTCACAGCCTGTAATCCCTCTCACTAAAAGATCCCAGCTAGGCTCAAACTAGCACAGTCCCACAGATTGTCAAGCATTTGGTGAGCATAAGATGGGATCTTATCCGTTCAGAGGTGCAGATGCCTTTTTCACCTGCAGAGAAGGATGTGAATTGGAGAACTCCCCACAGAGGGAACTGCCAGACCAAAACCAGACATTGAGTGAAATCTGGGGTTTCAAATTCCACAAGAAATAGAAGGGTGCTTGCACCCTTGCTCAGCACACAAAACCAGGGAAAGAAGACACTGAGTTATCTAACTTATGTTTCTCGCTGCTGCCTCTATCACAGCATCCAAAAGTTTTCCAAGTACTAAGAACTAGGCAGTCCAACTGCTCCACAATTTGTATGGGCCCCTTGTCTCTTTTCTTCACCCCTGGCAAAGCTTTCACGCTTTGGAAGGATGCTTGACAGCTCTGCCATTCAAGCAGAACAGCTTTAAGTCAAAGAGTTTGCAACTCCTCTCATGCTTATTATATCACTGCCTCATCTGCTCTCTTGCTGAAGATGTTTTCACAAGCAAATTCAGGAGTGCTTGTTGTGGAGAGCCTGTCAGCCCGAACAGAGGCTTCTCTATGGCCCTACATGCCTGGACATGTTTTTTGGCCAGGACCCCTGGTAGTAAACAGGGTTGTGTAACAAACACACACCCAGCTCATGTATCCCTGGGGTCTGCCCATGTGATCCCCATATTTGGGAGAGTCCAGGCAAACTGCTCCTGCCTATTAAGGTAGGGTTTAGCTTGCTGCCAACCTAATTGGTCACTCGGTGGCCAAAGGGCCATTAATCTCGGCCCACAGTCTATAAAGAGGAGTGCACAGGTGCCCCACGTGTTCAGACTCAAGCTCAGCTCAGTTCAGACCTGTTCAGACTCAGCTCTGACCCTGCCTGCAAGGCAGCTCAGCTCTCTGACCCACCTGCAAGGATCAGCTATAGTTCTGACCTGCACCCGGAGCGCTCAGCCGCTCATACCCACACGCTCAGAAGCCATAGCATTGCTCCAATGCTCACTGAGGATCAAACCTCAGGCTTTGATTCAATTTGCAGCTAACCTGTCTGCATACTTTAGATGCAGAAGCTCATTCAAGCCTGCACCCATTTATATATACATGGAGCCGGTAGCCTCCTAACCTAGACCAGCATCAGCTGCGCCTATCTGCAAGCTATATCATTTATCTACGGAACTCAGACTCCCAGCTTCTTGCCTGGTGAAAGCCATAGCAGCTAAGAGAACCAGGACTGCAGACCTTTGGACTGTCTGCACGCACACACACGGCCTGCTAGCCGTGAAGGACCGTGCCAGAAACTGCATGGACAGCATTCTTCTCCTGCTCCTGTGATCCTGCCAGCTGATTGCCCCTGGATGCAGTATCCAGAAGGAATCAGCAGCATCGAGGCAGAGATCACCTCACACCAGGAGAAAAGGTTAGAGAAACCTGTTTACCCCAGAGACTGGGAAGATTTATCATTTCCCTCTCAAGCCAGGAAGATTCCAACCCCACAGAGTCCACAGGCAGAGCCCCTGGAAGTCTGGACACTGGGCACAGGCTGTGACACAATCCCGGGAGGGTGATTAATAATTGACAGCAACACTTACAAGTAAAGATTTAATTCCTCTGTAATATAAGTTATCCCTGCCTTAGAGCAGACAGAGTTCCAGCCCACCCTGCTGGGCTATTAGCAATAAGCTCCCAAGCGACATTAAGCCAAAGGGAAATCTCCCTCTGTGAATAGTTAAATGTTTACTAGTTATTAACCAGATCCCTGTATATATTATATTTCTAAATTGTTTTCATAACTTTGCACAAAAGAACTAAACAGTGGTTGGGGGTGGCAAGAGTTTGTAAATATTAATTTTAATAAATTATATTTTTATACAAAATTAATACTGCCTTGAATTAATTTCTCACCTCCACCAAATAGGCATAGGCATAGAGAACCCCTCTGCAACAGTGCTCCAGGCTCTAGCTCTTTTCCTCCTCTTTGAATCTGTGCTGGTTTGAGGCTAATTGGAATATTTTGCTGAGAGAAATTAAATCCTTAGCTGTGAGAAGAAAGAAAAGAAAACAAAATGGACCCTATATCACCCATTCTCCTGCTGAGAAACACAACTACTCAAAATAGAGACAAGACACTCACTTGCTCACACGCTGCTCAGCTCTCACTTCAGGCTGTGCCTTCTTTCTAGCGGTCTGGTCTCTGCAGCTGCCTCTGCCTTAATGTCATTGAAGGTAGCAAAGCACTTTAGCAGGCTTCATTTCTGCTAGAGTCGTGGCTCACATTATCACAAAAACCAAAACAATATTTCCAGCAGTTACAAGGCCCCTGAGAAGATTCCTCCCTAGGAAGGGTAAAAGATAAACATTGGCCATGTTTTCGAGCAAAAGGCCTTGATTCCCATGGCACCACTGGACACCTGTTGGGGGCCGACCTCTGGGTGGTCTTACAGGTTGTTTATGGTAAGAATAGTCCAATTGTATAGACTGATTATAACTTTGTACCAATCTGTCCAAATAACGTAATATTGCCTGAACTGGTTGAGCACACCCCTCCTAAACATTATAAATTGGTGTGTCTACCTTAATCAGGAGCTGCTGCTCTTCCTATACTCTTGCACCTCGAAGCTCTCTCGCTTTCAACCCTGCTGAACGACACACTGCCTGCACAACCTGCTCGGCACGAAACCAGCAACCGACCGATCTTTGGAGGCCAGGGCCTGCCTCAGCCCAAACCTGCAGAAGGCTTGGACAATGCCCTGAACCCGATAATACATTAAGGCCTGTAGAATTGCTTTGGACAGTGAGTAACCAACAAACTTTTACTTAAAGACTGAGCAACTTATCAAGACTCAAAAGAACTCTCTTAAAACCACAGACTCTCTTTATTTTAGTCATTTCTGCATTTTAATCTGTGACCGCGGATCAAAGAACTTACATGGGATAGTTTTAGATAAGTTTGGGGAAGGGG
Source organism: Pogoniulus pusillus (assembly GCF_015220805.1). Taxonomy (NCBI): domain Eukaryota; kingdom Metazoa; phylum Chordata; class Aves; order Piciformes; family Lybiidae; genus Pogoniulus; species Pogoniulus pusillus. Next base: position 5,819,243 of record NC_087264.1, on the reverse strand, counting down.
ATTTTTCATATTTTAGCAATAAATCATTTAATCTTTACAAATCAGATTCACGTGTTTTTCCCCATAAAATCCCCTAAACTGCATTCCGTAACACTTAACTCTAACCTGATCTAACTCTTTTTCTTCTAACCCCCTTGTCATTTCTATTGCATCAGGAATGGTGTGGCCAGCAGGAGCAGGGAGGTCATTCTGACCCTGTACTCTGCACTGGTTAGACCACACCTTGAGTACTGTGTTCAGTTCTGGGCCCCCCAGTTTAGGAGGGACATTGAGATGCTTGAGCGTGTCCAGAGAAGGGCAACGAGGCTGGGGAGAGGCCTTGAGCACAGCCCTACGAGGAGAGGCTGAGGGAGCTGGGATTGGTTAGCCTGGAGAAGAGGAGGCTCAGGGGTGACCTTATTGCTGTCTACAACTACCTGAGGGGTGGTTGTGGCCAGGAGGAGGTTGCTCTCTTCTCTCAGGTGGCCAGCACCAGAACAAGAGGACACAGCCTCAGGCTGCGCCAGGGGAGATTTAGGCTGGAGGTGAGGAGAAAGTTCTTCACTGAGAGAGTCATTGGACACTGGAATGGGTTGCCCGGGGAGGTGGTGGAGTCGCTGTCCCTGGGGCACTTCAAGACAAGGTTGGACGTGGCACTCGGTGCCATGGTCTAGCCTTGAGCTCTGTGGTAAAGGGTTGAACTTGATGATCTGTGAGGTCTCTTCCAACCCTGAGGATACTGTGTGATACTGTGTGATTTCACTTCAGATCTCCAGAGTTGTCATGTGAGATATAGGTGGGTTGATCTGGTTATTTCTGAAGGGAGGGAAAGAGGGGATCGGGTCAGGAGCCCTCCTGGGGACTCTGTTTCTGGGAGGGGTATTATGTTTCTGTATTACTTAAAACTTGTATATAACTGAATATATATCCGTGTATATCTGTTTGTATATTGTGGTAAGCTGTAAATATAGCTTCATTCTTTAACTTCCAGCCATTTGAGTCTAGTCTGGGTGATTTTCTTAAGTGTGGGGGGCAGGTAACTCCCAACCTAGCACAGAATCCTGTCTCAGAAAGCATTGTCTCTGCACAGTCACACTGAAATGGGATCATTCCCCAAAGAGGTCTCATCTTGAGCATGCCTGCCCTCCACAACCTCATTTCTCTGTTATTGTCAGTGCCAGATGGTTGTTTGGTTGTTTTTTTTTTCCTGCATAGAAGAGTTTTCTTTTTACTTTCCTGCTTTAAAGAGGTAAAGACAGGAGTGCTGCCTTGTAAAGTGCCGAGAGAAAAGTCCTGGGATTTGCTTGGTGATGGGAAAGAGAATGAAACAAAGGAGTCACAGGGTACTGAATTCTGAAAAGGGAAAAAAAAATGCTCATAAGCTTAATAGAAATGTCATGGGAATTAATGGATTTGCACAATGCTAGACCAGCTAAGAACAGAAACACTTCAACGCTTCGCTTGTCTGGAGAGGCTCAGCCTATCCAGCTTTTTGCATTTTCCCCATCTCAGCTTTGTCACTGCTCAAGCTTCAGTGCCAGGGAAAACAGATGCCAACACCACGCGCAGACTGACACTACAAAGTCAGGATCAGACCAACACTTCTTCAGGCTAAAAAACTGTTCCCCTTGCCACTTTCCAAGAGATGGAGAATTCTGAATCAAGGCTAAAGTGTGTGTGCTTTAAAAGGTATTTTCTACTATCAGGTGGAAAGGGAGGGAACATCAGCAATTCAAGTGCAATTCAGCACTTCATTAGTGAAAAATGCAATGAGCATCTTCAATACAGATTAGTCAGAACGACTGTATTGGCTGTTGTATAAACTACATCAGGCAGCAACTTCGTAGCTCCAGCCCAAGATTCAATTGCCTGCCTGTATTCATTTACGGCTGTGAAAGAATTGGCCCTTCTTTCCTGGAAAACTGCACGACTCTGTATGCTAATGCCATGCAAGACCAAGAGGGGAAAGACACACAGAAGTGAAGTTGCCAAGTCCAAGGTCATACATCTGGGTCGAGGCAATCCCAAGCACGAATCCAGGCTGGGCAGTGAGTGGCTGGAAAGCAGCCCTGAGAGAGGGATTTGGGGGTGCTGGTGGACAAGAAGCTCAACGTGAGCCTTCAGTGTGCACTTGCAGCCCAGAAAGCCAACCAGATCCTGGGCTGCATCAGGAGAAGTGTGGCCATCAGGGCAAGGGAGGTGATTCTGCCTCTACTCTGCTCCACTGAGACTCCACCTGGAGTACTGCTTCCATTTCTGGAGCCACTATTACAAGAGGGATGTGGAGATGCTGAAGCATGCCTAGAGAAGGGCCATGAGGATGCTCAGAGGGCTGGAACAGCTCTGCTGTGAGCACAGACTGAAAGAGTTGGGGCTGTGAGTCTGGAGAAGAGGAGGTTCCTAGGTGACCTTCTTGTGGCCTTACAGTATCTGAAAGGGGCCAACAAAAAAGCTGGGGAGGGACTTTTTAGGCTCTCAGGTAGTGACAGGACTAGGGGGAATGGAGCAAAGCTGGAGGTGGGGAGATTCAGATTGGCCATGAGGAGGAAGTTGTTGAGCATGAGAGTGATGAGAGCCTGGACTGGGTTGCCCAGGGAAGTGGTTGAGGCTTCATCCCTGTAGGTATTTAAGGCCAGGCTGGCTGAGGCTGTGGCCTGCCTGATCTAGGCTAGGGTGCCCTTGCCCATGGCAGGAGGGTTGGAACTAGGTGATCCTTGTAGTCCCTTCCAACCCAAACTGATCGGGTCTGAACCTATCCATCTCCAGCTTTGCTCCATCCCCCCCAGTCCTGTCACTCCCGGAGCCTAAGAAGTCCCTCCCCAGCTTTTTTGCAGGCTCCCTTCAGATACTGAAGTTGAAGATCTCCCTGCTCACCACAGTGCAGTTGAATTAGATGACCTCTAAATGTCCCTTTCAACCAAAACCGTTCTGCAATTCTATGATTTTCCAAGACTTAAGAACTACTTCTCCCCTGCAAATACCCCACACTTTATAAAGCCCCTCTTTTTTTCTGAGGTGCAGATCTGCTACATCACAAAACTCCCTGGTGGGGGGTTATGTCTCATTCAGGAGACATTGCTTCTCAAAATGAAGCCACGCAGCTACTAATGCACCACAAGTGCAGCAGACTGTACAATTTGAAACTGAAATGCCTGGCAAGGTCTCACCAGCAAACACCTGCCTTAGAGACACAAGGCCCTGGGCTCATGTGAGCACATCCATCTGTGTTAGTTCTAGGCTGAGCTCTCTTCTCTTTTAAACATATTATTACTGAATTTCATCTAGGAAGTGCTGTCTGGAAGCCTTTTTTTTTTTGTGTTTGTATGATACTGGTGAGCCTAGATTTTGACAAAGGAAGATTAATGCCCATTGCAGCCACACAGAGGTTTCAAGTGTGATTGTGTCTCCACGTATTAGGGGCAGTGCAGAGAAAGAGAAGTCCTTGCCATTAAGAAAGTACAATCACAAAGGCTCCCTTCTATCACACAGTATCATCAAGGTTGGAAGAGACCTCACAGATCATCAAGTCCAACCCTTTACCACAATTCTCAAGGCTAGACCATGGCACCAAGTGCCACATCCAATCTTGCCTTGAACAGCTCCAGGGACGGCGACTCCACCACCTCCCCGAGCAGCCCGTTCCAGTAGCCAATCACTCTCTCACCTTCTCTGAAGGTTGAAGATTGATGTTCTCACTTGGATGCACTAATGTGTATTAGAGAATTACTCAAGGAAGCACAGGAAGACTAGCAGAATCAAGAACAAGATTCAGGTCTCTATTAAATATAAAGGTTTTTTACCATTTCTTATAAAGAAAGATTTAGACACGGGATGGCAGAAATCATAGGAAAACTCCCAAATTAACAGTTTCATCCTAAATAACTAAGCCCCTTTACTCCGCTGAAGGTTCTCATTCCAGAACATTTACCCCACTTAAATGATTTGAGAAGTGCAAGGTAACAAAGCTGAATCCCACCTTATAAAGGAAAGGAAAAAACAGATGACAGGATGTTAGGGGTTGGAAGGGACCCAAGGAGATCATTGAGTCCAACCCCACTGCCACAGCAGGACCACACAAGCTAGCACAGATTACAGAAGAACACATCCAGACAGGCTTTGAAAGTCTCCAGAGAAGGACACTCCACAACCTCTCTGGGCAGCCTGTGCCAGTGCTCTGTGACCCTTACACTAAAGAAGTTCCCCCTTCTGTTGAGCTGGAACCTCTTGTACTGCAATTTGCACCCATTGCTCCTTGTCCTATCCCAGGGAGCAAGTGAGCAGAGCCTGTCCCCATCCCCCATCCTGACCAGCCCTCAGATATCTATAAACATTTATCAAATCTCCTCTAAGTCTTCTCTTCTCCAGACTAAACAGCCCCAGGTCCCTCAGTCTCTCCTCATAAGCCATGTCCTCCAGTCCTCTAATCATCCTTATACTCTCCGCTGGACCCTCTCCAGTAGATCCCTGTCCCTTTTAAACTGGGGAGCCCAAAACTGAACACAGTCTCATCAGGGCAGAGTAGAGGGGGAGGAGAATCTCCTTTGATCTACTGGTCACACTCATAAATACCTTGATATAAATACATTTTTGATCCCTTACCATACCCCTGCAAAAATAATAAGGCTAGGGAGGATGGGGAAAATAAAAACCTAACTGCCTGAGCCATCCTCAACTGATTTTGTTTGAAGAGTGAGGTCTCTTCCAATCCTAATAATACTGTGATAGGTTGAATAACAGAGGCTCCACCTCCTATTCCAGTTTTGGGTTTTTTTGCTATTCTTAGAGCCAAAATTCTTATGCTAATTTAAACCTCCCTTGTTTTAATTTAAATTCATTATTACTGGTTGTACCCACCATGTACTTGAATAGATTTTCCCCGTGCTCTGAAGCCACTTACACACTTAGCACAATTGAGGACTGTTTTCCTTCTCTATCAGTTTTCTCTGGTTTTAAGATACCCCATTCTTTCCATCTTACTAGGTAAAAAGTCCACTCTCTAGGTCCATCATCACCACCACACTTCCTATCTAGACTGTATCTCGCTGCTGACATCCCTCTTGAATGTCTGTGCCCCTCGGGTTTGTAATGTTTCCCTGTTTCTTACCTGGTTTGCCTCCTTTGCATTTGTGCAGCTGCAGGGTGCTGATCCGAGCCTTTAACCTGGAGTCTGTCCTTCCCACTCTGTCTGCTCTGCTGATGTACATACCCCACAGGGCACTGGCACTATGCTGGTAGCACCTGCATTTCCCATCATACCAACACACCTCACTGGTTCTATGTTCATTAATGACCCACACCCGGGCACCTACAGCAGTGCTATGACTCCTTCACATGCTGAGAGTGGCAAGCAAAGTTCCATGACCCCTTCAGTCCCTGTGCCAGCTCAGACAGCTGACATCCCAATGGCAGGAGATGTGAATGTTTCAGAGTCTAGATTGCTGCTTTAGGTAAAACTGGTTTTAACTTCAAAACGTTGTCATGCCTGGCAGATGCTGCTAACTGTCAGCACTTCGGCAGGGGCATCACTTGGCTTTCGGTGCCAATCTGTCTTTAGACATCACAGCCTGTAAACCTGCAGATGGAGTTTTCCACAAGCAGAAGACGACATGGCAGAAGTTTTACTGTAAGATCCACTGGCTAGAATCCAGAAGCAGTGTCTCTTCCTCTCTATGGGATATGGGTTGAGTGAACAGTCAGCTAAAGCCAGCTTCTTTGAGGATTTGGACATATGCCAGCAGTCTCTGGTTCCTTCTTAGAATCATAGAATCAAGCAGGTTAGAAGAGACCTTCAAGATCATCCAGGCCAACCTAGCACCCAGCCCTAGACAAGCAACTAGACCAAGGTGCTAAGTGCCTCATCCACTCTTTTCCTGAACACCTCCAGGGACGGCAACTCCACCACCTCCCTGGGCATCCCATTCCAATGCCAATCACTCTCTGGGAAGAACTTCCTCCTAACATTCATCCTATACTTCCCTTGGCACAACTTGAGACTATCCCCCCTTGTTCTGTTGCTGCTTGTCTGGCAGAAGAGACTGACTCCTACCTGGTTACAGCCCCCCTTCAGAAAGGAAACATAACAGGCTCTTTGAAGGAAGGCTAAGACACAAGGGTGTTTAGTGGCATACATTTATTGGTACCAGAGGCAATCAGCTGACAAGATTACACCCTCATCTTAAGACTCATCCCAGCCTGTTGTTCCACTGCACCAAGGAAAATCAAGTTCAGTGGTTTTGTGTTTATTTTGGTGAGGCTTTTTAAATTAACTTTTCACAAGTTTTGCTTTACTGCTTTCTGTCCCAAGTGTTTCCCTCAAAACAGGAAAGGCCACACCAGGTGCTGCTCACAGCTTGTGCTTTACTAGGCAACAAGATAATGGTGTAAGGGTCTCTTCAATGCTAAAACCATGAATGCATGAAAGTAACGTGTGTGAAATGTGGAGTCTGCTCCATAACCCAGACCTTATATCCACCACTGCACAGTCTAGACATTAAACCTGATATAGAAAAGAAGTGTGGCAAAGAGTTTGAGATAAAAGCAGCCTAAAAAAACTATGGTGTTGGGACCTGTCCTGAAAACTAGTAGAGAGACAGTGACAGAGAAGCACTTTTACCTCTTTACTCACAGACTGCCCAGTACTGAAGCCAAGTACAGACCAAGGTGTAAGAGGGGTGGCTGGGGGTATGTATTAATGTTCTCCTAGCCTGGAAGAAATTCAGTTCAGACTGACCAGTACTGAAGCTAAGTACAGACCAAGGTGTAAGAGGGATGGCTGGGGGGATATATCAATGTTCTCCCAGCCTGGAAGAAATCTGAAGCCAAGTACAGACCAAGGTGTAAGAGGGATGGCTGGGGGAATATATCAATGTTCTCTCAGCCTGATAGAAATTCATCTCAGTAAAACAAGCATTCCTTTAAGAGTGTCTTATCTCATTTGAAAATAATCCAGATACTTTCACGTGACTGCATTACAGACAACAAATAAAAACTCCTCTAACAAGTATCACTGCAATAAGAGCACATTGGAACTTTCATTTACAGCTGTTCTTTCTGGTTACCAAATATACACTCATGTCTAAATATTCAGCAGATAATTTGATGTATCTAAATGTGGCATTGTGAACAATATTGCTCTCAGAGTGGTGGGAATACATTATGATTCACACATGACATCTGCCTTAAGCCTAAGGAGTAATTTAAACTAGGGTATTTTGTCAAGGGATTATTCATTTTAGAACCTCAATTAATGAGCATTAACCTGAGTGAATATCTAGAAAATATTAGAAATGGGTGGGAGGGAGAAAACCTACTTTATGATTCAGAGCAAGATTTTAAATACATTTAAGGGGGTATAATGAGCATAGTAAAAATGATTTTTTTAAAAGGCTGTTAATGAAAAAATGAGTCAAATTATGTCTGAGATAAAAGACTATTAGAGGTAACAGCAGCACTCTCCATCATTGCAACAGGCCTTGTATCAAGTCATCAAAAGCAAGAAACAGAAGCACCTACTTATTTTTTACCCAGCCTGAGTTTGTTGTGATATGGGTGTGGTGATAGACTTGATGAGGCAAACATGGGCTTATCCATGTTGGCTTGCCCAGGCATCTTCTCCTGTTCCTCCTGTGCTGGGGGAAGCAACTGTGGGAGGGGAGGGCAATCATCATCGAGTCAATCATCAGCAAGTTTGCAGATGACACTAAGCTGGGGGCAGATGTGGCTGGGTTGGAGGGCAGAAGGGCTCTGCAGCAGGACCTTGACCGCCTGCACAGATGGGCAGAGGCCAATGGGATGGGGTTCAATAGCTCCAAGTGCAGGATGCTGCACTTTGGCCACAACAACCCCATGCAGAGATACAGGCTGGGGTTGGAGTGGCTGGAGAGCAGCCAGACAGAGAGGGATCTGGGGGTGCTGATTGATACTCACCTGAATATGAGCCAGCAGTGTGCCCAGGTGGCCAAGAGAGCCAGTGGCATCCTGGCCTGCATCAGAAATGGTGTGGTCAGCAGGAGCAGGGAGGTCATTCTGCCCCTGTACTCTGCACTGGTTAGACCACACATTGAGTGCTGTGTTCAGTTCTGGGCCCCCCAGTTTAGGAGGGACATTGAGATGCTTGAGCGTGTCCAGAGAAGGGCAACGAGGCTGGGGAGAGGCCTTGAGCACAGCCCTACGAGGAGAGGCTGAGGGAGCTGGGATTGGTTAGCCTGGAGAAGAGGAGGCTCAGGGGTGACCTTATTGCTGTCTACAGCTACCTGAGGGGTGGTTGTGGCCAGGAGGAGGTTGCTCTCTTCTCTCAGGTGGCCAGCACCAGAACGAGAGGACACAGCCTCAGGCTGCACCAGGTGAAATTTAGGCTGGAGGTGAGGAGAAAGTTCTTCACTGAGAGAGTCATTGGGCACTGGAATGGGCTGCCCGGGGAGGTGGTGGAGTCGCTGTCCCTGGAGCTGTTCAAGGCAGGATTGGACGTGGCACTTGGTGCCATGGTCTAGCCTTGAGCTCTGTGGTAAAGGGTTGGACTTGATAATCTATGAGGTCTCTTCCAACCTTGATGATACTGTGATAAGCCCTGGCTTCATCTAATATGGTGAGGCTTGGCAAAGTGCCATTCTGATTGGCTAATCTATGTCCTATGCCCCACTAGTCACGGGCTGGATATTGATAAAAGGAATAAGCAGGTAGCATGGGGGCTGCTGCTGCCTCATTTTACATCCTGAATTTGCCTGCAGAGCTTACTAGGAACAGGCTCTAAATGCCTGCACGTGGTTGGCTTGCATAGCCCCCATCATGACATTGTGCTGGGACTGCACATGGCAAGACATACTGCTTGTCCCCTGAAAATCTCCAGCTAAGACTAGAAGTCCTGGAGACACACAGATCATCCAGAGGAGCCAGGAGACAAGAGATTGTCTGTCTCCTTTCCCCAGAAGCCTGGGAAGAATCAAGTCTTAGCAGCCAAGAAGACAGAGTTCCACATGCTTTGGGTACTGTCTGAATTATAATTTTGTGAGTAAATACTTAAAAGCCTGGTGCTGGGACATGCCCAGAGAAGGGCAACGAGGCTAGTGAAGGGCCTGGAACACAAACCCTATGAGGAGGGGCTGAGGGAGATAGGGTTGTTCAGCCTGCAGAAGAGGAGGCTCAAGGCAGACCTCATTGCTGTCTACAACTCCCTGAAGGGAGGCTGTAACCAGGTGGGTTTTGGTCTCTTTTGCCAGGCAAGCAGCAACAGAACAAGGGGACACAGTCTCAAGCTGTGCTGGGGGAGGCATAGGCTGGATGTTAGGAGGAAGCTGTTGGCAGAGAGAGTGATTGGCATTGGAATGGGCTGCCCAGGGAGGTGGTGGAGTCACTGTGGCTGGAGGTGTTCAAGCAAAGCCTGTCTGAGGCACTTAGTGCCATGGTCTGGTTGACTGGATAGGGCTGGGTGCTAGGTTGGCTTGGATGATGTTGGAGGTCTCTTCCAACCTGGTTGAGTCTATGATTTACATTTGCCACTTTAAGAAATAAGTCATTGATTTTGCCTGTGCCCTGCATGTCTACTTTTCCAAACCATGCAATTTTTGAACCTGTTAATAAGTTTCTGGTGAGTTTTAATGTTAATAAACAGTTTTAATAGTTATTAACAATCATCACCTGGATATCAACATTAATACAGATTATTAATTGTGCATAATCCTTCACACTTGGAGAATGGGAGACCGCCACAATGCAAAATGTTAAGAACACATAAAACAAGTAAGAACTGAGTTTGAGAGCTGGAGTCAACGAAAATGATTTCTGAGGCTAAAAGGCTTCACTTCCAACTGTAGAAGAAATATGATTCAATTGTGTCGCACTGCAGCAAACACTATCCTGGGATTCACAAATAGGAGCACTGCCTGCAGGATGCAGAGTATTTCTTGCTCTCCACTCCCCACTGCCAAAGCCAAGCTGGGATTTTTGCTGTGTGCTACGTTAAAGCACAATCAGGATGCTCACTAATTGAAAAAAGGATGGAGGAGACCACAAGATGCAGATATCTATCAAAAACACAGAGAAAGTTTAGCCTAGAAAGGAGAAGGCTGAAAGGACACAGAATCATGTCCATGCATATAAAGGCTGCTAAAATACAGTGGAAATAAACTCTTCTCCACATCCAGGGTGGGAAGAGGAAGGAGTGGCAGAATTAAATTAAAACAGATGAAAATTCCAGCTGGCATAACTTCCATATTACTAATATATCAGGCATGTGGTTGAGGTCCTGTCCCTGGAGACATTCAATATTCGACTTGGTGGGCAGCCTGATCTAGTTGGAAGAGTCCCTCTCACTGCAGGGGGTTGGAGAAGATGATCTTCGAGAGTTCTTTCCAACCCCAAACAATATGAGAATCTGCATCCAGTTCTGGAGCCCCTATTACAAGAGGGATGTGGAGATGCTGGAGTGTGTCCAGAGAAGGGCCTAGAGAGGATGAGCAAAGGGCTGGAGTGGCTTTGCTGTGAGGACAGACTGAAAGAGTTGGGGCTGTTGAGTCTGGAGAAGAGGAGGCTCCCAGGTGACCTTCTTGTGGCCTTCCAGTATCTGAAGGGGGCCTTCAAAAAAGCTGGGGAGGGACTTTTTAGGCTTTCAGGTAGTGATAGGATGAGGGCGAATGGAGCAGAGCTGGAGGTGGGTAGGTTCAGAGTGGATGTGAGGAGGAAGCTGTTGAGCATGAGAGTGGTGAGAGGCTGGAATGGGTTGCCCAGGGAGGTGATTGAGGCCCCATGGCTGGAGGTGTTTAAGGCCAGGCTGGCTGAGGCTGTGGCCTGCCTGATCTAAGGAAGAGTGTCCATACCCATCTCAGGGGGGCTGGAACTAGGTGATCCTTGAGGCCCTTTCCGACCCTGACTGATTCTATGATTGTATGATCTGTGAGCACTCAGCAAAGCAGCTGATGGGATGGAGAGGACATACTGGGATCCACTTGAAGAAAGATCTTACATATGGTGCTAAGCAATTTGCATGTTAGGAATGCCAAAAGTAGAACTGATTGTGTCTTAGGGAGAAGGATGCCCAAGATAACTTTGCTAATCATGGCATACAGAGACTTTGAGCAGCCATTTTCTATGATCAGAAAATGTGCAGAATCCAGTTCCTAATCTATGAAAATCATTTTGTTTGGGAGCTTCAAGGGACCTAACAGGACTTGGCATTAAAAATAAAACATGTAGCTTGGCAGGTAGTAATAGAAAGTGATCATTTCCCACAGTCTTTAGAGAATTTAAGAAGTACCCTGTCAGAGGCTGACTGTCTACCTCACATATTGGAATATGTCTAATTTGAAATGTTTAACTTCCCCATCTCACAGTCAGAAGAGCCCACCCAGGGCTCAGCTCACAGGCACCATGTGACTACCTTTTAATGAGAACCCAGCAAGCCCTCTGTTCTTTGGAACTATGTTTACTAAACTGAATTTCCAAGCTATATTTCTTGTTCTTTATGAAAAAATAATGAAGTTTTTCTCTGTGAGTATTTATAGCACTTCATGAATTTGGGATGAGTACTAGCAAATAGTTTAAAAGCCAGCAAAACAATAGCAAATTAGAATCATAGAACCAACCAGGTTGGAAGAGACCTCCAACATCATCCAGGCCAACCTAGCACCCAGCCCTAGCCAGTCAACTAGACCATGGCACTAAGTGCCTCAGCCAGGCTTTGCTTCAACACCTCCAGGCACACAGACTCCACCACCTCCCTGGGCAGCCCATTCCAATGCCAATCACTCTCTCTGACAACAACTTCCTCCTAACATCCAGCCTAGACCTCCCCCGGCACAGAGCAAGGATGACCTTTGGTGGACACAAGCAGGCTGCCAGCAGTTATGGGGCTTTGCCTTATTGCACAGCATGGGAGGAGAAGGGAAAAACAGCAGGAAGCAACCTGAAATGGCAGATGGAACAGAGTACATCCACGCTGTTCTGTTGCCAAGTGCCAGGAGAGTTGTGAGTCCTGGTCTTGGCTACCAGGATTCACAGTATCACAGTATTATCAGGGTTGGAAGAGACCTCACAGATCATCAAGTCCAACCCTTTACCACAGAGCTCAAGGCTAGACCATGGCACCAAGTGCCACGTCCAATCCTGCCTTGAACAGCTCCAGGGACGGCGACTCCACCACCTCCCCGGGCAGCCCATTCCAGTGCCCAATGACTCTCTCAGTGAAGAACTTTCTCCTCACCTCCAGCCTAAATTTCACCTGGTGTAGCTTGAGGCTGTGTCCTCTCGTTCTGGTGCTGGCCACCTGAGAGAAGAGAGCAACCTCCTCCTGGCCACAACCACCCCTCAGGTAGTTGTAGACAGCCATGAGGTCACCCCTGAGCCTCCTCTTCTCCAGGCTAACCAATCCCAGCTCCCTCAGCCTCTCCTCATAGGGCTGTGCTCAAGGCCTCTCCCCAGCCTCGTCGCCCTTCTCTGGACACGCTCAAGCATCTCAATGTCCCTCCTAAACTGGGGGGCCCAGAACTGAACACAGTACTCAAGGTGTGGTCTAACCAGTGCAGAGTACAGGGGTAGAATACAGAAAACCTTGGATTTAAACTTTTGATGCAATGGTTTCTTCTCCCTTGACTCTAATTAGCAAAGGGGAAGTCACATGGCAGGCCTTTAAAAGTGCAGTCTTTTACGCAGAAGCAGAATTCTTTAGGCTGGAAAGACCTCTAATATCATCCAGTCCAACCATTAACCTAACATGACACAACCAATAACTTATCATAGAGGATCATAGAATTATATCATAGAATCAACCAGGTTGGAAGAGACCTCCAAGGTCATCCAGGCCAACCTGGCACCAAGCCCTAGCCAGTCAACCGCACCATGGCACTAAGTGCCTCAGACAGGCTTTGCTTCAACACCTCCAGGCACACAGACTCCACCACCTCCCTGGGCAGCCCATTCCAATGCCAATCACTCTCTCTGCCAGCAACTTCCTCCTAACATCCAGCCTAGACCTCCCCCAGTACAACTTGAGACTGTGTCCCCTTGTTCTCTTGCTTGTTACTTGGCAGAAGAGATCAATGCCCACCTGGCTACAGCCTCCCTTCAGCTAGTTGTAGACAGCAATGAGGTCACCTCTGAGCCTCCTCTTCTCCAGGCTGAACCCCAGCTCCCTCAGCCTCTCCTCACAGGATTTCCAGGGAGTCAAAGGGAAGAAATTCCCACTCAGTTTTTTCCTGCCTTGGTAATCACTGATCTATTATAAAGCATTAGGACTAGGCTGGTCATATCTCACATGACCTTCTGGTTAATGCATCTGGCACTAGGAGCTCCAAAACTCACAGGCAATGGGAGAGCACTACTGCTTACAGATAGGACGAGAAAGGATTTCAAGTTTGTTCAGCCATGCGAGAGCTGCATTGGGAGCACTCACAAAACCAGTCCACAGTTCCTGGGCTCCCACTTAACCCAAAGTCCAGCAACAGCCTACACACAAACCCACAGTACTGGTTAGGAACATTCTACTTAAAAAGCATAGAGTGAGACTTAGTCCATGGACTTAGCCCATGGAGAAGAGAAGGACCCAAGGTGATCTTATTGTGGCCTTTCAGTATCTGAAGGGGGCTACAAAAAAGCTGGGGAGGGACTGATCTAGGGTAGGGAGTCCCTGTCCATGGCAAGAGGAGTTGGAACTAGATGATCTTGTGATTCCTTCCAACCCTGGCTGATGCTATGATCCTATGACTTTTTAAGCTATCAGGGAGTGACAGGACCAGGGGGAATGGAGCAAAGCTGTAGGGTGGGGAGATTCACACCAGCCACGAGGAGGAAGTTGTTGAGCATGATAGTGGTGAGAGGCTGGAATGGGTTGCCCAGGGAGGTGATTGAGGCCCCCTGGCTGGAGGTGTTTAAGGCCAGGCTGGATGAGGCTTTGGCCAGATTGATCTGGGGTAGGCCGTCCCTGCCCATGTCAGGAGGGTTTGAACTAGCTGAAGCTTGTGGTCCCTTCCAACCCTGACTGATTCTATGAATCTATGACGGAGGACAAGGCCAGACAGAGGGGTGAGCAATTAATTAGACCAGGTGAATTAAGACCAAAAGAGAGCTAAGTAGAAAAGGAAGGAAATATTTTATTGGATCTACAGAAATTTCAGGAGTACCTCCTCTGTGCCAACCAGTAAGGAAACATTTCCCCTTTTCTAACAGGATAGCAGATACCAATCAGAAAATCTCTGGGCAACCACTAAGACAAATTCACAGATAAAAAGTTTAGTCTCTTGGAGAGTATCACCTTCTTTCTGAAGCCTCTGGTGAAAACTTGTTATGCAGGGCATGCATAGGGTGTAGGCTATGTTGTCTGCCTGCAGGATGGAGAAAAGGTACCACTCTACATTGTATTTATCAGGAACCTCAACATGAAGTCATACAGCAATCAAAGTCAACTCAGGTCTCTGCCAACCCACACACACCATGTTTTAATTGCTCTAGCACATATACACTTCTTTTACCCCTTCTTAGAAAGGTATGGTGGCAAATGCATCTTCATCTGTCCCAAAAACACTGACCTTGCTCTCTACAATAGAAGTCATGGGTTTTGTGCACAGGGGCACAATCCCTGCCCTGCTCCTGCTGCCCACACCAGTGCTGATTCAGGCCAGGCTGCTGGTGCCCTTCTTGCCCACCTGGGCACTCCCTGGCTCATCTCCAGTTGCTGTCCTCAAGCACCCCCAGGACTTTCTCTGCTGGGCAATTCCTAGCCACTCTGCCCCAGCCTGGAGCCTTTATGGAATTGTTGTCCTTCAAGGGCAAGACTCAGCCCTTGGCCTTGTTGAGCCTCAGCCCATGGCTCCAACCTGTCCAAGTCTCTCTGCAGAGCTTCTCTACCCACCAGCAGATCATCGCTGCCACCCAGCTCAGTGACACCTGCAGACTCACTGAGGCTGCCTCAATCCCCTCATTCATGTCATTGATAAAGACATTAAGGAGAGCCTCCCTAGCACCAAGCCTGGGGAGCAGCACTGGTACCCAATGCCAAGCCTGGGGAGCCACACTGAAACTGCATTTCAGTGTAGCTCCTGCAGGTTTTCTTTGGGAAAAAGATGAAGGAAACAAAATGTGCTTTAGTGCCCACCTTCTGGGAAGCAAAATTGATGTGTATTGTCCACGAACTAGATAGCTGAAGAGGATAAAGCCTTTGCAGAGGTTGGTTTCATCCCTGTGCTGCAGAACAGTAAACGCCCATAGGAAATGTGTTTTGTTCTTACTGGTGCTCAAGAGTCACCCCCCTGGAGCACAGTTCAGCATAAATCGACCAGAGAGAAAAGCCTGGAAGGCAGAAGTGGAGGTCATTGCACTTTTCCTCCATGCAGAGTTGAAGCCACAGGGAGATGTCTTGAGGAATGAGTTCTTGCCCTTATCCTGGCCCTCCTCAGTAACACTGGCTTGAATCCCTCCATGGAAAGAGAGTAGCCCAGACACAAATAACAGATGAGCCTCATCTGAACAAAGCTTTCCCAGATCTCTAGAATATGAAGAATATCACCAGTGGGAGACCTTTATGCAAGCACAGAATCATACTGGTTTAGACTAAAAAATAACCTATCCTAGGTAGGAGCAGACAGGTGGTGCTTGCTGTGCACTGTCATAGAATCAACCAGGTTGGAAGAGACCTCCAAGATTGTCCAGTCCATCCTAGCATCCAGCCCTATCCAGTCAACCAGACCATGGCACCAAGTGCCTCAGTCAGGCTTTTTCTGAACACTTCCAGGCACGGTGACTCCACCACCTCCCTGGGCAGCCCATTCCAATGCCAATCACTCTCTCTGACAACAACTTCCTCCTAACATCCAGCCTAGACCTCCCCCAACACAACTCCAGACTGTGTCCCCTTGTTCTGTTGCTGCTTGCCTGACAGAAGAGATCAACCCCACCTGGCCTTCAGGGAGTTGTAGACTACCTGAGCAATGAGGTCACCCCTGAGCCTCCTCTTCTCCAGGCTAAACACCCCCAGCTCCTTCAGCCTCTCCTCATAGGGTTTGTGTTCCAGGCCCCTCACCAGCTTTGTTGCCCTTCTCTGGACACATTCCAGCACTTCAACATCTCTATTGAATGCAATTATGGAGTGTTTCTGCCTTCTTGTTTTTAAGGAAAGACCACCTAAGGAAATGTCTATTTTAAAAATAATACCCAAGCACTTTCACGACAGAAGCAATAAGTGCACAAAGATAAAATGGGCACAAATATCTCTCTCATGCCAGCATGTCAGAGCTCCTGGGGGGAAACTGTGACTTTCTTTCAAACACATCTGAAGTTATTTGCATTATGAAGTCTGATGATTAAAATGGAGATGAGGGTAGGACCTTTGAAACTACCTGTTATGCAACCCTGAAGACTCAAAACCCCATTTTGAAGATCAGCTGGCATAGCTGGGGGGAGTGGAAAGAATCTTTTGAGCCCCTCTCCAAAACAAGCAGTAGGAAGCAGTGTCTACATGCCTGCCACATCACTATTTTCTCTTATACACTGAACAGCAAATCTCAACATGGAGAATTTTCCCTTAATCATAGAATCAACCAGATTGGAAGAGACCTCCAAGATCATCGAGGCCAACCTAGCACCCAGCCCTAGCCAGTCAACTAGACCATGGCACTAAGTGCCTCAGCCAGGCTTTGTTTCAACACACACCTCCAGGGATGGTGACTCCACCACCTCCCTGGGCAGCCCATTCCAATGCCAATCACTCTCTCTGCCAACAACTCCCTCCTGACATCCAGCCTATACCTCCCCTATCACAACTTGAGACTGTGTCCCCTTGTTCTGTCCCTGGTTGCCTGGCAGAAGAGACCAAACCCCACCTGGCTACAACCTCCCTTCAGGGAGTTGTAGACAGCAATGGGGCCACCCCTGAGCCTCCTCTTCTGCAGGCTGAACAACCCAGCCTCTCCTCACAGGGTTTGTGTTCCAGGCCCCTCACCAGCTTTGTTGCCCTTCTCTGGACACGTTTCAGTATCTCAACATCTCTCTTGAATTGAGGACCCCAATACTGGATGTTAACAGCTGCTCTCTGATTTCAAAGTGCTGGTGTTGGCAGGAAGGACAAGAGGCAGAACTTTCTCAAGTTAATAAAGGTTGGGGGTGTGTAAAGCTCTGACTCTCTTCTCTGCATAGCCATGGTTGGCTGCTTTTATTGGCAATTTTCAACCACTCTCTAACATTTTATCTAAAAGCTGTAGAACAACCTTTTCTTAGCATTGAAGCAGGTGTTTGGCAGCCTGCAAAATCCTAGGTGAGCACACAAGATGGGTTGAACAGCCAAATGTTGAAAAAAATGGCTGGTGATGCCCCATAGTTCCCTGGCAAGTGCAAGCAGACAGAGTAATCTCAGAAGGAGGCTAGGAAAACCTTTGGCCAGATCAAGTGCATTTTCATGGCATACAGATATAAGAAAGGGACAGGGATCTGCTGGAGAGGGTCCAGTGGAGGGCTAGGAGGATGATGAGGGGACTGGAGGGTATGGCTTAGGAGAAGAGGCTGAGGGACTTGGGGATTTTTAGTCTGGAGAAGAGAAGTCTGAGAGAGGATTTAATAAATGTTTATAAACATCTGAGGGCTGCCAGGAGTGGGGGGACAGGCTCTGCTCACTGCTCCCTGAGATAGGAAAAGGAGCAATGAGTGTAAGTTGCAGCACAAGAGGTTCCACCTCAACACAAGTGGGAGCTTCTTTACTGTAAGGCTCCCAGAGCACTGGCACAGGCTGCCCAGAGAGGTTGTGGAGTGTCCTTCTCTGGAGCCTTTCAAGGCCTGCCTGGATGTGTTTCTCTGTGACCTGATCTAGATTGTGTGGTCCTGCTCTGGCAGGGAGGTTGGACTCAATGATCTCCTTGAGTCCCTTCCAACCCCTAACATTCTATGATTGATCTTGTGAAGTTCAAATGAGATGGGATAGTGTATCCTCACAAATACCACTTTTCTCACCATGAGACTAGCTGTGATCCTGTGAAAGCTCATCTCTCCATGGTGACCTGACAGCAATCTGTAATTAGCAGGCCCTGAATTTGAGGATCTGTCATACACTGTTTCAGATCCTGAGAATCTTGACAGAAAGCACATGAAGTCTTGACACAGCTCCCATTTGGGCTCATCAAGAAGTATAAGCATACACTACAACACTAGCTTGTCTAGTCCTGATTAACTCCTGGAAAATTAGGAGTTTAGGTATCATAGAATCAACCAGGTTGGAAGAGACCTCCAAGATCATCCAGTCCAACCTAGCACCCAGCCCTAGCCAGTCAACTAGACCATGGCACTAAGGTAGTAGGAGGAGTGGAGAAAAAACAAGATACTGCTGTAGAAAAGAGTTTTTCCTCAAACACTGCATGCCACCAGCATGCTACTTCTGCCACAGCCAAGTCTCATTACTCTAAAGGAGTAGTCCAGGCAAAACTAGCAAAGCCAAGCTAAGTAAATGAAGCTGGCAGTGCTGCTGACAGAGGCAGGTGAATCCCAGCACTGTCAGCACAATACTGTGCTGCAGTTCTTGCTCCAAGAGTAAGCGCTAAGCTTGCACTAATTTTTGCACTCTTTTCTTTCCCCCTACCTTGCCTGGTATGACTTGTTAAATAGTGCCCAAACCAGAAGCAAGGAGAAATAATGAGGTTTCAGCTTTTCAGACTGTTTTTGGAGACAATCTAAATTGCAAAGCTCAGCTGCTGCTCTTCATCCTACCCCCCTCTCCCCTTGCCCAGCTGACCCAGCTTAGGAAAGCAGAGATGCCTGCCTTCAGCCTTTGTGCTGCTGAGAGCCTGGGACTAACACTATAAATACCCAGTACTCAAACACCACCGTCGAGCTGGCAGAGAACAAACCACCTTGATTGAAGAATGGGCTCATTATGGTAACAAAGTGACATCTTTGAGTAAGCTCCCTTTGCAGTTTCTAAATGCATCTGCTCTGATGGGATTAAAGATGCACTCCGACAGGGAGGAAAGAATGGCCCTAATGTCAGGTCTGCCTCTGGCTACATCATTAAGCAATAAGATATGACAGGCAGTGCACTTCTGGGGGATTTTTTGCATCCTTAGATATGCAGTGAAGTATAACGAGCAGAGCAAAGCAATTTTAACCCCCAAGAGCTGTAATTATTCCACAAGTATGTATTATACACACCTTTCAGCCAGCCAACTCCTATGTATTTCATAGAATCAGTCAGAGTTGGAAGGGACCAAAAGGAGTATCTAGTTCCAACCCACCTGCCACAGCCAGGGACACCCTACCCTAGAGCAGGCTGGCCAGAGCCTCATCCAGCTTGGCCTGAAACACCTCCAGGTGTGGGGCCCAAGCCACCTCCCTGGGCAACCCATTCCAGGCTCTCACCACTGAGAACTGCTGAACAACTTCCTCCTCATGTCCTGTCTGAACCTACCCACTTCCAGCTTGTACTAGTTTGAAGCTAGCTAGAATGTTTTAGTGAGAATGATTAGATCACAGGCTGTGAAAGAGAAACAATGGTGAAGTCTACTTCACTCATAGGCTTGCTGAGAGGTATAAGAGCAAGAATCCAAACATAGATAGGGGAGTTGCTCTTTGGGCTGTGGGCTGCATTTTTCTCTCTAACCTCACCTTCCATCTCTCTGATTAATCCAATTGTTTCCTAACGCCCTCGGCCAACCCTCCATTCTTCTTCTTTTGGGCACAAGACAATGTCTAGGGTAAGGTTGAGGGGTGGGAGAAGGTGGAAGGGTGGTTGGGAGCCCCTCCTGGGGACTCCGGTTTCTGGGAGGGCTGTTGTGTGTCTGTATTACCTTTTACCTTGTCTATTTCTGTCTATATCTGTATATACTGTAAATATCTACTTGTATATTGAGCTAAGCTGTAAATATAAGCTTCATTCAATTTCCAGAGCTGGCTGGGTCTAGTCTGGGTGATTTCCAAAGTGGTGGGGGGGGAGGGGAGTAACACCCAAACCATAACACAGCTTTGCTCCATTCCCCCTAGTCCAGTCACTACCTGATAGCCTAAAATTTCCATTGCAGTAGTTTGAGGAACCAATCAAAGAGCTCCATTTTTGCATTCCAAACCATTTTGTATGAAATTCATCTCTTGTGCTTAAACCCCAAGAAATCAGGCCTTAAACACAAGGCTTTGTATCTATTAAAAAGGATTTGTGAGTAATCACTGCTTTAGAACTGCTAACAACAGCCAAATCCTGGAGAATTCCCTGAGCGAGTGCAGTGCCAAAATATTCATAGATAGATACAGAGAGCCAGCACTGATCCCACAGGCTTTTGACATGTCATAGAATCATAGAATCAAGAAGGTTGGAAGAGACCTCCAAGATCATCCAGGCCAACCTGGCACCCAGCCCTAGCCAGTCAACTAGACCATGGCACTAAGTGCCTCAGCCAGGCTTTTCTTGAACACCTCCAGGGACGGTGCCTCCACCACCTCCCTGGGCAGCCCATTCCAATGCCAATCACTCTCTCTGTGAAGAACTTCCTCCTAATATCCAGCCTAGACCTACCCCGGCACAACTTGAGACTGTGTCCCCTTGTTCTGTTGGTGGTTGCC
Organism: Pogoniulus pusillus; assembly: GCF_015220805.1. Taxonomy (NCBI): domain Eukaryota; kingdom Metazoa; phylum Chordata; class Aves; order Piciformes; family Lybiidae; genus Pogoniulus; species Pogoniulus pusillus. The sequence goes on along the minus strand of NC_087264.1, from coordinate 5,798,750 downwards.
TAGGAGAAGAGGCCACCCCCCACCTGGCTACAATGCCCCTTCAGGTAGTTGCAGACAGTAATAAGATCACCCCTGAGCCTCCTCTTCTCCAGGCTAAACAGGCCCAGCTCCCTCAGCCTCTCCTCATAGGATTTGTGTTCCAGGCCCTTCACCAGCTTTGTTGCCCTTCTCTGGACACCTTCCAGCACCTCAACATCTCTCTTGAATTGAGGAGCCCAGAACTGGACACAGTACTCAAGGTGTGGCCTGACCAGTGCTGAGTACAGGGGCAGAATAACCTCCCTTGTCCTACTGGCCACACTGTTCCTGATGCAGGCCAGGATTCCATTGGCTCTCTTGGCCACCTGGGCACACTGCTGGCTCATCTTCAGCCTACTATCTATCATTAAGTTCAACTGCAGCAAACCAGTCTGTATCCCCTCGTGCATGACTTTTAAAGGGCCTGGAAGGGTGGTACGTGCATTGATAAGTGACTCTACATCATCTACTAGCACCCTGATGTAGGTGTGCACTCAGCTGACACTGCTTCTGTGTAAGAGTCCCACCTATCATCACTGAAGGAAATAAAACAGTATTAGAACAGTTCATCATCTACTCTGGGTGGGGGAGAGGGGAGGAGAAAGGTATTTCTGACCATGCAGGAGGTACAAGTGCCCTGCTTGGTCACTCCTGAGAATAGGGAGCAATGAGCAACCTCTCTCACCAGAAAAGACCTATATCTGACACAACTCTGACTGTCAAATAGAGTGACACAGATCCTGATGACTGGCTTAAAGATGATAAATCCATCCTAAAAAGAGTAGGATGATCCTGCCCTTCTTAGATCCTAGACAATGGTGGAGGCATTAATGTAGCAGGAACCATCTACTCCTGCTTCCAATGTGTCTGTGGTCCATACTCAGAGTTCATAGGACCATAGAATCAAGCAGGTTGGAAGAGACTTCCAAGATCATCCAGACCAACCTAGCACACAGCCCAGACAATCAACTAGACCATGGCACTAAGTGCCTCAGCCAGGCTTTGCTTCAACACCTCCAGGGACAGTGCCTCCACCACCTCCCTGGGCAGCCCATTCCAATGCCAATCACTCTCTCTGACAACAACTTCCTCCTGACATCCAGCTTAGACCTCACTTGGCACAACTTGAGACTGTGTTTTGTAGCTCTTCTTGCCTCTGGCCTCAGAATTGCTGCAGTCATTACTGACTGCATTTAGCTGAATTTACCCATATCCTGTTGCTTACTGAAATATTTTTTTCAGAGCAGAAACTCTTTAAAAAGCTCTCAAGCCAGACACCTAAAAAAATGAAGATACTGAAAATACCTTTAGGAGACTTTCCAAAAGCTTACACTCTTCCTTTTAGACTGCTATTAATGCAAAATACAGGCTATGTATTTCATACCTTCACAAACCAAAAAGCAAGTCTGCTCTATATGCAGTTTGAGCGTGTCGTTTATACACACTGTGCAGGGAATTCAGGAAAGCAAAGCTACACACACACACCAAAACAAACCCAGTAAATGTGGAAAAGTGCTTGTGGTGGAGGGGTTTCTCTTATTCCTCCCCTGTCAGGGGGAGGTGAGAAACCAATTTGAGGTGGTATTAATTTTTTATAAAATCATTTATTAAAATTAATATTTACAAATTTGTGCCACCCCCAACCACTATGGAATCAGGGTTCATAGTGCAAGTTTATGAAAACAGCTTGGGATTTATTTACAGGGATTGATTATTAAATGGAAATATCAAATTATCAACAACTATAGACAGAGAGAAAGATTCCCTTAGGCTTAATGCCTCTTAACAGCTATACTGTTTGCCCAGCAGGGGCTGAAACTGTGTCTGCTCTTCAGACAGAGGTAACTTATATTACAAAGGAATTAAAGCTTGCTTAAATGTGTTGCTCTTAAGTATCAATTATTAATCACCCTCCCGGGATTCTGCCACAGCATGTGCCCAGCATTCAGGTCTTGGTGAAGCTGAAATCTGTCCTGGCTTGCAGGTGAATTGATAAGGGTTCCCAGTCCCTGGGGTAAATAGGGTTTTCTCTAACCTTCTCTCCTGGAGTGAAGTGGTCTCTGCCTTGGTGCTGCTGCTTCTTCTGGATGCTGTGTCCAGGGATGATCAGCTGGCAGGGTTTCCAGGTGCAGGAGAAAGATTTGTCCGTGCAGCTTCTAACACGGTCTCACAGCTAGCAGGCTGTGTTTGTAGGTTAGCAGACTATATGGAAAGGGGTCTGCTGGGCCTAGAATTTTCCAGGTTCACAAGACAGCTGATAAGCAGTATATGCTGGGCAAGCAGGGTCTGCCAGGCTTCAAGGAGACTTGAGCTCCGTAGATAAATCAAGATAGCTCTAGGCTCAAGCAGGGGGCTCTCAGCTCCCCATATATGTATGAAGTGCAGGTGTGCATGTGCTCTGCTTCTCAAAGGGTTTGCAGACAGCTTAACTGCACCTTGAGATCAATGCAAGAGGGCTGAGCCTCAGTAATGTTTGCAAGTGAGGCCTGATCCTGTGTCTAGGCCATTCAAGCAGGTTAGGGCAGTAGGGTGCTGCTATATGGATCAGAGAGCTGAGCTTGAACCTCTGAGCCTGAATGCTCTGAATTTCTGAACACGTGGTGCTCCTTTGCACCCCTCTTTATAGACTCTGAGCTGAGATTTGTGGCTCATTTGGCCATCTAAAGTGATCAATCAGGTTGGCAGTAAGCCAAACCTTACCTTAATAGGTAGTAGATGTTTGCCTGGACCCTCCCAATAGGGGATTGCCTGGGCGGACCCCAGGGGTACACAGACTGGGCGTGTGTGTGTTACACAACCTGTTTACTGCCATAGGTCCCTGGCAGAAAAACATGTCCAGGCATGTAGAGGCATAGAGAAGTCTCAGTTTTGGGGCTGCTGCCCCTCCACCACAGTACTCCTCAGATCACAAAAAGCTAATCATATAATCAAACATGCACTGACAGACCCAGCTGCTAACACAATCTGACCACTGCCAAAGGTCTGCATCAAGCAAGCATCCTTACATCAAAATACAAGAGTCTATACCACCTCAGCAAAGCTATCAACTGTGTAGAGTTTCTCTTACAAGTCAAAGAACTTGTAAGCTGTTCAAATAAATGAACATGAAAGGGGCTAGTGCTGGCCATCCTGGTAGAACTAGCAATTGACAGCTTGAAACTCATTCAGTACGGTTAGAGGCCACCTCTGCTATGTAGGAGCTTAGCACTGCATTCCTGAGGCAGGCTTACTGCATCCAGTTCTGGAGCCCCTATTACAAGAGAGATGTGGAGATGCTGGAGTGTATCGAGAGAAGGACCACGAGGATGCTCAGAAGGCTGCAGCAGCTCTGCTGTGAGGACAGACTGAAACAATTTGGGCTGTTGAGCCTGGAGATGAGGAGGCTCCCAGGTGACCTTACTGTGCCATTTAAGTGTCTGAAGGGAGCCTCCAAAAAAGCTGGGAGGGACTTTTTAGGCTGTCAGGGAGTGACAGGACTAGGGGGAGTGGAGAAAAATTGGAGGTGGGGAAATGCAGGCTGGATGTGAGGAGGAAATTGCTCATCATGAGAGTGATGAGAGGCTGGACTGGGTTGCCCAGGGAGGTGGTTGAGGCCCCATGGCTGAAGGTGTTTAAGGCCAGGCTGGCTGAGGCTGTGGCCAGTCTTATCTAAGGTAGGGTGTCCCTGCCCATGGCAGGGGAGTTGGAACTAGATGCTCCTTGTGGTCCCTTCCAACCCTGACTGATTCTATGATTCTCCAGAATAAATAAAGGTTATTTCTCTGCTTTGTTGGACTATGTAGCCAAATCCCAACCAACAAAATATCCCTACCAATAAAATATCACATTACAAGTGCAAAGGAAGACAAATATAACCTTTTTTTTTTCAGACAGAACAAGTAAAGCTGTACAGATAATTACCATCATGTGAACTAATGAACTCCAATTAGCCCCTAGCAAACTGCTTCCCCTGGCCTTCTATGTTCTTATCAGCCATTGAGATTGGTGTTCAGACTCTCAGCCTGCAGTTAAGGCACAGCCCCACATTAAAGGGTGAAAATTTAAACTCCTCCTGCTTTGCAATATTTACAAATCCATTAAAGTAATGCAGTCAAATAGCAGCTCTCCACAGCTGAAAAAAAAAGCTGCTGAGTTGGGATGTTTTCCAACAGGAAATATGTTCCCATCTTTTATTTAAAGGAATTTAACAGAATTCATTAATCATAGAACAATTCATATCTTAAGACAGGTGAGAGCCATATAAGACTCCTCCAAAACAGCATCTGCTCACACATTTGTGTAGCAAATGGACACATTGGAACATTTCAGGCCAGAGAGTCTCAGTGAAGAAACCTAAAAGCTAAAGTTCCACCCAGGCTGGGCTACACGAAACTCTGCCAAGTGGTAGGTGGTCCTGAGCAGAGCTAGGAGCTGGACCTTCAAATGAATTTGCTTCTTCACTGTCATCCTTTAAAAACTTTGACAATCCCTTCTCAACTCCATGTTTCCTACTGGCCTATTCCCAGAGAGAATACAACTGGGCAAGGGAGCCCCCTTGCTAAATTCATCTCTCCAACTTTCTGACATCTGTGCAAGATAGGATATTCTTGCAGCTTTAGCCTGAGGTAGATTCTCTTTCAAAGCTGCTTAAATTCTGTGCCACACAAACCATTTTAGCACATTTGCCACAATATTCCCAGAAACAACAGGGTCACATAGCCAAATTATTCCCGTTTCTTATATTCACAGGTAGCTTTATATTGCAGGCTCTTTTGGGAAGAATTACCAGTAGCACACTGGGATAGGTTCTCCACCACCAAATGGAAATGGAATTTCCCTGGTATCCATCTTAATCCATCCCATCATCATCCTTTCTGTAGATATGTACCCCTTAGAAACCAGGCAATTCAAAGAACCTGACTTGTCCCAGGAGCAAACTGCCTTCCTGCAAGTTGCCAAATTTCTCTGCATGTCAGTGTGTCCTTGAGGTCCCTTCCAGCTCTGACTGATTCTATGATTCACAAGAATAAATAAAGGTTATTTCTCTGCTTTGTTGAACTATGTAACCAAAGCCCAACCAACAAAACATCCCTTCTGGTCCCTTCCAACCTTGACTGATTCTGATTCTAAATGGAAGTGAACCTATGCCATACAGCTGATGAGTTTGGTTTACTAGAGACAATGGAAACTGTCATTAACAGATCCTAGTGGAGGAGAAATCAGAAGAAAAAGGAAAGAGAAAAAGGAGAGAGAGGGAGGGTATCACTATCATTGGTTCACAAGAGGTCTCATGGGCACAGTCCAAGTTGTTGTGGGTAGGTGTACCTTCCAGCAGGGTCTTCTGTTGTAGCCAGGTGGGGGTGGCCTCTTCTGCCAGGCAACCAGCAACAGAACAAGGGGACACAGTCTCAAGTTGTGCCAGGGGAAAGTGTAGGCTGGATGTTAGGAGGAAGTTCTTCACAGAGAGAGTGATTGGCATTGGAATGGGCTGCCCAGGGAGGTGGTGGAGTCACCGTCCCTGAAGGTGTTCAAGCAAAGCTTGGCTGAGGCACTTAGTGCCATGGTCTGGTTGGTTGGCCAGGGCTGGGTGCTAGGTTGGACTGGATGATCTTGGAGGTCTCTTCCAACCTGGTTGATTCTATGAACAAGTGGTGCCCAGAAGTTGTGGTCATTTTATACCCTTTTTGTGAGGGCCCAAGGGCAGGGCAGAGTTGGGGTTGTGGTGTGGCGTGTGTGTGCACCTCTCCAAACATTGCCTTTCCATGTTGCTGTTTCAGCGGTGTTAAAGAGGTAATTCTTGCAGAAATTGTCTCTTTTCATTGTTTTTTTTCATTTGCCATCTGCTGAGCAATTAAGTCCATCATCCTGTCTATTCAAGACTAGGTACAGAATCATAGAAACAACCAGGTTGGATGAGATCTCCAAGCTCATCCAGTCCAACCTAGCACCCAGCCCTATCCAGTCAACCAGACCATGGCACTAAGTGCCTCAGCCAGGCTTTGCTTCAACACCTCTAGGGACAGTGACTCCACCACCTCCCTGGGCAGCCCATTCCAATGCCAATCACTCTCTCTGACAACAACTTCCTCCTAACATCCAGCCTAGACCTCCCCCACCTCAACTTGAGACTGGGACTTGGAATGTATCTGGACTGTGCTAGAAAATAGCCTTCTCCCTCACTCCTGCATGTGTTGGAGGATTTCCACAGAAGGTCTCATTCCATCTTTGGATTTTCTGTGCTCAGAAAAATTCAGACTTTCTGCAGCTGAAGCTGGGCTGGAGACCAGTTGGCTTCAGCCATGCTTGGTAGTCAGAAACCACATTTAAAAAGAGTTTTGGCCAGCAGCACTGTGCCTGAATATATACGAAGAGAGAAAAATTCAAATGCTGGCACTCCCACAAGTTTGCAATATAGAAAACTGGCAAATCTGGACTTTAAAACACTCATGTTTAATTAAAAATGGAGACATACTCCTGAGCCAAATACTGAGGTAAAGAGATATTTTTGTTGAGTGTCTTATCCCTTCCTCCACTCAAAATAGTTCCACAATATTCCTCTTAAAGAAAAAACAACCAAATATAACAAGCCAGCCAACTTATTTTCTCTGTTTACAACTAATTCTTCAATTTATTTCCAAAACAGCCAGAGAATGACTCAGTTAAGAGCTAAAATGCTTGCAGATCACCTTGAGTTCAAAGGTTGTAGCATGTAAATACATTGGGGAGAATTACTCTTTCTCATCTCTACCAGAAAGGTAGAACACAATAATTGGAGAAAGGTATTGCTTTATAGCTTAAGATGAAGATCTTGTTCTGCCAGGGAACCAGCAACAGAACAAGGGGACGGAGTCTCAAGTTGTGCCAGGGGAGGTCTAGGTTGGATGTTAGGAGGAAGTTGTTGTCAGAGAGAGTGATTGGCATTGGAATGGGCTGCCCAGGGAGGTGGTGGAGTTGTCATCCCTGGAGGTGTTGAAGCAAAGCCTGGCTGAGGCACTTAGTGCCATGGTCTAGTTCAGGGGTCCTCAAACTATGTCCCACGGGCTGGATATGGCCCCCAAGGGTCCTCAATCCGGCCCACCAGTATTTACAGAACCCCTCTGTACACATTACCTATGCCTAAAAGTCTTTAACCACAAATACATTCACTGGACTCCATTGAAAACCAATTCTGGCACTCATCTGAGCTTCACACACTTCTCACACATAAGATGTCTCTTCTTTGCTCAGACCCAGCCTCCAAGCTCAGACCTCCTCTCAAAATTCAGTGTGTAGGAGTCAAACTATCAAGAAATTGAGAAGGGCCTAGAAAAGCTTAGAATCAGAATGAAGCTAATAAAGAAGCTACTTAGAATCATAGAATCAACCAGGTTGGAAGAGACCTCCAAGATCATCCAGGCCAACCTAGCACCCAGCCCTAGCCAGTCAACCAGACCATGGCACTAAGTGCCTCAGACAGGCTTTTCTTGGACACCTCCAGGGACAGTGCCTCCACCACCTCCCTGGGCAGCCCATTCCAATGCCAATCACTCTCTCTCTGAAGAACTTCCTCCTAACATCCAGCCTATACTTTCCCCCGGCACAGCTTGAGACTGTGTCCCCTTGTTCTATTGCTCTGTTGCATTGGTATCAGGGCCAAGCTGGGGTGGCAAAGGCCAGACAATGGACTCAGCTCAGAAATGGTGACCAGGAATCCAGAGACCTCGAGAAATGTACGTCCAACAAAAGCACACTGGAGCAGACTCAAGCCAGCTGACAGCCTCCTCAGCGCGTTTTACTCCTCAGCAAGTGTTATTGTAATTGGTGCAGATTCCTCCTGTCAGCAATTTCTCAGCCAAGCAACACAACTAAAGATACCAACTCCCACCATCTTGTGGGAGCGCAGCACAGCCCTAAAAGCTTCCAAGAATATCTCCTAGGGTATATTATAATCGTAGAGAACTGTGGATGGGAAAAGGAATCCCCAAGAGATGTAGTGACAAGAGAAACACCGCTAAGCAGTAGTATTTTTATGCCTTCACAAAGCATTTCCATACAGTTCTTGACTTTTCCCCCACAGTATTCAGGACTTGAGGGTCTTTAATGAATTGTATTATTTCAAGACATGGATGAAGAAGGAATAAACCGATTTCCTAATATTGCAGAGAGCTCACTGAGAGACTGAACATGTAGGATGTGAGATAAACAGACCTAGCTCCAGATCGGCACATAGATGAGACAAAGCTGTTTTATTTGCAGCAGCAAATTAATCTTAGAATCAGAATCATAGAATCAGTCAGAGTTGGAAGGGACCACAAGGATACAAGGAGCATCTAGTTCCAACCCCTGTGCCATGGCCAGGAACACCCTACCTTAGATAGGGCTGCCCACAGCTTCATCCAGCCTGGCCTTGAACATCTCCAGCCATGGGGCCTCAACCACTTCCCTGGGCAATCCATTCCAGCCTCTCACCACTCTCATGATGAACAACTTCCTTCTCATGTCCAGTCTGAACTTCGAGCTTTGCTCCACTCCCCCTGGTCCTGTCACTACCTGACAGCCTAAAAAGTCCCCCCCCTGCTTTTTTTGGAGGCCCCCTTCAGACACTGAAACGGCACAGTATGGTCACCTGGGAGTCTCCTCTTCTCCAGACTGCACAGCCCCAACTCTTTCAGTCTGTCCTCATAGCAGAACTGCTGCAGCTCTCTGATGGTCCTCGTGGCCATTCTCTGGACACTCTCCAGCATACCACATCCCTCTTATAATGCAGGCTCCAGAACTGGATGCAGTACTCCAGGTGGGGTCTCACCAGAGCAGAGTAGAGGAGGAAAATCAGCTCCCTCCACCTGCTGGCCACACTTCTCCTGATGCAGCCCAGGCTCTGCTTGGGTTTCTGGGCTGTAAGTGCAGTGCTGGCTCCTGTTGAGCTTCTGGTGCAGCAGCACCCCCAAGTCCCTCTCCTGGGTGCTGCTCTCCAGCCACTCACTGCCCAGTCTGGATTTATGCTTGGGATTGCAACCCTGACAGACTGTTGCTGCCTCCAGTCCTCAGCTGTTTCCTTGCTCAGCTTTGAGCTATGCAACATAGGTGTTTTGGCTGTCTGAATTCCCCTGTGCTCTACGCACTGTGCTGTCCCAAAGGCTGAGACACCTCAAGTAACGATCATAAAATCCATGCCAAGTACAAGGCCATAAAACAGGACCACAGCCATGAAAGAAAAGTTTTCTAGGCCCAGGAAACAACAGATGGACTACATCAAACAACCTAGGAACATTCAAAAATCGTTTTCTGCTCCTTTTCTCAAAGCCACCTTCTCATATCTCCATGCACAAAGGCACAAAAATCCTGGGACATAGATACACAAGTCACTGCTGAACAGCTGCATTGGGCAGGCTCTGTCTCTTCAAAGTTTTCACAGTTCTGTCCATTTTGGCAGCCTGCACAGCTCAAACACACACTACTTTTTCACCAATGCACCCAGTCAGATGCGACAAAGCAGGAGGTGAGCAAATACAAATCAATACAGCTCTCAGGATCAAGAGAGGGAGTCCTGTCTCAGGTTAGACTGCTTGTGGTTTGCTTACCAGACCAGCTTGGTAAGACATACCTACAGAGAGGTTTTCACTGTAATCAAACAATCAAGCAGCCCACAAGAACCCTGTCAAAAGTGACGCCTGGGTGAATGGCAAAAATATGCTGACATTAGAAAACGATACACTGCAGTGAGTCACTCAATTAGAACCTTTCTGCAGTGCTTAGTAGACAGGGAAGGGCTGTCCTGTCTGGTAAGTGACTCACAACGTGACAGAACAAAACAGAGCAGTGTGCAATCACAAAGTTGATTGAGCAGCAGCAGCTTTGTCCAGAGGTTGAGGTACACATCAACACAATCCACGCTCCCACCTCTTTCTACTAAGTTAAACAAGTGTTTCTGACACCTAAGCTGGTTGTATCATAGAACCAATCAGGTTGGAATAGACCTCCAACATCATCCAGACCAACGTAGCACCCAGCCCTAGCCAGTCAACCAGACCATGGCACTAAGTGCCTCAGCCAGACTTTGCTTCAACACCTCCAGGGATGGTGACTCCACCACCTCCCTGGGCAGCCCATTCCAATGCCAATCACTCTCTCTGACAACAACTTCCTCCTAACATCCAGCCTAGACCTCCCTCAACACAATTTGAGACTGTGTCCCCTTGTTCTATTGCTGGTTGCCTGGCAGAAGAGACCAACCCCACCTGGCTACAGCCTCCATTTAGGGAGTTGTAGACAGCAGTGAGGTCTGCCCTGAGCCTCCTCTTCTGCAAACTAAATACCCCCAGCTCCATCAGCCTCTCCTCACAGGGTTTGTGCTCCAGGCCCCTCACCAGCCTTGTTGCCCTCCTCCAGACATGTTCCAGCACCTCAACATCTCTTTTGAATTGAGGAGCCCAGAACTGGACACAGTACTCAAGGTGTGGCTTGACCAGTGCTGAGTACAGGGGCAGAACAACCTCCCTTGTTCTACTGGCCACACTGTTCCTGATGCAGGCCAGGATGCCATTGGCTCTCTTGGCCATCTGGTCACAGTAGATGTAGAGTAGATACAAGTCCCTTTCATGATGCTCATATACTACCAGTGTTTGATGTTTCCATGCACCATAGACAGGCTCATCCACAGAAGACACATGGAGTCAGTATAGAATTGCTCAGGATCTTTGCTCTCTTAAAAGAAAATTCACTATTTCTTTTTATCTCAAGCAGAAACCAGAGCAAGTTCTTCAGTACTAAAAGTTTGACTCTACAACCTATTTCCCCCCTCCTTTTAAGACATGCAAATACAGATAAAAATACTGTAAAGATGCTTATATAATATTCACAATGCTGTGTCTAGGGTGATCACATTATTCATAGGTTAGCAAGCCTTACATGAATAGTGCAGCTCTTCAGTTGATTTCTTATTCAGCCTTCACACAGGAGTACATAATGGCACAGCATGTCACAAGCCCTCTAGAAAACTACTTTGATGTCTTCCCCAAATATTTCTAACTTAGCATTGCAACAGTTGATTACAGCTCCTGAGACAAATTCTTTGCAGCACACGAACACAAATGGGCAGAACTCAGGAACCACCTCCAGATAACCTATGAACCAAGGAAAAAGGTTTTTTCCCCACACTTAAAGATTTTGCTTTCACTCAGAATTCCCAAGGATAACAATGTTTCCCCCACCTTTCAACAGAACACAAGGTCCAGATCCATCTGCAGAGATGGTGTAAATCAAAACTACTGACATTGCAGCAGGGTCTCTTGGGGGAGTCTTTTGAGGTCCTTTCTTCACTCCCCATTCCCCATCCTGTAAATCTATTCTAGTGTGAAGATGTAAGATAAGGACCCATTCAGCTTTTTTTCCAATACTAGAGGCAAAACAGAGTCTAAATCCCATTGTTCCATCATTAATGCAGAAGTAATTTTATATACAGCAGTATATTAGCTTAGAACTTAGCCCAAGCTCTTCCACTCCACATCATTGCCTTCAATCTGTTAATTAGAAAAGAAAAACTCTAACTACTCTCCTTTACCCAAACTTTTCACTTTGATAGATGTCTAGCTTTAAAGAGTTGCACAGAAGACTGTTCCAAGTGAAGCATCCTATTTATCTCAGAAGTTGTCCTCAGTATGTGCTCCAGACATCTCAGGCAAAAAGGCTGAACTACAAAACAGCTGCCATGACCTAGTTTTAATTTCAGCATTCAAGAAACCACAACCTGTGCATTATTTTTACTTAACTAGTATCATAGAATCAGCCAGGTTTGAAGAGATCTCCAAGATCATCCAATTCAACCTAGCACCCAGCCCTAAACAATCAACTAGACCATGGCACTAAGTGCCTCAGCCAGGCTTTGCTTCAACACCTCCAGGGATGGTGACTCCACCACCTCTCCTGGGCAGCCCATTCCAATGCCAATCACTCTCTCTGCCAACAGCTTCCTCCTAACATCCAGCCTAGACTTCCCCTGGCACAACTCCAGACTGTGTCCCCTTGTTCTGTTGCTGGTTGTCTGGCAGAAGAGACCAACCCCCACCTGGCTACAGCCTCCCTTCAGGGAGTTGTAGACAGCAATGAGGCCACCCCTGAGCCTCCTCTTCTCCAGACTGCACACCTCCAGCTCCCTCAGCCTCTCCTCATAGGGCTGTGCTCCAGGCCTCTCACCAGCTTTGTTGCACTCCAATCAAACTTTAGAGTCCAGGGCATTTTGAGGTTACAGGATCAGCCCAAAGGGTTCCTTAGAATAAACAGCTCTGGTCTAGGTTCTGAAGTCCTAAAGGCTCTGAAAACTTCTCTATGAGGTGATGAACTGAGTTCAAAATACACTGACTTTAGGTAGCTACTCCTGTAGTTGAGTGCAGAAGGAATTGCAGTTGCAATGCTGCAAACTCTCCTGCATCTGTTCTGCTCAAACCCACATTATATTCAGCTTCAGAAAAATCAGGATATCTTCTAACTTTTCTCAACATAATGGAATCAAGCCCCTGAGATATTCTGCAGACCATGCCTGAAGAACACCTGTGTCAGATTAGGATCTCCAGAGTTAAACTATTTAAACCACATTTTGTCAGCTCTCACCTAGAAACAACGCGTCACCTCTTCTCTGTCACAAAACACCAAAGTTCCATTCTGCCAATTGTTTCAGGCTAATAAAGCAGGTTTACAGGAAGTATTCTGATGCAGATCATCCTTACATAGGAAGAGCTGCCCTCTGCTGAGATTTTGTTGGCAAAAGCCTCACTCTGTAGCGTTACAAAGCACCTTCTTCTCATTATTTCAGTTAGAAACAAGATCATTTGGATGCTGTGTTCTATTAGTCTGAGTGGTGATAATCCCCAAAGAAGTATAAAGGAATATAACACTTGTGAAACACAAGTCAGCTCCATAATGTACCAACTACTCATTCAGCATGAGACTAAAGTATTTGAGTTATTAATGCTTTGGTTATGTTCATTCTGCCTTCAGAAGATCATTAAGCTACAACGCAGGATACTTAGACATAATCCTGTAGCATGACTCTGCCTCTCATTTAATACAGGCAACATAATCACCAAAATGCTATGCCACATGGAAAATAAAAACCTAAATACAAAAAAAAAAAAAACCCAGATAGCTTCCAGATTTCCAGAGAAACTTTGCTGGAAAATGTTAGTTAGAACATGCATTTTGTTTTCTGCTTAGCCAGACCCCAGCTCTCCAAGCTTTACATCAACGTCCACTTAAACAACCACTTAGGTCCTTACACCTCAGATCTAACAATACATTTTCACAATTGCTCTTCCTTTTGTGAAGAAATAAACATCAATGTCTGAAGGCCAGTCTGGATGTATTTTAGAAGCTAAGCACATGGTAAAGGAGCATTAAGTGCAGAGAGGCCCATGAGCTTGTCCATCTCAAAGAGAACCTGCACATTTACAAGCCATCATTACCTTTGCCAAGGACTTCAAAGTGACTTTTGAGGCTTTCACCAGTCGTTGCTTTTCCATTGTTCATTAGTTAGAAGGAGATCTCCGAGTCAGCTAAGAAAGAAAGAAAATGTGAGCTGCAGCTCTCTCCAAATCTGATTGTTGAACATTTTCAGCTGATTGCATTACACCCTGGCCTAAGCTGTCTAATTGCTTTGACTCAATTGAACAGTAATTGGATTGTTCCCTATAGCTGTGGATCGCTGCCACAGCATTGTGCTATCAACAATAGGGTAAAAGCCTATTAAATTCATGGTCTTGTTGTGGAGAACAGTGTCTTTAAAACAGATATCTCTTTCTATGGTGAATATTAACTCCATTTTTCTTCTTATTTAAATCATTGTAAGAGTATTACAAATATTTGGTAAGCTGCAGCAAAGCCAAAGAGTAAAAATTGGGCAGTCGTTTCCTTCCAGACAGCAATTTTAGAAGACATTTTTCTAAGGCTTGTCTACTGAAGAGTTTCAAAAACATATTTTAGATCCTTCATCTGGGAATTTCTATCTAAGGAATTGCACTGCAAAACAATTCCAGTTTGTTCTTTTTAAACAAAAGTCAGAACTACAAATGATAGACCAAACTGCCACACCTTTAACTCCAGCTGTCTGCTATTTAGTCATTTAAACTTCCAGGCCAGTTAAACCCTTGCACTCCTCCTGCTGCAGGTCTGGGGTGGAGTTGAACGAGCAAACAATGAAGGGTTTGGCCTCATTAAAGCCTTAAGGGCTAGGGGCTGAGCATCATTTGTCAGGTGTCTTGTGCTGCCCCTCAATGTGTCTGCATGCTCACATGAGGCATGAAGTTTTGAATTAATTGGCCAGAACAATGATGCTAGTGCCTACTGTGTCCAGTTCCGGGCTCCTCGATTCAAGAGAGATGTTGAGATACTGGAACGTGTCCAGAGAAGGGCAGCAAAGCTCTTGAGGGACCTGGAGCACAGCCCTGTGAGGAGAGGCTGAGGGAGCTGGGGGTGTGCAGCCTGCAGAAGAGGAGGCTCAGAGGTGACCTCATTGCTGCCTACAGCTACCTGAAGGGAGGCTGTAGCCAGGTGGGGTTGGTCTCTTCTGCCAGGCAACCAGCAACAGAACAAGGGGACAGAGTCTCAGTTTGTGCCAGGGAGGTTTAGGCTGGATGTTAGGAGGATGTTGTTTGCAGAAAGAGTGATTGGCATTAGAATGGGCTACCCAGGGAGGTGCTGGAGTCTCCATCCCTGGAGGTGTTCCAAAAAAGTCTGGCTGAGGCACTTAGTGCTGTGGTCTATTTGATCGCCTAGTGCTGGGTGCTAGGTTGGACTGGATGATCTTGGAGGTCTCTTCCAACCTGGTTGATTCTATTCTAAGATGAAAATTGCTATTGGAAAGCTGTCTACAATGGAGGAGAAATTAGCTTTCTCAAAGACAGTAACTGTTGATCCTGGTCTGTTGACCTTGCAGTTGCAGAGCTCAGTTGTTGTGCTTCTGAAAGTTGCCCTTGTCAGGGTGTGATGAGCTGGCATGCTCTCTGCACACATCACTGAGTGCGCAACCCATTGAAAAGATGAGCTGTGGCTCAAATAAAAGAGTTGTAAGTCCAGGTGACATTTCACAGCCCACATTCTGTTGACAATGCAAAGGAGAAATCACTCATGGACTTTCCAACCTTACCCATAGGCTGCTTCTCCTTAGAGAGATGTAGAAATACTCAAAAGCAGGGCTGCAGCATATAGAATCATAGGATCAGCCAGGTTGGAAGAGACCTCCAACATCATCCAGTCCAACCTAGCACCCAGCCCTGTCCAATCAGCTAGACCATGGCACTAAGTGCCTCATCCATTTTTTTCCTGAACACCTCCAGGGATGGCAACGTTAAGCTACAGCTGAGAAAGGACATATTAATTCTGGCAAAGTTCTCCAATCCAGATAATTTGAATTAGAAAGAGTTATAGATCAACCTGTAAGACTGCAGGTGGCCTTCCATAGCTTTTGTTATAATGTTCTTTGTAAGTTAACCTCAAAAAAGATCTAATGTTTTATGATTTCCAGGAACCATGTCAAGGAAAATGCGTTTGGGTTCATTTCATGGTTGAGAAGAGTTTTTCTCTCTCTAATAAATGAGAACTTCAAATCTTCCTTTGCCACCTGAGATGAAACACTACCTTCTCTTTGAACTTATCTTGCCTTCTGTTAGCTTGCTGTGGCAGCATTTAGCACAGAAGATGGGAAACATATGTTCACCCTTGCTGCACAGGACAGTAACCCAAAGCACAGAGTAAAGGCTTTGTTCCCAGGTCACTTCTGCTGAGTAGCTTTGCATTTCCCAGTGCCAGTAAGGCACAATCTGAGCAGACAGTTGTGGAGCTGGCAGTGAACTATAAGATGAGCTTTTGGCATAGCTTCTTTAAACCATGCACCTGCTCCAAGAGTAGGGACTGAAGGTTTCTAAAACCTTTGCATGAGGTGGTTAATGAGATGATTATTCATACACAGAACTTAATCCCAAGCCCATTGAGACCTGTGGGGGGTTTACAGACTAATAACTTGCAAGTTGCTACCCAGAGGCTCCCCAAAGATTAATTATGTGCCAGACCCGCTCAGATTATAGGCCTGATTTACAACACTGTTTGGTATTAAGATTGCCTAACTTTTGCTATTACTCAGCTTAACATTAAATGTTTTTGCTGAAGTGCTCATATAGCTGCTTCAGGGAACATTTCTGGACAGCATTTAAAACCAAACAAGTTTGTGACTTCCAAAAGAAAAACAAACCAACCAACCAAAACAAAACAGAAAGGTATTGGCTTGGTCCTTGCATCAGAAATTAATAATCACTGTGACTTATGACTATTAATTTCTGTATGAATATTAATTTTTATTATTAATATTTTTTTTAAATGGGGACATTTTCCTGAAGTTCTTTGGATTTTTGGTCGACAGGAAGCAATTGCACAGAATTAAACAGTTTAAACAATCAGAACTTGGGAAATAGGAATGTGAGAACAGGAAGCATTTTAACTACACCTATGGAGTCTTGGCACTCACTCCAGCAAATGTACTCACAATGCCTTTGGTCCCTGAGTAAGCCTTCTGTATCAAAGATGCTTTCAAAGTCATGATGATGATCCCAGGGTGAAATACAAAATATTTCAGGCAGAGGGGAGAAGATTCTGCTAAGCCACTGGTGTTAGCTGCAACACATGGCTGCTTTTAATGAGCCACAGACAAGGAGAGGCAGGAAGGCTCCATGCATACAAAGAAAGGCTCCATATGATCTCCATCAGGCACTACTACTGCTCCTTCTGCTGGGGACCTCTGGTGCACAAGAGGATGAAGAGGAGACATATAGTCTGCGAGATTTGGCCAACATACTTAGATCTCAGTACTCTGATGAGAGGAGTGTTGTGAGATTGGCTGCCAAGAAAGAGGATGGTTCTGAGGAGTTTAAGAGTGCTCTTAGGAAAATTATGTTTCTAGGCCAGGGAACAACCAGAACAACAAGAGGAAGGTAGGTAGGCATGGCATGGTTTCTAAATCATCCCCCTTTATATACTTCAGTTTGAAAATCAAACTGGCCAAAAGGCACTAGCACCATTGTTCTGGCCAAGAATTCAAAGCTTCATGCCTCCTTTGACCCCACAAGCATGTTGAGGGCAGCACAAGACACCTGACACATGGTGCTAAGCCCCCTAGCCCTCAAGGCTTTGCTGGGGCCAAGCCCTTATTGTTTGCTCATCTGACTCACTCAGCAGGACAGGAGGAGAAGTGTCAGGGTTAAACCAGCCTGGCAGGATTTATGCCCTACCAGGACAATTCCTGGTGCCAAACCTGCAAGATCAGATAGGATTTTAAAGATCTTATTTGAAAACCTCTAGCACACCCATGCTGTGGGATGCCAACAAGTAGGAGGGGACTAATATTCACCAACACCTACCAGTCTGTCATTCTGTAACAGCCTCTTCTTTCCCTCGCCATGTGAAGATCCACATTTGTTATTTTTGGTATTTCAGCTTCTAAAATAGCCAAATATTCTGGTTTCAGCTTCCACAGAACATTAGATTTCCCCTGCTATTTCAACTGGCCATCAATGTGTGGGCAGTTCCAGGTCTGGATGGGATTGATGCTCCTCTCATTAATTACATGTCCTCCTGGGCCTTGACATGCTGAAGAAAGGAGAAGCACATCACCCACTTTCAGATGCAGAAGTGACAAGAAGTGGAAGAGGAAAAAAAAGTGGCATTAATGTGTAAGGGACAAGTTACAGACAGGGATATAAACTGATTAGGAAAAAGGAAGACTGAAACCAGAAGGCAGAGAAGATGATGAATAAATGAATGAAGGGGAGAAAAAGTAGAAGACCAGGTGGGGATGTGAGGGAAATTATACTTAGAATCATAGAATCAGTCAGGTTGGAGGAGACCTCCAAGGTCATCCAGTCCAACCTAGCACACAGCCCTAGCCAATCAACTAGACCATGGCACTAAGTGCCTCAGCCAGTCTCTTTTTTAACACCTCCATGGACAGCAACTCCACCACCTCCCTGGGCAGCCCATTCCAATGCCAATCACTCTCTCTGTGAAGAGCTTCCTCCTAACGTCCAGCCTAGACCTCCTCTGACACAACTTGAGACTGTGTCCCCTTGTTCTGTTGCTGGTTGCATGGCAGAAGAGACCAACCCCTACATGGCTACAGCCTCCCTTCAAGCAAAAATACATAAATCTTAGTATCTCCCACTATTTCACTATTTTATATGAATGCACAAAAGAGTTACTGTCCATATTGACATTGTATCCCATACTTCCAATCTCTTTAATCAGAAAAAGTCTTATTCTGTGGGTTGCTGTCCTCATCCACCTGGAGAACAGTAAGGATCTTCAACAGAAGCCAGAAAAGCAGACAGTTCACATTTGGATCCACAACCCACACCAGCATTATCTTTCTGCCTGCATAGCATAGCAGAAAAAGGATTAGAGGTGCCTGTGCAGGCCAAGGTAACCCTTCAAGCCAATGCCATATGGTGTCACACAGATGTGGAAAGAATGAATATGCCATGCATTTAGTACCATGGTCTAGATGACTGGATAGGGCTTGGTGCTAGGTTGGACTGGATGATCTTGGAGGTTTCTGCCAGCCTGGTTGATTCCATGATTCTATTTAGCCTGGAGAAGAGGAGGCTCAGGGGAGACTGTATTGCTGTCTACAACTACCTGAGGGAAGGTTGTAGACAGGAGGAGGTTGCTCTCTTCTCTCAGGTGGCCAGCACCAGAACAAGAGGACACAGCCTCAAGCTACGCCAGGGGAAATTAAGACTTGAGGTGAGGAGACAGTTCTTCACTGAGAGAGTCATTGGACACTGGAATGGGCTGCCCGGGGAGGTGGTGGAGTTGCCATCCCTGGGGCTGTTCAAGGCAAGATTGGACGTGGCACTTGGTGCCATGGTGTAGTCTTGAGCTCTGTGGTAAAGGGTTGGACTTGATGATCTGTGAGGTCTCTTCCAACCTTGGTGATACTGTGACACTGTGAATGTGGGAAAATGTCCAGGAGCAGCGAGCTTAATCTAAACAAATTATCTTTTGGGTGCAGAAAAGCCTGTTAGAAACTTTTTGAGGGAGTTTAACTTCCTGGATAGCCTTAATTGGATCAATGCACCAGGAGAAGGATCAAGGCATTTACTAGTTTGGAACACATATTTGAACATGTCAGAACAGGGCCATGGCCCAGTGGTTTCATTTTCAGTGTGTGCTTGGCTTAGATCCACAAATTTGGGCATAAAAGGCTTGCATAGGGAGAACAGTCCAAGCTTTTGCAGCAATTCATTAGGCTGAAACTTGTAGGCAAGTGTTGCCATGAGAAGGCAAGGGTAAGATAGCATCTCCAGAATAGAGTCTGTTTCAATGATAACATGGATTACTGACTGTGTTGCAGCCATTTATCACTTAGAAGTTATGAGTATGCAGTAGGGAGCAGCCTGCAAAGCCAGATGTATATCACAGTATCACAGCATGTCAGGGATTTCCCTAATAAGAGGATTTCTCATCAAAACAGCAAAAAGGAACAAAGGTGAAGATCTTCTCTCAAGCAGGAAAAATGTAAACGTGACAAAGAGGAAGTGAGCATGCATAAGTATAAAAACATGCCTTCATCAAGGCTGCTCTTTCCAGTCTCTGAGAGATCTGATTTAGCCTGGAGAAGAGGAGGCTCAGGGGTGGCCTTGTTGCTGTCTACAACTACCTGAGGGATGGTTGTAGCCAGGAGGAGGTTGCTCTCTTCTCTCAGGTGGCCAGCACCAGAACGAGAGGACACAGCCTCAGGCTGCACCAGGGGAAATTTAGGCTGGAGGTGAGGAGAAAGTTCTTCCCTGAGAGAGTCATTGGACACTGGAATGGGCTGCCCGGGGAGGTGGTGGAGTTGCTGTCCCTGGAGCTGTTCAAGGCAGGATTGGACGTGGCACTTGGTGCCATGGTGTAGCCTTGAGCTCTGTGGTAAAGGGTTGGATTTGATGATCTGTGAGGTCTCTTCCAACCCTGATGATACTGTGATACTGTGATTTCATCAGGCCTCTGCTTGCACTCTTCAACTCTTAGAGGACCTATAGACCATTTAGTCTGTGAACAGGATTCCTTCAACTGTATGGAATGGTCATGTTGAGTCTGCATCCTGTCACCAGCCCCAGAATGCACAACTCTATCCTGGGATACCCCAAATTGCTCTCTTCTCCCTCTCACTCAGTAGGAGAAGAAAGGTGCAAAACCTGCTACTCCCCACCCCTGCGGGCTTGAAGGGAGGCAGCAAAAGGATGCCAATTTCTGCACGTGGGCTGACCTGTGTAGATTATGCACTGAAATCAGGCTGGTGGTTGGCTGTGGTTTTGTGCCCAGTATAAATGGTAAATGGACACTTTGTCTAGAGAAAGGGATAGAGCAAGAGAGTTCCCACCTTGAAAGAGCTTCTGCCTCAACAGAGTGCCCAGCCAGATAGACTCCTGCTCTGACTGGACCATCTCCACTTTTTGATGGCTTTTGGATGGTTCTCCCCAGACACAAAGTACTGGAATAGAATACGCTAGAAGTGTGGTTATTCCTGCAGTCCACAGCAGGATAGTGCAGGAAAATGCAAGTGCCTTAAATTCCTTTGATCTTCAGCCTAAATTGGTCACACACTTGTTTGATCAGGAGTGACTGGCTTCCAGAAATAAGCTGCAGCATCACTCGAGTATTGAACAGTTTCTGACATTGCTTTTTGGCATCTGCCAAGGGCAGCTCACAGGGCAGGACTGGGAAGACTGTCCTCATCCAGCAACACGATTCTGAATGAGCATTAAGTCAGCAAACTAGAAGTTGGATTTGGGAAAACCTGGATCTACTGCATTGTTTTTCTGATAACCTCTCTGACTTCAAAGCTCACATCTCTCTTGTCAGGTGGGGGACAGTTTCTAACTTTAGTTGACCCAAATTACTTCCAGCCTTCTTGTGCAGCATACAGAAACAATGAATCTTTGTGTTGTGCCTTTGATCACTGCATCTCTGAAATTAACTGCCCTGCACATCCTTGCAAAGGAAGCTTTACAGGCAAAGGAATCTAGATGAAGTCCATTGGTGGTTCAGCTGTCCCTAACACCATTATTCTTTAATTTGGGGTGGTGGTGGCAGGTATCTCAGCACAAAACAGGCTTTAGATGTGAGGTCATGAGCTTTTGTACACTCCTATCACATCTAGAGCAGTTGCTCACCTAAAAGGAATAGTAATGCTCTGTTCTTCCATATGGTGGTCCTGTAGGTAACAGGAACAAGCTTTCACAGGATCACAGAATATTAAGGGTTAGAAGAGACCTCTAGATATGGTGGGGGGGAGGGGGGGGGTTGGACTCGATGAGCTCTTTACATCCCTTTCAATCCCAAACATCCTGTGAGCCTGATATCACCTAGTCCGAGCCCCCTTGCCAAAGTAGGATCACTTGGGGCAGGCCTCACAGGAATACATCCAGGTAGGTTTTGAAAGTGTCCAGAGAACACTCCACAACATCTCTGGGCAGCCTGTTCCTGTGTTACATCACCCTCCCTTTAAAGGAGTGGAACCTGCAGAAGCTCCTGTGCTCCAGCTCATAGCTGTTGCACCTTGCTCTATTGCAAGGCACCACTGACTGTCATCTTCATCTTGACACCCACCCCTTAGGTATTTGTAGATGACAATAAGATGCCCTCTCAGTCCTGTCTTCTCAAGATCAACCAGCCCCAGTTCTCTCAGTCTTTCTTCATAGGAGAGATGTTCAAGTCCCCCAGCCACCCTCACAGCATCTCTGTTGGACTTTCTCCAGTAGATCCCTGCCTCTCTTGAACCAGGGAGGCCAAAACTCAGTATTCTAGATGCAGTCTCATGAGAGCAGAGGGAAAGAAGAACCTGAAGTACTAGTTAAGGACCTGATAACACCAAGCTGTGTGGTGCAGCAGACAGGCTGGAGGGAGGGGATCCATCCAGAGGGACGTAGACAGGCTGGAGAGGTTGGTACAAGCCAAACTCATGAGGTTCAACAAGAGCAAGTGCAAGGTCCTGCATTTGGGTCGAGGCAATGCCAAGCACAAATCCAGGCTGGGCAGTGACTGAGCCCTGAGGAGAGGGACTTGGGGGTGCTGGTGGATGAGAAGCTCAACAGGAGCCAGCAGTGTGCACTTGCAGCCCTGAAAGCCAACCAGATCCTGGGCTTTATCAGGAGAAGTGTGGCCAGCAGGGTGAGGGAGGTGATTCTCCCCTCTACTGCGCTCTGCTGAGACCCCACCTGGAGTACTGCATCCAGTTCTGGAGCAACTATTACAAGAGGGATGTGGAGATGCTGGAGTGTGTCCAGAGAAGTGCCACAAGGATGCTCAGAGGGCTGCAGCAGCTCTGCTGTGAGGACAGACTGAAAGAGTTGGGGCTGTGCAGTCTGCAGAAGAGGAAGCTCCCAGGTGACCTTCTTGTGGCCTTCCAGCATCTGAATGAGGCCTACAAAAAAGCTGGGGAGGGACTTTTTAGGCTGTCAGAGTGTGACAGGACTGGGGGGAATGGAGCAAAGCTGGAGGTGGGGAGATGCAGCCTGGCCGTGAGGAGGCAGTTGTTGGGCATGAGAGTGGTGAGAGGCTGGAATGGGCTGCCCAGGGAGGAGGTTCTTTTAAGATAGCAACAGAAACTAAACTCTCAAATGAAACTGGAGAAAAACTACAGAATTACATTTAGAGAGAAATGCAGAGACATAGACACCACAAAGCAAATACCACATCCCTGGCAAACCCCCTGGAATTTTCCCCCCATCCCAAAAATCTCCATCTAATACTCCCAAGTGCTCCAATCCTCCCACCCCCCCCCCCCAAGCCTCTGCCAGCCAAAGAGGCCTAAACAAGGCCCCGGAGGCCTACTGCTTCCATCTGCTTCCTGATAAAGCACCTCCCCACACACACACAGGGCAGGAGGAGGGGGAAAGGAGAGCAACCTGACCTTGTTGTGAGTTCATAGAGAGATGGCAGAATTATGGGATTCAATAATTACCTTCCAGTCCCCAGAAGATCTTTTCACCCTACAGTCTCATCCTGGGACACTCAGGGAGGTGGCTGAGGCCCCATGGCTGGAGCTGTAGGACAAGGGAGGTTATTCTGCCCCTGTACTCAGCACTGCTCAGGCCACACCTTGAGTGCTGTGTCCAGTTCTGGGCTCCTCAATTCAAGAGAGATGTTGAGGTGCTGGAAGGTGTCCAGAGAAGGGCAATGAAGCTGGTGAGGGGCCTGGAGCACAGCCCTGTGAGGAGAGGCTGAGGGAGCTGGGGGTGTGCAGCCTGCAGAAGAGGAGGCTCAGGGGTGACCTCACTGCTGTCTACAACTACCTGAAGGGAGGCTGTAGCCAGGTGGGGATTGGTCTCTTCTGCCAGGCAAGCAGCAAGAGAACAAGGGGACACAGCCTCAGGTTTTGCTGGGGGAAGTCTAGGCTGGATGTTAGGAGGAAGTTCCTGGCAGAGAGAGTGATTGGCACTGGAATGGGCTGCCCAGGGAGGTGGTGGAGGCACCATTCCTGGAGGTGTTGAAGCAAAGCCTGGCTGAGGCATTTAGTGCCATGGTCTGGTTGACTGGATAGGGCTGGGTGCTAGGTCGGACTGGATGATCTTGGAGATCTCTTCCAACCTGCTTGATTCTATGATTCTGTTTAAGGCCAGGCTGGCTGAGGCTGTGGGTAGCCTGCTCTAGGTTAGGGTGTCCCTGCCCATGGCAGGGGGGTTGGAACTGGCTGATCCTTGTGGTCCCTTCCAACCCTGACTTATTCTATGACTCTAAAAAACATGAGGCCAAGACATAGCCTACCTCACCCCTGTCTGACCCTTAACTTCATCAAGGATGGCAGAGTGGGCCATTCTCTCTCATCCTTTATATCCTAAAGTCTTTCTCATCCCTCCTTGTCTCATGCTCCCCTTGTCTCATCCCCCCTTGTCAAACACACACACTCCGCAAACACCAAATTAACATAAAGTTAAATAGGAAAAAGATGCTTAAAATTAGAGAATTAATGTCAGGATTTTAATAGCTCCTGTTTTTTCCCCCAAATTAATTTCTAGTGTGCACTGCTTAGAAGGCGCAGACACTGCCTCTGTAGCAGTGGCTGTACCCAGGTGGGGTTGGTCTCTTCTGCCAGGCAACCAGCAACAGAACAAGAGGACACAGTCTCAAGTTGTGGCATGGGAGGTCTAGACTGGATGTTAGGAGGAAGTTTTTGGCAGAGAGAGTGATTGGCATTGGAATGGGCTGCCCAGGGAGGTGGTGGAGTTGCTGTCCCTGGAGGTGTTGAAGCAAAGCCTGGCTGAGGCACTTAGTGCCATGGTCTGGTTGATTGTCTAGGGCTGGCTGCTAGGTTGGACTGGATGATCTTGGAGGTCTCTTCCAACCTGGTTGATTCTATGATTCTTTACTCCTTCTGGACAAAGTGAATACAGATCTTGTCCTTCAGTACTAGGGTGATTTTTGGTCATTGTCTGTATTTATAACTCTTCTGACTTAGCTGCGATGGTAGGAAAGTAACTAAAATCCTCAGAGAGCTTTGAGCCTTTCAGGTCTGTTATTTCCAAGGGAAAAAAAAAAAAAACAACGAAGCTCCAGTGAAAAAAATCCTGCATCCTAGAAAAGGTTAAGGCCATTTTTAAACACCACAAATTAGCTGAATATAGCAAAACTCAGGCTTTTGCCTATTCATAGATGTGACCCTTCTAAAAAGTGAGGGAAAGGAGGCAAGCATTTCAAACCTTGTAAACAGCAGGATGTTATGTACCTGCTATTAAACTCCATCTGGCACTAACCCGACAGGCAAGTAACAAGCCAAGGCAACCTTATTTTCTTTTTTTAAAGCAGAAGTTTTAGAAGCAAAGTTTTTTGAACTGTTACTGCATTTAGTTTTGGGCTCCCCAGTTTAAGAGGGACAGGGATCTGCTGGAGAGGGTCCAGCAGAGGGCTACGAGGATGATTAGGGGACTGGAGGGCATGGGTTAGGAGGAAAGGCTGAAGGACCTGGGGCTGTTTAGTCTGGAGAAGAGAAGACTGAGAGGGGATTTAATCAATGTTTATAAACACCTGAGGACTGGTCAGGAGAAGGGGGACAGGCTCTGCTCACCTGCTCCCTGGAATAGGAAAAGGAGCAGTGGGTGTAAGTTGCAGCAAAAGAGATTCCACCTCAACACAAGGGAAACTTCTTTACTGTAAGGGTCACAGAGCACTGACATAGGCTGCACAGAGAGGTTGTGGAGTCTCCTTCTCTGGAGACATTCAAGGCCTGTCTAGATGTGTTCCTGTGAGACCTGAGCTAGATTGTGTGGTCCTGCTCTAGCAGGAGGGTTGGATCTGATCTCTTTGGATCCAACCCCTAACATCCTGTGATCTTTTAATCACATATTCACAACTTTTAAAAAGACAGGGTGATAAATGTGTTAAACAGGTTTTCTCTGTGTCCAGCACAGAAGGATAAGAGGCTGTTTGTAACACCAATTGCAGAGCTTACATGGCAAGACCCCAGTGCTTGCCCAGAAGGCAACTGTTATAACTAGAGCAGATAAATAACTCTGTTCTCATGTTCAGTCTGGCTGCAGCACATCAGTTCCTCAATATGGACGTGAGGAGGAAGTTCTTCCCCATGAGAGTGGTGAGAGCCTGGAATGGGTTGCCCAGGGAGACACTTGAGGCCCCATGGCTGGAGGTGTTTAAGGCCAGGCTGGATAAGGCTGTGGCCAGCCTGACCTAAGATAGGGTGTCTGTGCCCATTGCAGGGGGGTTGGAGCTAGATGCTCCTTGTGGTCTCTTCCAACCCTGACTGATTCAATGATTCTGATTCTATGATATATGGTAGCCTTGGAGGTCTGGTAACTAGGCACCACAGAAGAGCACATGATGAGTTGGAGAAACAATCCAAAATATTGAAATCATTAAACAAGGAACCAAATAGGATGGTTTTGCAAGAGTAAGCTGGAAGGAGGTGACATTTCTGTCAAAGAGGACTTGGGTCCTGCAGATGCTTGCAGAAGTGACACACTGTGACGTGGTTTATTTGACACAGAAAGAAAAGAGTTTGTAAAAGAGATGCAACCAAGAGACACAGGAAGCAAACTCAATGCAGCACTGCCCCACATCAGGACAAAGCTGAAGATGATCTGTGCAATATGTAGCATGAGTGCATACTATGGAAGGCACAGCTTTGTTTCCCACCGAGGAAACAATTCTGGCCTGTGCATACAATGGGGCAGCTGCCAGAGTGTAAGCAGACACCAGCAGAGTCTGCCTGCCTTTTTCTTTGAGGAGAGGAACCTCCATGGCTAATATTACAGCCTGGGCTGAAGTATGATGAAAACTTCAGGTGTCTTAAATTTCCAGGGCTTTTCTGGGGGGCAGTTCTTTATGGTTTGTTAGCATAGAAGAGGGATAAAGGTGAATTAAAACGTGTTCTGAACAGTGTTGGAAGGATAGCTGCACTGTATCTCCTCAGGGAGCTCACAATGGGAGCTGAAGAGAGAAAGCTCCATGAATTTAGTCTCTATAGGGGCAGATTCACCCCCCAGCCTCTACAGGTGCCAGAGAGCCAGGAGGTAAAACACTGGCCTCCAGACAAGTGGGCAAGGTGCCCAGTCTAATCTGTTCAGACACTTGTATGCTTCTGCCAGCGTCCCTACAAGTGGCAGTGCTACCAGAGCAGAGAAGGGAAGAGCTTTAGCATGCTGTGAAGATGCCAAAAAGTAGTGCTGGAGCTTCTCCAATGTGAGTGGTAATTCAATCCAATTAAAAGTAGGTAAATGCCAGTTAGCTTGCATTTTCCTCAGTGCCAGAGCTCTGTATGAGCCAGAGCAAGCTGAGGATGCCTTTCCATGAGCCATTGCCAGCCTGCTGAGAAACAGATTTTTACAACTGCAATTTCTGCAGTCTGAAGATGATAAGAAGAGATGGGGATGGAAGAGGCTGCCAATATCTAAAAGATAGTACCTAAGTAAGGCTTGTAAAACTTCTCTGTCTACTGGGGATGGGCCAATGGTCTTAAATTCAATAAGGTCTGATTCAGCTGTCCCTAAGGGTTGGCTTTCAAATGCTAAGTAGAATGAAACACTGAAATATACCCCCTGGAAAAGGTGGTAGATGATAGAATGTCAGGAGCTGGAAGGGACCTCAAAGATCATCTAGTCCAATCCTCCTGCCAGAGCAGGATCACCTATACCATATCACACAGGAATGCATCCAGGCAGGTTTTGAATATCTCCAGAGGGGGAGACTTCACAACTCCCCTGGGCAGCCTGTTCCAGTGCTCTGTCACCCTCACAGGGAAAAAAGTTCCTCACCATGCTTACATGAAACTTCCTATGCCTCAGCTTCCACCCATTGTCCCTTGTCATCTGGCATCACCTGCAGAACACCATAAGCAGGAGCTAAATAGAGTCAAACCCAAGAAAAGAGATTAAATCACATCTGTAGAGTTCCTTGTAGCCCTTTCAAGAGCCATATTTCACACCAGGCCAGAGCCACGTGGCAGCAGCATCCACTATCTTGCATAATTGCTTCTACATCCCGTTGGGAATACTCCTATCTCTAAGTTGCACTACAGCCTCAAAAAGATTGTGACTGATACCTGTAAAGAGAAGATTATAAAAACAAGGTCTCTGCTTTCTTTGCCACTCTCTGCTTTTCTCTTTCTGCTCTGGCGAGACCCCACCTGGAGTACTGCATTGAGTGCTGGAGCCTCTATTACAAGAGGGATGTGGAGATGCTGGAGCATGTCCAGAGAAGGGCCATGAGGATGAGCAGAGGGCTGGAGCAGCTCTCCTGTGAGGACAGACTGAAAGAGTTGGGGCTGTTGAGTCTAGAGAAGAGAGGCTGTGAGGTGACTTTCTTGTGGCCTTCCAGGATCTGAAGTGGCCTCCATAAAAGCTGGGGAGGGACTTTCAAGGCTGTCAAGGAGTGCCAGGACTAGGGGGAATGGAGCAAAGCTGGAGGTGGGGAGATTCAGAATGGACATAAGGAGGAAGTTGTTGAGCATGAGAGTGGTGAGAGCCTGGACTGGGTTGCCCAGGGAGGTGGTTGAGGACCCATGGCTGGAGGTGTTTAAGGCCAGGCTGGCTGAAGCTGTGGGCAGCCTGCTCTAGGGTAGGGTGTCCCTGCCCATGGCAGGGGGGTTGGAACTGGCTGATGGTTGTGGTCCCTTCCAACCCTGACTGATTCTATGATTCTGCTCTATTCTTTCTAGTGGCACTGTTTAAATCCTAATCTCTAAATTCAAGTCTGGCCTTGAAGAATCCATGAATTCATCGTAGTCAGTACCATGTTACAGTAGACCAGTAGTGCATCAGCCCATCTGTGGATTATGCTGCACCTTGTTTGCCATTCAGGAGAGTATATTGGAAAAGGGTTTTAAACACCTCTCTGACTGCACAGGTGTTAGATAAACCACTACTTACCTTCCATACAGGCCAGCTGTGGTCAAAGGAACAAAATAGTCTGGGGAGCTGTGTGGTACCAAATCACAGAGTGGTGTAGGTTGGAAGGGACCTCAAAAATCATCCAGTTCCAAGCCCCTACCACAGGCAGGGACACCTCCCACTAGAACAGGTCACTCAAGGCCTCATCCAACCTGGCCTTGAACACCTCCAGGGAGGAAGCATCCACAACCTCCCTGGGCAAGCTGTGCCAGTCTCCCACCAGCCTCACTGTAAAGAACTTCTTCCTAACATCTAGTTTAACTCTCCCCTCTGCCAGTTTAAACCTATTACTCCACATCCTGTCATTACAAGACCTTGTAAATAGTCCCTCTCCAGCCTTCCTGTATGCCCCCTTCAGACACTGGAGGGTTCAAAAGCATCTCACTTTGTGAATAAATGCTCTTAGAGATGTGGAAGTTTTCAGGGAGCACTGGCTAAACTACTTCAGACAGAGAAAGAGAAAAGTTTCAGGTGGTGATGGGTGAAATATATTTGTGGGACATGTTTTGGAGAAGTAGGAGAACAAAGGATTTAGTGACTAAGTAAGAGACCAAAGGATCTAATGACTAAGTAGGAATAAGGAATTAGATCAATAAATCCTTTAAGCACATGCAGCCCCAGCTGGCAAAAAAAAAAATATGACCAAAAAACCTCCAAAGTAAGACCTGTAGGTGGTGAATGTTGTTCTTGGTCTTCACATATCTGCTGTTCCTCTGCCCTTTTGTTCCTGTTTCTGGGCACAGCAAGAGAAGTGTGGAAACAAGAAGCAGACATATGCAGGAGGAACAAAATCTGAGACAGCAGCTAACGGGAAGCAGAACATATGTTTACTGTCATCTTCCTCCCCACATTTGAAAAGGCACCTGACTTCCAAGGGGGAGAAAAACCCTTCTGCAAGTCACTTGGAAGGGAGGAGAGCACCTGGCTTGGAAGGGAGGAGAGCTGGCTCAGCTCTCAGTGGTGGTTTATTTTCCTTCATCTGTGCCACTCTCCCTAGTGCACTGATGGAGCCTGTGATTAATTCAGCTCTTGACTCGAGTTTAATGCTGTTCTGCAGTCATTCTGTGGCAGTGATTTCTCTCCCATGGCAGAAAGCATCACATTTTGTATGTGCATCTGTGGGTTACTGTTTCAGCCTGATGGCTTGCACTGCTGTCACTCACAGAAATGCCCTTTACACTGTCTACATCTTGTCAACAGCTTCATCCCCATCAGACAGAATGGCCAAAAGCCCATCAGAGGGACAGGATTGACCCAGGCTAGTGCAGAGATTTGAGGCAGCGCAGCCCTGAACCCAGACCACCCAAATGAAAGCACAGCTTGAAAATGCAAAGCAACCTGCACACTCTCCCTAGGCAGCAGAGAGGAAAAGGAGGAATAGTGAGAGATGACAAATTTTGCTTCTGACACTCTCACTTCAGCACAAAGATGTGCTTTTATTCCACAATAAAACCATTATCAATGACCCTTAGTTCCTACCCAGAGGCACTTGTTGCAGCCTGCTCACTGCTCATTTGCACAACCAGCTTACTGATGGTGTTCATATCTGAAACTGGACCCAGCTGGAACTCAGGCTGCAGGACAAGGAGGATTAAAACTGGACTGTACAGAAACCATGAGCAAATTATAAAGTGCAGTTCTAGAGCTTCTGTGTATAAGACAACCCTAAATACACATCCCAAACCAAGGAGCACTTTAATGCATTAAATTCCTTCAAGAAAAAAGTAATAAACAGACCCTATAGGCTTCTGTCATCCAACTCTCTGTTTTGTTTCATCTTTCCCCCAAAAGTTCACTTGGGTGCATGCTGGAATTGTCTCATAGAATAGAATCATAGAATTAACCAGGATGGAAGAGACCTCCAACATCATCCAGGCCAACCTAGCACCCAGCCCTAGACAATCAACTAGACCATGAAACTAAGTGCCCCAGCCAGGCTTGGCTTCAACACCTCCAGGGATGGTGACTCCATCACCTCCCTGGGCAGCCCATTCCAATGCCAATCACTCTCTCTGACAACAACTTCCTCCTAACATCCAGCCTAGACCTCCCCCAACACAACTTGAGACTGTGTCCCCTTGTTCTATTGCTGGTTGCCTGACAGAAGACACCAATTCCCACCTGGCTCCAGCCTCTCTTCAAGTAGTTGTAGACAGCATTGAGGTCACCCCTGAGCCTCCTCTTCTCCAGGCTGAACAACCCCAGCTGCCTCAGCCTCTCCTCATAGGACTGTGTTCCAGGCCCCAGTTTTAGTTTCAGTGTGGAAGAAGATTGCCTCCTTATCACTCCATCACTCACGAGACTATAAATACTCATATAATGTTGATTTAATAACCATTTCTCCAGTTCCTGTTCTACAGTAGAAGCTTCTAGCATTGACTACAGAAGCTCTCAGAGTTTCTGAAGTTCATATTAGAGTGTGCTAGTTTGAGGTAAACTGGAATATTTTAGTAAGAAGGATCGGATTGTAGGCTGTGAAAAGGAAACAATGGTGATGTCTACTGCACTCATAGGCTTGCTGAGATGGATAAGAACAACATAAATACAGATAAGACAGTGGGTCTTTGTCACAGCTGGTGTCTGTGCTTTCTCCCTGGGCTACTTCTGTGTAACTAACCCTTCTGCTTTGTAACCCTCTTTGCCAATCCTCACAGCTCACTTTGCACATAAGGCAAAGTCTGGGATAAGGTA
The DNA here is from genome assembly GCF_015220805.1 of Pogoniulus pusillus. Lineage (NCBI taxonomy): Eukaryota > Metazoa > Chordata > Aves > Piciformes > Lybiidae > Pogoniulus > Pogoniulus pusillus. The sequence goes on along the minus strand of NC_087264.1, from coordinate 5,767,662 downwards.
GAGGGGTGGAAAAAGGGGGAAGGGTGGTTGGGAGCCCCTCCTGGGGGCTCTGATTTCTGGGAGGGCTGCTGTGTTTCTGTATTGCCTTTAACTTGTCTATTTCTGTATCTGTTTGTATATATTGTAAATACCTGCTTGTGTATTGTGCTGAGCTGTAAACGAGCCTAAGTTATGAGTTAAGCTTCATAAGTTGTGAGCTAAGCTTCATTCCTTAACTTCCAGCTCAGCTGAGCCTAGTCTGGGTGATTTCATAAGAGTAGGGGGGAGAGTAACACCCAAACCATCACATAGAGGAACAGAATAGGATTTCCCAGGCTTGGGATTTCCTAATTAACACTGACTCCTACCACATCTGCTGTCTCAGAGAGCCCTGTGCTGGCTGCAATTGCCAAGGCATTTGGGACTTGCGTGACATGATGAACTCCAGCCTTCTCCAGACACAGGAGGATGAATTACAGACAGCAGTTTGAGCAACACTCAAAGAGACAATGCAAGACTCTTCTCCTGTCGATTTTCTTTCTCTCTTTCTCTCTTTCTCTCTTTCTCTCTCTCTTTCTCTCTCTCTCTCTTTCTCTCTCTCTCTTTCTTTCTTTCTTTCTTTCTTTCTTTCTTTCTTTCTTTCTTTCTTTCTTTCTCTCTCTCTTTCTCTCTCTCTTTCTCTCTCTCTTTCTTCCTTCCTTTCCTTCCTTTTTTGGATTGTCCATCTTCTGTTTTATTTTTTTTCCATTTAATATGCAGTGGTTTTCAATGCCCTTGGTGTAGGGATAAAAGCTGATCCCTTACCTTTGGAGAATTTCATGTCAGAGTTTGAGATGCTATTTTTCCCAACAGAAATAAGGCAGTGGAAAAACTATTCTAATCCCAATAGGGAACCAGTACAATCTTTGTCTAACACCATGTACCCTACAACTCTCACAGTGACCCTTGCAGCAGACAAACTGAGAATGAGGCTTTCCTGAGTTCAAAGCTCCTGTCTCCCCAGCCCCTGCCAGCAGATACATCTGTCTTCATTTCCTTTCTCCAGTGTGATTTGAAATGAATGAGAAATGTTAATCTGGTCTTGATGAAGGCATCTGCACCCTCCAGCCAATACAGTTGTCTCCTGACATTGAAGAGTGATAGATCCAGAATCAATTTTGCATCTTAATGTCCAAAACACCAAAACAAACATAAAAAGGCAAGAGTCAATAAACTGGATAAAAAAGACTTCACTGTATTGACCAAGAAATCCTTAATGCTTCATGCCATGCCTTAGAAAATCACTTTAGCCTAAGACTCAGTGATTACAGTCCCATTTCAGCCCCAGATACCCAAGTAAAGCTCTGATGGAAGGTTTAGAAAAGGCCTTTTAGCCACAGACAGAAAGATCAATCTGTTTAGTCTCAGAAGGGAGAGAGTGGGAGGCAACCTGATTATAGTGTCTTCATATGGGGAAGATAAGGGGCACTTAAAAGGGATTCTTAATCTAGGAGAGAGGCTTAAGCAAATGCTTATGGCTAGAGGCTGAGTTCAGACCAGTTTCAATTAGAAATGAGACCCTTAAAATAAGGGGAAAAAATATCTGCAAGCCACCTGTTAAAGTGGTTGTGACCACTAGGACAGTCTGCTTGGGAAGGAGAGAGTCTCCATACCAAGACTGGATGCAGTCACCACTTACAGAGTCCCAGAGGGATATCTAGATGGAATTCACCAAAATCTCACCTACCATCTCCTCCTGAGCTTAGACAGGCCCCTAAAACAGTTCCATGAGTAAATTGAAACCTTCATTCCCAGCAACGACAGTGCAGGGCTATTTTGACCCACATCTACATGGACTTGTGATTTGGACTACCCTATCATAGAATCATGGTTTTCATGATTCTATGATAGGGTAGTTCAAATCAAAACTATCCTTGAAAGGAGACCACCCCAAACAACCATTTCAATGCTGTTTCACTTGTCCCAGCTGGGTCTTGGCTGGGGCTGTTTCATCTTAGTAAGAGAAGGCTCAGGGGAGACCTCATTGCTGTCTACAACTGCCTGAAGGGAAGTTGTGGAGAGGCTGCTGCTGGGCTCTGCTCACAGGCAGCTGGAGACAGAACAAGGGGAAATGGTCTCAAGATGAGGCTGGAGAGTTTTAGAATGGACATTAGGATAAAGTTTTTCACAGAGAGAGTAATCAGGCACTGGAATGAGCTGTCCAGGGAGGTGGTAGAGTCACCCACCCTGGCTGTGTTTAAGGGTCATTTGGATGTCATACTTAGGGATATGGTTTAAGGTGAATCTTGTAGAGTTCTAGGTTGGACTTGGTGATCCTGAGGGTCTTTTCCAGACTGGATGTTTCATCCTTTTACATGATGCCTTGCATAGAAAAGCAATACCACCATCCCATGGGCAGGAAAAGGAAAAGGAAAAGTGGGTTGACTAGGAGCATGCACAATGCTTAGACCAACATTTCACTCCATTTATGCAAATTCATTTCCACTGTGCTAAAGAGCAAGCGCTGCTGGCCTTCCCCATCGCAGTGCTCATCATTACTCAGTATACAGGGAGATATTGCCACCAGCTGCACATCTCTAAAAGCCCTAGATGGTCCAGGAGGGGCTCAGCAGGAGTAAACTGAGCTGCCCAGCAGCTTCTACTGGCACATTTCTACCTAGCTTCTGTATACCAAAAGGAAACTAATACTACAAGTTCCCAAGCAGATGAAGTGAGTCACTCCAAAAAACTCATCATACAATCAACCAGGTTGGAAGAGACCTCCAACATCATCCAGGCCAACCTAGCATGCAGCCCTAGACAATCAACCAGACCATGGCACTAAGTGGTCTAGTTTGCTTCAACACCTTCAGGGACAACAGCTCCACCACCTCCTTGGGCAGCCCATTCCAATGCAAATCACTCTCTCTGACAACAACTTCCTCCTAACATCCAGCCTAGACTTCCCCCACCACAACTTGAGACTGTGTCCCCTTGTCCTGTTGCTGGTTACCTTGCAGAAGAAACCAACTCCCACCTGGCTACAGCCTCCCTTCAAGTACCCCCATCTCTCTCTCTGCCTGGCTGCTCTCCAGCCACTCTGTCCCCAGCCTGTAGCGCTGCTTGGGGTTGTTGTGGCCAAAGTGCAGAACCCTGCACTTGGCCTTGTTAAATCTCATCCCATTGGTCTCTGCCCACCCATCCAGCCTGGCAAGGTCCCTCTGCAGGGCTCTCCTACCTTCCAACAGCTCCACAGCTGCTCCTAGCTTGGTGTCATCTGCAAACTTACTGATGCTGGACTCAATTCCCTCGTCCAGATCATCAACAAAGATACTGACCAGAACTGGGCTCAGCACTGATCCTTGGGGAATGCCACTAATGCCAGCTGCCAACTGGATGTGTCACCATTCACCACCACTCTCTAGGCCCAGCCCTTCAGTCAGTTCTTGACCCATATCAGACTTAAATGCCAAGAAGCCACAAGACATAGAATACAGCTGGTTCCTTTTCTGCAAGAGGTTTTAAGGAACCAGTTTGCTTGCTGACCATCACTGGATCCCACTGGGGATTCTGAAGTGAAATGTTGTCTGATTTATTTGTTCAAAGTTCATATTTTCAAAGGAGTTTAAAGGAAACATCTCATGTGGGAGGGGAGGGAGAGACACACTGAGAGGTGCACCGTTCCTCTAGAATGTGTTTTCCAAAATGTGAAGTTCCATGAAAGACATCTTTAAGAAGTCCTGAAAAGCTGCTATGGAAACATTTACCTACCCAACAGCTGGCAAGAGGAACCAAACACACAGGTGCAGAGGGGTTTGTAGACACATGCAACCCCTTGCAAACAATGCAGAAAGGACTTTATCTAGGAAGCACTTGGCTGTGGTTTTAAACTTGGCAGCCTTTGCTTGCTTGCTCCTAGAATCATAGATTCAACCAGGTTGGAAGAGACCTCCAACATCATCCAGTCCAACCTATCACCCTGCCCTAACCAATCAACTAGACCATGGCACTAAGTGCCTCAGCCAGGCTTTTCTTGAACACCCCCAGGGACGGTGCCTCCACCACCTCCCTGGGCAGCCCATTCCAGTGCCAATCACTCTCTCTGTGAAGAACTTCCTCCTAATATCCAGCCTATACCTACCCTGGCAAAACTTGAGACTGTGTCCCCTTGTTCTGTTGCTGGTTGCCTGGCAGAAGAGGCCACCCCCCACCTGGCTACAATGTCCCTTCAGGTAGTTGTAGACAGTAATAAGATCACCCCTGAGCCTCCTCTTCTCCAGGCTAAACAGGCCCAGCTCCCTCAACCTCTCCTCATAGGATTTGTGCTCCAGGCCCCTCACCAGCTTTGTTGCCCTTCTCTGGACACGTTCCAGCACCTCAACATCTCTCTTGAATTGAGGAGCCCAGAACTGGTCACAGTACTCAAGGTGTGGCCTGACCAGTGCTGAGTACAGGGGCAGAGTAACCTCCCTTGTCCTACTGGCCACACTGTTCCTGATGCACTGATGCATTGTTCCTCTGTCTTTTCAGGAGAGGGCACATACCCAGGGGGTGGAGGGGTGGGGAGTACTTCAATCAGACAGTATTCTGGAAAAAAACAAAGCACTTTTTTGAGTTTATATACCCAAAAAAGTAGTACTTTCTAACTGGTACAATCCCCTCTCTGCTTGGGTGAATCTTCACCTGGGATACTACGTCCAGCTCTGGAGTCCTCAGCACAGGACAACTGACCTGTTGGAGTGGATCCAAAGGAGAGTCACAAACATGATCAGAGGACTGCATCACCTCTCCAATGAGAAGGACTGAGAGAGCTTTGAGCCTGGAGAACAGAAGGCTCCAGGGAGATCTTTTGACATATTGTGACAGGACAAGGGGTGATGGTTATAAATTAAAAGAGGATAGATCTAGACTGGGTGTAACAAAGAAGTGCTTTACATTGAGGGTAGTGAAGAGAGTGGTTGCCCAGAGAGGTGGTTGATGCCCCATCCCTGGAAACATTCAGTATCACAGTATCACAGTATCACCAAGGTTGGAAGAGACCTCACAGATCATCAAGTCCAACCCTTTACCACAGAGCTCAAGGCTAGACCATGGCACCAAGTGCCACATCCAACCTTGCCTTGAACAGCTCCAGGGACGACGACTCCACCACCTCCCCAGGCAGCCCATTCCAGTGCCCAATGACTCTCTCAGTGTCAGGTTGGGCAAGGCTCTGAGCAAATTGATCTAGCTGAAGCTGTCTCTGCCCACTGCAGTAGGGTATGGAGTAGCTCACCTTTTAAGGTGCCTTCCAACACAAAACATTCTATGATTCCATGAGCTGGCAAACACAGTTCCACCAGAGCTGTGGAGAAGAGCAACATCCTACACCAGCAGCCAGCAGGGAGGACTTGTCTGCCCTGCCCACACCAGTGGGTCTTCATCTTTGCACTGGAGCTCCATTTCTCTTCTCTGCTGCAGCAAACTTCTCCAAAATAGCTGCAGCTGCTAAAATTAGCATGGGAGAGGTCTACTGCATTCCGAACCATTTGCTGCCCTCTGCAGACCAATTCGAGCTTTCTTATTCAAACCGTTTCTGCTTTTAACTGAATCCTTCTGCTGACCCTATAAAGTGTGGGCCCAAGAGGGTATGAAGAAATGGCAGTGCTGACAAGTCCAGCTTGGCAAGCAACAGAGTGTTAGCCACAAATCTTCCTTCAGGAACGTGGTGTAGGTCCCCATCTGTCAGCAGGGGATATCACACAGACTCCACACGATTCAATGTGAATCCCACCAGAGACCTTTAGTGTTCGTTCTGACTCCGTTTATATCATCTTGAGCATAGATCACACAGCTACACACTGCCAGAACCCAGGCAAGAACAGCCCAGTCTTTTACATACATTGTTATCTTTTACATACCTTTGGGATGAGATTTAACAGGGCCAAGTGCAGGGTTCCGCACTTTAGCCACAACAAATCCAAGCAGTGCTACAGGCTGGGGACAGAGTGGCTGAGAGCAGCCAAGCAGAAAGGGACCTGGGGGTGCTGGTAGATAGTAGGCTAAAGATGAGCCAGCAGTGTGCCCAGGTGGCCAAGAGAGCCAATGGCATCCTGGCCTGCATCAGGAGCAGTGTAGCCAGAAGGACAAGGGAGGTTATTCTTCCTCTGTACTCAGCACTGCTCAGGCCACACCTTGAGTGCTGTGTCCAGTTCTGGGCCACTCAATTCAAGAGAGATGTTGAGGTGCTGGAACATGTCCAGAGAAGGTCAATGAAGCTGATGAAAGCTCTGGAGCACAGCCCTGTGAGGAGAGGCTGAGGGAGCTGGGGGTGTGCAGCCTGGAGAAGAGGAGGCTCAGGGCAGAGCTCATTGCTGTCCACAACTACCTGAAGGGAGGCTGTAGCCAAGTGGGGTTGGTCTCTTCTTCCAGGCAACCACCGATAGAACAAGGGGACACAGTCTCAAGTTGTGCCAGGGGACGTTTAGGATGGATGTTAGGAAGAAGTTCTTCACAGAGAGAGTGATTGGCAATGGAATGGGCTGCCCATGAGTCACCATCCCTGGAGGTGTTGAAGCAAAGCCTGGCTGAGGCATTTAGTGCCATGGTCTAGATTAATTGATAGGGCCGGGTGCTAGGTTGGCCTGGATGACCTTGGAGGTGTCTTCCAACCTGGCTGATTCTATGATTGTGGCTTGTTTCTCTCATTAGCCAGGTGTCCACTATCTCTTCTTCCTTGTGGGAGGCATCCTGAAGCCACAGTAACCAAGGTCGAAATGCTCAGACTGTTTGTTGTTATTCCTTCTCACATTGCTTTCCCACAACAAAGTCACCCTGCTAAGTGCATGTCCTCACTGAGGGAATCATCCTGAGGGCTTCCCATCACTATGGAAGCACTTCCCAATGCTCTATAGTAAAACTTCCCAGGAATCATCTGCATTTAAAAAAGGGGCAAACATGGCCTGGGCCAATACCTGCCTTGCTCCTACTTTCTAGAAGCTTTGCTCTGTAACCTATAAGAATCCAAAGCTGGAATATAAATCTGCAAAGTTCTCTGTGCAGCTCTAAAAAACCACCATAAGCTGAGCAGATATCCCCCAAGAGGCAGTTACTCTTACTCTTAAGAAGTTAAGACAGTGTGTTGGCCAAGCTTAGGTGTTCACCTGCCACATTTCTCTCTGGGGAGTTAACCAGAAAAAGGGAGCTCAACCCTTCAATTAGACTCTGCAGAAAGCTAACCAGCCCCCTACAGCTGTGGAGGGCTGAGGACTGAGACCAGAAGGACTGAGCTACCAGACCAGAGGGTCCCACCATCCAGCCCAGCCAAGACATAAATAAATGGCTGTCAGTATCACAGTATCACCAAGGCTGGAAGAGACCTCATAGATCGTCAAATACATTCAGAAGATAGGACAAGGAGCAATGGGTGTAAGTGGCAGCACAGGAGGTTCTGCCTTAACACAAGGGGGAACTTCTTTACTGTAAGGGTCACAGAGCACTGGCACAGGCTGCCCAGAGAGGCTGTGGAGTCTCCCTCTCTGGAGCATTTCCAGGCCTGTCTGGATGTGTTCCTCTGTGATCTGTGTTAGACAGTATTGTCCTGCTGTGGCAGGGGAGTTGGACTCAATGATCTCCTTGGGTCACTTCCAACCCCTAAGATCCTGTGAGAAGATCCACAACCTCTGTGAGGAGACCACGGCCCCAGTATTTAATTTATGAAAGAGGGAACCCAGCTCAGAACACACTAAAGCTCCTATTTTCACAGCCCCACTCTGCTGAGACCTTTATTAAAACTAACCACAAAGCTTCCAACAGGGGGGGTGGGGAGAGGGGGGGAAGGCAACTACAAAAAAAAACCAAAACAACAACCAAAAAACCCACACCAAACCCAACCAACCCACTGAAAAAAAACCAACCTGCCACCGAACTAGCCACAACAACCACCAAAAGTGCTTTTGCTGCAAACTGATGACGCCTACAACCATTTTTCCCCCTAATGAAAGTAGTTTCTGCCCTTCAACCGTCCCCAATTAGGCTGGCCCCAGGCATCTGGCTGAGGCACTTAGTGCCATGGTCTGGTTGACTGGCTAGGGCTGCGTGCTAGGTTGACCTGGACGATATTGGAGGTCTCTTCCAACCTGCTTGATTCTATGAGTCTATGATCTCTCACGCTCAGCATCTCCTAAACAAAGGTAGCTGCTGCCCTCCAGTGGTGAACATCAAGACACACAGCTACACAGTGTGGGTGCTCGTAGGAGACAGAGCGATCGTAGCGGGCAACGATTGCTGCTTCTCCTCTCTGGTAACAGCATTTGGGGGGCTGTCAGCCCGCGGAAGACAACGAACCCAGCCCCATCTCCAAGTGGGTACGTGGGCTACGAGGAGAGGCTGAGGGAGCTGGGATTGGTTAGCCTGGAGAAGAGGAGGCTCAGGGGTGACCTTATTGCTGTCTACAACTACCTGAGGGGAGGTTGTGGCCAGGGGGAGGTTGCTCTCTTCTCTCAGGTGGCCAGCACCAGAACGAGAGGACACAGCCTCAGGCTGCGCCAGGGGAGATTTAGGCTGGAGGGGAGGAGAAAGTTCTTCACTGAGAGAGTCATTGGACACTGGAATGGGCTGCCCGGGGAGGTGGTGGAGTCGCCGTCCCTGGAGCTGTTCAAGGCAGGATTGGATGTGGCACTTGGTGCCATGGTCTGGCCTTGAGCTCTGTGGTAAAGGGTTGGACTTGATGATCTGTGAGGTCTCTTCCAACCCTGATGATACTGTGATGCTGTGGCTCTTTCCCATGAGGCTCCAGGGCTGGTGACAAACAGAAGCACGCAGCTGAGCCACGGGAAGCTGTCTGAGGAGCAAGGCTTGGCTGTGCACAGCATCACAGCCTTCTGGAAGCTGTCTGACGAGCAAGGCTTGGCTGTGCACAGCACCGCAGCCTTCTGCCAAGCAGCTCCCGCAAGCCAGATGCCAGGTGTGCCATAGCCTGCCAATCAGAGCACCCTATGCTCTTAATGCAGCCCAATCTTACCTGTTCAGTGTCTTGGCATACAGGAAACAGCCAAATCAAGCAAGCTTAGGTTGATGTGATGGAAAGCTCAAATTATACCTAGAATACATACCCAGGACATATCCTAAACAGCTGCCTCAATACCCATTTGTCTTCATCATGTTCCCCACTCCCCTTCCCGTGTAGGAAAGCAGACAAAAGCCTTGGTGCTTCTCAGTCTGTCCCAGACAAAATATTTTGGGATGAGATTTAACAAGGTCAAGTGCAGGGTTCTACACTTTGGCCACAACAACCCCAATCAGCACTACAGGCTGGGGACAGAGTGGCTGAGAGCAGCCAGGTAGAAAGGGACCTTGGGGTACTGGTAGAGAGTAGCTGAAAATGAGCCAGCAGTGTGCCCAGGTGGGCAGGAGAGCCAATGGCATCCTGGCCTGCATCAGGAACAGTGTGGCCAGTAGGACAAGGGAGGTTATTCTGCCCCTGGACTCAGCACTGGTCAGGCCACACCTTGAGTGCTGTGTCCAGTTCTGGGCTCCTCAATTCAAGAGAGATTTTGAGATACTGGAACGTGTCCAGAAAAGGGCAACAAAGCTGGTGAGAGGCCTGGAGCACAAACCCTATGAAGAGAGGCTGAGAGAGCTGGGGGTGTTTAACCTGGAGAAGAGGAGGCTCGGGGGATCTCATTGCTGTCCACAACTACCTGAAGGGAGGCTGTAGCCAGGTGGCATTGGTCTTTTCTCCCAGGCAACCAGCAACAGAACAAGGGGACACAGTCTCAAGTTGTGCCAAGGGAGGTCTAGTCTGGATGTTAGGAAGAAGCTGTTGCCAGAGTGATTGGCATTGGAATGAGCTGCTCAGGGAGGTGGTGGAGTCACCATCCCTAGAGGCATTCAAGAAAAGACTGCATGAGACACTTCATGCTGTGGTCTAGTTGACTGCATAGTAGGGCTGGGTGCTAGATTGGACTGGATGAGCTTGGAGATCTCTTCCAACCTGGTTGATTCTATGATTCTATGATTTTTTGCTTTGTTTTGCAGCCTGCTTTGTCTTTGGTAAACACAGGTCATGTGCAGCTCCCTTTTTTGGTGAAATAACTTAGGATTGGTTCTAGGGATGTTTTTATCTGTTGCTATTGGTCAAAGACACTCACCAAATTGCTCATAAACCTGGCAAACCTGTTTGTGTGCCGCTGCTGCCTTTGTTTTGTCCACTACCTGTGTGCACGGTGTGCTTGGCACCGCATGCAGCTGGGGATTTGCCTCCCCCATGAAGGGAAAACCTGACCCTACCTGTGCTCCACACTGAGCCCGGGGGCTGAAATGGCTTGCCCCATGCTGGGATACAGCTGCCCACTTGAGCTCACAGTCCTGTGAGGGGAGGCTGAGTGAGCTGGGGGTGTGCAGTCTGCAGAAGAGGAGGCTCAGGGATGACCTCATTGCTGTCCACAACTACCTGAAGGGAGGCTGTAGCCAGGTGGGGTTGGTCTCTTCTCCCAGGCAACCAGCAACAGAACAAGGGGATGCAGTCTCAAGTTGTGCTGGTGGAGGTCTAGGCTGGATGTTAGGAGGAAGTTCCTGGCAGAGAGAGTGATTGGCATTGGAATGGGCTGCCCAGGGAGGTGGTGGAGTCACTGTCCCTGGAGGTGTTGAAGAAAAGCCTGGCTGAGGCACTTAGTGCCAGTCTGGTTGACTGGCTAGGGCTGGTTGCTATGTTGGACTGGATGATGTTGGAGGTCTCTTCCAACCTGGTTGATTCACAGTATCACAAGGATTGGAAGAGACCTCACAGATCATCAAGTCCAACCCTTTACCACAGAGCTCAAGGCTAGACCATGGCACCAAGTGCCACGTCCAATCCTGCCTTGAACAGCTCCAGGGACGGCGACTCCACCACCTCCCCGGGCAGCCCATTCCAGTGTCCAATGACTCTCTCAGTGAAGAACTTTCTCCTCACCTCCAGCCTAAATCTCCCCTGGCATAGCTTGAGGCTGTGTCCTCTCGTTCTGGTGCTGGCTACCTGAGAGAAGAGAGCAACCTCCTCCTCCTGGCCACAACCACCCCTCAGGTAGTTGTATACAGCAATAAGGTCACCCCTGAGCCTGATTCTATGGCTGAGTCCAGGCAATGGCCTAGGCACAGTGTAGCAATGAGTTTCTGGCCACCACTCCAGCCCGAGGGGCAACTCCTGTGCTACAGACAGCACTCGATCGGACTGCTCCAGCCTGCAAACCTGGGTGCTGCCTGGCCCAGGTGGCTGACCACTCCAACCACCTCCTGAGAGCCATGGAGGATTCGCCTTGCGTCCGTGGATCTTCTCAGACAACCTGCTCAGCCTGAGCTAGGCTAGCAGCAAAACCCCCCTGCATCATCACCACCTGGAAGGCCACCATGGCACTGGGACTATGTTTTCCCTCATTTATGCTTCTACATATATTTTGGATTACAAATATTGAGACTCTGCCCAGTGAGTAAGTCTCTCTTCTGAAGTTTGTGATAGTTTCTCTTTAACCTTTAAGTGGCACTTTGTGCTGCAAGACTCTCCAGTTGCTTAAACTTTCTAAAGCCTTTCCTACATCATGTGAATTTAATCTGACTGTATAGATACAGTCTGCAAAATGAGTTTTACCAACCCCATAATAGAATCTGTCTGTGCTAACTGTAAATAAGTTTGGGGACATTTTCTTTACATATTTAATAAGCTCTTCAACATCTTTTATATCAGCCTCATTACAATTCACTTCTAATCCAAATTCAAACCCTTCCTTAACAGCTGGACACTGCCTTTGGGCTACTTTGTGCTCAGTTTCAATCCCCAGAGGATATCTGTGCCATTTCACCTACCATAACTGCAGTCAGTGTCCCATCACTTCTGCAATGAAGTAGTCAATATTGATGCTCAGACAACAGTCGTGGGAGATCTCAGTCAGCCAGGGACCTTTCTCCCACTGTATGAACTCTCATTTGAACTGTGCAGGGATTGTTTACTGCTTCTTCAGGTCCTTCAAGAGAAGGAAGGTGGGGCAGGAACAGCAGGACATGGTGTCCAGGACAGACAACTTCATTCATGCCTTATAGATCTGATCACTACTGTTTTAGTCACTGTAAGCACCTGAGCAGAGCCTGTGTCATATTCCTATCCACCCTCTTGACAGCAGATTATCATAGAGACTTCAAACATCATCCAGCCCAACCTAGCACCCAGCCCTATCCAGTCAACCAGACCATGGCACTAAGTGCCTCAGCCAGGCTTTGCTTCAACACCTCCAGGGACGGTTACTCCACCACCTCCCCGGGCAGCCCATTCCAATGCCAATCACTCTCCTAACATCCAGCCTAGACCTCCCCTACCACAACTTGAGACTGTGTCTCCTTGTTCTCTTGCTGCTTGCCTGGCAGAAGAGATCAACTCCCACCTGGCTATAACCTCCCTTCAGGTACTTGTAGATGGCAATGAGGCCACCCCTGAGCCTCCTCTTCTGCAGGCTGCACACCCCCAGCTCCCTCAGCCTCTCCTTATAAGCTTTTTCCTTATAGGAGAGGTATTCTAACACTGATCATTTTTGTGGCCCTCCCCCAGACCCACTCCATCAGGTTCATGCCTTACTGTGCCAAGGACTCTAGATGAAAACTCACCAGAGCAGAGTAGAAATGCACAGTCACCTCTCTCGACCTTCTGGCCATGCTTCTTTGGATGCAGTCCAGGACATGGTTTGCCTTCTGGGCTGTGAGCATACATTGCCAGCTCACATTCAGATTTTCAGCCACCAACAGTTTCTTCCCTGAAGAACTCTTCTCAATACTTACATCCCCACAGCCTGTATTGATATCAGGGACTGCCCTGACACAGGTGCGAGACCTTGTACCCAGCCTTGTTAAGCCTCATAAAATTCACCTGAGCCCACATCTCAGGTCCTGAGCTTCAAAAGACAACTTGGGAGAGCAATATCATCTCCCCACTATGAACAGGACATTCTGGCACCTTAAAGGGAGAAAGACCTTTACCTTCCCGGCCATCTTTCCTCTTCCCTGACAGCTGATGTTGCACACAACCCTTCTTGCTGCAAATAGACCACAATTTCCACTAAGCAGTTTGTTCCAGCAAAAGTCTCCTTCCACAGGTAAGAGCTACAATTTGTCACCATTCATCCCAGCTGGGGATAATTTACCATCAGTGACACATCAGCCTGCAGGAAGCAAAGGCATGTGGCCTGTCCTGCTGTGCTAGAAAAGCTAGAAGGCTGCAGTGCTCTGCAGCATGCTTCAGTGGAAATCATCTCCTAGTTCGGTGAACAGCGTAGCTTATCTTGGGGCAAGCATTAATTAAGCCCTGAAATGCATGGAGTGTGGCATGTAATGGTGAATTACAGCTTCCAGATGGATTCCCTGGGTCCTGCACCAGATGCTCCACCAGTCTGAGATGGCAGTGCCAGGGTAAGCCATCCAGCCAGCTGCTTTGGCTGAAACTGGCTGCAAATGGCCATAAAGAGCAGAAAAGAAAACACAGCTGAGAGCAAATGAAGCCCAAAGCAGTCTGTCCATGATGTTTTCATCAACTCCTTTAGCAGCAGAGGAACTGGTACAGGGGGCTTCACCTGCAGGCTGTAGCAGAATTTGCTCTGTGACAGAGTGATTCCCACAGCTTTGACAATATCTGTGGTGGGAAAGCCTTTGCATGGGCTGGAAAATGTAGTGCAACTGCAATGGGAGGAGGGAAGCTGCTACAACTGCCTTAGATTTCCACACTAAAACAGCTGCCTCCTCAACTGGACCAAGCCCAAGGCTCAGCATTTCCTACCAGTGTGGTGTATTCTCAGAGGCAGCAGCTTCCACCCAGGATCTAGGAGGAATTTCGGCCATCTCTGTGGCAGGGGTACCTCACCTCGGAGTCCCTTGACCAATTGCAAACACAGGGAGCAAACAGGCCAACAATGCAGGTGTGCAGCCTATATCTTTAAGCAGCCCATTCCCCTAAGTCATGCATGTACCCATGCCAAGGTCTAGGTATTGCTTCTTGGGTGACAAGAGGAGTAGCTCAGACACAGGTAAAGGGCTGTGTTCAGTGAAGAACATCTCAGGATTTGAGTGGTGCTGTTTAATTCTGGCAAAAATCACGTTCAAATGAGGTGTGTGGAGAACTCCAGGACTGGTGGGTTTAAAACTGTCCACAGGCTGACCACGTGCATCTCTTCTCTCCTAACACAACACTGTTAGGGAAGGTGACTGATTTACTGCTGTGCCTACAGCAGCTGGTTTCAATGCTCAGTCTTTAAGCAAACCAAGCCTGCAGCACTCGGATGGTAGTGCCTAATGCACTCAGTGCCAAATGCACTCAGTGCCATGGTCTAGTTGATTGGACAGGGCTGGATGATGTGTTGGACTGGATGACCTTGGAGGTCTCTCCCAACCTGGTTGATTTTATGATTCTCTGGTACCTGAGCTCCTGGAAGTATTGAGAAGTACCTGGTCCTGGAAGATGTTCCCGTGTGTCTGCTTTGGGAGCCTCAAGTGCAGCAAGGAAAGTTTATCCTTTCATAAATATCTCTTTTCTTTATCCCTAAAATGCTTCCAGGGTTTTCTTTTGGTTTCTTCAGGAAAAATATGTCTCGTATGAGGACAGACTGAAAGAGTTGGGGCTGTTCAGTCTGCAGAAGAGGAGGCTCCCAGGTGACCTTCTTGTGGCCTTCCAGTATCTGAAGGGGGCCTACAAAAAAGCTGGGGAGGGACTTTTTAGGCTATCAGGGAGTGACAGAACCGGGGGAAGTGGAGCAAAGCTGGAGGTGGGGAGATTCAGAATTCAGACTGGAGGAAGTTGTTGAGCATGAGAGTGGTGAGAGGCTGGAATGGGTTGCTCAGGGAGGTGGTTGAGGCCCCATGGCTGGAGGTGTTTAAGGCCAGGCTGGATGAGGCTGTGGGCAGCCTGCTCTAGGGTAGGGTGTCCCTGGCCATGGCAGGGGGATTGGAACTAGATGATCCTTGTGGTCCCTTCCAACCCTGACTGATTCTATGTCCTTCTGCTCCACCATCTGTGAGAGTGTACATCCACTGGTGCTAAGGTGGCATTGCTGGAGGACAGAGTTTTGAGCCCGTTCACTGCATCCTCCTCCTGATGGTCCACAGGATAAGTCACCTTTAAGGGCTGTCATTTGATTGCCAACCCTGAATGTTTGTGTGAAAAAGAATACCAAAGAAAAGCCTTGAGGATGAGTGAGATTTTTAACCAGTATTTGTAATGACATATTTTATCTTTCATCTCTCTGCAGCATCTGGAAGGTATCCTGTGGAATACCATTGGGAAGATGATTCCTTGCAGACTTTTAAGTTAAGGCAAATAAAGACAAAGAGTCTTGTAGCCCACAAGTAAGCTTGGATGCAAACAGTGGGATTAGGACAGGACAAATGAATGCAGAGGTCTGCACAGCATCCAAGAGGAGTTGCCCCAGCTCCACCCATCAGATATGTCAGATGGGTCCAGGTTCACCCCCCCAGGATCCAGATCCCACAAAGAATCTGTGGTTTCTACATTTTTCAGGGGATTGATGGTGTTCAGAACCATTATTGGGTAACATGTTGACTTTGCAAACCAAACAGCATGCCTCCAACAAGAGTCCATCTGCTTCAATAGAAATAGATCTTTATTAACACATGCACATCATATGTATATTTAAAATACATGTACATTTTTCTACTAGTCACTTTAGAAAACAACTTCATAAAAACTTTTAATCAGGTCCCAAGTCATTTTAAACATTAAAAAGCCATTTTCTTTTTAAATTATTATAGAACCAGTAGGTATTATCTCAATTAAGTGGTGCATAATCACCATGTATTTACCATAATGCAGGCTCATGCATTTCCATGGAAATAGGTGTTCCCTCTTCTGCTTTGTTAGTCATGTCAAATATCACAGGCTCACAGGATGTTAGAAGTTGGAAGGGACCCAAGGAGATCATTGAGTCCAAACCCCCCTGCCAGAGCAGGACAATACTGTCTAACACAGATCACAGAGGCACACATCCAGACAGGCCTTGAAAGTCTCCAGAGAAGGAGACTCCACAACCTCCCTAGGGAGCCTGTTCCAGTGCTTTTGGACTCCCACAGTAAAGAAGTTCCCCCTTGTGTCGAGGTGGAACCTCTTTTGCTGCAACTTACACCCATTGCTCCTTGTCCTGTCCCAGGGAGCAAGTGATAAGAGCCTGTCCATCCCCTCCCCTCCCCCATCCTGGCCAGCCATCAGATATTTATAAACACTTATCAAATCCCCTCTAAGTCTTCTCTTCTCCAGACTAATCAGCCCCAGGTCCTTCAGCCTCTCTTCATCAGCCATGCCCTCCAGTCCTCTAATCATCCTTGTAGCCCTTCGCTGGATCCAGCAGATCCCTGTCCCTTTTCAACTGGGGAGCCCAAAACTGAGTGCACAGTATTCAAGATGAGGTCTCAGCAGGGCAGAGTAGAAGGGAAGGAGAACCTCCCTTGATCTGCTGGACACACTCTTACTAATGCACCCCAGGGTCTGATTGGCCTTCTTGGCCACAAGGGCACATTGCTGTGCCATGGGGAACTTGTTAGCCACCAGCACCCCCAGGTCCCTCTCCACAGAACTGCTCTCCAGCAGGTCACCTCCCAGTCTCTACTGCTGCAGTTCATTATTCCTCCCCAGATGCAGGACTCTGAACTTGTCCTTGTTGCACTTCATCTGGCTCCTCTGTGCTCAGCTCTCCAGTCTGTCCAGGTCTCACTGGATGGCAGCACAGCCTTCAGCTGTCTCAGCCAAGCCTCCCAGCTTGGTGTCATCAGCAAACTTGCTGAGCAGACACTCTGTGCCCTCATCAATGTCACTGATGAAGATATTGAGCAGGACTGGCCCCAGCACTGATCCCTGGGGGACAGCACTGATCACAGCTCTCCAGCTGGACCTGGTACCAATACACAATGGTATACTTGACAACGCCTGCCCTGTCATTAGATGCAGTTGTGATTCCCTGCTGAGAGCAAGCTGTACAGATGGCCTTGAAAAGATGAAGGCAACTTTTTTGCACAACTTTCTGAGTTCCCCTGAGGGGTTGCCTGGCACAGTAGGGAACCCAGAACCCAGCCATGACAGAAACTGGAGATACAGAGCGGCACGAACAGTGAAGGGAAAAAAGCAATCTGAACAAGAAGAAAGAGGGAACAGCCACATCATCTCTGTGTTCATGGCAAACTGAGGTCAGGGGTCTTGTTTCCCAAAGCCCTGCCAAGTGCCAAACCGGGTCTGTATAGAGCACATGGAATTATCAGCTGCAGACAGTTTGCAGATTTACAGAACATATAGAAAGGCTCATATGAGGATGGGACTTTAAGGCACAATAGTCCATATACTCAACACATTCATTGAAAACAGAAGTTCCATTTACAGTGCAATAGAAATATAGTCAAGAACTCAAGTGGCAGCTGGATAATCACTTGTACTGATAATTAGGTGGCTGAAGGGTGCTCCTGCGGTGCACAGCAGCCCCTGCCCCACACATACCCACAGACATGTTGAGCATCGAGTACACAAGGAGCCTCTCTGGCTTTGGCAGGAGAATCTCTGCATGGAAACTTAGATGATAACTGAAGCATTTACAGGATCAGGGCCCTAATACCTTTGAGGCATCTGCACTAGGTCATGTAGACAGAGATGGTGCCCCACTGACCCAAGCTGCCTCTGGCGTGCGCACGCTTCAGCCCCAGCTCCAGAAGGTGACCCCATGCAGTTACCCACCCACACTGCACCTCCCACAGAGCCACCCCCTTTCTGCATCCAGGATCAGGCTCAGCATTTACAGCCCTAATTCAGGGAAGAGCAGCACCAAGAAGAGTTAACTCAATGAAATGCCAATTACAGTCGAGTGTGCTGCTATTCCCAGACAAAAATTAATTGTCCTAAGCTGGTCATCTAAAAAATGATCAGCTGTCATTACCAAGTCTGTCCTTGTCACCCAGCTCATCTCTGTTCTCTCTGGTGAACAGACTATCTCCAAGGCAACTGAGTCAAAGAGAAGGAAGGACTTTTCTTTACATCCAGTGCAAACATAGCCCATGTGTGGGAGTTTCTAATGCAGTCATAATAGAGTACATATATATATATATGTATGTATATATCACTGAAAGTTGACCACCCACAGACAGATTCACACATCAGAAGCCAGAAGAGCTGAATTGTAGCTACAAGACCCAAAAAAAGAAAAATCACTGTATGTAGCTGTACTAAAATGCTGGTACCTGGTAACTTGGTAACTCAAAGTTAAAATCAGTCTGTAATTCCAAATGTGCCAACTAGTTCAGGAGTAAGTTGCAGTGTTATTGCACCTTTATGCCTCTTTATCAGCCCGTAAAGCTTGGTTTTTAAGCACTGAAGTAGAATATTTCAGACCCACTTTTCAACAGCACAAATCAGCTGTGCAAATCAGAAGGCAGGAAAAACTCGAGCAGATCTAAAACCTTTAGAACTGTGGACTTTGGATTCCATTTTATATCAAAAAGTCAGCCATTAAACCAAAAAAATTTGCCTTCTCAAAAAAATTAATCCATTTTAGCAGATCCTAGAGCATGGAGAAGTGAGAGGGAGAAGGGGGAATCAGACAATGTGTTTTGTTCAAGAAAACAACACATGAGAAGAACGTGAGTAAAATATTGTCCTCTTTTAGTGGTAGCCCAAGGAGTTTTGTTAGCTGATATGGATTTCTGTCTGCTATATCTGTTCAGTTATCATAACATCTTATCAGAGAAACTGATAAAAAGAACACATCTGCCCCTTTCAGCAGGCAAAGATGAATCTGACAGGGGAAATATTTTTTTTTTGGTGGGGTTAAAGGCTTTAATCATCCTGAGCTTTCTCATTCCATTGAAACATTATTAACTCTATGTAAACAAAGCAGTTCTATTTATTCAGAACCATCCTATGAATATAATAAAGTAGATCATTGAGAGAGAGAGAAAAAAAACCCAAACAAACAAAACCCCAAATGTTTTGTCATTTCATGGAGCTGCTAGATCGTTATGCACTCAGGTGAAAATGGAGCCAAGGAAAATAATATGCATAAATCAGATCAATTCAGAGTGGAAAATTACATAGTTTGAAACAAATCAAAAGGCAGGAGGGATTTTCTTTTACCACCTGCCCCTGTCTGTGGTCCTACATCCACATGAAGCATGCAAGTTACAAGTCAAGGCCAAGAGCACTTGAGGGGATGACAGCAGCTCTTACAGCAGCCCACAGCTCATGCAGTAGATGGGGTTTGCTGCCAGTGTTTACTAGTGGCATTAGGGCGTTAATGTCACACCTGAGAATGAACTTGACCTTCATCAGCCAGTCCCTGTCAAGATGGACAGGGCCACTTTTAACTGGAGATTTCCCAAACACCACCAAATGTGAGCATAATCACTTACACAATTTGGGGCTGGTGCAAGCCCAGGGACAGCAGCAATACAACCACCAAGTCAAGCAGCTCTGACAACAACTTACACTGAGCAAAGGTTTAAAGTCACCCTTTTGCAAGAGACAAGTAAATATGTCTCATCTCAAAATGACAACAAAATCCTGAATATTCATCATGCCTAACAGCACCTCCCCAACAGCACTGCCCTGTTTTTCCAGCCTTCCCACAAGATCTGTGCTGTTTATATTCTCCAGTTTGCAGGTTATCCTTGTGTTGCATCAGACTGTTGCCTGCTTAGGTTTTGGTTGTTTTTTTTTTCTCTTCTCATGTAAAAAATATATGTGAATTTCACTGTTCTCTTCTGTTTCCTAAACCAGTACTACCTTCTAACTACTGTTATCAGAGTTAACATTGCTCTTCACAGCTCCTGCCTTTGCCTTTCTGTCTTTTCTCCTGTCTGAGAGCTGCGATGACAAGTGCAACACACACGACTAGGATGCTCTAAGCTGGGTTACAGAAGAAATCCCGCATGAAGCACGTCCCTGGCAAGCAATGGGTTTTGTTCATACTGTATAATGCTTCAGAAATAGCATCAGCCACATCTGCATGAGCAAAGCCTTCCAAAATAAGAAGTGAAGATCTCAGATACAGATCTGCCTCCAGCTGAGTGTGCGCTATTATTTACTTTGCTTTAAAGCTTTAAAGGGGAGGTGGCCAGTGAGGAGGCAGAGACTGTTTCTTCACAGTAAGCCAACAAACCTCTAGGACTTTGTCAGGCTTTGGATCATGTATTTGTTCAGCAATTTCTGGGATGCAAATCACCCAGAGTTGAACTGTGGGTGTACTGCTATTGGCCAGTTTTCAGGCTTGCTAATCACATTTCCCCAAGTTATAGTGCAACCTTTGCTTTTGGCCCCATTGCTGGAGCATCATCTTTTCCCTTATATTTACTCTTTGGTATTTTCATGGCATAGCTTTGGCACCTATAAAACTTGCCAATTATGGTCACCAGTTTGCTGAACATCTCTGTTGTCATAGCTTGTGAAGTATATATTTACATCTTCTATAGTCAGTTCTCAGATTGAAAGTAGGCATTTCACTTAACCTGGAACACTATTACTAATGCTGAGCAGTTTCATCAGGAGGACCTCTGAGGTTTTACTAGCATATGCCAGATACATTCATCCATTCTCTATCAACGAGTGATCATTGTTTTCTTGCCTTTCATATTCCACAGAAAAAGAAATTACTGTCTATTCTCAAAGTGAACCTCTGGTCAAACAGCAAATTAGCATGCAAAGAAGTATCAGAGAGACAGGTAGGGAGAGAATCAAATGAAGTTAAAGAAGCACTGAAGATGGGCTGAAAAAAAAGAAACAATCTTTCCTGTGAGTCATCCTGGTTTCTATTAAAACAGCAAAGTAGACATCAGCTAAGAGATCATATAAGCAAAAGGTGGATGTAATTATTCTTTCAATTAAACAAAAAACCAAACCCTTGCGAATCTCAGTATGGAGCATCTTGTAAGTAGCAAGCCAGTTAAGTCTCTGAAAATCCTAAGCAAAAGGTTGTTTCCTTTGGCACTAACTCCTTCATGCTCAAGGCATTTCTCAAATAAACCTTCTAGCTGTGCCTTTACAGTAAGTAACTTGCATTTCACTCCTCACTGATAGACAACTCTGCTATGTTGGGGCTCCCCTTCTACTGAGGATGGCATCATTTAACTGCAAAGTGATTGGGAACGTCTGTATCTACACACAGATAACTTAAAACAACGTTGCTCACAGTCTCTGTGGGTAAGGACCTCCATATTGCACCAGCTCTGTGTGTAAGCCAAGGTACTTCACAACTGGGATGGGGGTAAGAGCAGGGACTGCAGAGCATTATTCAAAGTACCTTCCACTCAGCTCTGAACGCATCCACCTTTGACCACAAGTATATCTGCACTTAGTGCCTCATCTTAACACCTCAGTAAGCAGTTCAAGCATTCAGAAACAAACATCAGTGGGTCTAACAGCTACTTTTAATTCATTTTATAAATAAGCAACTGAGAATTTTGCTCCAAGTGGCTGCTCGTGTAGCCCATTCCGTAAACGGCGTTCTCTGCAGAGTAAGGCACGATGCGATACGAATGCAGCTCTTCATAATAGAGCGACTGGGAACAGCACTCCTGCACCATAAACTTCAGCCGTTTTCGTGCGTCAGAGTAAGCAGTCCTATAGCACGGAGCCTCCTTAAAGTATTCATAGCTCTCCCTCTCTGTCTCTAGGTGAATCTTCCTCAACAGATTGTTAATTAATACAGACCTTCGGAGATAGGCTTCGGGGTCATCCAGGAAGCGGAGTTTCTGGAGAGAAAGTTTTAGAATACAGGTCCGGTCCTCGGGTAGTATCAGGTGCTGGGGAGTAAAAGGGAAGCAGATGGGTCTTTAGCATCGGCTGATGAAAGCAGGGGAGGATGGGGTATGGAATGAGAGAGAGCTGTTCTCTGTTATGGACACAAATTGGAACACAGGAAATTCCACCTCAACATAAATACCATTATTGATGATCTGGAACAGAGGATTGAGTCCTGCATCAGTAAGTTTGCAGGTGACACCAAGCTAGGAGCAGATGTGGATCTCTTGGAGGGTAGAAGAGCCCTACAGAGGGACTTCGACAGGCTGGATGGGTGAGCAGATGCCAATGGGATGAGATTGAACAAGGT
Source organism: Pogoniulus pusillus (assembly GCF_015220805.1). NCBI lineage: Eukaryota > Metazoa > Chordata > Aves > Piciformes > Lybiidae > Pogoniulus > Pogoniulus pusillus. Next base: position 5,745,619 of record NC_087264.1, on the reverse strand, counting down.
CAAGTGCAGGGTTCTACACTTTGGCCACAACAACCTCAAGCGGCACTACAGGCTGGGGACAGAGTGGCTGAGAGAAGCCAGGCAGAAAGGGACCTGG